>NC_135572.1:273132630-273757630 GCF_965152235.1 Eretmochelys imbricata | reverse complement strand
TCCATCTGACTTACCACTGAGGGCCTATCCTGGGAACATATGCCATCAGAGGGGGATATATATTAGATAATCCCTTCGTAAACGTTTTAACCATGTTACGCAAGAACAGCGATACATCATCAAAAAATGGTAAACTGAAATACTTGCCAAATGACCTTTCAAAGATGAGTTAGATAACCTCTCAGAAGTAAATACATTAAATATTCTAAAATATGAAGTCTGGAAGTTGAGACATGAGAATTGGATTTTCTCTGCATCCAGTACACAAATCTGGACCATTAAAAAAATAACACTTTCTGGTAGACTGTTTTCTAGAATTAAGTAGCACATTCTGCACCAAGGAGGAATGTGTGTGTTCAAGAGTAGACTGTGTCGAAGTCCAAGTGCCAAAGCTGCCAGGTGAAGGGACTGCAGATCTGGATGAAGAATCCTGCCCAGCTGCTGACACAGAAGATCTGGAGACAGAGGAAGACGTAATGAGGATCCCATTGTGCCATTGAAGCAGATCCATAAACCACTACTGATGTGGCCAACCCAAGGCAATCAGAGTTATCCTTGCTCTGCCTTGAAGAATCTTGCTGACCACTTTCTGGATCAACAGAAAGGGAAAAAAGCATATAGAAAGCTTCCCCAGTATAGAAGAAAAGCATCAAGATGGATTGATTGTCTCTTCCTGCTCTCAAAGAGAAAAGATGACATTTCCTGTTAAAGCTCGTAGTGAACATATCACAGTGGGTGACCTGATCCTTTATTTGAGAACTGTCCCTGCTGAGATAATCTGCAATCATGTTGTTCTGTCCTGCTAAATCCAGGGCCACTGGGTAAAGGTAGGGGAGGATGCACCAGTCCCAAGTCTGATTGTCTGCACCATAGCTGACCAGAGTGAGCACTCCCGTTTGTTGATGTAATCTATAGAGGATGTATCGTCCATCACTACTTCAACAATCTTCCTGTGTATCTACAAGAGGAATGATCTGAGGGCTAGAAGAATGGCTCTTAACTCCACGACGTTTTTATGTAAGCCCCTCTCCTAAGAAGCCCAATGACTTTGAACCATAAGATGACTCAGATGCATCACCCACCCATCCTCAACCACAGTTTGATGCATTTGCTTTACCCTCACTAATGGTGAAGAGTTTGAAGTGGATGCTTCTGAGGACATTTGCTCTGACTGACCACCATATCAACGAGTCCAGAATGTCTCAAAGCATATTTGAGGTTTGTCCAGGTTTGGCCTGTGGACCTGAGACATCCAAAGCTGCACTGGCCCCATTCTCAGATGTGCAAATAGAGTCGTGTAAGTAGTAGCTGCCATGAGACCCAGAAAGAAAATTACTTTCTGAATTTGACATATTTGAATGTTTAAAACATATTGCACTATTTTAAAAAAAATCTGTTCTCTGGTAAAAATATTTTTTCTGCCACCAAGTCCAGTATCGAAGCTATGAATAAAATTATCTGAGTTGGACAGAGATTTGACTTTTTGACATTCATAAGCAGCCCCAGGGCTGAAAAAAGAGTGGTTGTACAGGCAATGTGGCTTACTAAATGGTCACAAACTGTAGCATTCAACAGCCAATTGTCCAAATATGGATAAACAAAAAATACCCCTTTTTCTCAAATGAGCAGCTACCATAGAGAGAAACTTTGTGAATACTTTTGGTGCTATGGATAGGCCAAGTGGGAGCACCTGGTACTGGAAATGGCATCCTGCTACCACAAAATTACATTCTGATTTTGATCCTCCATTAAAATTCCATTTTCAAGTTTCTTTTTGTAATCCAGCAAATCCTGCACAAACAGTGCCATCTTTTCCCATAGATGGAATTGATAGTGGGCTATAACTCTTTGATAATTTGGCACTTTAATATCAAGAGAGGAAGAGGAAAACACCTTTCTCCCACGAGAATAAATCTTCCTTTCTTTAACAGTAGGGGTGGAAGGTGCTTGTCCAGACTTAAACCCCACTACCAGTGAATTAAGTACAGCATGTTTATGAAAATATGAAAACCCCTCCAAGGGTATATAATTTATCTATCTTCTTGGAAATAGGCTGGCAAGAGTCAGGAGTGGGCTGCGGCTGCAGCAGACCATCAAGGTTGCAGACCATTAAGGCCGCAGTAGACCATCTAGAATTGGTAACAATATCTTGCTCTTGGAGGTAGCCCCAAGAATGTTGAACACCAGATAGGAGATTTCCTCCACAGCTACTGAAGGTAAGTTCAGTGTGGAAGCCATATGATCCAGCAGGCCATGGAACTGCAGAGCACTCTCAGAATGGGAAGAGGCAGAAGCCACTCTCACAAGCTCGTCTGGTGACAAATCAGGATTGTCGTGTGTGTCAGCATGCTCTTGTTCAAAAAGTGGAGCTATATCCCCATCTTCCTCTTCAGACAGATATCAGGCATCACTGTCTGACATGCAGATGGATCCTCTAGAACTGTATCCAAGGATTTTTCCACTACCAGATCCTTTGTAGATGAAACATCACCTCTTCATCCGTAAGGAGGACAACTGAAAAATTCCTGTGGCAGCATCCAATAAGACCATGCAGCCCAGGACTGCCAGTCTCCCCAGCAACTGGGATCTGGGAACATACCTGCAGGAAGAAGAGCAAAAGGGAGCATGAACCAGGGAGAAACAAGTTTCTTTATTCTGCCTCTGTCCTCCTCTAGTCCTGGATCTGGCCTTGGATCCATGATGGAGTGCACTGAAGACAGCAGTGGACCTGGAGGGTGGAGAGAAATGGAGAGAGAGCCTTTACAGAGACCCTGTAGGAGTCTTTGGAGGAGGAAGTAAAGAAGAATCAGGAGAAAAACTAATAATCTCCTGTTCTCCTTTCAGATGAAGATGCTGCCAACCTTGGAACCAATGAAACCTATCTCTTCCTTGAGACCCTCACTCTGATCCAAGGAACACTCAGAAGCTGAATGGTGTACAACATAAAAATCCTCTTTGGGTCTGAGAACAGACCCAAAACTGGAGCAGAGGTTGAAGCTAGAGTTGAAGATCAGAACAGCGCAGGACCAAGTGTAATACTCAGATCCACCCCTTTGGTCCTCAAAGCTGAAGTTGGAGCTGGCCCAGGTTTCAGAGCCAGAACTGTAGAGACCCTGTCAGAATTAGACAAATATAACAAATCTGACATGCAGGATCTAGCACTACTAACAGTGGCTATCTTCTCCTTTGCCATCTTCTTTAGAACTGACACAGCTGTCGCCAACAACATGGCTCTTGGTTCCATAGCAGGCAGTCTGCCCTTCTCCAACACCAGTGATTTAAAAGCCCCGTGTGCTTGAGTAGCAGAATCTGGAGCTGGACCTGGCAAAGGTTCTGATTTCCTTGAACCTTTAAGCTGCTTCAACTTGCTGATGGAAGTTACAGGAGCCAAGACTGGCCTCTTAGACCTTGGATATGAAGCATGCCCAGAATCAGAAGGTTTAGTGTCATGGGCCTCCTTAAGAAGAAGCACCTGCAATATGTTCTTCCTCTCCTTGTGAGTTCTGGATATGAAAGTCTGATAGATGGAACACCCAGAAGGAGAATGGTTCTCTTCCCAGCACTTCAGGCATCTAACATGGTCGACCAACACCCAGAAGACAGCTAGACATGAAGCATATCTCTTGAATCCTGGTGTCAGGAAGCAGAGCTTTCAGCTGAGTCTGGGACCAGCTGGCTTTACCTCACTAGTGAGCAAAAGAGGATTCACAGCTAAATCACAGTTGGCTTGCTGTAGAATCACCTGATTGGCCAGATTGCTTGATTGCCTGAAGGAACCAACAGAAATGCTTTTAAATGCAGCAACAGTATTAAATCAACAACTGCTCAATACTTATTACCACAATTGCGATCGCCCTTGTGCCTGCCTTGTTACCAACCTTGCTCTAATCCTGCTCCTGCTTTGTTCCCAGCCTTGCTCCTGTCCTGCTTGGTTCCTGACTCTGGGTTTGACCCTCGGCTCTGTCGCCTGGTTCCTGACCCCCATCTCCTACCCTTGGCTCCAATTCATGTTTCCTAACTTTGGCTCCAACCACAAGGCCTGGTTGCCTGCTGTTTTGTCCATTAGGCCTGGCCATCCACTGCTTTGCCCAGTAGGCCCATCCACCTACACCCAGCTTCTTTTTTCTTCTGTTCTGCCATCACCCACTAAGTTAACTAACTTATACTTATCACTAAATTATAACTATACTAAAACAATTATAAAGACACTAAGAACTGAAGAAAGCCACGGATCCGAAGGGACCAGAACAGTTCACTTCTTTCTTGCACAGCAGTTGGAAGGAACTGAGCTGGTCGAGAGTGCTGCACCCCCCTATAAAGCCTAGCAGTCAAAACGTTTGGAGATGCTAAGGGGAGAGGTAGGAGGGGGTGCACAGATGGTCTAATGGATGCTGCATGGAGAAGGTTCTACCATTAGGCCCCACAAGGCAGCGCAATACCCATCAGTGGGATTATGCAGAGCCACTGGAAGAACTTCAAATCCTTCTTTTCTATGTTTTCCACCTATGCCCCTTACTGAGGGCATTAACTCCTAAGAGCCAAATATACGGCACGTTGTGCTGTAAAATTCAAAGGCAATGAGATTAACTCCCTGTTTTCTTTGTCCTTTGAAACAGTTTCTCCACTCCCATTTCAAGGAGTCTCTTCAATTCTCGTTAACATTATAATTTTGAAGGACACCTTTTCTGTTGTCTAAACTGAAAATGCTTCTGATAATTGCAAGAGGAAAGTTTCACATCACTTCTCAGGTCATCACCACTCTAAGATATTTCTTCAGATGGAAATGGTTTGAAAGCTTTTGACTCAGGTCCTCATTTGAATTTGTAAACTGTCAGATGTTAGTGAAAAGGTTTGTATATGGCCACTAGGGTTCAGGATTAAATTAAAGCTCCACAAATAATTAATAGGTTTAATATGCTGCTTTGAGGACTTTCACAGCGATTAGTTGTCAGCTCACCCGAATCCTTGTTGTACTCACCATTTAAACACTAAAAAGCTGGAGATTACACTTTTAGAGACCTGGTAGCTAAGCCCTTGACTAGGTCATCTTTAAAAAACTCAAGAATTCTCTAAATAGATTTTTTTTTCTGGTGAAATGTTTTTGCATTTATCACCAAGAAGTATTTTATAAGATGCTGCATTTGTCTTATGTTTTAGATGTAACAGATTTTTCTGGATTTTCATTTTATTATTATGCATTTTGCTTGAAATGCCTGATTTCTCTAGCAAACTCGACTCAATAATTATGTCAACAGTTGCTGCTGTTTTGGTGTCCAGTGTATTACTAGATTTTGTAATATCTCCTGTGATGTTGCACTCCATATGTTTTATGGAAATATGTTTATAAGTGTGAATATGATGTAACTGGAATATGCTTCATGCAAAAGGTCTCTTGTAAGGTATCATCACAAAGCTTCTGATCTACTGAGTGTGTTCATCCTATTCGTTTGCATGTATTATTTCTATGTCTGGAGTCAGGAGAATAAGATATAAACTTGTATTACCGATGTAAACATGTTAAGCGGAAGCCATTAAGGGTGCTTCAGAATCAATGAACTGTGAATGGGTTTGTTTACCTGCAAGCCTTCCTATGTAGTGTCTTCCAGCTACTAGGTAATGAAGAAGGAGGTCTTACAGTGACACGTGATCATGTCACCTGAACTGGAATCCATCTTTAACCTGGTGCTTTTCCATTTAGAAGGAGGGGTGGGAACCCAGAGAGACAAAGGATTCCCGCCTTGTGCCAAAGATATAAAAGGGGGTGGAACAGAACAAATGGGGCTGCCAGTCATGAGAAATCCCCTAGTTACCACCTGAGCTGGAACTAACAAGGACTGTACCAGGGGAAAGGATTGGGCCCAGACTAGGACGGCATCTAGTCCGTGAAAGAAGCTTATTGGAACATCTCTTAGGTTGAGATTTATCTATAATCAGTTTCCTAATGTATTAGGCTTAGACTTGCTTGTATTGTTTTATTTTGCTTGGTGACTTACTTTGTTCTGTTATTGCTTGGAACCACTTAAATCCTACGTTTTATACTTAATAAAATCACTTTTGTTTGTTAATTAACCCAGAGTAAGTGATTAATACCTGGGGGAGCAAAGAGCTGTGCACATCTCTCTATCAGTGTTATAGAGGGTGGACAATTTATGAGTTTACCCTGTATAAACTTGATACAGAGTAAAATGGATTTGTTTGGGGTTTGGATCCCATTGGGAGCTGGGTGTCTGGGTGCTGAAGACAGGAGTACTTGCTGAGCAGTTTTCAGTTAAGTCTGCAGCTTTGGGGCGTGGTTCAGACCTTGGGTCTGTGTTGCAGCAGGCTAGAGTGTCTGGCTCAACAAGGCAGGGTTCTGGAGGCCCAAACTTGCAGAGAAAACGGGCTCAGAGGTAAATTCAGCAGGTCAGGTGACAGTCCCAAGGGGGTCTCTGTGACCCATCACATCTCCCAAAATATCGGAAACAATATCTACAAGATGTTTCTCCAGTTACTACGACCTTAAGGGCTACTAGGTAGATTATTACTGTTGTGTGAGTCTTGACCAGAAATATTTGTGTTATTAAAGAGATTAGAGGGAAGGAACAACCAGATTAAATACTGAAAATGCATCTGCATTTTATGCTGTTTTCTCCAGCTATTTGCGTAGAGTTGTGGTGGAGTGGGAATTTTTATTTTTTTATTTGAAATAATGACATTTTTTTGGTAAATTTCATGGAGATTGCTTTTGACACTATTCCTATGGACTGGTTTTATTCCTATTTAGTCATTCTCCCTGGAAGTTCTTGAGACACTAAATATGATCTAGAAAGAAATGACCCCCACATAACAGTCCATTCATGCTAATATTAATAGTAAAATACCTTATTATATTACCATATAGTGATGGTGAATGTAGCCAGTTATAACATTAATGTGTCTGACATTTTCAAAGTAGCATAGAGGATTTACACACATACCTTCCATTAGAATTGAGTGGAATGAAAAACAAAGATTTTCCAGCTAGCTACAAAGCTAAACAAAGAAACTGAAAATGTACAAGCAAAGTGGCTTATCTATGCAATGAGAAAGGAAGTAGAACAAATTTCCAAGACTTTGCATTTCAACAACAGAGAAGATGAAGTGCTGTAAATATGAATATTTTATTGTAAGAAAGAATATAATGTATAAGATAATATATTTTTAAATAAATCTAGGCAAAGAAACTGAAGTTTTTCTCAGAAACCCATACGAACTGGCAAAATATTTTAAAGAGCAGAGCAAAACTGAGCATATCAGAAAAAGTAGACATAAAAGAAGCTAACATAAAAATGTCCTCATTTGAAATATTGCCATAAAAATTAATCATCGCCACAAGATAAAAAAAACTCAAAATGTGCATGCTAAGATTTTCATGGATTTAACAAGACTGCTTACGAGACAAGAAGTCAAGCAGTGACAGTATATGGTAACCATAAGGAAATGAAGCAGTAATGCACCATGATTTCTTGTACTACCATCCAGTGGTGGTTTCATATAGGTTATGGTACTTATGTTTACTTGGGGGTATTATGTCGGGAGAAGAATATCTTAATACAGTTACTACTGCTGAGAATTAGTTTGTCTAGCTGTATTTTTCCTTCAAAAGTGTCCAAATTGTTGCATGAAAATTCTAGTTTCAACAGGGCATTCCAATGTTCTGAAACATAATTCTTGACCAGTACAATGCCATTACGTTGTGATGATGTTGCTTCACAACAGTAACACTGGACCATTGCATGATAACTTTGTAATGAGATATGATGACGTCATGACTTGCCAGTTTGTTCCCCAGGACAAATTGTTAAAGGTGACATTCCCTATTTAGCTTTTACTGGACCAGAGTATCACTTCCTTCAGTAGGCCTTCTGGTCAATTTATGAGATACTAACAAATTGTTTGAGTGAATCAAGTCATGGTGGTTCAAAAAGTACTTTGTGCTGGGTGAATGTATGAACCAACCAGTTCACATATTTCTTTTCCAGCTGTGGAAGAAACGCAGCCTTCACTCTTAGGTTTAAATCGAAGGTACCTTCCAGTGGGAATTGTTTAGATCAGGGGTCAGCACCCTTTTAGAAGTGGTGTGCCGAGTCTTCATTTATTCACTTTAATTTAAGGTTTCATGTGCCAATAATACATTTTAACGTTTTTAGAAGGTGTCTCTCTCTATAAGTCTATATATTATATAACTAAACTATTGTTGTATGTAAACAAGGTTTTCAAAATGTTTAAGAAGCTTCATTTAAAATTAAATTAAAATGCTGATCTTACACCGCCGACCTGCTCAGCCCGCTGCCGGCCTGGTATTCCGTTCACCTAGGCCAGAAGCGGGCTGAGTGGGGCCTGGGGCCAGGACCCCGGCTGGCAAGGGGCCGGCAGCCAGGACCCCAGATCAGCAGTGGGCTGAGCAGCTCAGCCTGCTGCCGCTCAGCCCGTTGCTGGTCTGGGGTACCGTCCGCTGGCTCCTGCCAGCCAGGGTCCTGGCTGCTGGCCCCGCTCAGCCCGCGGCTGGTCTGGGGTTCCGGCCCTGTCCACATAGAGTAGGTACCTACCTTCTCCCTGGTTCTAACCATTCTCTTCCTCTCTCTGCATTGAGATGAGAGTAGGAGTGCGCTGAGAACAGGGCTGGGGGTGAAGGAGCAGGCTGGGGGTTGGGGTGCAGGGTCTGGCCAGGAGCTAGAATGAGGGATGGGGCTCAAGGTTGGGGCACGAGGTTTGGGTGTGGAGCGCTTACCTGGGCAGCTCCCATTTGGCGTGAGGGGTGCAGGTGGGAATGTGGGGGGGGGGGGGGAGTGCAGGAGCTCCTGTTTGGTGCTCAGGGTGGGAGGGGTTATGGGGGGTACAGGGGTCAGGGCAGGGGGCTGGGGGTGTGTGAGGAGGGTGCAGGAGTCAGGACAGGGGGCTAGGTATGTGTGGGGGGTGCCGGAGTCAGGGCATGGGGCTGGATTGTGAGAGGGGGTGCAGGGGTCAGGGCATGGGGCTGGGGTGTGAGGGGTCAGGGCAGAGGGCTGGAGGGTGGGGGGTTCAGGGTCAGGGCAGACGGCTGGGTTTGTGTGAGGGGGGTGCAGGGGTCAGGGCTGCGTCATGAGGTCCCCCAGGTGAGCCCCCCATCCGTGGTCTGATGCGTCTGTCACCAGCGTCAGGTCCGGTTGTGGGGCGGCAAAGGGGATGCCTTCGCAAACCACAGGCTGGGACTGCCACCACAGCAGGGAGTCCAGCACGTCCCTTGGGGCTGTCGCTACCAAGTCCAGGGGGTCCCTGCCTGGGTGGTACACCCGAGCAAGCCACGTCTTCAGAGTCATGAGTCTCGGTCTGGCATGCCTGACCACGTGCGTGCATGCTGCCATGTGGCCCAGCAGCCGCAGGCAGCACCTGGCCGTTGTCGTTGGAAACTGGTGCAGGGAGGCCACCGCTTGCTGGATAGCCCGGAATTAGGTTACTGGAAGGCTTGCCCTGGCCTGCACCTTGTCCAGGACCACCCCCTATGAATTCCACTCTCTGCATGGGTACAAGCGTGGACTTGGGGATGTTGACCAGGAGCCCCAGCTCGCAGAACAATCTCAGGGCCACCTCCACATGGCCCTGCACTTCCGCCTCGGATCAGCCTGGCAGGAGCCAGTCGTTGAGGTACGGGTACACCCGCATTCTCTGCCTCCGTAAGAAGGCCGCCACCATCGCCATGCACGTCGTGAACACCCTTGGGGCCGTGGCTAGACCGAATGGGAGAACCACAAACTGGTAATGTTCTTGGCCCATGGTGAAGCGTAGGAACCGCTGATGTGCTGGGTGGATGGCGAGATGAAAGTAGGCTTCCTTCATGTTGAGGGCAGCATACCAGTCCCCTGGATCCAGGGATGGGATGATGGTGCCCAGAGAGACCATGCGGAACCGGGCCTTGACCAGGAACTTGTTGAGCCTGCGCAGGTCTAGGATGGGGTGAAGGCCCCCCTTTGGCCTTGGGGCTGAGGAAGTACCGGGAGTAGAACCCCTTTCCCCTTACGCTGTGCAGCACCACCTCTACCGCCCCCACCTCTAGCAGTGAGCGAACTTCCTTCTCTAGGAGATGCTTGTGAGAGGGGTCCCTGAAGAGGGACAGAAAAAGTGGGTGGGAGGGGGGAGGGAGGCGAACTGCAGCAAGTACCCGTTCTGCACCGTATGTAAGACCCAACCGTCTGACGTAATGGTGGACCACGCATGGGAGAAATGGGACATGCAGTTCAGGAAACAAAGGGGCGGATCTGGTGACTGGTCTGGTACGCTGTCCTCGAGTGCACCTTCAAAAGCCTGGCTTAGTGCCCGGCTGGGGTTTGTGCTGGCCTTGGTTCTGGCCCAGCACATTATTGTTACTACTGTTGTTGTGCCGTCACCTGTTATCCCTGCCTCGCCTACGGTAAGGCTCATGCCTATGGCGAGGCTTGCCCTGGGGTTGAGGGGCAGCCTCATGTCTGTCTGGTCCAAGAAGAGCCCGGACCCTTCGAAGGGGAGGTCCTGGAGTGTATTCTGGACTTGGAGTCCTGGAGCCACGCCGAGCGCCTCATGGCCACCCCTGACGCGACTGTTCTAGCTGACACATCTGTCAAATCAAGGGAGGCCTGGAAAGAGGTCTTGGCTACACGTCCACCAGGGCCGTGAACTCCTGTTGGGAACCTTGCAGGAGGTTGTCCTTAAACTTCCCCACCACCACCCAGGAGTTGACATTGTGCCTGTTGAGGATGGCCTGCTGGTTTGCAATCCTCAACTGAAGGCCCCCAGATGAGTACACCTTTCTGCCAAAAAGGTCCAGGCGTTTCGCCTCCTTGGCCTTAGAGGCCGAGGCCTGCTGTCCATGGAGCTCCCTTTTGTTTACCACTGAGACCACTAGGGAGCATGGACTCAGGTGGCAGAACAGGAACTCATAGCCCTTAGATGGGGCAAAGTATTTATGCTCCACTCCTTTGGCCGTTGGAGCACTGGAGGCCAGGATCTGCCATATAGTCTTACAATTGGACTGAATGGTCTTAATGAGCGAGAGCGCTCTTCTGGATGGACCTTTGGGGCTCAAAATGTCCACCATGGGGTTTTCCTGCTCAACCGTCTCCTCGGCCTGCAACCCCAAGTTTTGGGCGACCCTGCGCAGCAATTCCTGGTGGGCTCTATGGTCTATCGGCGGAGGGACGGACACCTCTGCACCCGCCACTGCCTCATCGGGGGAAGACAAGGAGGTTAGCTGTTGCTCGACCCCCTCTGGTTGGTCCTCCTGCTCCCCTTCTCCCATGGGAGGGGCCTCCGGCTCAGGCCGGGGCAGGAGTCCATGGGACGGCACCGGGCTGAGCGGTCCCAGGACGGTGTCCTCGAGCGGCACACCATTGCCGGCTTACCCCTCGACGGCACCCGAGGTATGGGTGCTAGAGGGTTCTCCCCGTACGGAAAGGGCTTCGCCACCGACAGCTCAATGAGGTCCTTTGCAGCCTCGAAGGTGCCAGGCATAGAGGGCTGATCCGTTATGCCCTCGAGCCCATCGTCCACACTGAGCTCACTTAGGTCTGGGCTCGGTGGGGCTTGTGCTGCCGGCTCCGCCGGTGTCAATGCTGGTACCACGACCTTCCCGCTCTAATTGGTGCTCAGGACCTTAGGAGGCGCCAGCCTCCTGTGCGGTGAACGACAGCGCCTTCCTTTCAGCTGCGCCGGGGGCCGCACCAGGGAGAACGAGCGGTGCTCTGGGGCCAAGAGTTTAGGGTGTTTAGCCGGTGCTGGGTCTCTCGACGGCTCCGGGACACTACGCACCAAGGAAGCCTGAGTCAGCGTCGGGCGCTCCGGGCCTGACAGGCTGCAATGCAACCTCCATCAACAGTTGCTTTAAATGAAAGTCTCTTTCTTTCCTTGTCTTAAATGCCTTGCAAATCCTACACCATTCAATTTTATGTCCGTCCCCCAGGCAACGTAGACATGAGTCGTGGGGGTCACTAACTGGCATAGGTTTGTGGCACATGGCGCAGATGCTGGAGGCCTCCAAGCACCTAATGACTTAAGTGTCCACAATAGGTATGTTAACGAACTGATAACAGCTACTCTAAAGGCTAAGGGACTGCTCTTCTACGAGGGAGAGAGAGAGAGAGGTTGTTCCAACACCACCATGGACGGTAAGAAGGAACTGGAGGGGGTCGGGCCGGCGGGGGTATATATGCACAGCACAGTGGCCCATACAGGAGCCGCTAAGGGAAAAAATTTCCGACGCTCATGCACGGGGTCCATTCCAGCTAATGTGGAATGGACGTGAACAAGCACTCAAAGAAGAACTAAAATTGAGTTAAGCTGTACCTCTTAGCCTAGTTATTGGGCATTCAACACTATTTTTAAAGATGGTGGATTAGCATTTAATTTATTCGAGGCCAATTTAAATTCACATGAAAAACAGCAAATACAGTCGTGGCAACTTCAGCCATGAGCCCTCTGGAGTCAATTTTCAGTGTGAATTTCATTTTCTCCCCCCCCCCCCATGCCCTCATCCCCTTCATTAAGGATAATAGAAGGTCATTCAGTGAATAAAAGGCTCAAGAGACTCTGCTGCTGATACAAATTTTAAGACTAGGACTGTGATGGTTTATGAATGGTAGCAGAGCCTTGAGCACGAATTACAGTTCTGTACTTAATCTGAGGCCATCAATTGCCATTTATAATTTAACATATTAAGGCTTAGTTTTTAAACTTTGTAATTTCAAAAGTTAACAAGCTAACTTTCCCTTTAGATGATTTCAGTAGAGAACATGGATTTAAATAGCAGGATGTTGTCCTTCTCCAGTTACATAAAATACACTGTAGAACGCAGCACAAACGATACCATATCTTTTAAACTGTTCCCAGACACTGCTCATTACTGTGAACTAGCTCTAAACATTCAGTGTTGGAATGCAAATGGAGCAGGGCCAGAATGCCAATATTCAGTATTGCCACAAGCAGCTTTTTAAAGTGAAAGAGAAATTGCCTTGTGCTAGCAAGGATGTGTTTGGCATTGCTGGTTTATTCCTTCTTATGGTTTATAATTAACTATACCTTAAAGCAGAAAAGTACTCCTCCAAAACCCAGCAGCACGTTAGCAGGAACTCTACATTTCTCTCTCTCAGATATTTGGACCAGATCCTTAGCTGGTGTTAACTGGCTTAATTCCATTAACTTTAAGCAGATTTATACCAGCTGAGGAGCTGGTGAGTTGAGTCTCAGACTATACTATCAACACTTCATTGTCTTTAGTACATACCCTATGATTTATATTTAGTTTCTCCTTTTGGGTCCAGTCTTGAATTCATTTTTAAATTCTCACTCAGGCAAAACTACCACTAGAGAATGGAGGCTTCACCAGCGTAAGGGTTTCAGAAGGTGGGCTTTTAAATAGTGTACAATCCACTCCTTTCCTAAAAATTCCTAGTAAAAATCATAGATTTTAACCAACTATTTATATCAGTGAAAATTCTGTATTAGAACATAAGAATAGCCATACTGGATCAGAGCAAGGGTTCATCTAGCCCAGTATCCTGTCTTCCCACAGTGGCCAGTGCCAGAAGCTTCAGAGGGAATGAACAGAACAGGGAAATTATTGAGAGATCCATCCCCTTTCATCAAGTCCCAGCATCTGACAGTCAGATGCTTAGGGACATCCAGAGTATGGGATTGCATCTCTGACCACCTTGGCTAATAGCCACTGATGGATCTATCCTCCATGAACTTATCTAATTCTTTTCTGAACCCAGTTATAGTTTTGGCCTTCATAACATCCCCTGGCAACAAGTTCCACACAGCTTGACTGTGAGTTGTGTGAAGAAGTACTTCCTTTTGTTTGTTTTAAACCCATTGCCTGTTAATTTCATTGGGTAACCACTGGTTCTTGTTTATGTGAAAGGATAAATAACACTTCCTTATTCACCTTCTCCACACCCTTCATAATTTGATAGACCTCTATCTTATCCCCCCTCAACCGTCTCTTTTCTAAGCTAAACAATCCTGGTCTTTAATCTCTCCTCTTTTGGAAACTGTTCCATACCCCTAATCATTTTTGTTGCATTCTCTCTGTACGTTTTCCAATTCTCATATATCTTTTTTGAGATGGGGCGACAAGAAGTGCATGCAGTATTCAAGGTGTGGGCATACCATGGATTTATATAGTGGCATTACGATATTTGCTGTCTTATTATCTATCCCTTTCCTAAGGGTTCTGAACATTCTGCTAGCTTTTTTGACTGCCACTGCACACTGAGCAGATGTTTCCAGTGACTCCAAGATGTCCTACATTAAACTTTAGTTAAAAACAGTTCAGTAGTCTGAATATGCAAAGTCAAACCATGGGATATTAAAGACTATGATAGATTTGTTTGCATATCTGCAAACAAAACTTCCTTCAAATATCCTATGGTGCAGAAACAAAAAGTGTAGTATCAATTAAAATGTCTTCAGTTGCCAGATGCAACAAGGTCACTAATTAAATTATTCAGTGAATTACATCTAGCAAAAACAAAGTCTCAAAGGAATGTACATGTTTTTGTTTGTTGTTGTTAAAATTGATAGCAGCACACTCTAAAAGTCTGTATTTTGTGCTTTTTATTTATACATTTGTATCAGTTCTTTTAGCTGAAAATTATAGTTCAATTTGTACAAATCACCCAGTTTAAACTGCATAATTACATTTTCATGTAACTTCTCAAGTTCAACAGGGTAATTAATAATTCTCTAAAGTTTTCTTTCAAACACAGAAATATACAATTTATGAACCTTAGTAAGTTTTTGTTTTAACAAATGAACAGTTACATATTTAAATACATTGGGCGTGGCTGAGCCATGCAGCATGTGGGGCAGGGGTGTGTGTAAAGATGGCTAAAGCTCATCTTGCACAGACCCCTGATCTGGTTGCTGTCTCTGTGCACGACAAGTCCTTCTGCATAGGGTAGAACAGTTTAAGTGATGATCTGAATTACACCAGACTGCAATACCCACAATAAAGCAAAAGACTCGCCTGGCAGGGGTATCCAATGCTACAATCCTTGTCCTAAGGTCCCAATCCTTTACCCAAATATACCAGCAGTGGAAGAGAGCCGTGTAAGTCTCTATGCCACAGGAAGATTACTCTTAAACTTGGTGATCCTGCCTGGGCTAGTTACACTGACTTTAGGCCAGTTTGAGGCCAATTATATTAAGTTTTAATGGCCAGAGAATGGGATCCATTCAGTTTATAGTGCAAATGTAATCTCCTTTAAAATATTTGTTAAAAGTAAACTCATTAAATCTTAGCGAATAAAGATACCATATATCAATGCTGCATGACACACATTTTACTCAATTACTCATGTAAACATCTTCCCTTCCCCTTGAACTATCTCATTATCAGATCAGTTCCCCAGATAACATTTCCTCTGATATTATTACAATTAAGAGGATCATATCCTTGTTGTTAGGAAAATTAGTAAAGTACAGTATAAACTGATTTTTCCTGCATCACTGCAGTTTAAACAGGGCTAAACAGAAAAACACAATTGCAATGTCTAATCCTAATCTTTCGTAAATTCTCAGAATAGTATTTATTCCACAAATACGTTGTTCTATGCTCCTGTCAAAAGACTGTCTTCCACTAATTCACAAACAGTATTTAAATACAGCCCTTCTTACTCCAGTGCAATCTTTTGGAACACATTATCCACTACTGTTGATGTTCAATAGTCATCCTCTTTATACGATGAAGCAGAGTGTCTTTTTCCATGTGGACCTCAGCCAGAGCCATTTTAGCCTTGGCTAGTTCCTGTTTAAGACATTCGTTTTCTTCAATAAGCTGCAAGGATTAAATTGAAAGAGAAAGGTATTAGTCTGTGTACAGGCAACTTTCTCCTGTCAGAGTAACATTTACAAATGCTGGGCCCAGATGCTCACCCGGCTAGCTGGGGAGCAGCTTTGATGCTGTAGGATGCAGTGGAGACATGTTCTGCAGCTAGGTGATTAGCTCACATTTGGTGATAGTGCAGCATGAAGCGGGGGTTGATGCAACAGTTTGCTGCCAAGGCAAGGTGGCCACTGTGAGCTCCTTGTGTCAGTCCCACCCTTAATCTAGTAGCTGGATCTCTGGTGATGCATGGGCTAGGCTGATTGCCAGTTTTGGGGTCTAAGAAGGGACTTTTACGATATGGCAAACTGCTGAGTGGGTTCTCACCTGCCACCCAACAGCCAGGAGGTATGGTTTGGAAAGTTTACATCACAGTTTCAACTTTGGCAGGTTCTGGTGTGGCTGGATTAGGAAAGGTGTGACTGAGTTGTTTGGGTATGAGTCCTGGGCACACATATTGCATGGTGAGGCAATATGCCTCTATGTCTCATACAGCTGGTGGCTCAATCTCATTTTAACCCTCCCACCTCTGGTGTGAAGGATGAATCTCTGGGCAGGCTTGAGGCTATAGAGGGGGCATGGCCTTCACACTCCCCCTAAGGTTTGTGGTATTCCTGGGACATTGGTACCAGTTGAAAACCACACTGGAACAACTCTGCCGGCTATTTTGGGGTGGGTACCCCAATTAGACAATAGTTTTAAAGTTGCATCCTCTGCATTTAACCATAGTATGGTGTCTGTGCCTTGTTGTTTCTATGTTCACACAAAAACAAGTTTCTCAAGAAAAATGATATTCTAACAGTCAAAATATATAATCTGTAACAATTAAACACTTTTGACTGCTTATTACTACAATGCAATTTAATAAAACTAAAATAAAATTAACTTAGGTTTATCATTACCTCCTCTCTGAGGAAGTCAGCTGTAGCCCATCTTGATGTAGAAGGTCTGAGGATTTCTGGAGAAGTCTGTGTGGCTTGAGACACATAATCCTGCATTTTGTGTCTGGTAACGCCACTCACTTGCTGCACTGTAGCACTCGATTTCTTGTAGTTCAACACATCATTGCTTAGTGTTTGATTATCTGTTTCATAGAGACCACAGTAGGAAGTTTGAAATGTTTAATTTTTATTGAATCTTGTTAATATTGAATTAAAACGGCCAACAAGTACAATTTTAACATTAAGTATAATTATACCTACATCTTCTTGTCAATATCACATTAAAATAAAAGGTATACATCTTGGAAGGGAGAGAAAAGGTGTGCCTGTGTGTGTGTGTGTGTGTATCTATATATATATCTATATATATATCTATATATATATATATGGCAGCTTAAAGAAATAGTAAATATGAACAATGTCAAAATCATCATCATGGAAAAATTATTTTAAATGATTAGTTAACTAAACATATGGAAACTAACTATTCAAAAAAATCTAAATAATATTTTAGACTGGGATCGTCATATGCATGTAACTTGCACTGAAGTCAATGGGAGTTTTGTCTGTTAATAGTAATAAACTAATAATAATAAATGTGTATTACAATAGTGCCTAAGGGTATGTCTAGGCTGCAGTTAAACACCCACGGCTGGCCAGTGTCAGCTGACTTGAGCTCATGGGGCTTGGGCTTTGGGGCTGTAAAGTTGTGGTGTCGACAATCAGGCTCGGGCTGGAGCCTAGACTCTGAGATCCTCCTGCTTCCTGGAGTCCCAGAGCATGGGCTCCAGCCTGAGTATCTACACTGCAATTATACAGCCCCGCAACCCAAGTCCCATGAACTCAAGTCATCCGCGGGTTTTAACTGAAGTGTAGACATACCCCAAGGGTTCCAGTCAGGATGGGGCCTGTACTTACATATGAAGACAAGGTGTGAAAAGCCTTCTGAACCAGATCCTTAACACAAGACAATTTTATATATTTCCAAGTTTAAC
This sequence comes from Eretmochelys imbricata, assembly GCF_965152235.1. Taxonomy (NCBI): domain Eukaryota; kingdom Metazoa; phylum Chordata; order Testudines; family Cheloniidae; genus Eretmochelys; species Eretmochelys imbricata. The sequence continues at coordinate 273,739,841 of NC_135572.1, read as the reverse complement.
ATTAAAGAAACTTTCTTCTATTTAACATGATTAAAGATACACTCGAGTGTTTAATGTACTTGCAGGCAGGGCAAAATGAGAGGTGCAGTTTTTTAATAATCTAAATCTTCATAAACATTTCTCTCTAAACTACATGAATTTGCCATTGTATTAAAAAAACATACTTCAGGGTTCATGACTATATATACAGATACACATATCTCTTCATTGCTGAAGGTACTTGAACTCCACTTTGGCATCCACTGCACCTAAGGTGTCTACACCAAAGGATTAGGGAAACATACGAGAACTTTATAACTTAAATAAATTTTACCCAATGGGGAGAAGTATACAAATGATTGAAAGAGACCTTAGAATTGTATATTTGCACATACAATAACAAACACTCACAGTTTTCAGTTTTGAAGCATCTACAATGACTAAGAAGCATAATTCTAATGTACCAGATGATGTATAACACAAAAATATATGCAAGCTATCCTAACTTTATATAGGTGGATTCATTAAGTATCTGTGCAAGGTAAGTGGTAGAAGTCTTTATTGCCATGTTGTTACACTATATACACACAAATCATACTGCATATGTCCACACACCCAGACAAATTACGTGTTTGTACGCAAATGAGTGTATGCACACAGGTATGTTTTTCATATGTAACAAAGAGGTTAAATCCCAGTTTTAGATGCAAATGTCAATGCAATCCTTCCTATGGAACTGCTCTAGTACCTCCATAATACACAGAATCACAAGCAGATACTTGTTCTAGACAGAGAATTTTTTTGTTTTGAACTACATCTGATAAGGTATCTACTGCTCCTGTCCTCTTTGCTTCACACAGATCGCTCAGAGGTCTTCCCTCATGTACACACCACCGTTAAGTTTATTTAGTGTTTTACTCTACCACCTTCTATATTCAATTAGTCACAGTATTAACAATGTCATCCAGTTTTACTGTCCTTTCTCCAAAAGGGAGGGGGGAGACAAGGTGTCTCCTCCCAGAGAACTCCATTTTGTTAGGCCCAACCTCTCTCTTCTGCTTCTCTCCATCTCCCACTTCCTTCCTGTGCTCTTTTATCCACTCCTCTTGTTAATGGGCTAATTAGTATGCGAGCTCCAAACTCATCTGGTAATCAGAGACTCCTCTCCTTAATCAACCCCCTCCCAGAGGGGTAACAGGTTAATCAGTGATGAGAGTGCTGGTTCAGCATTCCGTCATACAATGCTTTAACTTATTTCCTTATTATATGTACAGAATCTGGCACAATGGGGCTGTGGATTCTAGTTGCTACTGCAATGCAAATAAATAGTAATAAGTAACAGTAATTAGTGTTCATTATGTATTTACCTGTAATATATATGTATAAGAAATAGCTGAGATAACAAGTCACCACTTCTCTGCAACATTTAGACAATTAAATTGTGTTTAGTCATCTCTGAAAGAATCTGGAGTCAAATACATGTGCTATGAAGTGATATGAACCACTATGCATCCATTGGTTTGACTTGCAGGACCAGGGCCACAGTCAAAACACTGCTATTGGGGATTGTTTTCCCTGGCTAGACTGTACTTAAGTTTCAGTTTTAATGTATGATGTCCACTGTGGTTACATCTACGCTATGAACTACAGGAGTGATTCCTCTTATATTCACACTAGCTCTGAGCTAGTACAAGTGCGTGTACAAGAACTAGGAATCACACCCCTAGCTCATAGCGTAGACATAGTCACAGTGCGATTAGCAATTCTGTGGGGTAACTCACTTTTAATTACTAGCTGCATGTCCAAAACAATGTTCACACAAAGTAGAAACATTACAATACACACCTCTGATGCAAAAAGAACCATCGTCATTCCTCTCTAACAAAAGTAGGTCAATATGCAGTGTTACAGGGGCTGGTTCAGGAGCTGAGAGATTATCACGTGGGCTGTCATCCTACAGAATAAAAGTAATAAAAACAGGATTTTTAATGTTGTCTCTCTTTATCAATGGTAGGAAATCAAACCAGCTAATCAAAAACTTCGGGTAAACATATTTGAACAGACTTAATGAAACTCACAAACCCCTCTCATTAGAAGTGCATTCAGACAGAATTTTCTAATCCGATATCTACAAAACTTCAGTGCCATTAAAATTAGTATGACCTACAGAAAAACAAAGAGCCAAATTTATGTCTGATGAAAGCCCACTGAAGTCAGCATATATGGTTTGACTAGAATACCTCAATGAGAACAAAGCAAAGCAAGGTTTCAGAGTAACAGCCGTGTTAGTCTGTATTCGCAAAAAGAAAAGGAGTACTTGTGGCACCTTAGAGACTAACCAATTTATTTGAGCATGAGCTTTCGTGAGCTACAGCTCACTTCATCAGAAATGGCCTAACCTGACGATTACTTTAGATAAGCTATTACCAGCAGGACAGTGGGGTTGGAGGAGGTATTGTTTCATATTCTCTGTGTATATATAAAGTCTGCTGCAGTTTCCACGGTATGCATCTGATGAAGTGAGCTGTAGCTCACGAAAGCTCATGCTCAAATAAATTGGTTAGTCTCTAAGGTGCCACAAGTACTCCTTTTCTTAAAGCAAAGCAAGACATTCTTTAGTACAGGAGCCCTCACCAGAAATGGAGTTAAGAAACCAGTGCTGTATAATCTCTCATCTGATTGTCCCTTGGACTATTTAAAGACAGTAGGGCTGCACCTACCATACTTTGGGGGAAGGTTTTTTTTTAAAGAATTTACATTGGGATGATAGCTATCACAGCTCAGCGATACCACTGCAGAAAAAAAGACAAAAGAAACCTCACAAACTGCTTGTGGTGGTTTCTCCTCAATTACGGTTCACTGTTCCTGTCTAGCAGAGCAATGTGTCTAATGCCAGCAGAAAGTAAACACATCAAAAGCATTACCAGCATCAGCAAATACATAACAAAAACAAATTGTTAAAGTGTGATGGCTCTTTCAAAGAGCAAAGACTGCGGTATGAAAAAACCACCCTCAAAACTCACTCAGGAAACAGTGTGTCAACTTCAGTGCAAAGAAAATATCCCACTAAATGGGCAATCCAGCCACAAAGTAAAGAATTGATTGACTTCATGGTGACTTGGTGAGGGATGCACATACAGTGAATTCTTCACTGCCCATAACCTCTTATTAATATCAGCTTAATGTACAGTCTTTACCTACAAAATTGACTATTTTGTCAAAAAAGCGTTGCCTGAGCCTGCCCCCCTGCCAGGAAAATACAGAAGCCCAGTTTTTAAAATTAGGGGGATGTACATTAAAGCATTCCTTTCTGAATTTGGGCACTCAACTTGGTGCTTAAGTGACCATTTGAGCTGCAAAAGCCTTCACTAAGTGCCCTTTGTGCTGCTCCAGTGGCGCAAATGGCACTTTAAAATTGCCTAAGCAAGCAGTTGAAAATTTCCCTAGCACAGACAATCTTCAGATAGTGTAAAGCCAGCATACAAGGAGCTGTTGGAACAAGGAGGGAATCAGAACTGTGCCGGTTCCTTGAGCTGGCAGAATGGAGACTGCCCCAGCTGGTGCAACTTAAAGCAGCGCTTAAATTTAAGCATGACTGTGGCACAGTTTAGGCTTGAGCTCTAAATGTAGAATTAGTCACTCCCTTATCTTGGGTTCCAAATTTGGGAATTGAGTCCCTTGTATCTCTCACTGTTTTGAAATTTTCCAAGGCTATTTGTGTCTGAGGTTGTTTTAATTTTTGGTTTTGGCAGCAGTGATATTATAACCCTAAATCTCTAAAAAATAAATTTCCTTACACTTACAATAGCCTTTCTGGCTGCCCCCCAGTGAAATCATTGTCTGCTTTAAGTGTTCTAGGGGAAAAACTAGGAGACTGCACTGCAGTGTTCTCTTAATGTTGCTATTTTAAGCCACACTAGTGCGAAAGGCTTGTATTATTTAGTAACTATTTCTAGATAGGGTAGAACATGAAATCTGGGCTCTAGTTAGTCCTTATAACCTCTTTCCTCCTTCTATGCTAAGCTCTCATCACCACAACTATCCTTGAAGGAGGGCTGATGAGCCTATAGCATACTTCTCTGTTAATGCTGATTTTGATTGGAAAGCAGGTGTTACTGCAAAGCTACAAAAGGCTCATTCTACCCCTGGGAAATTGGAACACCTTATCTGTTACATTCCCAGCTGCTGCTATTCTGGGGACCATGACATGGTAAAGGAAAAAAAGACACAAAGTAGAAAACATTAATTCCTATAACCAGTTTGGTCATGCACCAAATTTATCTCTAGGCAAGCCACTGAGCTAACCCAGTTCATGGATTTTTAAAATTGCTTTAGTGTTATCTAATCGTAAATATCCAATTAAGACTTTAAAGAATAAGATATGAGTTTCTTTGAAGTTAACTATATCCAGATTACTAATTTATCAGCAAAGAAACAAGAACATACAGTCTAAATAGTTAAGAGAAGCAAAATGGCTCCTAGTTAACATACTTTTAAATTAATCTTTGTATTAGAAACTTTAATCTTCATAGGCATTACTGCTGCAACAGTTTCATCTTCTAGAAAATGCTGAATGTTCGTGAGGGAAGATGTTAGGAATTCAGCACTAAAATTCTCTACGTGACACTGTAGAAAGCCATTTTTTACAGCCAGCAGAGAGTGTACTACAGCACTTGGCCCATTTTCCCATCTCAAATTAATTTCAGGTGATGACTTAATTGGTCCAGCCACAGATTTATGATCTGAACCTAGTGTAGAAGAAAACAAAATTAGGATTAAAATTTTAGAGCACATAAAAGGCACTCCAATAAGCAATCATTATGCAATCATTTCTACCTGCATTGTAGTTACATAATCACAAGAGAGGAGTAGAAACATAACTAGTTTTCCAACAAATTAACCAATTTCACTCTTTTATTCAAAAAACCCCATACTTGAGATAAATCAGAATTATAATAGTGCATACGCATAATGTATTGTGAGCAATTTTCTATCACCTTTTTTCTCATCTCTTAATTCATAATTTAAAAGTAGTACAAGGAGCAACAAACAGTACATACAAGTAGCTTGTAATAGACATAACAGTATACAAGTATATATAAGGATCCTGCATTCTTTCTGCATGCAAAATTCGTCATCTTCAATGGGAGATCTCTATGCACAGTAAATACAAAACCAAGCCCTTCGCAAGCTTTTTTTGGGTTTGGTTTGGTTTTAAATAAATTACTTAAGACTATGATTCAGGAAAACACTTAAGTCTATCCATGTTCAGGAGAGTACTTAACACATTTAACTAGGTGCTCTCCTGAACAAAATGATTACTTACCTGTATTGTAACTCTTGTTCTTTGAGATGGGCAGTTGTGAAATACACATGCAAACCACATCTTAAAGAACCGTCACAATAAAGGTAAGTGATCGTTTTTTCATCTTCAAGTGGTTGCAAACATGTATTTCACTCAGATGACTCACAAGCAGTACTATTAGGAGGTGGGGCTTGGAGTCTACTTAAATAGTGATGGCAAAATTGCTCTCCCAAATTTGCATCAGATCTTGAAGCAGTCATGATGGTATAATGATGCATGAAAGTATGCACAGAGGGACCAAATGGTAGTACTTCTTAGGCCCAGCCCCATGATCGACATCTGCAGGGCTGCTGAGATGGCCCATTCAATGAGGGTCCAGGCTAACAGTCTCTTCAGAAAGGGGTGTTTAATGCTACCCCATATGCCGTCACGGAAGTAATACATGTGGAAACTGTCTGTGCTGAAACTGCCTTACCTTTCCTACTGTCAGCAAATGAGACACAGAGCCAAGGAGATTACCTAAAAGGATTGGTTCTGTCCAGATAATAGGCCAGTGCTCAACTTATGTCCAAAGTATAAAGTCACTCTTCATCACTACTTGAGTGCAGCTTCAGGAAAAAAAAACAACAGGTAAGTATATTGTTTGTTGAGATGGAACGCTGGAACTACTTTGGTTAAAAATTTAGAATGAGGCCTCAAGGCTCTTTATCTTGGAAAACAACACACATGGAGGGCCTGCCATTAGGGCCCGAAGCTCACACACTTGAGGGAAAAATTGATGGCACTCCTTATTGTCTTTCATTGTGAACGGGTCAACTGATAAATACCCCAAGTTTTGAAGACGGTCCTCAGCCCACTGTTCTTGAGGGAGCATTTGTGATTCCAGGAGAATGTCCTGGTGAGATGGTCAGCCAATTGATTCCGGGAGCCAGGTAAGTGAGCAGCAATGGGAGCAATGTCTTCCCTGATGCAAAAGTGCCAGAATTTCTTCACTTCTTCACAAAGCTGTTCAGATCATGCCCCTCCGGGTCTGTGCAGACAGTACACTGCAGTTGAATTGTTCATGAGTATCGGGACCGATGAGCCCTTGATGAGAGGGAGAAAAGCACAGCAAGCATTGTGAATTCTCGAAGCTTGAGGACATCGAAATGAAGAGCTGCTACTTGCTCCAGCCACAAACCTTGGGTTCTACACCCACCTATGAAAGCACCTCACCCTATCAGAGAGGCATTGGTAATGACTGTCTTGATCAGGAGGTGGCAAGCAAATACCACACCTCTGCATATGTTTTTCTTATCCATCCACCATTATTGGGAACGCAGGAGGAACCTGGATCAACTTGTACAACCGGTGTCTGTTCAGTCAATGGACTAACTTCAGCCACCCCTGAAGGATGCACACGCATAGCCTGGCATGCAGGGTCACTTAAGTATATGAGGCCATGTGGCCTAGTAACAGTAGACATTCCTGGATTGTGGTGGTGGGGTATAACTAGAGAGAGGTGCATAACTGGCAAACAGTCTGAACCTGTCCTCTGGGAGAAAAGCCATCAGATATGTAGAATTGAGTGGGCCTAATTAACTTGATTTTTTGTGTGGGAATTAACATGGACTTTCTCTTGTTCAGTGTGAGTCTCAGATGATGGAGAAGATAGATAAGCTGGACACGGCAGAGAACCTGGTGCTTGGATCTGCCTTACACTAACACATCATCTAGGTAAGGGAAGACACATATCCCCTTTCTCCTTCAGTACGCCACCACCACTGCCATGCACTTGATCAATATGTGTGGGGCTGAGGACAGGACAAAAGGAAGTACTGTGTATTGATAATGTTGACCTGCCACTACAAATCTCAGAATCTGGTCACTTAGCAACACTTATACATGGAAGTAGGTGACTTGTTGATTGAGGGCTGATGCAAAAGATGAAGATCGCATTGATACCAACGCAATATGCATCGGTGCCGAAGACAATGCCAGGATTGAGTCTTTGTCATGTTTCTTGGCTGATACCGGCACTGATACCACTAAATCTCTGTACTGGAGCCAAAGATCCAGATGGACTGGGAGCAGCAGGAGATGCCTTCACTTCAAAGGACTCCTGTACCACAGGAAGAATCCACGAGAGAGAGAAAGAGACAGACTTTTGATGCCCCATAAACTTGTGGTGATGGTACCACCAATAATGCTGGTGCTAGAACTGTGTCTTTTGTACTGGACTCAAGAGCTATCCCACAGCCAGTACCCGAGTTGATGGTACAGTACCAATACCTTCCCGCTGAAGTGCTGGGGAGACATAGGTTGATGGCCCATTTGTACATGAGTACCCAAGGAGTCCCGGCAATGTCTCCAGTCCTCCTTCAAAGAAGAACCACAACCACATTTCTTCAATCTGGAGGGGCTCCAATATGTTTTATGGGTCCTCTTTCAGGGAAGCCCTGAAGACAACTGACCTCTCTTTCTCCAAGGAGAAGAGTCTGAGTCCAGGGATCTGTCAGAGATCACTGCAGCCTCCATAACAGATTACATGCAAGAGACAGGGTGTGCAGTTGAAGGCCCTGACTCCGAGGCAGGTTTCAGTGCTTGCTTCATCAAAGTGTTGCTTGTGGCCTAGATTTTTGGATATCTGTGTTCTGTTTTTGAAAAGAATGACAAATACTGCGCCTCTCTTTAATATGTTCCTTACTGAGGCACAAAAGGCAGAGCATGGAGGGGTCATTATTGTGAATAGACACCTCTCAAGACAAGCAGTGCTTAAAGCTCGGTGAGTGCTGCATCACACCAAAAACTAATTCAAAACTAATTAAAACAAGTTAAAACAATAAAGGAAACCTAACTACCCGGGTACTAACTATTTACAGGAAAAGCAGAAAGCTGAATTCGCTGACACAGTTCTAGCACGAGCATTATTGCTATACTGCCACCACAAGCTTATGAGGCGTCAAAAGAAAAAAAATGTGAAGTAAACCTCACAGGTAGTTCTGACTCAGGCCACGGGTGGTGAGAAGGAACTGAAGGGGGTCAGAGCAGTAGAGCCCTTATATAGCCTCAGGAGAGGCCACAAGGATGTGCAAGGCGTGTGCGCCACCCCAACAGGTACTGCTACAGAAAACTCTCTGGCTCCGGTGCTGGGCATGCATAAACCTGAGTGAAATACAAGTGTGCAACCACTTGAAGAAGGGATATTTCCCTGAATCAAAGCCTTAACGTGTATAAAGAAAGTAACTGGAACTGAGGAAACTGAAACCACAATTTAATAGCTGGAATAAAGGGCCAGATGCTGCTCCCATTACTTCAAAGGGAACAGGAGTGTGTACTAATAATGTACAGCAGCAGTCTCTGATTATTAGTCTCATTATCTCTACCCAGTAGAGGGTAACTGACACACTGAATTGGGAATTTCTAGAAGAGGAAGATGGTCAGAAATATTAGATGAAGTTTCCATATTTATCCATTTGCTGTGCAAAAGAAATAGATCTTTTCCCTACTTCTTATCTCTTCAGGTTTAACACACTAGAAATAATCAGTACCAAAAAGAATAGTTAAAATCCTTTTAAATCAATTTACTGGCTGATTGTTACGTAGCAATAATTTGTAAGGCTTGCACTCAAATATTTTTAAGTTGTACTACACTATTCACATTGAGTATCCTGACGAAAGAGTAGACTTACTGGGCCAGATGCTCAGATGGTAGTCAACTGAAGTATGCTGACTCAAGTGAAGTCACTTGAACTATGCTGAGATTCTGGCCCTTACTTCAAATTTATCCCTTTCACAACAGAGGGATTATTTTTAAATATTAATTTAGATGTTTTCAATTAAACCTCTCCAGTTCTCTAGGCATTCCAACAATTTCAAACTGGGAAATGGGAAACAGTTAAAGGTGGATTTAATTTAAATTTATTGAAGTATGACTAACCAGGAACCAGATTTTGGATTATAATTTCTTTCCTATTTCTATTTTCATTTCTTTCCCTATGCTATCCCTTATCGTCCCCAAATATACTTGGCTATGCATTAGCCAAGAAAGTAACTTTCTAAGTGTCTTCCAGCTCATTCTGCTACGTTGCTTTTAGCCTCATACACATCCTGACCTCCGTGGGATTTTCCTTCATTGCAATGTACCCTGGGATGCCTCTAAAGAAGGGAAGCCATGCTCCACAGAACTCCACAGATCTCTATGGAATTGTGCATCTGATTTATGGACAGAGGCAATTAATTTAATTGAAATAAGGTACAAATGATGATCGCATGATACATTCAAGAGACACGTACCACGACACAGTTCTATTTATTTTGATGCGTAGAGCTCCAGACGCAGACATATTTGGACATACTGCAAAAGTGATTCTGGACCAGGTGGACATATCATTGCAAAAGCATGATTAATGTGCTGTTAATTGGCAATGCACTACTATAATAATCATTCACAGCTGCAGCATTTAAGCATTAGAATCTTATCAAGCTTTTAAAAAAATCATATAATTCCACCTCACCCCTCCGGGTACAGGGCTAGATAGTAACTTTCCTTAAATAAGAAAATTAACTTTAACATGAAGTGTTGGTGTTGAGATGTATTTCCTTAGACTCGAATTTTTAAAGTTATTTTGAAGTAAAGAATGATCTGCTCTCATTGAAGAAATATTCAAATTAAAAAAAGTTAGAGAGTGATAATAATGAAGTTACAGCTTTATAAAATATCAACAATCTAATGCAGGATATTTGATAAGATGTGAATCAGCAGAATTCAATGTAATTCATTTGGTTTTTGTTTTGTTTTTTACTCACCATCCTGAGCAGTTCTATTTTTATTTCCCTCCCACTCACTGCTTGATAATTAGGAAAGAAGATAATTGGAACAGTGATTCTAAACTGATTGATAACAGGTATTCTAACATTAATAGAATCACAAGGCTTTTTTGGTATTTTAAGTTTGAGACTAATACAGATATTTTTATATGATTATGTATTAGAGGGAAGACAACCATAAAACTTCCAATAACTCTTTCACAGTAGAAACAAATGTTTTTTCAACTCAAATTCAATAGTGAGAGTAGAACTGAAATCTCTTATTTCTTACCCACAGTTCTGTTGCAAAGATAATGTCGAACACTGATATTGCCCAACTGGCTTGGTATCACCTGATTCACCTGAAGGCATACTTCTGTGTCTTCACCTTTGATGTCAATTTCACCATTAACGCCAAAGATTTTAAAAACCACAACAGACATCTATCAACAAGTTAAGATACAACTGCGATTATAAATTAAATTTTTTAAAATTACAACTTTCAATTATTAGTGTGCAAATAAAAACAATGCAACAAGCTTACATTCAAATATTACAAAAGGAAACTTGTATCAATGCAATTCAATCAAACATTTTGGAATTGAAGCTCCTTATTCACCCACTTTTTCCCACTCACCAGAAAGGTACTCAGAGACCCAAAGAACAGTTATTTTTCTCTTCTTATTTCCTCACCTTCCACCCTATAATAAACTAGTTGATGCACAATAAAAAGCGGATGCTATTCCCCCCTGCAACCCATCAATACTGATTCGGAAATAACCAGAAGGGTCACAACAACATGAGATGGTTCCCCTATGACAATGAATACGTTGCCTTAGTCATACCTATAGTACCTTAAGCATGTGCCTTATATTAAGCATGTGAGTAGCTGACACCATTCAAATGCTGAATCAAAGCCCGAGAGAGGAACCCTAGTTAGAGTCCCAAACGCTGACACTGCACAGCAATGCACTGTGCTTCTTCTAGTGTGCCCTTTCCTCTTATTTTATTAAATTTTAATACCTTATTGTCAGGCAACAAATATAGTCAACAGCTTCAAAACTTCAAGTCTTGGTGCCACTTTTTGAAATATTTACTAATTATTTTTATTATTACAGGCCAAGTTTTCTAAGGAGCCTCAACTCATCTTCTACAAATAGAAAACTACAAGTTAAAATGGAATTTGCACACACTTAATTTGCACACACTGATTCTGTTTTCACACATTCTTTATTATTTACATGCACAAATGTAGAGATTATTATTGAAAACTGACCCCAAAGGATACTTATTCCTAAGTGTATATATCTAATCATTTGTTAAGTAAGGTTTTCTTTAAAAAGGTAATTTATAAGTGTTTTTTAAAAACTCAGCAAATGTAGAGTTATACGCTGAATGTCTCCATAGGGAGCGTAGGAGGGAAGTCTGCACAAAACTGATTTCAAAAGTATGTTTTTCTTTTTTTAGGTGCCCTGTACCCTCAGATTACTATGCTGAATTATGCTAATAAATTACTATGCAAGAAACTCAGATAACCACAGTGATGAGCATGTTATAAATGGACAGCTAAATAGAAAGAGGAGATGCAACCACCATGGAACTCTATTAGTGCATGGAGATTGCCTTGGGAGGGGAGATGGTTAGAAAAGTGGCTTTTTTTTTTTTTTAAACTACAGGGCATGGTGACACAAAGATTACAGTAAATATGTTCTACACTTTGGGTTATATATATATATATATATATATATATTATTAACAAAAATTCACAAAACCATGCCATATATAAAAAAAGAAAAAAGCCACTTAACTGACCTTTCAAGAGGACATCTCCATACTCCGGGTCTCCAAAGTGGGTGTAATGCCACTAGCATAGTACATACTGAGCATTACTTGGAACAGAAGTAGTTAATCTTCAACTTCAAAGACCCTAAAAGAAGATAAATCTAAAATCAATTATGTGTTTAAATTCACTCTTACTTGTTATTGGAGCATTCAGACTATAAATCTACATAGCTAATGAATTTTTAAAACTATTTTCAAGTCACCTTTAAAAGAAAAAACAATTATTTCAGCAACACTTTAATGTCAGTTACTGTTTAAGTTACTAAACCTGCTCCTTTAATGAATTTCAGTAACATTACCATTTCTTCATTAGTCTCCTGGGCACTCTCTGAAGCTGCACTGATGGCATCTGGAGATGACCCACCATAATTGTCAACTCCTGTAACTTCATCTTGCACACTTTCTGCTGGCCTTTGGTAATTCATGCCTGTGATAGCTTCCATATGCATATCATCAGAAAAATATGAAAGGTCAATATAATATAATCTGAATTGTTCATGCATTAATATTAAGATACTATGTATAATCTTAATATTTAAATATTTTATAAAAGTTTTTATTTGGATAATTATTAATAAACAAAACTAAAATAAATTAGTCAAATAACAGGCATATTGATTTTTGTCATGTCACTAAGTTCATGTGGCAAACAGATTGTTAGCAATGGCAACACAAAAGGAAATTTCTTTATTTGTCTATATTCTTATTGATCTATCTATCTATCTATACACACACCTAATCTCTCTCACACAAAATATTCTCTTTGAGTGAAATCCACTCCATCTACACAGGTTTCAGAGTAGCAGCCGTGTTAGTCTGTATCCGCAAAAAGAAAAGGAGTACTTGTGGCACCTTAGAGACTAACAAATTTATTTGAGCATCGCTTTCGTGAAAGCTTATGCTCAAATAAATTTGTTAGTCTCTAAGGTGGCACAAGTACTCCTTTCCATCTACACAGAGTCCAAGTATTCAGACTGTATGATGGTGGAGCAATTAGTGAGATGAAATCCACCCCTTCAACCCATGCAGCCATGGTGTGGAGTCCTTGCTATTCCAGCCTGTAGGGTGGAATAGCACCTATAGCTCTTCCATGTCTTTTACACTGGGTACTGGATCCACATGAACATGTGACCCCTTTCCTGTCTAACGCAGCCAATTCATTGTGGCTTCCATGCCAGTATAAATGGGCTAGGATAGAAATCTTTCACAGTGCAGAGGGGATGTACAAGCACCCTGTGTGGCAATTTCACACACTTTTAGAGAAATTAGAAGGGCCCTGCTCTTGTCTTCCACAACGGAAGTGAATTTCACCCTGTGAGAAGTTTGTTGAAGTCCTCCAAAAGTTACTGATCTGCCGAATATGTACAGATACATTTTCAAAGCCTTCAGTGTAAGTGACTACAGTTCTTCTGTTTATAGAAATACTCAGTCAGGCTATATTATTTTCTTTTGTTAAAGCTTTATTTTATTAAGAACATATGGGCTGAGAATACTTTTCTATTCAGATGTAAGACAGGAGTACAGAGGAAACTGACTTTTTTAGAGTCTTGCTACTGTACGTATTACTTTTTAACTAAATTATTTCATCGGCCTTCTCTTAGAAGCTCATCATAATTTACATAACCCCACAGTACTACAGATTATCTAAAACTAACAGATATTCAACATCAGGCCAAATTTATCCCTCAGATACCCACAAATGGCTCCCACTGAAATAATCAGAAGTTGGACATACAGCTGATAGCAGAATCCAGCCAATAAATACAAACTGCACCATGAGGAGAGAGTCAAATCTGTCTGTTTGGTTACTAGCATTGCTGGTGTTAATGCCAAAGAAAACCACTTACCCATCCCCACATTTTTAAAACCAAAAATCTTGATACACGTTTGCGATGGTAAAACAACACCATAATTTGGAGTCCAATCCTGCAAACATATACTGCTGGCCTATAGTCCACTAACAGGAGTAGTTCCAAGGAATTCCTGGTCCTACAACAGCACTATAATTTGGTTCCCTCCTCCAAAAAAAAAAAAAAAAATATCCCACACCCACCACCCTGGAAAGAGGTAATAACTGAGTCAATTGTCAGTTTCTTTTTAAATTATATCTTTCATCTAAGTAGGAAAATATTTTGTGCCACCAACTGGTGTAGTAAATAGAACTGCTTGAGTAAACCAAACAGGATTTAGCCCACTATATCCTGTTAGCACACTATTAGATAATACTTTCATGTATCGTATGTAATTATTTTGTTAAATTTGTTTACCTTTCTCCATAAAGCTTTGGCTGTCACTTCCATCACTCTCTAGCAAATGTTCTTCTAACATCATACTATCAATAGAAATGGTATCCAAAGAGACTTGTGATGGACTTCTCTTCATGTTCTTATAAGAAACAGAGAATGCAGGGAGGTTGGACTGGCAGCGTTCCTTAGGCTTTCCACTTTTTAATATAAAGATATTAGGAAATTATTACTTAAAATGAAAGGAATTCTAGAAAAGAAAATCAAAATCCTCCAACACAGGAACAAAATGAAAGAAACATTGGTATGCAATATAAAATAATTCTGTAATCCTTAGGGGGAAAAAATAGAGGTAAACAAAGTAGAGCATTCATTCACCGCAGTCTGTAAATTACATTGTAGACATGTGTCAATTATTTTGACTTTTCACAACTATTTATTCAAGAATATGAAAATACAGTATTCTGTAAACAAATGTTTAGTTAACAGAATGTTCAATTTTTAACCCTAATTTATTGCGGGATTCCGCTGTCACTGCATATCTACAGAATTTATTAATGCTTAAAACGATATCTGTTTTGAACTACTAAATTCTCAGTTCTTTGGCACACGGCCCATCAGGGAAAGCCAATGGCAGGCCAGGATGGTTTGTTTACCTGCAGCATCCGCAGGTTCAGCCGATGGCAGCTCCCACTGGCCGCAGTTCGCCGCTCCAGGCCAGTGTGGGCTGCGGGAAGTGGTGACCAGCACATCCCTCGGCCCACGCCGCTTCCCGCAGCCCCCTTTGGCCTGGAGTGGCGAACTGTGGACAGTGGGAGCTGCCATCGGCAGAACCGTCAGCTGCCGCTTCCTGCAGCTCCCATTGGCCTGGAGCGGCAAACCGTGGCCAGTGGGAGCTGCAATCGACCGAACCTGCAGACGCTGCAGATAAAGAGACTGTCCTGACCCGCCAGCAGCTTTCCCTGGTGGACTGTGTGCCAAAGGCTGCCTGTAGAGAGACGGTGTGGCTCCCTGCCACCTCAGAGAGGGACGAGCCCATCCGCGTGCCGGAGTGGGCAGAGCTAGACCCTCAGAGGTCACTGGAGTGCCAGACGCCAGGGAGGCCAGATGCCTCCAGCCTAGCCTGTGACTGGGAAGCCGCAGCAGCCCAAGGACTGGCCTGACCTGCCCTGCGCCCACTACCCGGGGGAGTTGCCAGGCCTGCCCTGCACCCGCTACCCGGAGGACCCATGGTGCTGGACGCCCCAGAGGACACCACTTGGACCAAGGTACCACAATAGGGGGAGTCAGGAAGTAGCCCGGGGGCAGCCAGCCCTAGTCTGGCTGTAGCACTGCCAGAGCCCATGACAGTGTGTTGTGGCTAGGATCCCCACTGACACAGCAGCAGGTCTTCTGCCACAGCTAGGGCCCTGGGCTGGGATGCAGTGGAGTGGGAGGGCCTGCGTCCCCCCTGCCACCCAACTCTTGGGTGGCAGTCTCCCCCTCTTCCAGGTCCTTTGGGGGCCTGGGCTTATTGCTATAGTTTGCTACCGCTCAGCCCCTGTTTGAGGGCCTGAGCACCTGACTCACTGTTGCCCTGCCCTGACCTAGGGCCCGGGCTCACGGTGCTTATTTCAGTTGCCGCAAGGGCCGCCGAGGGAGACTCCCGCAGCTGGACTAATTTCCCCAAACATCAACTGTGTGTAGTGAGCTGGTGTGGCTCCCCGCCGCCCCAAAGAAGGCTGAGCCCTCTTTACATGGCCAATCCCTGATCTATGGCAATTATTAATTTTATTTGACTTGCACTATCAACTAACTTTTCCTGGGACATAAAGAGTGACCTCACTAACGAAAATATAAAATCTTTTATACCTTAATGTAGACTGGGTTGCAAGCATTCTAACTGTAGACACTTTTTCTTTGTTGAGTTCAAGCTCTTCAGATTGTAAGGCTGTTTCTGGTTCTAAGTCTGTCACTTTAACAGGAGAGCCTTCAGTTCCATTTTTCTGATCAGTTAACTTATTTGAAAAAATATTTTTGTCATTCTCTTTATCAATGAAAAACTCAATAGAATCTTCTCTGTTATTTAAAACATTCACCAAATCCCTAGAATACAAGCTACTTTTGTCACTTAGCGCCACACAAACTTCTTCTGAATCACTCCTACTAAAAAGTCCACTACAGTCATCTTCATGTGTTTTCCCCAAACACGTATCCGATGTATCATCTGAAAACGATATTCCCTTCTGAAAATCCGTATCACTATCTGATTTAAAAAGAAGGGGGTCCATCAAAATGACTTTGTTAACCTCAGTGCTCACGGACTCAGTTACATAATTACTATCCACACTATCAGTCTGTGTTATATCATTAGTTATTAGTTTACTCTCTGATACAAGAGTTTCCTCATTTTCCAAAGGTGAAAGATCTTCTGCCATGAGACTTTCTTCTTCCAAAACTGGAGACTTGCAAGGTTTTGCTTGAGCCACTGGATGGAGCAACAGAGCTATTTCTGCACTTTCAAGTAAGATCCCAATGCAGACATCTGTTTGCTGTGCAGGTTTGCCTGTCACTGCTTCGACATCTTTCCTTAGGTTTTCGAGGAGCAATACAAGGGAGTCATGGAGCAACAATAAGAAATGGAACTGGTAATGATTGATTTGCATGCTCACATGTTTTTGAATATGAATAAGGACATGTACATCTGCATCAGAGGAAGAACTTGCAGACAGAACTCCTGAAGTGCTGTCTGAAGGATGAAGCTTTTGAATGCCATTGGTCAAGGGCTCTGTCTCAGTGCTATAATATTCCCTCAAAAGTTTTTTGCGCTGAAGTCTATTAGCTAGGTCACTAGAGTCACTTCTTGGAATGTTAAAAGGTGTTTGATCATAAGAAAAGAGTTCCTTTTGTGACTGTGCAAATCTCATTGGCTGGCAAACCCAAAGGGAGAGTGGGAATGAATCCACAAAGCTTATTGGTCGGCCTTTCCCACTTTTCATTCCTTCATAATCTATCCAAAATTGGGAAAAATGCAAAGCCCAGACATCAGTGGCAGAAGATGTTTTTAGTGCATATTTATTTAGCTTTGGGGTGATATAACCTTTATAAACGTCATGCATTTTAGTATCTTGTTCATGAGCATGTCTCTGGAAGATTGGGTGTAGAAGATTAAAATTGTCATGAGATTTGGGAAAGTTGGTGAAAGTTCTACTGAAAAATTCACAGTCTTTGAAGTTCTGGAACAAGGCTTCCAGGTCAGAGTGTCTACAGTTTGGCGAGTGCCTTGTGTTTGTAGCAATCATTTCAGAACTCTGAATAGAAATTGCACGTGGCTGATCTTTATGGATTTCAGGTTTCTTTTCCGAGGGAATGATAAACTGCAATAGAAAAATATATTCATCTAGTTACAAAGTAGATTATAAAGGTACACACCATTTTAAAGAAAACAATAGTTATGTGAGGTAAAATAAATGAATGACATGAAAGTTTTGTAGGATATCATGTACACTAATACAGAACAGAAGAGGCCAGGCTCCTGGTTCTGCTTTTCATCTGGGTTCCCCAAATTTTGACCAAGGCCACTACACGCAAACCTGTTCATAAGAAAATTGCCATGAATCTCAATGTCCATGCGATGTCCATGACAGGGCCTCTGGCTTTTCGTTTTTGAAATATGCAGGATGGTTACATTGGGCTGAAGTTTCTCATGCTTTAGGTCAGCTCAGAAGTGATTTTGTAGACAGTTTAGTGAAAAATCTGTTCAATTGTTTTAAAGTTAACTGAACATGAAATCTTAACTCTCCTTCCACATGGATACAAAAGGAACTTTCGTAACATGATTGCTCAGTATCGTGAAATGATTAAAATCTCAGCCTTAATATTGCATTAACAATTTTTTTTGCTATTATAGAAGTAAATTTATTAGAACTCCTAAAACCTTGAAGTATTCCAGTGTGCTAGAATAATCTCAAATTGAACATCTTTACCCTCCAAGTGTTAAAAAGGAAATAATATTTTAGACCCTGATCTTGCATGAGGATCTGCTAACACAGATTCCTGACACCACACATAATCCCAGTGGGATCAATGGGACACTACCCAGGTACAGTAAAAGCTTTGTTATCCAGCCTGTTGGGGTAAGGGGCGGGGTGCCAGTAAGTGAAAAATTCTGGTTAACTAAGGGGGAGGGAGTTTGGGTGCGGGAGGGGGCTCGAGGTGCCAGATCCGGGTGGCGCTCACCTTGGGCGGCTCCCCGCAAGCAGCAACATGTCCCCTAGGCCAGGGGTTCTCAACCTTTTTCTTTCTGAGGCCCCCCAATATGCTATAAAAACTCCACAGTCCACCTGTGCCACAATAACTGGTTTTCTTCATATAAAAGCCAGGGCCGGCATTAGGGATAGCAAGCAGGGCAATTGCCTGGGGCCCCATGCCACAGGGACCTCCACAAAGCTACACTGCTCAGGCTTTGGCTTCAGCCTTGGGTGGTGGGGCTCAGGGCCCTGGACTTCAGCCCCATGCAGTGGGGCTTCAGCTTTCAGCCCTGGGCCCCAGGAAGTCTAATGCTGGCTCTGCTTGGTGGTCCCCCTGAAACCTGCTTGCGGCCCCCCAGGGGGCCCCAGACCTCTGGTTGAGAGCCACTGCCCTTGGCGGAGGCGTGGCTAGGCAGCTCTGTACGCTGCCTCCGACCTGAGCACTGGCTCCTCAGATCCCATTGGCCAGGAACCGCAGCCAATGAGAGCTGCGGTGGTGGTGCCTACAGGCGGAGTCAGCGTGGAGAGTCACTCAGCCACGTTTCTGCCTAGGAGCAGCAGGGACATGTTGCCACTTGCGGGGAGCCGCCCGAGGTGAGCGCTGCACAGATCGGGCACCCCGCACCCCAACCCCCTGCCCCAAGCCCCCTCCCACCACCAAACTCCCTCCCAGAGCCAGTGCCCTGCACCCCCTCCCGCACTCCGAACCCCTCATGGCTGTTCCTCTGCCTAGGAGCAGTAGGGACATGTCGCCGCTTCCAGGGAGCCACGTGGAGGCAGATAGGGAACCTGCCAGCCCGGCGCCACCCAGATTATAAATCAAACTTTCAATGAAGATCAGAAATGCTTGTTTATAGAGCTTTCCGGCTGGTAAATGCCAGATAATACAGCTTTTACTGTATACGGATCTTCATGGCTGAATCCATTTGCAATGTTAGGGCTTATGGAATCATCCATTTGAGCACATAAGTAACTTTGTCCTATTATCTTAAATGGAATTACTTATGTGAGTAAAGTTACTCATGTAATTAACTGGATGCTGGGTTAGATCCCAAATTTGTAAGTAAGTATTCATTACACCACAAGTATATTTTCATAATCAGTATTTGTGTAACTTACAATATCTATTATGACATATACATATAAAATGCATATTTAGGAAGTTTCATTTAAAGCATCACACTTTCATACTAAGAGCTTGTCTACATGGAGGGGTTATGTGCTTTACAGGAGTGTGATTTCTAAAGTGCACTAAGGTGTGGCACATTAATTGGCCCGGGTAGACCCTGCTAGTGTGCACTAAAGGTTCCCTTGTGCAATTTAATGTAATACTGTTTGAAACAGCAGTATGTTAAAGCGCATTAGCAGGGTCTACACAGACCAATTCAAGTGCAACTCATTAGCATGCTTTAGAAATCACACCGTGGTAAAGCGCATTGCCTCCCGATTCGGATAAGCCTTGCAATATCTGTAAAAATGGCAGTTATGGATTCTGTTTTCCCTTTTCTTTGAGTTTTCCTTTCCATTCACAGGGATAAGCTTATTATACAGTGCCATTTATGACAATTTAATTGCATTTTGAAATCTTGTTTGTTTTTCAGCTGAAAGCCAACTAAAATGAATTTCAAAAGCACACAGTCAAACTGATAACTGATCAGATCTTTATATCTCAGGAGTTTATCTCTCTAGTACAAGAATTCCATAAGGCCTCTACAGCTTCATGATGTGGAGGGGAGTGCAGTCTGTAGTATATTACTACAAAAAAGGAAGAATTCTCACTGTGCATAATAAAACTGCTTAACCCGCACTCTCCCCTCGAGAACCACAATGCTAAAGGATCACCGCCAAATAGCTGCAGTTCTACAAAGAGCAGGAAAAAGGAATGATCAGATAGGTGTCAAGACCGCACTCTTATAACATATGACACCCCTCAAAAAGCTGTAGATCTCACAACTAAAAAATTATGGCAAGTAACTACTGTTCTCTGCATATTAGAGGTACAACTGCGCACACAGAGATCTGAACTATAAATATGTGATCCAGGCATACTTTCCACTCTCAGCAAAGCCAGGATGGCCTGTTGCCAATGAGACTTTTAGCCAAACCTACTGACTACTCTGCATTGAGGGGCTATGTCCAGAAGAGACGATGATCTGCTACATCATGTCCTCTGTTCTGCCTCACGCATCTTTCCTTAGACCTTCATACTCTGTAAGCATATTTTCCTTTTTTCATTACTTGGCTAATAACTCTTTTCAGAGATAAAGAGAATGTATTTTTCTCCAAAAAATCCCCAAATACTCCTTCCATACAGTACCTTTAACATAAGTCCATCCACTCTAACATCAACATGCTCATCAGATTTTGAATTGTCATTTAATTTATACATGGCCATGAACTGATTGAGACTTTGTTTTACATCCAACGCAAACTGATTTAGCCAAAGAATACTTCTTTCATCCAGAGTGAACTGCAGAGCATTCAGTTGCACATAAAGATTCGGACATGGAACTAAGGAAGAGACAAAACAAAATTAGAGCAAACAACAATATTTATTTTAGCTTAATAATGCAGAGCCATATCATCTCCTCTACTTGCTTCCATGGAAGAAATGGAAAACCCACTCCTTTGACCACGGGAAAGGGAGATTGAAGGAGCCTAAGCGTATCACTCCCAACTCTCTCTGATGTCCCAATCACTGCATGTAAAAACTTAAATTAAACTAGAATAAAAAGGAGGTGGGCACCACAGTTGAAGGAAAATGGCAGGACCAAAGAAGATCCTCTGTCCCGAGCATCATCCCCAGGAAGCCTGCTGGGATTTCCTTATATGAGAGAATGCTGAACCCTGTCACATGTTACTAAAATAACTCTAGCAGACCTTTTGTTACATCTTTGGTAGGTCTGCAATAGCTTGATTTCTTTTGAACAGCAGAGGAGTGCAAATGTTCAAAAAATGTATATATAGTAGAATCAGTATTTTATTTCCTGGTAAAAATGTCACGTTTTTGTACTTAAAACATAGTATTTACAAAAATCAATGCTTTAAATGTGTTGCTAGGAGGAAACATCAGTAAAATGGTGAAGTATTATGTTCACAAAAGTAATTTCACAATTAATTCAGTGCAAAAAGCTTTTCACCATTTTTGAATGTCAAACTTGAATCAATATTTCCATTAGATCTCAAGCTACCATTAGGCTTCGCAAAAGGGAAAATAATGCAAGAGATTTATTTTTCAGAACAAAAACCTTACTAGGATAGTCTTTTCCATCTGGATAGTAGTATTCAGTGAATTCAATATGAATAGCTGACATTTCTGGTGGAAGATAAAGTGACTTTTTATTGCAAGAAATCAGAGTTTTAGGGGAAGAACGACATTGGTCTGCTGTAGAGACCTGCAAAAGACAAATGTTCAGTTTTTTCAATATGTAACTATTTTTGTTAGTCATTAAAAATGCTTGATTCCGCCAGTGGTACAAGGGATAGTGCTACTTCACAGATGGGATCTGCAACACACTGAGCACTGGCATGGTAACCCCACTGATGTAGAACCCCAATTGCACCCATCGCAGACAGCAATGCATACATGACTATCATGTAGTAGAGGCAGTCGGCATGCACTCATCTCCAAGGGAACACACAGAGGACAGAAGGGGCATGGTGATGGATGGAGTCAGGGCCTGGCACTATAGTCCCTGTGCATGTGTGTATGGGAAGCAGCAGGCGCATGCAGCAGACAAGGGGATATCCACACAGACAAGAATCAGGCAAGGACCTGTAGGGACCCAGCAGCTTCACCAAGAACACCATGGACCAAAATACAGGCAGGTCTGCCAGAGAAGGGGTTTGCCTGAAAGATGGTCAGCTCATGGTGTTCCCAGCTCAGCCAGTTGGAGAGGTGACTACAGACAAAATTCCCCTCTCTCTGCACTATTCTGGAGCCATGTGCACTGCAGCTTGTGTGCCATCTCTCCAGGGGCAGGCTTTGGATCACATGCTGCTCTGCAGGGTGCTCAGTACGCTAATGCAGGGTTCTTTGGGCTCAGTGACACCCTGAGATCCACATCGCAGCAGAATCAAGCCCTAGTAGAACAACATCTCTCCACTTGTGCTTTCAACAACATAAATGTTACACAAACTTTACATTAATTGCCTCCAAAGTAAATTATGCAACAATAGAAAAGTGTTACTTTTGGTACATAATTTATCTGGCTCTTCTGATCGCTTAAGATTTCTTTGAGTGTGGATTAATTTAAGAAATGTCTGCCAAACCAAAAACGCTTGCATCCAGTGCTTTTGTATGTCAGCTTCCTACCTTCAAAATAGCTGAAGTTCTGAATATACAATCCTGGTTGGTTTCTTTTTTATTAATTTTGCATAAGTATAGTTGGAAATTATACACAAGTAAAATTGTATAAACCTCTCTCACCCACTTAAAATATCTTAAATTTCATACGTCTGTATTAATACCTATAATCATTATAAATAATACGATGGCAAAATATAATTTCACAAATACAAAACTTAACTTTCACAAATACATCAACTTAAAATAAGTAGCTTCCTAGCTGTCCTACAAAAACTGTGAAGTAATAATAGAGAGAGGGCAAAAGGAGAGAGTAAAGCAACTGAAAAGAAGCAAATTAAATTTAAAACTTCTATCAAACTAAGAAACAAATATTTCATATAATAATTATGCCATTACTGAAGTGTATAAAAAAATTTCAAATCCAAATGTGAGATTCTGGTAGCAACCACCACTCTAACAGGGAGACTAGGGCAGGCACAGCACCAAAGGCCTGGGAAGGGGCAAGGTTAGGATGGCTGGAAGATGCACTGACGGCGCACACATCTCAGGCATCCTCTGCTGGCAGGGTTACTATGGGACTTCAGCTGAAATTTAAAGCTGCCTTTCCAAGCAGAGCACCGCCCCAATATCATTGCCATTGTCGCCTGGAGATAAGTACTCCTCTGGTGCAGCTGCCCCCTTGCTATGCCTGTGAGAGTGAATCTGGACCTGAGAGAGTAATTAAAACAACAGGAAATAACAAAAAGAATGAATGTCAAAAAGTCCATTAAAAAAATATCACTGGAAGTAAAATATTAATAATGATATGTTAAATCAGTTTAAACATGACACTGAAATAAATAAATTCAGCATATATTTAAACAGGGAATATGAACCCCTAAAAATGAGAAATCTAAAACTACATGCTAAACCAGTAAATCCCTGGAGTACTCCACATGACCAATGAAAGGGTAAGATTCTAAACTACAGCATCTACAGGTGATGTCATTATATGACAGCGATCCCTCACAGATCCAAAGTCTTACTCTCATTAAATCAATGACAAAAATTCCATTGATATTAATTTTTTAATATCAAACAAGAGCAAGCCATAAAAGTCTAGTCCAATAATCGATACAGTCAATGGAAAGAGTCCTATTGACATCAATGGACTTTGGATCAGGCCCATAAAAATTATGCTAATATGTCAGAGGTAAAGCAGTTAAGGGACAAAGCGACCCCAAATTCACCAACTAGGGGGAAAAAAACATACCTGGTATATATTGAAATCTGCAAGTCTAACAACAACAGGACTGGACATGAGTTTATCCTTTGGTTGTTGGGGAGATACAGAAGCAGCCCTAGAAGTTCCTTTAGGTATCTGTTGGTCCTTGCCTGTAGGAAATAAGAATGGCAAAGTCATTTAAAAGAACAACCTCATTTAGGATACACTGCTGCCTCCAGTGAATATTAAATGTAAGCAATAAAACTTGTGAATAGAGACGAAGTACCTGTTTGTATGTTTGGAGGAGAACCATGAGGTGGGGATTTAGTAGGAGAATCTATATTATGATCCTTCACAGCCTGCTTAAGCAATTCAACATTGCTTTTGAACTCATCTAATAATTCTTGGGCCCATCCACTTCTGGTTTTGGTGGCATCACTATAATGCATCCAGTGACTGCAGTTGTCTCCTATAAGAGAGAGACATATGTGGCCCAAAACTAATACAAAAATTTCCATTTGAAATATATTTCTAACGATTGAAAAAAATTTTTTTAACTTTTCAGATTTTCTTCAAAATGTAATCGCACTAAATCTTGTGACTATTCAGTAATGTAAATGGCAAGTAATAGCACTGACAAACTCCTCACAGACCTCAAGAATATAATTGCTCCCTGGCTTGAGCAGTTAGGCAATATTCAGGGCCTTGCTAGATTGTATCCATTAAGAGAAGAGATTGATAATATGAGTAAGGAATTTTTTTAGTGCCATCTACAAAGAATGTACTCAAAGTGTTGTTTCCTTGATCACAGTAGAAAGCAGTTTCCTTGATCACAATTTCCAGCTAAGTTCCCTCTAATCTGTGCGGCCGCCCAAAAGGCTATCAAGCGCCGCACACTTCAGGTGTCCTCGCCGCGCTGCTCCTGTCCTCTTCTCCTAGGAGCCTCCTGTGCGGGGCGGGGGAGGGGGTGTGTGAAGTCAGAGTGTCCCCCTCCGCTGTACCCCATCTCCACAGAGCGGCAGGGGGGACATGACAGGGCTCAGGATGTAGGGAGCTTGCTGGCAGCTGTTGCTGTGTCTGAACAAACAGGCTTCAGACTGCTGAGTGCCGATCTACTTAAAAAGGCAGCATACTTAAAGGGGCAGCGTGTGTCTCTCTCAGTGACACACACAAAAGAAGTGTGTCCCTCTCTCACTCACACACACACACACACACACACACACACACACACACACACACACACAGAGTCTTTCACACTCACCTCCCAACACATACTTGTATTATTGCTGTTGTTGTTACTTGATACTTCTTTCAAAGTATCTTGATTTAGTTTTTTGACTGGTTTATGCATTTCATAATTTTTATTGCTCTCTTTTATTTTTCTCTTACAAAATAATTGTTATTTCTCTCTTAATTTAATTCTTTGAGTAGTGAGTTCTACAATGCCTAACTGGTTGGAGTAATTATTCCTATGGTAACTTTTTAAAATACATATTATATCTAGGTTTTTTGTTTCTTCTGGTGGCACACATCTACACATTACCTCGATATGGTGCACATTCCACACATGGATGGAAAAAAATTAGAGGGAACACTGATTTCCAGCCTGCCTTTCCAGCAATTCCTGTGCCCCAAGGAGCACTGTCACTGCTCCCTCTCAGCGACATGTTCACAACTACTTCTCTTGTTGTCAGTTTACTCTCTCGTGGCTTCTTCTGGTCCTTTTCTACCACTGACACACAACTGCAACCAACCAATTGCCCCAACTTCTGGCTTAGCTTCTGCTCAGGCCTTGCCATATTGGTCAATGTCTTGGCTTCTACTGTTCCAGCTGTCACTACACAAAGGGGCATTTAATTCCTCTTTCATCTAGCCTGAACGAATGATACTTACTGTACCCATTTAACCAGGTCTGTGACTGATGGCAGCCATTAACACTTTCCAACACAACAATATCAATTCTTATCTAGCAACTTATATTAAAACAGAAATTTAGGGTAACTGTAGCTCAAACAGAATTTCTCAATTTCTTCTCCTCCAAGACAAACAATAGAAATACACTGCTTGCCCTGGTCATGTAAGAAGGTCCACTATATCAAATTGTAGCTAATCCCAAATTTAAAGGTATCTTTTGGCCAAAATTTAGTAATGGACACTAAAGAAAAAAATGATCTTTTAATGTTTAGATTTCTGGAAAAATCTATTAGCCAAAAATGATTGGCAACAAATCCTAGTCTGGAATTTACTACTAGCAATTCAAGCTTCAATTTTGGTGCCAGTCAATCAATTCTTCCATGACTTAATATGACGGCTGCATGGCAAGCTCATTGCATTTCCATAGTAGCGCACTAACAAAAGTAAGTGCACTAAAGAAATTCTGCGGAATCTCTGTACCACACTTGTAGAATCAAGTGCGGAATCAACAACAAAAAAAAGTTTGGGAACTGCTCGTCTAGTAGATTGTACCTTGCTCTCCCTTAAATTTCAAATTAATACATTCAAATCCTGAGGTCCTCTTTCTTCACATGAAATGGATTACAATGTTCCAACACAACTGTATTTATGTCCAAAGTATTTTGTTAACTAAAGAGTTATGCTTGAAATAGCTAGTGTATAAAATCTTGGTTCAGTTCTCAGTATTTTTATTCCACATGTAATGGATATGAATGTACTGAACTGACCTTAAAAGTATATATTCCAAATACTTGTATGTAGAAATATTATTGCCCACGTCTTTTGTACATTTGACTAATTTTTATCTTTAAAACCAAAATACAATTAATAAATATACTAATAAATATTAATTCACATACCTGCTTTGTGAAAAGGGTAGTAGTCCACAGTTAAATGGCTAAAGGAAATCTGCATAGCTCCTCCTGTAATACTTCTGTTTGATTCTGTAAAAGAAAGCAATATTTAGCAATGTAGATGCCTGACCTACATCAGTAAATTTTCACTTTTTCATTACAGTGAATCACCACGGTGAAAAGTATTGGATCAAAAAGTGAGGTATCACAAAAATAACTTTGCATTAGTGTATCCTGGCCTAAATGGCCAGGATGGGCTCCCAATGCCTAAGATAAGGCCTATAAATTTGTAGCTGGTAAATCTGGTGCTACTATCAAGGCAATACTTTTGAAAAATCCTGGTTCTTTAATTACTATTAATCTCTTCTATGTCCATTAAATATAAAGCAGCCTGCTATACAATAGAAAAAAATGACCATGTGGCTGTTTGAATGTACATTTGTATATAGTTTTATTCTGGTCATTTAAGAGAGACTATACAAACATTAATAGACTTCTCAATCTCTCTTCTAATTTACAATAAGTTTGAGGATATTAAAACAATTTTGGAAAAGGAAATTTTTGTTACCTTTTTCTTTAGAGTGAATATCATCACAAATATGCAGGTCCAAATGAGAAATTACTAAGTGATGAGAAGTTTCCTTAACATCAAAATCACTGAACAGTTTTACAATTGCATCATTTTGATCAGGTGCTGCTGAAGCCTGGTGTGCTTTCACTTGCTGAGGGGTTGGTACAGGGGTGGAACTCTGAAAAAATTAAGTCACATAACTTTAGAGAAACTTTTCCTTAGAGCATGAACTTCAAACATTTTAACACTGAAATGTAAAAACAATTCTAGGGGGAGATTTTCACAGGCACAAGTAGCAGTTAGGTTCCCAACTCCCTCTGAAAGTCAATGGGAGATAGATGCCCAACTGTTTTATGTGCCTTGGAAAATCTCACCCCTAATTACTGCACTTCCTGCAAGTACTCAACGCCGGCAACTTCATTTAATCAGCCTTCATAGTAACATCTTTTCATGTCTTTTTTCTTATCACGTCTACCACTTATCAGTGCTACTTATGCTTGAGAGCTTGCTCCCTTGAGCAAGTACATCTACTACTACTTGATTTTGCAGTCACATCTGATCGGCCAAATCTTACTCTGTTTGGGAAGGTCCCCCAACTCAGCAGGATTTCTGCTGTATGATGTTGAGAGAGGGTGATAAATGATTTATACAGTTGGTGTACAGAGAGTGTTCCCCAACTCATCCCTGTGCCAGCCTGCTACATTTCCGTGCAGTAAGGTTGCATGGAAGAGTGTGAAAGTGGATTTGTCAGTATGCAGATTCACTGGTCATTATTATTCACTGAGGGACACTCTGAGTACTTCAACCTCAGACCACAGTAGTGGTGTTAGGGAAGTATCTGTGCTTCTTCATGGACAGCAAAAGGAGGAAAAAAGATTCCAAAGCCCAGCTAGCCTGTCTTGCTATGTATTTTAGAGGATGTGGAGGTTTTCAGCATAATACGATATTCTATTTGTGACATCATTATCACTTCCACGGTAATAGATTATGATATCAAATATAGACTTATGATTTCACTCCAAGTTCAAACAAGAGAGGCTAGGTTGTTAGAGGAAAAGCTTGTATTAAAACATAATTTTTCAGTAACACTAAAGGGAAATACCAGTGTGTACCAGTACTTCTAAATTTTGTGTAAGTATCCTCCCTCTCGCTCAAAATTTGCTCTAGTGTGTAAGTCTCTCTTTAAACATATTTTGGAATTCAAAAGCAGAAAATGGTTCCCATTGTAAATGCAACACTATACACCACATTTAGTCAACTGTTGAAATAAATACAGATGTTTAAATATTCCATATATATGATTTAATAAATAGAATTTACTTCCTTGTCATGATACTCAGAATTGACCAATCTTACGATAACTTTTAGTATGATTTAAGATGCAAAATCTGACCCTCTTGATCAAAAATGAATAACCTAAGAGCTCTCCAAAATAAATTAAACCAACTAATTGTTTATTATGCTGTTTTAGAGTACCTGTATTTACTAAAAACTTTACTATGACAACCAATTAGCTTACCTGTGTGGGTTCAGAAGCCAAACTTTTTCTTTGTTCAGTTGATTTCTCTATTGCTTCACTAAGAGATTTGGCATATTGTACCATAGCTTTCAACTGGGAATCAGTTAAAACCCACAGCAAATCATCTAGTATTAGAACCAGTTTTGATGCCACTACATTGCAATCCTTTAACTGTTAAATAAATGAAAATGAATTTTAAAAATTTAAATGGGAATATTGCATTTGATGTAAGAAATGGGTATTTGAAAAGAAATAAGTTAAAATGCAAAGGACGTGGTACACAAGAAATGTGACACTTTTTCCATAAGATTACATTAATATTTCTTTTTAAGTGTGATTTGCCTACTAAGTAAAAATGACTGTAAAATAGTATTATGAAGTTCTATGTTTGTCTCTCAAGGATTTTCATATCAAATATGCTCAATTTACAAATAAAAAGATGCTGTTTTCTAAGTGCTAACCCTGCAAACTCAACCTAAACCCTGAGAAGTAAAGCTGAATTCTTTCCTCATTACACATCATCACAAATAAAGGCAATACAGGCCAAATTAGACCATTAGCTAAACCTATATAACCCCGTGGTCTTCACATTTTGCCTGCTCTATTTCTTGTCCATTGCATAGGTCTAACTACTGTAATCACAACTTGGTAAACTAGTCTATTTATGATGATGCTTCCTCAGAAAATAAAATGAAATATCTTAAATTTACAGAGTGCCACATTTTATGTAGTCCAAGTGCAGAATCTCTGTTGTGTGCTTATCTACACAAAGTGCTTTGTAAAAATAAATGTCAAATACAAAAACAAATGAAAGAATTTATAAATATATCACAGATTCACAAGTTTTCAAATTTACCCTTCTTTTAAGTGTAACCCTGATTTTTGATTGGTTAGTAATCAGTCGAACTGGAGCACTCATGATTTCATGCTGAGAACTCTGGATTGCATCCGCTTCTATTCTGATCATTTGCCAGTTGATCTCTTTAAAAGTTAACACCTAAAACAAAACAAAGCCTGTTAATTTAATATGCCAATTTATTTGCCATTAAGAATAAGAAAGTTTTATGGAGTTTTAGTAGCAGCAGAAAAGGCATGTTCCATTTGCATACTCCGACTAAAACTGTTGGTAATTAAAGCTCTGACCCTTCAACTGACTCTGCACCGGTACTCCCTTGCACCCACCAACACAGTCACTTCTAAGATCAGGGATTTTTTTATATTTTTCATAGTGAATTTAATTATAAAGTCTGTTAATTCACTTCGATTGCATTTAGTTTTTTTTTAAAGGTCTTATGCTGGTTTCTTCTGTGGACTGGACTCCTCAAATAGCCTCAAAATGTTCAATTCTAGTGCTGTTGGTTAGTTCGGGGAAGCGGAGAGGTTTGATGGCAGACTTTTTTTTAATTAAAGAGAATTACTACAAACATTATGGATCCCACTGAGCGTATAACTCTGAGTTGATGAGGGATACAACAGGCAAGGAGTCAGCTGAAGATGCAGAAAACTAATCCTACCTTCTTTAAGACCACATAGAGCAAATGGAATAGACAGGCATTTTCATTGCTTAAATACAAGTAATTTTGTTCAGCAAAATTCCCCATAAGCATAAGGGATTTAAATGTAAAAGTGCTGTTGTCATACTGAGAGACTTAGGAATGACACATTCAAAACCTATTCAGGGTTATGAACCTCTTAATCCTAGACTAAAAATTAGGTAGTCTACAAGCTAGGATTATAAAATAGTGTACATGTGTATATACACAACAAAAGCCATGTACTAAAGAATTCCTCAGCTCAACATACATTTTAAGCAAATAACGTGGATTTCAAAAATCCACAGTTATAGATACAAACTCTCATTAACAGGTCATTAATTTACATATAAGCTACAAGAGGTACACTGGATTAAGAGTAAAAAGGGGGAGTTAAGATTTGTCTGGATGACTAATTTTGATCTTCTCAGATAACATTTGTTGGGTTTTTAAGATCATTACTATGTTCACTTTGGGTTTCTGCCCTTACGTAAATGATAGACATCAGTCACTTTAACTCTGGCTGAAAGTTTTTTGGCTGGGAGTAACCAATTCTAAATAAAACAATAAGGTCAAAGTTCAAAATATGAAGTCCACCTGACTTATAACCAAACATATGTTAGAGAAAATCATTTTTCAATATAAACGTGCTACTCTTAGTCTAACTTTGAGCTCAATTGCACATTATTATTTTGGGTACTGGGCAGAAAACAAAAGAAGGGTATCCATTAATCTAGTACTTTTATAATTTTTAAAAATTAAAATACCTTGCTACTTGCACTAGCAATTAGGATATATTGGAATGGTTTAATTTGACTATTAAGAGTACAGTATACTAGTAAATTCCAACAAAGAAATAACTTGGTTAGAAATGAGTTAAGGTTGCTTAAGGAGAACATTCACCCACGCAAATCCTTAAAAGCAAGGAAATGTCCAAGTAAGAGATCTTTCTTTAGTACACCCCCACATCTCATATTCACTACCTTCACTGACAGATTCCACTCTTCTATAAACAACCCTCCAGGCTGCTCTAGTTTACAATTGTTGCCCACAGCCCTGGGGGCAACTGGGAACAGCTGAAACTAGCTGGAGTGCACAAGTCCTCCAGCCACACCCAGGGCACATTCCTTTGATTGTTTAAAATCATAAAGTCACAATTTAATTACCTTCCTTACTATAAAGTTGACAAAAGCAAATAGCAAAAAGTATTCTTTACCTCTCCATGCTGAGATTCTTGTATTCGAGTAAATCTTAGATCACCATGTTCCCAGGTTGCATTTACACTATATATTCTCAACTGGGAAAGTTCAAATGAAGCATTAAAAGCTTTCGCTCCAATCCGGATTATAATGGAGTTCACAGAAACAGAAATTCCTTCTACCACTTTTTCAGCAAAGCCATATTCACTGGAAAGTGAAATGCCAAGATTTAAATTACAGATCTAATGTTAGTGCATAAAGTGATACTTATTAAGCAATAAGACATGAAACACACCATACAATACAAACTTGTAGTACACCCCATCCCATTCATAAATTTTCATTAAATATATTTAACTGAAAAATTTGTAATAAAGTATAATCTCTATTGTATGTTCCTAATTTAAAATTAACGACTAAACAATTTTTCATGCAGTTGAACTTCAATCAAGCGTAACACATGCAAGTTTCCATTTTAAATGTTACAGTAGTCTTCAGCATTATTCACCAACCTAGCATCTACTTATGTATATTTAAGGAAAAATTAATGTCAAATGAATTAACATTATTAATAACACCACAATAGCATATTAGCCTTGCTAATATTTATCTGTACAACAAAGCTTATTAAAGCTATAATTACTTTTAAATATTATGCTTTTTTGTGTGAGGTGAGGATGGGAAGGTATAATATAGGCAAACTGTGCTTTAAAAAAATAAAATAAAATAAAAAGATATCCAAAAATGGTTAAGTGCATATACTCAAGCAGCTGAATTTCAAGATTAAAGGGACATTTTGGTTAAAACTTGTTTTTAAAGGAAATTTTCTTATTTGTGTTATGAATAATGCCTTGCATTACTAAAAGTTAAAGAATTTTAAAAATCCAATTTACTTTTCACCATTTTTCCTTTTAAATACAAAAGCTTTCAGTCAGCTTAGACAGTTAAAGTAGTTTGCAGCCTTTTATTCTTTTACCGTGCTCTAAATAGTAAATAGAACCTATAAGGGTTATTAATGTAGGTCCCAGCCCTGCAACCAGACTGATGCAGGCAAATCCTGTGTCAAGGTGAGCCAGCTCTCTAAGGATATGTCTAATGCTTCTGGGAGCGAGCCTCCCAACCCAGGTCCACAGACTTGTGTTAGCACCCTAAGGTGAGTTCCGTTCAAACAAGTCTGCCAACCCAGGCTGGGAGGCCCACTCTTAGGTGCAGTGTAGCCATACCCTAAAGGGGTTGACATAAACAGATCCAATTAAATGACTGGGACCACAATTATACCTATATATACAGTAAAAGCTTTGTTATCCAGCATGTTGGGAGAATGGGGGGTGCCAGTAAGTAAAACATTCTGGTTAACTAAGAGGGATGGAGTCGGGTGTGGGAGGGGGCTCAGGGCTGGGGTAAGGGAGGGGGTGTGGGCTCTGGGAGGGAGTTTGGGTGTAGGAGGGGGCTCAGAGTGCCAGATCCGTGCAGTGGTCATGTGGGGCAGCTCCCCACAAGTGGCGACATGTCCCTGCTGCTCCTAGGTGGAGCTGCAGCTAGGAGGCTCTGCATCCTGCCTCCGCCCCTGCAGCTCTCATTGCCCGCAGTTCCCAACCAATGGGAGCTGTGGAGCTTGCCACTTGGGTCATCAAAAGCCATTGCAATAGCTTGAATGAAGCCACAAATTGTCCCTGGAGTGGAGATGTCCGAGCCAGGGCCTCCCCAGTAAGAAAGCTGATAACCCCACTCAGTCATGGTCAGTAGTGTAGGACTACGGGCATAGCAGAAATAGGAACTGACACTGATTTAGGAACCCACAAAATTTGTTGCAATCATCTTTAAACTTGTCATGCAGGGGAACGGTCATGTGGGGAGCAGAGGTAAGAGCTGAAGGCTCCAAGGCTTGAGCTTGCAGGACTGCATTCTATGCCTGTAGGGCAGCAACTTGGGCTTGCAATGTCTATAGGGCTCCCACTATCTCCACCATAGAGATATTGACTTTTGAAGAATCCACACACATTGTATAAGACAGGGGTGGGCAAACTACGGCCTGGGGGCCACATACGGCCCTTCAGACATTTTAATCCGGCCCTTAAGATCCTGCCGGGGCGCAAGCTTGCCCCACTCTGGCTCTCCAGTTGGGGAGCGGGGTCGGGGGCTTGCCCCGCTCTGCACATACTGTGGCTCCGTGCAGCTCCCAGAAGTAGTGGCATGTCCCCGCTCCAGCTCCTACATGTAGGAGCAGCCAAGGGGCTCGGCACACTGCCCCCGCCCCAAGCGTGGCCCTGGCAGCTCCCATTGGCTGGGAACCACGGCCAATGGGAGTTACAGGGGTGGCACCTGCGGACGGGGCAGAGTGCAGAGCTGCCTAGCTGCGCTTCCACGTAGGAGCTGGAG
Source organism: Eretmochelys imbricata (assembly GCF_965152235.1). Taxonomy (NCBI): domain Eukaryota; kingdom Metazoa; phylum Chordata; order Testudines; family Cheloniidae; genus Eretmochelys; species Eretmochelys imbricata. Next base: position 273,705,935 of record NC_135572.1, on the reverse strand, counting down.
GGGAGACATGCCGCTGCTTCTGGGAGCTGCTTGAGGTAAGCACCACCTGGAGCCTGCACCCCAACCCCCATCCCACGCCCCAACCCCCTGCCCCAGCCCTGACCCCCCTCCTGCCCTCCAAACCCCTTCGTCCCAGCCTGGAGCACCCTCTTGCACCCCAAACCCTTATACCCAGCCCCACCCCAGAGCCTGCACCCCAAGCCACAGCCCTCATCCCCCCCCACACCCCAACCCCCTGCCCCAGCTCAGACCCCCACCGACACATTGAACTCCTCATTTCTGCACCCACCTCAAAGCCTACACCCCCAGCCGAAGCCCTCACCCCTCCTGCACCCCAACCCCCAATTTCATGAGCATTCATGGCCAGCCATACAATTTCCATACCCACATGTGGCCCTCAGGCCAAAAAGTTTGCCCACCCCTGGTATAAACTCTAGTTCTCTTATTGTATGTGTTGGGGCTGCGCAAACCGTCAGTAACCAGGACATGGGTGGTCATGCCTAGTGGTTAGAGCAGGCATTGGGCCAAGTGGTTCCCGCAGGCATCGGTAGCCAGGAATCATAGTCCAGGGTCAGAGCTGGAGTTAGCAGCTCAGGATCAGAAGCAGAGTCAGACCTGTAGTCACAGGTCAGGATTGGAGCCGAAGATCAGTACCAGGTTACCTGGAATGAGGCAGGGCTGGGTCCAAGGCAGGATCAGCACTGTGAACAAGGCAGGAGCAGGAACTATCTCAGCCATGGGCGAATGCTTTGAGCAGCTGCTGAACTGCGGTTGCTGTTGGACTTAAGAGCTGGTCTGCTGACTCTTCCAACCAATCAGGTAGTGTAGCCAGTTAGGCAGCCTACTATAGCCCAGCAGCTTTCATTAGGTTGCCCAAAGACTGACTCTGCTACAGACCCTGATTCCTGACAGTGATATTCTATTTACTGAGCAAATGGGAAGCAGATAGGATGTCCCAAAACAGAGATGTTTCCCTCTTTGGCGTCACATGAATTTGCTAAGATACAAAACTATGGCTTCCACATTTTCATATATGAAGGACTATTTTATCTTTCCCAGATTCTTCCTAATTATGAAATGTTAAGGCTAGTGGGATACAGGAGGTCAGAGTAGATGATCATTGTGACACTGCACCCCATATTCTTCACAGTGATGTTATTATATGATATGATTATGGCATAATTATTATGCATTTTGTACAAGATAGGTTATCTGAGATGTCATTGGAAAAGTTATGATTTGCTGAATATGATTATCCTATTTGTATGCATGTATAATTTTTGTATCTAAAGTTAGGAATATTGACTATGTAACTGTATTTCAAATATGCTTATTCTGGGTGACACCCACAACTAGCCTTTCTGGTACAACAATGAAGAAGCCAGACAGTGCTGATGGGCCAACAGCAAAGAGAATGGATCCTCGGGGAACTTAACCTTCCTGTAAACATCCCAGACAACCTGTAAGTAATGGCTGCTATGACTCTGCAAGTTATGCCAGTGCATGTGACCAGCCACATGTCTGTGAACTCCATCTTGGGATGTCAGTGTTTTTCCACAAACTGAGTTTGGGACAAAGGGTTCCTGCTATACGCTAAAGCTATATAAGGCAAGGAGTGACATCACCTGTTGTTCTTCATTCCCCCACAACAGAACACCTAAGAGAAGCTCCTAAGTAAAAAGACTGAACTGGGGGAAGTGCTGGACCCAGCTAAAGGAATTTCTAGCCTGTGTATGAAAAACCTGGGGATTCCAAGCTGCAAAGCAAGAGCAGCTTGTACCTTGAGAATCTGCCAGACTGCTTGTATCATCAGCAAGGGTGAGAATTTGCTAATTCTTATCCTATCTTTTTAGTATCTTAAGCTTAGTTTGCATTTTTGTTTATTTACTAGGTAATCTGCTTTGATCTCTTTGCTATCACTTATAATCACTTAAAATTTATCTTTTGTAATTAATAAACTTATTTTATGCTTTCCAAACTTACTGGTTTAGATTAGTGAAGTGCGTGGGAATCTTAGCTCAAGGGGCTGTTGCATTTCGTCTCCACACTGAGGGAGGAATGAACTCTCGGAGTTTACGCTGTACAGTTCCCTGTGCCGAGCAAGACGGTATAATTTTGGGCTTATACTCCAGAAAGGGGTGCACGCCTGGGAAGCTGGTGATTATCTTGACTGTAACCTCTCTGTTGTTGGTTCAGGCAGTGGCTGGTCAGAAAGCCTGAATGTAACTGCAGCTGGGTGTGTCCCTGCCCGTGTGAATGCTGGTGGAAGTGTAGGACCGGGAGCGGGTCTGCAGCTTGTCACAGCAGCACAGTGTGAGAGGGAGCCCAGGCTGGTGGATCAGAGGGCTCAGCAGTACCCCAGTTCCAGGTGGCACCCCAGGGGGAAACCATCACAACCATAATGGTTCCTTCTGGCCTTAAAATCTATGGATCTGTGACTCTGAGTAATTGGACTCACGTTGGAGTAAATTAATATTCTGTTGCTCTCAAAATGTACGGCTCTTTTCCTGGCAGTTGCAATGGTTCTGTCACAGATGTGGAAGAGTCCCAATTAAGTTCCTGCCCTTCACATCCGTTATTGTTTGCATGGATTGAATCTTCAGTGTCAAAATCAAATAGGCTGGGTTCACAGACGGTTATTCAATTTTTCTTTATTTGAATGTACTCACAGGATCTAACTAGTTCTAGCTTTTAACTGATTTTCTAACACTTTCATCTGGTTGACCCTTTTCAAATTATGTTCAGCAGTCAGAACATTTTCAGATTAGACCCTGTACTACACCCTTGTGTAGTCAAGACATTTTCTGCTTAATATAACTGCCTATGCAGCTTAGACACCACAAATATTATCGTCCCTATTTTACCTTGTTATGGTGCCATATTAACATGAAGACTCAAGGAATACTTCCATGAGCTCTACTACAGTCTCCTCTTTCAGGCAGATTTAGAAATTATGAGACCACAAGTCTGGGGCTCCCTGTCCCAACAATTATCTGATATTTTAGTCAGACTGGGTTATACGTCAAATCTCTTAGGTCAGATTCAGCTGATGTAGTCACTGAAGAAAACTGAACTATGAACATTCACACCATCTGAGAATCTGGTCTTTAATGCTGTCTATTAGACAAAAGTTAGTATTTTGAAAGCAGTATATCCGTTTTCTGAATAATTAAAGCTATTTTGCCTTGGGCCTATCCAAAAGTATGTTCTTCTTATGGTATTTGGGATTTATTCCTCCACCCTAAAATGCATTATGTGGATTAAACAATCCTATGAACTAGAAAATGCAATATATATTTAGGGTAAATTTTCAAGCTTGGGTGCCTAACATTATACATCTAAACCTATATTAAATCACCTAAATAAGTGGCCTAATTTTAGGCGTGCTGAGCAAGCAGGCCCTGACCCTATATTTTTAAAGGTTGTTATACTTTACCTTTAGACTAATGGATCTAACCTGCTTTCGGATGCACATAAATCCTCCAACCTGAGCTGCTTCATGAGAACAGATCCGATAATTTTAAATATTTTGTATCAAGTGCATGTCAATATTTAAAAACTACAACTGACCTCTGTCCTGATGCAGTCGCTATAGGTGATGGTCCATTAGGGGCACGTGGTTCTTCACAAGTACTCATTTCCATTATTACTTTATCCAGGGACTTGAAAAATACATGAAGAAATTTGGTACAAATTTCAATTTACTGCACTAGATTTTGAGATATCTAAGTTATCTATTAATTAAAAAGAAGTAAGAACATTAAGTAAAAATCTTTCATAAATATTCTCTGACAATAGCATTTTATTAGAAAACCTTAAATAGAATACATAACCATTTACATTTTTGGACATTTGGTTATACAGTGCTTATATCAGATATCATTTTTTTCAACTCTCCTAGATTTTCACAGTCATATATAAACTTTGTATACTTCTTGACTTCTAGTCAAGGAAATATTCTATTCATCACACTGTAGTATATTTCTCAAAGGCTGAATTCTGAATGAGTATAAAATGAGGAAGAATTTGATTTTCTCTATACAGTAGTCTTTCAGTGTGAAGGTTCACATAATATTAGCTTTTATGCCCTTTGAATTTTCTCTATTGTGTGTTTTTCTTTTCAGACATTTTTACTGGAAAGTGTTTGAAACTGGTCTTTTGTTGAAATGCATCAGTGGCCGCTAGACATTTTGTTGATATCTTTAAAACATTTTGTATCTTCAAGAAAATTTACAGAGGTGAATCTTCAATAGATTTGCTATAATGTGTAGTTTTTGAGAAAAAAATATTTAAGATTAACAGTCATATTTGCCATTATTTTTCATTATTGAGGCTGGACTTCTCAAAAAGGAGACTAAAGGTATGAGGCACTCAATCCCATTGATATTGAAGGATATAATTAAAAGCACAACTGCACCTTGCCAAATAATTTAACAAATGATTAAAAAAAAAACCCACAATGTGTTATTCCCAGGAAGAGACCATCTAAATGCAGAAACAGTCTCTTTGCCCGCTCATATTAAAAATGGTCATGGTTTAAATTTATAATAACGGCTAAGGAGAATCCCTATTTTTAAAACTTGGCTCCTGCAACCTTTTTCCCTCCTGCCTGGGCTACTGTAACTTTGCCTCCTCTCAAGTCAATTGAAAACTTTGCTGCTTAGATTATATTCTTGGCCCATCGTTCTGACATCACCACACCCATTATAAGTCTCTCCACTTGCTTGCCACTTCAACCACAAATATAAACATCTTGCCCTTACCTTCAGGTTCCTTCACAATTTTGCCTTGTTGTACCGAATGGCTCAGTTATCTCAATCAGCCATTGCCTTCACACTTATGCCAGCTTCTATCTCCCACTTGTCCAGTTCTCTCACAAACACCTTTGCACTTTTTTCCCATAATGCCCATTACACCTGGAATGCCTACCCTCCTCCCCAAAAATTCATAAACTTATTACCTGATTCCTTCTTAAGACTCATTTACTATGATGTCTACAGTGTGCTGCTAGCTGATATGGTGAGCTGAAACTACAGCTAATTGCTCACCTAGCTCAATGAACAACAACAAAAAACCCACAAAAACTAAAGACACTCCTAATGCACACACAATTCTTTTATGAAAAAAGTAAAAACATATTTACCTAACTCAGCCTCCCTGCCCCTTCTGTTTGTTTCACTAATTTCTTAGGCCTTTTCTTAAAATAAGGCAATAAGATCTTTGGAACAGGGACTGCATTTTACTATATGCCTGTATAGTACACAGCACAATTGAGCCCAGACTTGATTGGGCTACTGTAATGCAAATAGAGCTTGACTGTGGGCTCTCTCAAATAGATGCCTGATTCCTCCCCTTTCCCCACTAAAAGGGCTGATAATCGTTTTTATTTTAGTACAGAAAACTACTACATAGAGTCTGTGCAAGAGTCCTCCTTGACATTATTTTGCTTAACAAGTACAAATAGAAAGGCCAATTTAATTATGAGCAAAGGCACTTAAAACATTTGCCACCATATTAAAAGACTGATTTCCTGAAAGCCTTAGTTTTTAACAAAAGACAATTGAGTTCTGGCAAGCGCACCACTAAATACTCAAGCTACCTAAATCACGTATACAGAGTATGCCAACTAAATGAAGGCTATTTAAGCTCAACCTTGCTGTGACAGAGTGCAGGATGCAAACAGGTGAGCCTGCTTTCTGATCACTTAGATATTAATTAGTTCCCCTGGAAAAAAATGAAGGGGTAAATAGTCAATCAGGCTGCCCGGCTGAGTCAATTACCCCATAAGCCCACAGCTGACAAGAAGAGGCACAAGAAGGAAGTGCAAGAGGGGAGAGGGAGGAACACAGCTAGCCAAGCCTAGCCACACAGAGGCTCAAAATAGGGATACCTGTTTCCCTCAGGCCCTGGTGAGAGGGCCAAAAGCTAGGTTAACATTGTAGATATACTGTTGCACAGGGATTGTTGTGAAAAGGATGGCGGGAAATTAAAATAAAAGGACACGGTGAAGGTACAACCGCAGGAGTCTGTGCAGTTTCTGCGGGGAGAGAGCAAGAGAGGAGCCTTGCTCAGTGACACTCGCGCTCAAATACACACATGTGCCAAAGATAATGAGGTTGTGGTGATGTAATTGAGGGCAGAATTCAGCCAACAGCCTGAAGTGTCCCATCCTGGTGAATACATTGCTTTCTAGAAGAACCAGTGAATTCCCGATACATTCTATCATTGAATTATTAACTTTCCTACCAATTCCGATTCATTAAATCTGTTTGCAGGCAACTTATACAAGTAATGAAGAAGTATCTCTATTAATAAACTCAAATGGAAACGGAATAATGAGAACCAGTGACTGTCAGCTACTTCTGGCTTCTCCAACCTCTCCTGAGAGGCTTCTAAGAAAAGAGATGGAGAACTGAAAAATGGCAGCCATCCAGTTCTATGCATCTCCTAATTTTGTTGGGTTCTGTCTACAACTAAAAACCAGGCTAAAGCCTTGGACATGTTTTAACTGTGTTGCAACTGGGTCGGGGGACAACCATGCTGTCACTGAGTACCAGGGCTAGGTTACAGTCGTAGTGTGGAAAGGGCCTTAGAGAATAAAGTCAGACAAGAAGGAGGCAGGATCTTGCAATGAGACTAGAAGACAAATATCCATCTTTCAGGTAAAGCTGAAATAATTAGAAATTACAGAAAAACAGTTTTTCTAATGGGACTCAAGCAACAACCTAGAGACCCTCATCTTTATAGGATAGGGATACAGTCACCAGAATGTTTTCTCATCTCCATCTGCTGGTAATCAAAGGACACAATGTACACACAAGCTAAGGTTTAAATTATTTCTAATTAACCTCAAGGAAACCGTAAAACTTTTTTAAAAAGGAATGTATTTACAACTACTATCTGAAAGCCAATGCTATCAAAAGAGTATTGTGAGTCGGTGCGTCAACGCAACAGTGCCCCTCCAGGCCAACCAGGGCATAGCTCCAGCTCACTCAGCTCAGTGGGGCTGTCAGGATATTCTGGCTACCCCAGAATCTGGAAAACGCTCTCTGATCTCAGGTCCGTCAGGGGGTTGGTAGGAGAACCCAGCCACTCCACTGGGTTCCAGCTCAGGGCCCTCAAGTCAGACAAGCAGGACTAGGGTTCACAGACGCTGACAGTGGTCTGAGCTCCTTACTACCTTCCCCTGGGCCTCTGCAGGCTCTTCAACTGTTAGTTTGTTCATGTCTTCTTGGAGTGCTGTCTCTAAGCTGCTCTTCAGCAGTCTGCTGACAGGAGTTCCTTTCTCCAACCTGCTCACTCCTCCAGTAGCCCCATGCCCTTCTGCTTCCCAGACCTGTTATTCTCCCAGCTGCTGTGAGGCTACCAATCAACACTGGCTGGCAGTACCATTAACCCTTTGACTGCTGAGCCTGCGTGGGGTACATATACCACATGACAGGTATTATTTGCAAAGTCATGTGTAAAAAAACCTGGAAATGGCTGAAAACTTAAAAATTGGATTATAACAAACCACAAATTCCAGTGATAATTTATAACTGGTGATATTCTAAACATTCTTAACCATGCTTATAGCTGTTTCCCTCACTTCACACTGACTCAACAGGCATTCTAGTGTTAAGAGTGATGTCTGAGGTTATTGTGGATGCTGGTTGTGTTGTTCTGTTGATGGCTGTGTTTATTTGTATATGAGTTGTGTTATATTGGGAGAGATGTGTGGCTGAGAACTTAAAAACTGGACAGTAAAAGACCACAGAACCCAGTAATGATTCAACCTGGTGCTGTGCTGAACAAAAGAAGTTCTCGACTATGATTGTAGCTGTTTCCATCACTCCACAATGACTCAGACATTTTAGGCTTCAGAGTGATATAATGAATGTCATTTCTGGAAACTTCTTTTATATATATACACTTTTTGGGTTGATTTCAGAACTTACCAGACTGATTGGATGAGTTTTCAATTTTGTCCATGGTATCTGAAAGATAAAACATTATGCTAAAGCAAATCAAACAAACATCGAAGAAAATACGTAGTAATCAAAATATCCGTTTCTCAATTTTATTTTCTAGATATAAAAATAAAATTTACACTGAACTGCTGGACTTGCATGTGATCTTTTGAAGCTAGTACAAATAATAAATTATTTTATGTGAGAAATATACATCATATAACACACAAAGTCATGTGGCCAAAAGGAAAGGTAGCTTAGGAGCTACTGGTGGCAGAAAGGAAAAAAGACCGAAAAAATTAATCTGTCTCTAACTCTGTGTTGCCAGACATAAGAAAAGTCCAACAGTTTTTCACATTTCTTCATTAAAAACAAAACAAAACCCCACATTTGCTATGTTACGACATAAATCACGATAGCTTGCTTTCTCTATTTCCCATTCTAGCATGGTCTGGGAGACAGGATAGTAGTAGTGTTGTGTATCACATCACTTCCTAGCAAGAGAGACTGAAGGAGCATTGTCCACGGGCTCCAGAGAGAGTTCTGTCTAGTTTTCAGGCAGAGTATGTCACCATAATATATGGCCTCTGAGGGATGGGAAAGCATAAAAGAAAAAAGGTGATACCACATGAAAGAAAGTGGCAGAAAAAGTACAGTAGAACCTCAGATTTACAAATACAAGAGTTACGAACTGACTCGTCAACCACACTCCTGATTGGAAACCAGAAGTATGCAATAAAAAGCAAATATGATACAGCACACAGCACTGTGTTAAACATAAACTACTAAAAAATAAAGAGAAAGTTTAAAAAAAAGATTTGACAAAGTAAGGAAACTGTTTGTGCTTGTTTCATTTAAATTATATGGTTAAAAGCAGCATTTTTCTTCTGCATAGAAAAGTTTCTAAGCTGTATTAAGTCAATGTTCAGTTGTAACTTTTTGAACCAACAACCATAACATTTCCTTCAGAGTTACGAACATTTCAGAATTATGAACAACAACCATTCCCAAAGTGTTTGTAACTGGGGTTCTACTGTAACACACAAAAGAATAATTAAAGCAGATGGTATGACATAGCCAAAGGAAACTCCAGTAGCTTTCTCTGCAAAAATATACAATCCCTTGCTCCATTTCAAAGTGCATATGAAGAAAATTCCACTTGGATAAAGAAAAAATAAATTAAATCACTGCTCATTTTCATTGCTTCTGTAATAGTCTTACGAGGGATAACAATTAAGAACATTTTCTACTATCTAATGCCTTCAACTTCTTTTTATGAAGCTGTTAAACACCTACAGCAAATTTTTAACATTATGAAATTCAGAATTAGCAATTTTCAGACTTCTTGAAAATAAGTTTTAAGAAGGCAGAAAAGACAAAAAAGGGAGAAAGTCTTGCTTAATTACTGTTCCAACATAATAAAATACTCACCCTAATAGCTGCTTTATTGCAAAAGACCTTGTTTATAGCAAGCCATGTTGGAAGATCCAGCATGTTCTGAAGCACCTCTTCATCAAACTCTAAGTTGGTCAGCTGACCTTCCCCCTTTAGTGTGCTCAGATTGATCTTGTCAGGTGACAGGTTTTTGGTGAACCTAAAAGAGAATATGCATTAAAACTTAAGTTAATGTCACATAAAGCAATTAGTTAGCCATGTCATAGCTCACAATTTATATAAATCAGCAAAGTAATAATCTGAAAAGAACAGGCTTCAAAGTACTGTTTGACCCTAAAATTGACTTGATAAAAAAGGCCCTGAGGGGTTTCACTGTTATTTGTCCCTCAATGACTTCCATATCAAATCTGCTCTATTTACAAGTAAACAAATGGATTCAACAATTAAGATGTGTTCTTTCTGGCTTTCTCTCTCATCAGGAATAAACATTCTGTACTTAGAATTTAGCTAACAATTCTTTTGACATTGTGTGAGCCAGAACCGAATCCAGCTCATTCTCCTTTGAACTGTTGTTTTGGCTCTGCAGGGCTAACAGGAGAAAAACTAATGAAAATGTATTTTTTCCTTAAATAAGTAGATATGATTATGAATAAAATCTGATGGCAGATCTTTTGAGTAAGAAGGTGTTACTTTTACAAAGTCACTTTTCTGACTTTATTCTCACTTTAAGCTTGACAAAATCTTGTATAAATTATACTTAAAATATTCACTAGGGTTTAATTTCAGAATTTATCAAAAACAAATGGTAGAAACTCGTTTGTTGCATAGGATTCTGGTGTATTTACAATGTAGCAATTCAAAGACAGGATTATAAATCCTATAGTAAGTGTTTTTTTGTCAGAGTATACTTTGAAGTGTCATGATCTGACTACATTGCAAGGTCTTCTGTATATACTGAGAAATCTCAAAGATGACACACATACTGTATATTTTACTATTTTTTTAAAAGGCATTATAATTTACTTACATCAGCATAACAGTCCGTGTGATTGTGCCAATCAGTGCATAGCCTAGTGCATAGCCTTTTCACCAGTTGAGGGACTTTTGGACTATTGAGGGCACCGAGAGAAGTTTATTTAAGCTGGGTTTGCTTGATCAGTAGACTGTTCTGAGCCACTCTGCAGTGCATGTGAAGTCTCATGTGATTTATTACAAAGGTGCTCACAGTCACGTGTCCCAGTAGCTGGAGACAGTTTCTGGCCAATGTGTGAGGACTGACCTGGACCGTCAAGATCAAATTGACCACAGTGTTGAATCTGTGTGAGGGGAGGAATGCTTTGGCTGCTACTGCAGATGTACTTGAGTTAATGTGGACATTCAACTGTAGTCCCAGTCGGAGGAATAGGTCCATGGCCTTTTGTGTGCCCATCAAACCCTCACTGAAGGAGAATGCTTTAAGCAGGCAATTGGCTAAGTATGGAAAGAGTATAATGTGACGGTGCACCCCATAAGGCTTTATGGAAATATGCTTATGAATGTACATATGACATAACTGGAATGTTTTATTCCACATATGACATGTAACATCTCTCTGTAAAGGTTATGATCTACTGAATCTATTAATCCTATTTGTATGTATGTATCATTTTTGTATTCAAAATTATTAATATTGGCTGTGTACTTGCTTGATCTTTAAGTAGCCTTAGTAAAGCATTTGGTCAGTTTCTTGAGAAAGGAATGTGCAAATTAGGTGCCAAATCAAGAAGCACTTAACGACCAATGGATCTTGGAATGCTCCAATCCACATAAGAAGTCTACTTGAGGATGTTCAAGGTAGCATGTGAACCATGGCTGCTACCTCTAAGTTCTGAGTCATGCATGGACATGTGACTGGCCCATGTGACTCCAAAACTCCATACTGTAGCTGGGATTCTACACAGGGGGAGAGAGGGGTGTCCACCCACAAGAGAAAGTCTATTTAAACCCCAGGGAGACTCTTCTATTTTGTCTTCAGCTGGCTAACGAGATAGCCTCTCCACTTCCAAGGATACCTGAAAGAAACTGGAACAAAGGACAATAACTATAGGGGGTGTGAGTGATTGCTGGACCCAGACTAGAAGGAGACTAGTCTGTAAAAGGAAGCTTACTGGAATTCCTCTGAGGGTGAGGTTTTTATCTGTATTCAGTTTTCTCACTGTATTAGACATAGACTTGCATGTTCTATTTTATTTTGCTTGATAATTCACTTTGTTCTGTCTGTTACTACTTGGAACCACTTAAATCCTACTTTCTGTATTTAATAAAATCACTTTTTACTTATTAGTTAACCCAGAGTATGTATTAATACCTGGGGGGGCAAACAGCTGTGCATATCTCTTTATCAGTGTTATAGAGGGCGAACAATTTATGAGTTTACCCTGTATAAGCTTTATCAAGGGTAAAACCGATTTATTTAGGGTTTGGACCCTATTGGGAGTTGGGCATCTGAGTGTTAAAGACAGGAACACTTCTTAAGCTGCTTTCAATAAAGCCTACAGCTGTTAGGGGACGTGGTTCAGACCTGGCTCTGGGTTTGACGCAGGCTAGCGGGTCTGGCTCAAACCAGGCAGGGCACTGAAGTCCCAAGCTGCCAGGGCAGGAAAGCAGGGGCAGAAGTAGTCTCGGCACATCAGTTGGCAGTTCCCAAGGGAGTTTCTGTGATCCAACCCATCGCACAATCCCTTGTTTGCGAACATGTGCCACTACCACAGAAAGGGCCTCTGAGAATGCTCTGGGAATGGATGATAGACCGAATGGGAGCACCTTGTATTGAAAGTGATCCTGATCTAGAATGAATAGTAATCTTCTGCAGGATGGGTGGATCACAATATTGAAGTAAGCATCCTGTAGATCAGTGATGGGCCATAGGGATGTGCTGGCCGCTGCTTCCTGCAGCTCCCATTGGCTGGGAACGGTGAACCACAGCCACTGAGAGCTGCAGGGGACCATGCCTGCAGACGGTCAATGTCAGAAAAATATCTCGCTGCTCGCATTCAGATTACCCTGATAGGCCACATGCAGCCCGCAGGTTGCCCACCACTGCTGTAGATCGAGGGCAGAGAACCAGTCCCCTGGGTCCAGAGATGGAATTATTGTTACATGAGTTACCATTTTGAATCTCTGAACCTTTACCAATTTGTTCAGTGATCTTAGCTCTAGAATGGATCTCCAACTGCTGTTCTTTTTCAGTATCAGGAAATACTTGGAATAGAATCCCCTCCCTCTGTGTTGTGTGGGAATAGGTTCTATAGAACCCAACTTCAGTAGAGAGTTGTTTTTCTGTCATAGAAGGTGCTTGTGAGATGGTCCCTGAAGAGGGACAGGTAGCAGGGTGGAAAGAGAGGTAAAATGGATAGAATATCATGTAGAATGAGCTCCAACACTCACTTGTCCATAGTTATGTGTTCCCCGTTTTGAAGAAAGACAGTCACCAAAGCGAAGGAGACATGCGGTCTGTTGCAGCAGGTAAGAATGGGGGTGGTAACTTAAGCCCTCAACCAACCCATCAAAATTGATGTTTAGATGTAGAGGGTTGTGAAGTAGATGCTTGTGGAGCAGCTGGTTTCCTTTCCTGCAATCACTGTCTTTTGTGCTGGAGTTCATAATGCCTCTGGGGGAAAAGAAATTGAGTAGGCTGGGATCTCTGCACTATCTGGGATTTACTGGATCTTCTTTTCTGTGCAGGTGTGTAAATTCCCGGCGAGTGCACGGTGACTCTAAAGTTTTTTTATGTGTGGAGGGATTTATCAGTTTCCTCGACAAACAACTCTGATCCCTCAAAAGGAAAGTTCTCAACTGTAGACAGGATTTCCTTTGGAAAGCCAGACAGCTGAAGCCAGGAAGCCCTCCCCATGACCACTGCCATGGAGACAGAATGAGTTGCTGTCTCAGCAGCTCCATCTGATCTGTAGGAAGATGCTCAGTAGAGGCATTCAGTTTGGCGTAATTAATATGGTTATACTTTGCCATGAGAGCCTGGTAATTGGTGATCCTAAATTGTAAGATAACCAAAGAGTATGGTTTACATCCAGTTACGTGAAGACATTTAAAATCCCTGCCACATGGGGTCTATTTAGTGTGGTGCCATCTGCCATGTTAGTTTACAGCATCGATGACAGGGGAGTTCAGGGATGGATGTGAAAATAAAAAGTCTGAGTCCTTGGAGGAAACATGGTATTTTTTGTCCTCTCTCTTACACGTTGTCAGGATATGCCATATTATTTTTGCTGGATCCAGCAAGACCTTCTTAATGGGTAATGCAATGTGGGCAGATGAGGTGTGCAGGAAGTTGAGTAGCTTGTGCTGCGATTCCTTAACCTCCTCTAGTAGAATTTGTAAGGTCCTGAAATTGTGTAAAATCATCTGCCAAGGTCAGTAGAGGAGGCATAATGGGCTCATCAGAGGAGGATGGAGAAATGCTGGTCGCAGGAGTAATTTTGTCTAATCTTGTTTCCTGCTACTCAAAGGTCTACTCTTGTGGATCAGGAGCTCTAGAGACAGAAGCTGGAGAGGACTGCCTTTTCTTCTCCCAGTGAGAAACACTGCGGGCCTTCAAAAATTGCTGGCAATAAGCCATTCAGGGGCCCCAGTAACGCACTGAGGTGGTGCAAAAGGCATGGGTGGGGGGACCCAAAGGCATCTGTACCAAATGGATGGGCAGTGTCTCTCATGACAATAAACTGGCTCCAAAGAGGTCTCAGGATGGAAAGCTCCCTGACAGTGCAAAGGAGAGCCTTGGACAGAAATGTGAGAGACTGATGAGAAATCATCATTGTCTTCCTTTTCATCACTTGGCAGAAGTGGAGCAGTTATGGAAGCTATGGGAGATTCCACTGGTACCATGTGGAGAGCGAGAGGTAGTCCGTACCTGAAATGTGTCAGTGCTGCGCAAGGGAGACTCAGGCATTTCTGAAACCACCAACTACCTGGGAAAGCAAAATTCCTGCAGTACTGGGATGGTGGGCAGTATCGCTAAGATGAACAGAGGTGACTGAGGTAGAAGGTGCTGATGATACCAGAGGTCTCTTGAGCTCCAATGAATAACCAGTAGGGGTTGGTCTGGTCTTCTGCGGAGCTGAAGTACTAGGCACCAAGGCCGCAGGGGACTCTGTCAGTACTGATTTAGAGGAGATGGTTTTCTCTCGACCACCCTGTTCACCCAATGGTACCAGTCTCCCTGAGCCCAAACTCTTAGAGTCCTTAGGCTTGCTGGCGATGAGAGTACCTTAGGAGCCCGCAGCCCAGTGGGTACTGAGTCGAAGATCAATGGGTGCCAAGGTAGTCAACCTGGCCAGGGATTGTCTCTGTGGTAGATTCTCTTGACGCCTGCTTTCTAGAGGCTTTTTGAGAGGATTCCATGGATTTCCTTTTTGAAGTTGCAGGGGAGTGTTGTGCTGAGGAAGTTGATGGAGTGGGCCTCATCTGGGGACCACTGTATGGAGGAGGGGTCCCTGGGCTGGGGCTGAAAGCTGGTCGGAGTGAACTCTCCATTATAAGCAGACACAGATTTAGTTTGCAATTCTTTCTGGACATTGACTTTAATTTGAGGCAGAAATTACACTTTTGAGGAACATGTGACTCCCCGAGACAAATATACAGTGGGAATGTCCATCACTGACCAGGATAGCCTCTTGGCACAAAAAGTAACATTTAAACCCAGGAAAGCCAGACATACTCTTTCTAGAGTCCACTTCCCTAGAGGAAAGAAACAAGAAAACATATCTATGGACAAACAGACACTGCTACCTAAAATCTTCAATCTGAGGGGCAGGGCGTACAAGTGTACCTAGAGTAGAGGACCTATAGGGTCTACTCGAAGAAGAATTCAAAATTTTGCAAAATATTAAAATACATTTTATGTACTTCTCTATACTCTGCATGCAAAAGGTAGTAGGGGATTAAAGCATATACCTAATTTTTTAAATCTTCTTTTAGCTCCCCTCACATTTTGCTTACTAGCTCTTGCTCCACTATGATTCTCTAGAATTTCTATCACATCACACTCACCACAAGAGCCAACTGATGCACAGAACATGAAGATGGCTCCGATGGGCTCTGGAAAATGCATGTTTATTTAGGGCAATTTTGCATTTTTTTTGAGACCCCATCTACATAACACTTTCAACAGGAAGTTAGAGATGTGTCATGACACTCTCATTGGTAAATTACATCATTTTACCATGTAAGATGAACTAACTATTTTATAGCTTGGATTGATAAATAGAGGCTGCTAAAGCTAGAATGAGGGAAATCCAAAGTAGCAATGCAACCTCAGAAGAAAAAGAAGTACATATAAAAATAGAACTGGAGTGAAACAAAGGAACAAAAAGAAGATGAAAAGAAAAGCTTATTAACCTTCTTGAATACAGGAATGAGTAATCCTCTCATTTTAGAATGTAAAGCCTCACCAAATGTCAGAGATCACATTACCAGTTGCATCTTTTGGCTAAAAATCAAGATTCTGGAACTGTACAGTAGACATTCAGTGTTTTCAACCATAACAGGAACATTAAGTATTTTTAACATACAGCATCGCAAACTAGTATTGCAGGGAATTTTGTGTTTTTAAAATAGGAAACCTCAAGAGAACCTATTTATTTCATTTTTATATATTCCTTATTATATATTCATCACCAACATCCACATTTCACAACCAAAAATTCAAACTATTTTTCTAAGATTTTCGCAAAAACTTGTCAGTACATCTGCAGGTCTCTTTCTAAATCTCACATCAAATGGAGAAAGAATAAGCCTCCTGCAAATACTCATGCACAAGTAATTTTTGTCAAGTTAACAACAGTTTGGTTAGTTTCACTCCTGCAAGTCAGTGGTGGTCAGCAGGGAAACTGACAACAATCATGTCAATTTCACGCAGCAGCTAACAGGCTTCCAGGGTCCCTGGATCCCCCACAGCCTGTTGGAAGAACCAGAAGCCTAGGTCTGCAAGAAGCCTAGCCAGAAGTGCTGGCTGCTAAGCTACAAGCCTCCAGGCTTAGCTGGAGTTTCCAGATTCCAAGCTCCCCTTCAGCATACCTGGCACCTGGAAGTCCTGGGAGTGCTGGCTCTACCACAGCCTGCCTAGAGGCTGCTGAAGAGGTCAGAGTCTGGGATCCCTTGGCTCCCTGATTCCCAGGGCAACTGGTTCCTCAACATCCTCACTGGATTCCATCAGAAGTTCACCAAAATCAAATTGTTTCCAGTGAACTGGAAACTTCTCATGAAAAAAGTTTCACTGGAATTTTTCCAGCCAGCTCTAGTTAATAACACTTCAAATTTAATTTCTTTTTCCTGATTAATGATCTAGTTTGCTCTTCATCGTTTGTGATGTTTGTTCTTCACTTTGACCTTGCACAATGAGAATAGACTATTCATCTTCACTTTTGCTTATTATCAGTTGTTGATTTCACTCTCTGGTCTTCATGTATTAAAATAGGTTGGCCCCTCAAGACCAGGGGCCAGGAGGGTAGGGCCACACCTCTGGGCAGTACCACAAAGATTGCTGACCAATAACTCTTTGGAGAGAGGATGTTGGTGAATTCCCAATGCTTGCTATAAACACTGGGATTGGATGGCATGCAGCTGGGCAGGGGGCATAAAGAGCAGTGCTGGGTCAAAACAGGCATCACCCTCCCCACAATGCTCTTGTAAAATCTCACCTTCCCTCCTTCCTCTCTCACACCTCCCAGGAGATTACTAGCACCTAGGACATCAATTTCATGTCACTCTGTCTTTTTGTTACGCCAGGGGGAATTCTGCGCCACTGCGTGTGCGCAGAATTCATGTCCCCAGTATATTTCTTTGCTTCCCTGTAGAAAAATGACTTTCTGGCAAGGAAGCAAAGGGAAGCTGCAAGAGCAGTCACACACCACTCCCTAGCAATGCAGGTACATCGTTTCAGGCACCTGGAGCAGCCAGTGGAGAGGTAAATCACCGCAGGGCTGGGGACAGCCCAGCCAGTGGCTCCTACCCTGAGCCATGACCAACTGCTAGTCCCGGCTGGGCTGGAGGCAGGAGAGGGTGGGACTTCCTCTTCCCCTGCGAGGAGTGGCTGGGGCTGTGTCAGACCCACCCCCGGAAACCTCCCCCAGCTGCAGGAAGCTCAGCATCCTCCGCTGCTTCCTGCACCCAGACCCCCTGCCTGTGGACCCCCACTCCTTCACCCAGACCACTCCCCACTGAGCTCCCTGCACTCAAACCCCCACCCTGATGAGCCCCACCCCCTGCACCACCCTGAGCCCCCACATCACTGACCCCCAACTAGCTGCACTCCCCTAGCACCCAGACTCCCCTGCTGAGACCCCCACACCCAAGCCCCCCTGCTGAGACCCAACCACTTTCACGTGGAAGCCCCTGCAGAGTCCCATTGCCCCTGCACCTGGAACCCCTGCAATGAGCCTCTGTGCATCCAGATCCCCCCATATCTAGACCCCCCCACTGAGCTGCCCGCACCCAGATTGTCCCACACAGAATCCTCTCAACCCACATCTGGATCTCCCACACTGAGCCCTTCTACACTTGAATCATGCCTGGTTGTGCCTGCTAGCCCCAGACCTGGTGCACCCTGCCCCCAGGTGTTTCTGGGGCAGGCCCAGGCCTTTTGTTGTGTTAGGGTCGGGTGCAGCCTCACCGAGTCAGTGTCCTGGGGGTGAGGAGGCTGTACAGTGATCTCCCACCTTCAGTCATTGGCCTGTACTCCCCACTCCCATGCTGGTGCCTCTACATTTATTTATTGACAAATAAAACTTGCAGAATTTTCAAATATTATGCACATAATTTTTATTTTTTTGGCACATAATTTTTAATTTTTTGGAGCAGAATGCCCTCAGGAGTATTTTGTGGATGTTTACTGTACATTGGGTGAGGCAAGGTCTTCATATTCTGGGGTTCAGGCACATCTAGACTCTGAAGTGAGTGTACAATTACATGGAATAATTAATTTGTTTTTGATTTACAAGATCGCAATTTTAAGTATTTGGTCCTAGCAGCATGGGTGAGATTTCCCTAATCTGGAATAGAGTTAATGATAGTATATGGCTGGTACTGACAACTCCACAGAGGTTGGAAATAAATTACCCCTTTTCAGCGAACTGGGCATTAACTCTCCTTCACTGAGAAGGGGACTGGATTGTAGGGAGTTCCAGGCACTTGTATGAGGCCTAATGATTGCCTCATGCAGTGATCTGCACTTGGTAGTGACTATGGTCAGACAATGGAAAATTTAGAAAGCTTGGAATTTTATCAGTGAAAATGTGAGTAAGTTGATAATCAGCTGGATTGGCTGAGGCCTACCCCCTTTTTACTACTGTCCGGGCAGACTAACTTTAGGATATAGTTTAGTTATATTAAAGGTTTAATAAAGCTGCTGCAGCCACTTGGCCAAAAGATAATTCTGACCTATGTCCTCATTGCCCCCTCCCTGCCTCGTGCAATATAAAAAGTTGCAAATATTTGGTTTGCTACTACTGCAGGGGAATCCAAACACAAAAATGTTTACACTGATTTATTTTCAATATCTTGAAAGCTTTAGCTTTTGCAAAACCTCCCTCTATCCCTCAAAACCTATGTACATTTGCATAGAGACTGTCCGGTTTGGCCAAAGAATAAATGGACACAAATCAGACAACAAGAATTGTAACATTCAAAAACCAGGAGAGCACTTCAATCTCCCTGGACACTCAATAACAGCCTTAAAAATCGCCACTCTTCAAAAAAAAAAAAAAAACCTTCAAAAACAGACTTCAATGAGAAACAGCAGAACTGGAATTAATTTGCAAACTTGACACCATCAAATTAGGCCTGAATAAAGACTGGGAGTGGCTGGGTCACTACAAAAAATAATTTCCCCTCTGTTGATACTCTTACCTCTTGTCAACTGCTGGGAATGGGCCACATCCACCCTAAATGAATTGGCCTCATTAGCACTGGACCCCCACTTGGTAAGGCAACTCCCATCTTCTCATGTGCTGTATATTTATTCCTGCTTATTGTATTTTCCACTCAATGCATCTGATGAAGTGGGTTATATCCCACAAAAGCTTATGCCCAAATAAATGTGTTCGTCTCTGAAGTGCCAAAAGGACTCCTCATTGTTTATATCTGAGAATGTCGCTTTAAATTAAGGTCTAATATTCAGTTCAAAGAACTATGGCAATATTATAATAGTATTTGAGATCTTCAACTCACAAGAGTCAAGACACCACAAGATACAACAACCATAACTGGTTACCATGTGTATATGTAATGTTAAGTATTATTATGCCATTATATTTATGGTTTAATTTATATGTACAATCTGGTAATACTTGTTGTTTAGTAAAAAGTCTTGTTAATCTGCATACACATTATTTTAAAGCATTTATAATTTATTTCTAAACCAAATATTTTCAGATATAGCAAAAAACATTATCTTCATGATTTGCTAATGCAGTGATTTTCAACCTGTGGTCCACGGACCCCTGGGGGTCCGCAGACTATGTCAAAGGGGCCCATAAAAGTTTGTCATTACCATAGAACAGTGTCTTTCAACCTGTGGTCCGCGGACCCTTGCAGGTCCGCAAGCTATGTCTAAGATTTCTAAAGGGATCCGCACCTCCATTTGAAATTTTGCAGAGCTCCGCAAATAAAGAAAGGTTGAAAACCACTGTGCTAAGACAACATAAGCAACTGGAACTTTTCAAACAATATTTAAGTGTGTTTGTACAATACATACATTCACATTTGCAAACAGAAAAAGCAATAATAATCCAGAGAATAGTTTTTCAAAAGATTAAGAATCAAAATAAAGGGTATACAGAGAGAATTTTTATCACACTTTAACATTTATATTCTGTGATTTGATCTGTGACAATCTTGGGTTCTGAACAGCAGTATCCCAAATCACTTGTGGAAGGGTTGGTCAAGAGACACAAAGCTAACTTGAACAGAGGGTGGAGAGGGATGGGGTAGAGGACAGACAGGTCTTGTCTATATGAACACTTAATTCATGGCACCGGTGGGGTGTAAATCTACCTCACCACCAACTGCCTGTCTGCGTGGATCCTACTGCCGCTCACTAAAAGTTCTGTACTGCTCTTTTATCTGCTCTCTAGGATAGATTAAACTCACTAAGGAACTTTTAGTGCATGGCAGCATGGTCCACATGGACACCTAGTGTGCAACAGGCTAGTGTGGGGTATTTATACCCCCACTCTCAGGAAACTGTTTGTATGGCACACTTTTCCTCTACCCTCCTGAAGAAAGCTGCTCCTATGGAAGTACAGGTTTAAGCACTCTATGACACTCTATGCACCAGCTGATGGGAGGAAATTCAGATTTTGATGGTTAGTGAAGGTCTGGAGAGAATGCCAGGTGCCTTGCATAATTCATCAATTTAAACTTCACCTTCCAGATTGAATAAGAAGACTGCCCAAATGGAGTGAGCCTGGATCACATCTGGGCATCTGAGTCTCATCTACTCTGAAGACCTGCTGAATACATGATCTGATCCATTTGGTCAGATAGATCAAGACATACCCTTTTTAAAATCCCTCAGACAGAACAAATGACAAGTCCACTCTACACAAATGCTCAGTGCTGCCTAAGCAAATTTTAGGGGCCCATATCAAATCAAAGATGTGCGACACCTTTTCATTCTTCCCTTATGACTGTGCACTGAAAGGTCCAGGGGTGGTGGAACAATTTGTATAGTGGGGGTGCTGAGAGCCATTGAACCAAACTGTAAAACCCTGTATACAGTGGAGACCCCTGCATTTTGTGCCCCAGTGTCCTGGGCACCTTGGCTGCACAAGGAGTCCCCTGCAGCCCTGCTGTCAGCACTGCCCTGACCCTAACCCCAATCTTATCTCTCACAGCTGGAAAAAAAAATCTTTCAAATAAAGTTGTCGAAATTAGAAAAAAATAAAAAATCAAATTCAGCCAAACCTAAGTATACTTAGTTTAGGCTTTAATATCGGCCGTCATAATTTCAAAGTTAATTTTAAATAGGTTTAATTTTTTAAAAAAGATAAAAGTATTTAATTTATTTAATTTAAAAAATCCACCTTACAGAAAACTGATCAGGAAGAGTGGCAGAAATGGTCATGTGTGTCAGGGTACTTGGTACACCATGGCACACTTATGTGCTTTGGGTATAGTAAGACTTCCTGGTTCTCATCATGTTCATGTACAGCTGGAAAAGTCTACAGGCAATGGAAGGAAAATTCCATTCCCCAGAGGAACATTGGTTGATAAAGTTCAAATGTTGGCAGGTCTTTGGAGGCCAATTTGTTAATAAATGTATCACATATTGTCATGCAATATTAAATATATTACATGAATGTCAATAACAGTAAATGCCTTTGAGATGGCCACTGTCTTGGCCAACTACCAAGGATTGAACAGGGAGCCTCTATAGCTGAAAGCTAACTCAAAATGTTGAAACTCCTAAGAGCCAAGCTCCGTAGCCATGAACTGTAACAGATACACATTCTCTGGGAACTGGGTAGAGAGAGACAAATAAAACACACTCACCAGTGGGTTACACTGGACAGGAGGTAGCTTGTCTCAAGAGTCTAACGCCCACCACAGTTTGAATTCCAGCTGAGTCCGACTTATGATGGCTGCCATCCTCACATGCCAGAGATTGAACTGGGCACCTCCAAAGCTAAAAGTATGTGTCCCTCCATTCCAGAGCCATAAGAGAACCATATCCTCTCTGAATCAGGCGCTCAGGTGGATACGTAACATATGCTAGTCAGTGGGTTACACCTTCATGATTTTTCTTTTAAATAACTTGTCCTTTAATTTTGCACCCACTGGATGAAGCCTGTCCCCACTGAAGTCAGTTGCAAAACACTGATGTCAATGGGACCATAGTTTCATCCTTTGCTTCTACATTCAAATAAATTGCCCCTTCCAAATAATCACTTCCATTTCAATTACCACATACCAGGCCTCCATGTAGATTGCTGCTTTAGCTTACTTTCTGGAGACCTAACTACTCCAAACTGCCCTCAAGTTTACATCCTAGCATAAGGAGTCCTGTCCTTATGCTTAATATATTCTGACTTCCCTCCAACATCTTTTGCATTCAGTGCAAATACCAAATCCCCCATTACAACAAATTCCACTTCTCAATGTAATATTGGTAAAATGGTTTGTATTTGAAAAACTATATTGGTTCTTCTTCAGATACAAACAGATGGAGCAGAAACAGCTGCTGTTACCAATGGCTATAATCTAATTATCACATTGCAGATTTTCCAAGATACCAGCCAATGCCTACACATGAATGAGGCACTTACACTACAAGAATGGGAATCACTTTTTAAAAATATAAAACACTTTTCAATCTACTTCTTTTTCTGTTTCGTTTAATGTGAAGTCCTCACACAAGCATATTAATTATCCTTCCTATCCCACAATAGTCTTTTCACAGCTCACTTATGAAAGCCTGGAAATTGTTAGAGATGTTATCAAATCCAGCTGGGCTGTTACAAATATAGTAGTCCTATAGATAAGGAACTTAATGAACACAATGACTACAGGACACTAAGAACATTAAGTTTCTCCTATATACAAAAACATATACCACCCCAAACGTATATAATTTATGTAGTATAGCTAGCACCTTTGGGCACTGCAAAAAATAATAAATAAGCTTATCACATTTTGACAAATGGACTGTACTTGAAGGCTTATTAACTTCTGCTCAAAATATAACGTTCCTGAATTAAAGCGAAGAGACATGATTTCATACAGAAAAGGACTGATAGTGGGGAAAGTCTGAAGAATTTAAAATTATGAAATAATTAATAAGGTAATGGTGAAGCACTGGCTTTTTTTTGCAGATAGCAAGCTTGTCTGGTCTGTGACTTACTAAAGAAGTAGTAGCTGAAAGCCTGTGCTGTTCAAATTACAGGTGTAATTTGTAAAATCATGTGTATAAAAACTTGAAAATGGCCGAGACCTTAAAAATTGGATGGTAACAGACCGCAAATTCAAGTGATGATTGAATCTGGTGATATTCTAAACAAAGAGAGCTCTCATCCACACTTGCATATTTTTCCATCTCTTCACACTGACTCTACAGACATAACAGTCTTCATAGTAACAAGCCTGGAATCTTATTAAATAAATATGTCTCTGGCAGGATGGATGTTTTCCTTCTCTGACACTCTTTTCTCTTGTGTATGCAGTGAGTTTGGGGGGTTTTCCCCCCTTATTTCTTTTCTCCTCCTTCCTGGCTCCCACACCATGTGTCCAAGTTGCATTATTGACAACCCTAAGTATTCAAAAATAATGCATCAGCCCTCCCACCCCCAAATCACTAGCTATTAAGAAATAGTAAATTTTGGGGGGGGGGTTGTTTACCTACTGGATTTTGAACCTTTAGGGCAGTGGTTCTCAATCCGGGATACACGTATCCCTGGGGATACACAAAGGTCTTCCACGGGGTACATCAACTCATCTAGATATTTGCCTAGTTTTACAACAGGCTACACAAAAAGCACGAGCAAAATCAGTACAAACTAAAATTTCACATAGACAAGAACTTGTTTATACTACTCTATATACTATACACTAAAATGTAAGTATAATATTTATATTCCAATTGATTTATTTTATAATTATATGATAAAATGAAAAAATAAGCAACTTTTTAATAATAGTGGCTGGGACATGTTTGTATTTTTATGTCTGATTTTGTAAGTAAGTTTTTAAATGAGGTGAAACTTAGGGTACGCAAGACAAATCAGACTTCTGAAAGAGGGATAATAGTCTGGAAAGGATGAGAGCCACTGCTTTAGGGTTCCCACTTTCAAGCTTTTCTTCATAGCTATGAAGACCAAGATTCTCATGTAATCAGAAGACTCCAAGAGCTGTGGCTTTTAAAGAACCCCAACAAATATTGTGAGACCCACAATAATATCCTAAGTGTTGGCAACACTACTTCTCCCCTTCTCTGCCTATCCTGATGAAGACAGCATGCACAGTGCTGAAGTGATTCAGATGGATACAGCAGTATCTGAAGAAGATGGGCTGTGTATAGATTCTGGACTCCAGCTGTGTAAATAATGAATTTTTGAGTTCAATGGAGAAAAAAAGAAACATTTTGTATTGAATGAAATGTTTCGTTTGACCCTAAATGCTTCATTTTGCTTTCAGGGTATTTTAAGTGCTTTTTTTTATTATTATTAAAAGCAAAGGAAATATGGAAACGCCAGTCACAAACCCAGACAAGGAGGAAGAAACAGTGGTGGTGCTAGTGCTCTCCCTACGTCCTATAGCCCTCAGATGTGGAAGACCCAGATTCAAGTTCCCACTTAGCCAGCAGGGATTTGAGCTTGGCTGTCTGCCACATGGTGACTAGCCCCTTTAAGAGGGAGCAGGGTCCAAAGCACCTGTAATTTATTACCTGCTGCCCAAATGGGCTTAAGGGAAGGCATCTGGGCCTTATAAAGGGGGAGACAGCACCATGAAATATGAGAGGAAGCTGTGGCTTAAGGTACACCTACACTTATAGCAGCGTGTACAGTACAGATGCTGCATGCCCAGCTAGTCCAGGTATAAATAGCAGTGTAGACAATGAGACACAGTTTAGGCGAGTAGAGCAGAGTGCCCTGTACTCCTGAATCCCCAAGTTATATACCCTACATGGCTCTCTACAGACCCACACAGTACCTCCGAGGTTTACACTGCTATTTTTAGCAGAGTAGTGTTCTGCTGCATCCCCCCATTGCTGGAGCCTTTCACTGTGGCTTTAGCTACACATTACAGCGTCTAGGCTGGACGCAGCCTGCCTTTCACTGCA
Source organism: Eretmochelys imbricata (assembly GCF_965152235.1). Taxonomy (NCBI): domain Eukaryota; kingdom Metazoa; phylum Chordata; order Testudines; family Cheloniidae; genus Eretmochelys; species Eretmochelys imbricata. The sequence continues at coordinate 273,680,762 of NC_135572.1, read as the reverse complement.
GCATGAAGCTACATGTGCAGTGCATGTACTCTACATGCCCCCAAAAGTGTAGACATAGCCAGAATGAAGCTGCAGCAAGGCAGAAGGATGCAGGAGAGTTTGAGACACCAGAGGAATGAGACTCCAGCCAGGTTGGGCTAGGACTGGCCTCCAAAAAGCAGGGGAGAACCAAAGTGAAGCTAGAAGGCTTGGATCACCTCCAGGGAAAAGAGGAAAAGCCCTAGGACGGACTCTGAGGTACTAGGGACAAAAGACTCCAAGTGGGAAGGCCTGGGAGTGGCTGAGGGGAGATGAGCATTCTCTTTTGAGAGAAGCCCCAGGACTGAGTGTTATTTCTGAATTATATATAAATAAATTAGATGAACAAAATTATTATTTTAAGGATTCAGGAATAGTGGAGTCTATTTATGGAGCCCTGAAGATGGGAAACAGAGGTGGTGCTTGAGAGGTGGCCAACTGTTACAATCTTCCATGTTGCAGGTCAGTGCCCTAACTACCAGGCTATAAAGGTATTCAGAGTAGAGTCTCTCTCAAGCTCTCCAGTTGAAACTATTCCATTCTGTATAAATATTTAAATATTCATTGGGCCACACAGAAAAAATGACCCTATAGCCTGGTGGTTAGCACACTCACCTGGGTTCCAGTCCCTGCTGCCATGCATATTTAATTTATACAACGTGGAACAGCTTCAACAGAACAGACTGAGAGCCCTAACCCAGAATACTCCAAAGCGCCATGGTTAGTGCACTCACCAACAACATGAGACCCCCAAGCTCAAATTCCTTCTCTAAATCAGCCATGTTGTGGACTTGAACCCATGTCTCCCACATCCCGAGTACCTAACCTTTGGGCTACTGAGTGTAAGGGGGCACTACCACCTCCTCCAATTTTTAGGAGGGCATCTAAGTACCCCTGTGAATATAGCCTGAATTTTTTGGGGGCATGGGAGGGAAGGGGTAAGAGAGGTGTGCTGAAATTATTAAGCAAATTTGTGTCAAATTCACAAATAGCTTTGGTGGATCCAATGCTGCATTTTTTGACGAACTATTTGGCTAAAAATAATTGCCCAGCTGTATTCTAGATACATCTCTTCTTCTCTTACTTTCACTGTGAAAAAGTCTAGCTTCTTGTGTTTTACACTGAAAAATAAAAGGCATGCTTTTGAGCGTGAGCATGTGTTTCCTCTAAATTGCTGCCATTCTTTCACTGTAATTAAACAAACTAGAACAATCTGGTTTCAGAGTAACAGCCGTGTTAGTCTGTATTCGCAAAAAGAAAAGGAGTACTTGTGGCACCTTAGAGACTAACCAATTTATTTGAGCATGAGCTTTCGTGAGCTACAGCTCACTTCATCGGATGCAACAATCGGAACAATCTGTTTCACTATGGTTTTTGTTATACATTCTCTTCAGGTCCTTAAAGCATGACAGTTTCAAATAACTTCACTTTTGGAGGAAGTGGGGAGGCAGTCTCCACATATATGGCATTACACAAATAATTAATTAATGCTAACTGGAGGTAAAGGCACCAAATCTTACTTATTAATGAAATAATTCTCTTAAACCATTACATCTACACTGTTCTATTAAGAGTTATCTTTAATTTCTTTAACAAAATTAAATTACCCCATCAAATCTCCACCAATATAAACTAGATCCAGTGTCAATTCCTCTTTCAATATAGCTAAATGCATCCCTCCTACCAACTACAAGAAGTCTTCGAGCATTAAGTAATACAAAAGACACAAGTAGGTGAAAGTCTACATCAGAAAGTAATCCAAAATACCATTAAAGTGTGGGGAACCTCTGAAAAAAATTATGTTCAGAAAGTAGGCCTATAAAACCTATTTGCTATGTGGTTTTGTATGTTTAGTTCACAAACAAGTTTTGCAGATTTACCCTTGGATCTTTCTTTGAAATCTAGATGCATAACAAACTATTGCTTTTCACAGAATTGTAGATGGCACACAAAAGGCATCCAACTAGTAACTTACAGTTTTCACCCCAAAACAGACTATTAAAAAAAAATGTATAACCACCTCTAACATTTATTTTAAAAAGGTGGGGAAGGGGGTATTACCTGAGGGCAAGAAATTCAGGCAAAAGGCCCGTATTCCTGGTGAGAGCAAGTGGTCAGTTCCCGTGGTTTCTTAGGAGCTTCTGGCATTCATTTTGGTAGTAAGGATATTCACATCAAATCAATCTCCACCAGAGCTAGCAGGGATAGCTGCAGGGAATGGGACACAGGGGACACACAAGGGAGCAAGTTTAAAGGGGAAGAGGAATGATACAATAATGAGAGAATTTTAAATAAAGAGAACGATAATTATGACGTTACACATTATGACATTCTGTAAAATGAAATGACAAATTTGTATAAAGTGTAAAGGGAGGACATTCATGAGAAGATCCATCACTGTACTGATGCTACACGGTTGCAACTTCATTTAAACAAATAGCTGATGTAGAATTTCAAAAAGGCAGACACACTGTGTGTGACATTATCCAGGGTACAATTTGGATGGTTGATCAGCTGTGTCCCCTCAATTCTCTAACCTGGGATGCTTTTTACACTGCTTCACTGGGACAGCAACCACTCCTGGTCTGTCACACACCGCCTCCAGCATGTAAATCAGCCCCAGCTATACTGTATGAGTGCTATAAGCTAGCCAGCCAGCCAGCCTTGAATTATATTGCAGAGTGACACCAGCAAATTCCCAGTCCCAGACTTGTCCCCAGAACCATGAGTTTTGTACTGGCCAGTACCCTCCTTGACAATATAAGCTCATAGAAAGTCCATCATTTCATTAATAGAAAATGGTATGCACAAATCTCGTTATCTCAAATGAAGTTTCCCAAACACTTCAATCCAAACACACGCTGGTTTAGATAAAACAATAAAACAAGTTTATTACTACAGAAAGATAGATTTTAAATTATTACAAGAGTCATAAAAGTCAGAATTGGTTACAAAGAAATAAAAGTAAAACACAAACTAATACCGAACTTAACAAGCTAAGCGAATTTAAAGCAAAAAGATTTCTCTCGCCACATGCTTATAGCAATCTGGCTAGATTCCTTCAGCCAAAACCCAGTTCAATGCTGCCTCCTTTGTCTTTCAAGTGTTGTTGATACCGTGAGTAGAGATGAGGGGAGAGAGGTAATCTGAGGTGTTTGCTCCCCTTTCTTATAGTATTTCTCTTCTTTGACAATCCTCTCCAGCTGGGATTCAGGCGACAGCAAGTCTGGGGGACAGGAACTTCCAGCTGTTTCTTTGTCAACATGTTAATTTCTCGCTCACTCCCTTCTTCCTGCCAAAACCACTTAACCGGTGATAGTGCATTTGATTTTGTTGACATCTGACTGAGGTGTCAGTTTGCCTTTTGTCTCTGAGGAACAAGTCTGTGCTTGCTTTTCTAAACTCTGAACATGTGTTATACAGTAGAATATTGTAATTTTGCAACACATATTTTACCAGGACAACAATGATCAGCAGATTATGAGTTTTCAAATGATACCTCACAAGGCATACTTTGTATCAAATTTATCATAGTCTTGTAGAAAGGGTGAACATAGGGATACAGACAATCACACTATGTATTTACTAATATAATTAGTTAATATTTTAAAGATTTTAAAGGTACCCTGAAAAAATATTTTTAAATCTAAGAAGTGTAAAATTATGTTTTCCATATCCCAGATTGCTAAAATGCTTTTTACCCTCACTTTAATATGTGCTAATACCTTTTCTTTTTAGTTTTGTTTTGCTGGGCTTGAGACTTCTTGACCATCCATGGACCATCGGTTCCCACTCCACATTATGTCCCAGCATTCTTCCTTTTGAAATCACACTCTAGAACAGGTATGGGCAAACTTTTTGGCCTGAGGGCCACATCAGGGTTCCAAAACTGTATGGAGGGCTGGGCAGGGAAGGCTGTGCCTCCCCAAACAGCAGAACTGGCTCTAGGCACCAGCAAAGCAAGCATGTGATTGGGGCAGCACATTTCCAGGGGCGACATTCTAGCCATCCTTTTTTGGGGGGGCAGTTGCGCTCTCAGACGGGGCAAGGGCGCCGCGCCCCCGGCCGCAGCGGGAAGGGGAAGCCCCAGCCCCGGGATGCTGAGCTGCCAGGGCCCAGCCGCTACCTGGGGAGGAGAGGGTGAGTCCTGCTAGGGAGCCGGGGCTGCGCCGCCGCATCTGCGCACTGGCTGCTGCGCTGCCTTGTGCCACCCCTTATATCGGGACTTCTCTGCGCGGCCGAGCGGGGGAGGGGGTAAAGCCCTTGCTGGCGCTGGGAGGTGACATCATTCCCTCTGCTTCCATGCATCTGATGAAGTGGGGTTTAGCCCATGAAAGCTTATGCCCAAATAAATTTGTTAGTCTCTATGGTGTCACAAGGACTCCTTGTTGTTTTTGCTGATACAGACTAACATGGCTATCCCTCTGAAACCTGCAACCATAATGTTTTGTTCAGAGTTACGATCATTTCAGAGTTACTAACAACCTCCATTCCCGAAGTGTTCGTAACTTGAGGTTCGACTGTAAAAAATTCCAAACTTTCCAAATCCTAATTATTAGAAAGCCCAAATACTCTACAACTAGGGTGTCCGGATTTTATGTATTTCTAAAAATCTCAATGACTGGCAAAACAATAACACTAAGCAATATGAATTATACTATTGCAATGCTGTAATTAAGGTACTGTAATGGTTTCAATCTGAGTTTTCAGCTGAGGGTATTTTTCCCCCTAAAATGCTGTAAAAATTGGCTGAAGCTATTTATTAATTGTAATAAATATAAAGAGAAGAGCAAAACAAAACACTTTATCGTTTCTGGGCTCCTTTATGCTCACCAGCATGAACAAATTAATTGAGGTAGGCACTTAGTACAAAGGATTTGTTAAGGCAAACCAAACCAGCTCTTCTACCAATATCTGAGGAAAGTGAAAACAGACAATTCTATGCAATAGTCAGGCAAGGGTGAAATCTTTCTGGCCAGACATCCATTCCACGGGTGATTAGTTTACATTCTGAAGCATGATATACAATTAACTTTATCTTAGCGTACATATGTACAGAGGTTTAGTCCTTACTGAGACTGGTGCCTACTGTGACCTTTAACATACACTGTAATATAATTGGTATATTTAACATGTAAAGTGGCAGAGTAGCACATTCCTTATGTAATATTTTAGTTCCATTTCTTTAAAACAAAGGAATACTAGCAAATGCAGGTTACACATCAAGATCCCATAGTTACTTATAACGACATTAAAAATGGAAAGCTCTAATTTAACTCTATGAGAGACCCTTTAAAACCTCTCACAAAATCTTCTAAAAATAGGTTTACTTGCAGCAAAATAATTCCAAATAAAAATACAGTTGTGATAAATCAAAAAAATAAAAGGCAGAAATATCTTATGTAGAGTTACCTGTAATAATTTATTACTATTGTGGGTTGACTGGGTTATTGTGATGTTACTATATGCATATACTGAGTTAATTTAACAGCAGGATTTTCAGGAAATGCACCCTGGAAAGGGGAAATGAATCTAGATATATGCTTCTCAGCAAATACTTGAGACACAATGCAAATACCACTTGCTTTAATGCCCTAGCTCAACTCAGAGGTCACCAAACTGGTTTGGGAAGGAGGTCCAAGAATGTGAGCTAAGAGAACAAACAATTCTGATTTCAAGACAGTCCCTCACAGACAGGGAAAGTGAGAGCCAAGGTGAACACTGACTTCAGAGATTGAGTTATCTTGGAAATTAGACCTACAAGGGTCTCCATTTCAAGGACAGTAGGACTTAGGTAAGGTAGACATGCACATAGACCTTTTGTTCTAAAAATTAGAGCGGTCAATTAATCAAAGTTAATGCAAGCGATTAAGTGAAAACAAATTAACTTGATTAAAAAAATTAACTGCAATTAATCACAGTTTTAATCATACTGTTAAACAGTAGAATACCAACTGAAAATTATAAATATTTTGGATGTTTTTCTACATTTTCAAATATATTTATTTCACTTACAACACAGAATACAAAATGTACAGTGCTCACTTTATTATTTTTATTACAAATATTTGCACTGTAAAAAATAAAAACAAAAGATGACGCTCTTTAAAAAAAATAATGTGTTAATTAAATTTGTGACTGAATTCCTCGGGGGAGAATTGTATGTCTTCTGCTCTGTGGTTTTACCCATATTCTGCCATATATTTTGTGTTATGGCAGTCTCGGATTACATTCCAGCACATGTTTTTTGATTTAAGAACACTTTCACTGCAGACCTGAGCAGGGCTGGCTCTCCCATTTTTGCCACCCCAAGCAGTGAAAAAACCTGTCGCCGCCGAATTGCCGCCACAGCCAGCGGAACAAAGAAGCTGCCGCCGAATTGCAACCGCTGCGGAAACTCTGCCGCCCCTTTCTGACTGCAGCCCAAAGCACCTGCTTGAAACGCTGGTGCCTGGAGCCGGCCCTGAACCTGACAAAACGCAAAGAAGGTACCAATATGAGATTTCTAAAGATAGTTACAGCACTCGACCCAAGGTTTAAGAATCTGAAGTACCTTCCAAAATCTGAAAAGGAAGAGGTGTGGAACATACTGTCAAAAGTCTTAAAAGAGCAACATTCCGATGCAGAAACTACAGAACCCGAACCACCAAAAAAACAAATCAACCATCTGTTGGTGGCATCTGACTCAGATGATGAAAATGAATGTGTGTCAGTACGCATTGCTTTGGATCATTACCAAGCAGAATGTGTCATCAGCATGGAAACATGTCCTCTGGAATAGTGGCTGAAGCATGAGGGGGGATTAAATGTTTAGCATATGTGGCATGTAAATACCTTGCAATGCTGGCTACAAAAGTGCCGTGCAAACGCCTGTTCTCACTGTCAGGTGACATTGTAAATAAGAAGTGGGCAGCATTGTTACCCATAAATTTAAACAGACTTGTTAGTCTTAGCGACTGGCTGAACAGGAAGTAGGACTGAGTGAACCTGTAGGCTCTAAAGTTTTACACTGTTTTATTTGAGTGGAGTTACATAAAAAAATAATTCTCCATTTGTAAATTGCACTTTCATGATAAAAAGATTGCACTACAGTACTTGCATGAGGTGAACTGAAAAATATTATTTCTTTTGTTTATATTTTTACAGTGCAAATATTTGTAATAAAAATACATAGTGAGTACTGTACATTGTATTCTATATTGTAATTTAAATTAATATTTGAAAATGTAGAAAATGTCCAAAATATTTAACTAAATGGTATTTTTATTTTTAATCTCATGATTAATCACGATTAATTTTTTTAATTGTTTGACAGCTCTACTAAAAATCCTTTTTCCTCTTATGTTATGCTTTGTACTGTTAGGATTAACAATACTTTGATTTAAGATGGCTGCCTGGCCACTGTATTCATGACTGCTCACAAACTCTGAAAGGAAAGATCTGCAGGTACCAAACCAGCTGGATCTGCTCGTTTAGCATGGTCAATATACAGGGTACGGTAGCACAGGACCCCGTCTGAGTGGGAGAATTGCGTGATTTCAACACAGCAAAGGTAAGAGCATGAGATCAAAGGGATGCACATAGAAACATCAGAGGGGTCAAAGGTGCACCTATGCTTATAAGGATGAAGATGAGGATTTTGGCACTAGGGCTGTAAATGACATGGGTTTTTGTCATGCGGGAGGCAGTCAAGCCTCTAAGATAATCCTGACAGTCTCATAAAAATTAGTCATCTTCACTGTTTCCAGGCTCAGTACTCAGTATTTTGCCTTAATGTTGTAGGATTTATAGGTTTCAGAGTAACAGCCATGTTAGTCTGTATTCGCAAAAAGAAAAGGAGTACTTGTGGCACCTTAGAGACTAACCAATTTATTTGAGCATAAGCTTTGCTCACGAAAGCTTATGCTCAAATAAATTGGTTAGTCTCTAAGGTGCCACAAGTACTCCTTTTCTTGTAAGATTTATAGTAACTTTCCTCCTTTACTGTGCATTTTGTTCAGTATTTTGAAATAACAGGATACAAACTGTTTTGCTCTTTTGTAAGCAATGATGATAACAAGTCTCAAGCAGTCCACATAAACTTCAATGCAATTTTTTGCATAAAAATTGGAATGTTAAATTAATATGAATATAATATTCATTATGTGGAGATGTACTTCAGGAGTCCCTTAAAATCTACTCTAAAAGCCAGTGACTAATTATACATATATTTATACAAAGAATTCACTTATCTTTAATGTTAAGAGTCTTGTTAACGTGCTGAAAATCTAGCAAACTTTAACACACACACTAATTCAGCAAGGATTTTTTTTTTAAGTACGCAACCTAAAAATACTCATGTCCCACCAGTGACCACTAGGCTGTGGATTTTGGGGAAAACATTTCAGTAGTTCTAAAAAAGATCATGTAATCAGTACTTCTATGCCATATAAATGATTTTTTCCTTGTAAATATTCATTTATCCTGATGCCTCGTTCTCTGCCGGCTTTTCCTACATATTTGTTCTCCTGTTTGAAAGGGTATGATCTATTTTTAATGGTTTTAAATTGTTAGTTAAAAGACACTGTAGTAGTTTAAGCCTCAAATTTATAGTATAAGGTTGTCATTATTTAATGTGAAATCACCACCCAAATAAAAAAAACACTGCAGAAATTGAATTCTCTAAAAAAATGTGGCGCAATATTAAAGGTAGTTTTGGTAGCTATTATCCTGGCATTCTTAATTTAATTTTCACCTCTCTTCTCCTTTTCCTCTGCAGCCCTGAGCTAGTTCACTACCATTCTTATTCCCTTGTTATCTCGTTCTCCACCCAGCATAAGGTTTCCTTACTTCAACATCATCTCTATATCAAAAAGTGTTTCACCACACAAGTAGCTTTATCAACATTCTGCTTTCAGTATTTTTCATATGCTACACATCTGGAACCTGCAAAAGCCCACCAAAAATGCAAAATCGCATAGAATGAACCCTTTAAAATACAACTCAATAACAAGAAAAGAGAAAGACAATTGCTACTTATGTCAAACCTAGATAAAAAAATATTTCACACAATTGTGTTCTCTACTGGTTCTGAAGCAGCACCTAACTAAGCACTTTTCCCCAAAACTGAGATTACACTAAAGCTGTGGATGCTGAATCAAGGGAGTAAACAAAAACTAAAGCTCCTTCCTAGCTAGCAGATGCTGGGAAATCTCAGAGGGCATCCACACAATCCAGAGAAGGCAGTTACAAGAAGGTGATCCTTGCCAATCCATGCAACGTTGATGAGTTCCCAAAGCAAGTCATCTCAAATCTTTCAAAGTATGGAATTGCTTACAGTGTTGTTTTAGCCATATTGGCCCCAGGATATTGGAGACAAGGTGGGTGAGGTAGTATCTTTTAAATGGACCAACTTCCGGACGGGATGTCTGTCACAAGCCTCATAGGCATTAATATACACCGGTGTTCAACTCAAATATTTCTGTAGCACACATACTACCTGGGTTAGACCTGTCTCTCATGTACTCTCTGATACACTAGACCTAAATTCTCCCTGATTTCTGGTGCATAATGGCACTTCATCAGCTGAGAATAAATTCTAAAACAGAGACGTTTATTGAATTAAATATGAAAAGGAATAATATAGTTAGTACATTATTCCTTGTACTATTGGTTTTGATATTAAATGTAATACAAATCTGTTTCAGAATGCTTTTCAAATTACGTATGATGCACCAAATTTTTCATGTTAAGTGTGCTACAGAATTCTGTATCACCAACGTATAGCTTTTTAACAGCTGCTGTCACAGATAAGTAAGAACGAGAAAGGTGAAGATGGAGATTTGAAAGCCATTTCGAAGGAGGATGGGGCTTTTGGCACCGGAAGATGAAAATGGCTTGGATGTTATTTGTAAAAATAGCAGATAAGGTGTCCCTTTAAGTTGCCATTGTTAAACTTAAGAGTTAACATCCTATTAACATGAATGGGACAATTCATAACATATAGGGCTGCTTTAGACAATACAGCATTCATTCCAATTTGGAAGGTTTTCTTCATACTTCAAAATGCTAGAACTTTTATTTTAAATGAAAGCTTACTCCACAAAAGGATGTGGATCTTGCAGGCACTAATGTGGTCACATAAAAACAGAAGATAAGGGCCTAGGTTAGACCTCACCCTGTGACTAAACTTTCCTTTCTAGGAAAAGTTGTAGAGAACCTGGTAGAAAACCAACTTCAGCAACACCTCACCCTTGTCAGTATCTTGGACACATCTGACTCAAGCTTCAGACCCAGATCTGTTAAGGAGATCTACTGATGTAGCATCTCCTTATAGTCATAAACAGAACAAATATCCACACTGATGCTCTTAGACCCTATTGGCAGCGTTTGACCCCACTGACCTGTGGACCTAGAAGGGGAGGGAGCATTAAGTATATTTTGCTCATTCCTCTAGACTGGTCCCAAGAAGATCCCGATGAACTACTTTTCCTCCCCGAGAGCTCTGTTACTTGTGGAATCACATGAAGATCAAGATTTTCCCCATATATTCAACATGTATTTCAAACCAACAGAGGAGACTGTAAGATTATATGGTCTTTGATACCAGCAGTATGTACATGACAGCCAGCTCTCCACCTCATTATCAAGGGTAGATAATGGCATTACTCAGATGTCTCAGTGACCTAAAAGGGTAAGTTCATTAAAGAAAATGAGTTGGGTCAAGCAGATGGTTCTATGCAAGTAAAAGAAGCGATACTGGTAGGAAGAGACCAACACTGAAGAATTAGCAGCAACCTAAGTTACTGAGCGTATCTGCGCTCTCATGATCAAGGTGGTGTGCAGTCTGAATCTTACTGGACTTTTAGCTAGCTAGATTCTTATACTGTACCTATCACCATAGGATTGGAGGATTTCATAAGTATTAGAAAAACAAAAAGAGCAATCTCTCTTGTTCTCTGTCTTTCCTTCCCCATAGGGAGGAGTAACTCATCCTGCATAAATGGAGGTTTTTTTATACAAAAAGCAATAAAATGTCTGCGAAAGCTAAGTCAAAGAGTATCACTAATCCAGGACATGAAAACACAGGTATAGCCAAAAATAGTTTTTATCATTTTAAGCTAGCCTGAAGACGGCAGCCCTTTCATAGGCTGATCTAGTAAACAATCCTCATCTTCGTTGTTTCCATGCTGGAGTAAAGCAATTGAAACAATGGTGAAGCCTATACAGAAGCTGCATTTGGTCCAAAGTCTTACTATCTTCAGATTGTAACAGAAGACTCATTTACCTCAGTAAGGGTGGCTATAGAATGGCCAAGAGTTTCCTTCACTAGGCTAAAGCACATCCCACCTCAATGAAAATAACAGGAAAATTAAGGTACTTGCAGAGAGAATTTATGCTCTCCAAATTCTTTATATAGCACCTAGATAACAATGATAGACAAATTAATTATAACTAAGACACAGATGGATATTCTGGGTAATTCCGACACTTTTCATAGGAAAATATTGTGAATTCAAGGAAAATTACCTCCTTATAATTAAAACTGAGAATTTAAGTTATTTACTATTTATTCCTTGTAGTGCCCATAATGTGGTAGTCATTGTATAAATATAAAACAAATACATGAACAGACAAAGGACATGAGAAAAGAGAAAAACATAAGTTTATGATTATGGTTAGCTAAGTGTTGATATTTTCCCCCCACGGTCCCCTTATCAGATATAGGCTATCCCTAGTGAGTCTCCAACCTTGCCATTATTAGTCAGCTAATTTCTTAAGGGTGTCACAGTAGAAACGAGTCGTCTTGGTATATTTGATCCTGCCTCTGCACTGGGGAGAACCAGGGGGGAAGAGCGGGAGAAGGGGGCCAGAATGAACTAATACTCCCAAGGTCCCTTTCAGCTCTACATTTCTATGGTTCAAAAGCAATCTGAATGCGGAGAGAAGGTATAATATTATAATAATACAGCCGCAACCCAAAGACAATCCTTCTTTCATGTTCCTCAACCACAGAAGACTTCTCTTGTGTGTTTGATTTCAGGTCTCCATTCAACTTTTTATTTTAACCTACTTAGGTCAGTTATCCTCATAATATATCCATATAAACCCCCCCAGTGTTAAATTGACATTTTTTTAGGTTGCAAAAATCAAGCACTCAGAAGTTGGGCAACTGTAAATCTGATACTTCCTATGTCATCTTAATTCTGCCCGCTTGTGCATCCATCCTATGCATTGAATGAGACATGGATCCTGCGAACACCATAGTATGTGAACATGTAATTAAAGATGCATATGGAGCAGGGGGCAGAATTAAGGCTGCTTAATTCACAAAACTGCAGCACAAACTTCCAGCACTTAAACTACAAGACTGATTACATTGGGATAACAGCCTTCTCCTGCTACCAACTAGAGGGAGACAGGGTGTGTGTTCTGAGATGGAGGTGGGGTGAGCCCAGCTCTCTCACCACCCCTAGGAGTAGTGAGGGAGTTCCTGACCCATATGGTGCTACCAGAAGAGGCATGGACTATTGGGTCTAGATGCTAGGTCTGAAGTGTGGTCTGGGAGAGAAGGTGGGGGCAGTCCAGATCAGCTCTCCTCCCCACATGGAGGGATGAGGGAGCTCCATCCCCATGTGGTGCCCAGAACTCTTTCTCACAGTCCTCCTCCTCTATAGCTTCTCTAGCACCTCCCAGGCATTCTCAATAGCATATGTTGCTGGGAGGCAGCAGCACGGTCCAGCCTTAGGCCACGTCTACACTACCCTCCGGATTGGTGGGTAGCGATCGATCTATCGGGGATCGATTTATCACATCTAGTGTAGACACAATACATCGATCCCCGATCGCTCTGCTGTCGACTCCGAAATTCCACCAGGGTGAGAGGCAGAAGCGGAGTCGACAGGGGAGCGGTGGCCGTCGATCCCGCGCCATGAGGACACGAAGTAAGTGATTCTAAGTAGATCTAAGATACGTCGACTTCAGCTACGCTATTCTCGTAGCTGAAGTCGACGTATCTTCGATCAATCCCCCCCCATACTGTAGACCATGCGTTAGAGTGCTCATTCAGTTTTTATTGTTACATTCTGCCAACATTTTCCTGAGGAACACAAATGAGAGAAGTGAAATGGCAATCTTTAAATTTATATCACAGCAAAAGCTGAAGAGAATTTTATGGGTCAAAGAAAAGGCATCTGTGTAGCCTGAGGGTTATTCTCTTACCAAATATCAAAGATCTGCTGCAAACGAAAGAGGTGCAAAAGCTTCTCAAAGAAAATAACAATATAACTTTTTGTAATAATGGAAAGTGTTAAGCAAGCTAAATATAGATAGAAGTCACTACCTGCTTCCCCTATAATACAAGAAACAATGAGAACAGTCACAACAATGGAACCAACAAACTCAGCCTATTTACAAAAAAAAAAAAGAGAGAGAGAGAGAGAGACTGTAATAACCTATTTATTAGGGTTCTGTTATCCAAGGATTCCGAAGAAAAAGAAGGTCTAAAATCATTTACCAAAGTTATGCTAAGACTGTATAAAACTGTCATCTGGAAAGGGAGGGTGTTGTTTTGTCAGGTTGGTTTTATTTACCCAGTTTAAGTTTGGTTTTGATTTTTTACTTTTCTTTACTTTCCACTCCAAGTTAGTGGGTTGAATGAGCATAAATCTAACTGAATCTCCGCTCACATTATTCCTTAAGCCTGACAGGACAATCTGGGATACTTTATGAGCTGACAAGGTCTCTGTTTCTGCTGGAACTGATACCTAGAGAGAGAGGGAGGAGCGATTTCATCTCATCCAGAACTGTAAAGGGAGCACCTATTCTGATTCCTTTTTCCTTATTGCAATTATGGTAGTGCCTAGGGGTTCCAGCCAAGAGTAGGGCCCCATTGTGCTAGGGTCTTTTGTCTACTTTTATCTGTGTCTGGTTTGGAAAACTGATTTGACAAACCTAACAGCTCTCAGAGTAACAGCCGTGTTAGTCTATATTCGCAAAAAGAAAAGGAGTACTTCATCAGATGCATCTGATGAAGTGAGCTGTAGCTCACGAAAGCTTATGCTCAAATAAATTGGTTAGTCTCTAAGGTGCCAAAAGTACTCCTTTTCTTTTTGCTAATAGCTCTGTAATCCAATAATTTTTTATTGTAACACATTAAGAAAATGGTTAAGAAATACTGATTTGTAACTTGCAATTTTTCCCCTACATTTAAAGCAAACAAATTAGTAGGTTATATGTGAGAAAGAACCCTGAAGTACTGAGAACTACTATGAGAAAGAAGCCTGAAGTTTAGTGCACCTAACTGCTAGTGCTAAAACATACCTAATTAACCCCAAAACCGCAAACAGAACACACTCAGAAAACAGTTTCAAGAGTTAGAGACTGACAGATAATTAGTATTTGCAAAGCAAATAGCTATTCATAAGACAGTTTGTTCTACCTTTGCTATAAAGCCTATATAAAGCTATATAGCCTATCATATATACATACCCCACTATATACAAATTTTAATTTCCTAGGGAAAACATTTCTGATGTTAATGGAAAGTTTTCTTTATTCTCCATTGATCATTTTATTGACATGTCAAATCAGCCATTTTATTGACATGACAGATCTCTATATTTAACTGTATCAGCTAAGTAGAGGCCTAATCCTGCTCCTTTTACTCATGCTGAGCAAAGCCTTCCTCCACAAGTAGTCCCACTGATTTCCAAATTAGTACAAGTGTCAGAATGGGGTCCAGATTTTGCGAAACAATGTGTCTACTATATTGTAAGTAGAACAATAAAAAAGTTTAACTGTAAGGAGGACAATAAAAAACCCGTATCTGTACAAATTTCAAACTGTCAGCTTATCAGTGAGTTTAAAAAAAATCACCAAACTTTTAAGGTTTGAATGATCTGTTGTGTTCCACTACGTATCCTTACAAACCACTAGAAACCAACGGCAAATTATAGAACAGTAAAAAAAATAACCTAGGGGCTCAATTCTGACCTAACATGTGGATGTGGATTTATATTATAAAACCAACTACTGCGCACAGCTGATTTTAGGCATGCACATGTATCAAAAACAAACAAGACCTTAACGTAAAATACAAAGATTGTGGTTCTATTTCTACTTTCATGGTGCACACAATTTATTAACACATTACTAACAGGAGATATAATGTTGTATTATGAAAAGAATATACCACTACTGTATACAGGAACTTAGAGCTTTTGAACTCCAAACTTCTTGATCTTTACATATGGAACAACCACTTCTTGTGGAAAATGATGGGGTTGATCTTACAATGTGCTGAACTTCATCAACTCCTACTGACTTCACTGGAAGTTGAAGAAGCCAAGCACCACATAGGCTCAGGCCCTAAATGAAGGCCTGCAATTTCATGTATGCTCATGATTAACAAACTGATTCTGTACAAATGATATCTTGGTATTCCATTTTCATTCTCAAAGTGTTCTATTATGTTCAGGTCATAAAGAGATTTCTCAATCATCAATGCCATTATAAAAATCATAAAAAATAAAATTGTATCATTTCTGCTTTGTACATCACAACTACTAATCTTTAAGGAGAACACAGAGCCAAGATTTTGCATCAGAGTTTAGCTAACAAATCTGTTGTTGGTGCATATGGCACAAGAGAATTCAGCTGTCATCCACAACTATATTTGGTTTTCTTCTTTCTTTTATTTGCTATTTATTACTATTGGCAGTAGTAAATGCATAATCTGTAAATCATATATGACTTGAAAGACACATATGAAACAACTAAGAAGAGTAATAAAGTGCTCTTTCCAGAGCAATTTTTCTAATCACAAACAAACTCTGAAGGGCTGCCAATGTTGTGCTGTCACCACAGATTCTGACTATACAGTGAAATTTTTTGGCTCCCCCTTTTAAAACAGTGAAACCAAATTATTCAATTGTATTTAAAAAAAACCCTCCCATTAATCAGATCATCTCACTACATTCTATAACAGCTGGCACCTCTGGTTACAGTTTTTATCTTTCACACACAAGTTTGTGTACATATTCATGTACACGCCCAGGACTGAGTGCATATTTTATAACAGAGTTGGCCTTTACCATGAAGTGAATTGAATAACAATCAATCACAGAGACAGTACAAAAATTGTAACTGCCTGACACATAGGGCATGAATTGTTACAAAGCATCTTCCTGCACTGTGCAAATGTGCAAAAGAATTTAACACCCATGTGGGGCTACACATGTATTGTTTTGATTGTGATAAGTCAAGGGTTCAAGAGACTAGCAAAGGTGTTTTGCATCTTAACTACATCAGATTTCAAAGTGCTCTTTTTTTCACTCAGCCAGCTCCCTAGTATAGTCATCCTTCTCTATGTCAGGGATTTTCTTATCCCAGATTACTCATTTGCCCCATCCGCTGTGGTGCCTGCTAAAATTTCACCACTGTTCTGGATTCCATGTCATCTGAGACAAATGTGGTGTGTCTGTGGAGCTGTCTGGAATAGGCAGCGAAGACTGTGCACACTGGGCTCCATGACATCAGCCATGCTGTTGCTTGCTCCTCCCACATACAACGTGTCAAGTACAATTTACAACCCACTCCACTTCTCCTGGGCAGTGACTGTAGCTCAGCTCTCCCTCCCTCCCACACACCTCACTTACTCACCTATCTAATTTCTTCACCTTGAATGGTCCTCCCTTGAAATCCAGGATAACTATTTATGCTAAACAATCTGCCCCACCTTGTATTTAGCTGTGACACTCTAAGGACATTTCCCAGACCTGCAGAAGAGCTCTGGGTAAGCTCAACAGCTTGTCTCTCTCAGCAGCAGAAATTGGTCCAATTAACGATATTACCTCAGCCACTGTGTCTTTCCGCCTTTCCAACTACACACTGATGCTGGAGCAGAGGGGCACAGACGGATCTTCGTCCTCTGCGACAGCCCGGCACGATAAATGGCCAGGCTGGTTGCGAGGCCGCCTTGTATCCTGCAGCGCTCGGGGGGGACGGGGACGCTTCAAGGATCTGGGGGTGGCTGGAGGGGAACCAACCCCGCCAGCGTGACTCATCCCCGGACTCTCCTACGCCCGCCAACGCGAATCCCTCTCCCCGCTCAGGGCTGTTCTCTCTCGCGCGGGTGTTTCCAAGGAGCCCGCACCCTGGCACCAAGCAAGGAGATTTTTTTTTTCTTACCCTAGAACTTCAAACCCATCCCACAAAACCGCTGCCAGCGCCCCAAGGCTCCCCCAGCCCCTCCCACGGAGGGGGGCGTTCATGGGACCCCATCTCCACCGGGAGCTGAGCGAAGCCCGGTCCCCGCCACGTTCTGGTGCCAGCGAGGCGAGTGTAGAGGGGGAACCCGGCCGGCCTCGCACACCCGGATTCCGCGGGGAGGGGGGCGGCGCCCCCGGCCCCGCACTCACCTGGAGAGGTGCTTGAGAATCTGCTTCTTGATAATCCCCGCCATGGCCCGGGCGCCGCCCGCTCCCTGCGAGCCTCACGGGAACCCAACGGGGCTGGGGACGCGGCTCATCCCTGCGCTGCCTCCTCCCGGGGTCGGGGAGCGGAGCCGCCTCCGCTCACGCTCCCGCCGCCATCTTGGCTGCACCATCACCTAGTGACAGAGACCGGGGGAGGGGAGAGGGGGCGGCGCCGGGCAGAGCCACCTCCCCCCGGGCTGCCAGGGGCCGCCTGCAGCCACCGCTGCCCCAGCGGGGCGCCGCACGGGACTCGGAGGAGCCAAAACCCAGCTCGCACCTCGCTGCATGAGGCAGGCGCTTCGGGGATCCCGGAGGGAGGGAGTCACCCCATCCTGCCTCCCACCCCGAGCCCGTCTCTACACAACCAGCCTCCACCTTCGCACAGGTCACCCCGACCGTCCTCATCCACAGTCCGCCTCCCCCTCGCCTTCTCACTCACCCTGACCAGCCTTCCCCTGCCAGTCTCACCTCAGCCAACTTCCTCTTCAGCCCCCCTTCCCTTGCCCTGCTGCTGCGCCTCAGCCTGACTCCCTTCCCTTTCCCCTGCCCCTTCCAGCAGGGCCGAAAATGGTCGGGGGGTGGACAGCAGCTTTTGTTCAAACAGAAGCTAAAGTGCGCCCTGCAGTGATCCGGCTCGAATTTTATTCATTATATTTGTTGCCGACCCCTTGCGACCCCACTTCCACTTGAAGCTTCCCTGCCCTTCCCTCACCGTCATTCCCCAGACCCGCATCCTGCCTGCCTCCTTCTTCATTTGTATTCCCATCCCACACCGTGTCTTCTGGTGCCCGCAGGCCCTTTCCCTACCTCACTTCCCCAGCCCATATTTCCATCACTAGACTTTGAGGAGGAGATCATCAGCCATGATCCATATTCCCCTGTTACTTTTGTTGAAAATAAGAAATACAAACAATAGATTAATACAGATGCAATATGTGAGATACATAACAAGGGAACTAGGATTCTACTGTTTTCATATAACAGAGTTTAGTCTTGATAAAAAAAAATATCAAATGTAGACAGTTGTATTTTATTTGGAGGGAGTTAAAACATAATAGCTGTTGACTATCACTTGAATGAGTAGTTTTGTGCCATGACAAAATTTGTCCTCTTTTAATAATGAGAAATTAACTTCTGTTCCAAGCTCACTGTTTTCTTTCTTTATTACTGAAATCCCTAATTTGGGGAGGGAGCTTTAACCTCCCCTCCCCAAGCTCTAATTGTCTATTGCCATGATTATATATATATTATCATGGTCATCTCCCACAAATGTCCTAATGGTTGGTCAAGTGTGGAGTTGGAAAACTTTCTTTTATTTCATTCACACCAGCAATACACAGTTTTGTTATATTTCAAGGCAGCATGGAATTTCCTTATACTCCTCCAGTTCTGTTTTTAATACAGCTTATCTCAGTAATGGACCAAAATGAAGCTTTTAGACCCTTTATTTACAAACAGTACTCCTTTCCAACTGGAAACATACAAATAAAAAAAAGTTATCTACACCAGGAATACCATGCCAAAAGAAAAAGAAAGATATACAAGGCCCAAAGAAAGATATCATAGATATAACCTGTAAACTTGGCCCTGATAAGAACTACTGAGGAGAAACCTCTTCAGTACTTCAACACTTATAGATACTTGTGCCTCTGATAACCTGAATTTCCCAACAATTACTCAAGTCCCAGACTTTTAAAAAATCTGCTCTTAATCTTACTGAGGCTTTACACAGGGAGATTAAATATACAGATAGATTACTTCCTTTCTTTGGAGACCAATTCACTCTGTCAACAAGCCATCTGTCAACAACCCATATGACCTGAAAAAGAGCTCTGTGTAAGCTCCAAAGCTTGTAGCTTTCACCAACAGAAGTTGGTGCAATAAGATATTACTTCACATACCTTGTCTTTCTAACAACCCATCTTTTCATTCTAGAACTTCCCCATCCAAAAAATATACAAAAAGGCATCCTGATGACCTTGGAAAACACCTTAGTTAACTAAATAAGAGTACTTCAATACACAAATTGTCTATGGCAAAATTGGCAAGTTTTAAAAGTGCAACCACAGCACCACAGCAACAGTTGATGGCACTTCTAGATTATATTCTAGGAATGCAGAGATCAGTTTTATCACACATCATACTACAGTGTTCAGGAATCTCAGATTCTTGAATTATTGGAGACATTTTATTCTATTGACAGTTAGGAAATCTAGTTAGAGTAACATGTTCTGGTTGAAGTAGGTGGAATTGCTGGTCTGATGCTGAAACTACATTTTTTGTATGTCCTAAAAAAGAGTGAAAATATAAGTTTGAGTTCAGTATAACACTATCAAATAAGTATGTGTGATGTGAAGTAGTGATTGAGTTGGCTGTGGTGGGAGAGGGAGGGAAACATTAACAGAACAGTCAGACCATACCAGTCTACATTAAACTAACTAAATTGCATTTTCCCCATTTCATACAGCCTGAGCATAGAAAAGTTAGCAATAGCCATGCTGACATTTTGCCCCTCTACCACTAATCTAGGTATTGTATGTTGTCAATAAGTAATAATGACAAAGCTGGGAAATGATAACTTGTGTATCTGTTGTATATTAAGAACTCCAATGGGTAGCCGAAAGTTTGGACTGTAGTATAAGAATGCTAAAAACCAAAAATATGCCACAATTATAACTTTAAAAAATATTTGTGTGTTTCTGTTTTCTGTATTTTTTTAAATTAATTAATTCTGATAGCACATATTACTTTGGCAGTTGAGAGGCATGTTAGGAAATCAGCCCACATTTTAGAGTGCCTTTTATTTAATGTTAACAGAAAACCAGAAACTGCTGAACTGGAAAATAGACTTCTGATAATTCCAGTGACCTCCTTTCAAGGACCAAAAAATAGATCTGTTAGAGCAAGGATTAAGGATGCTGCCATTAAGTCACTGACCTGAGCACATAACAAGGATTGGTCTAAAACCAGAATGTCTTGCATTCTGCTGCCAATCCTGGCTTGAAAGAAGAGATCTCTGTTTGTCAATCATATGGAAACATTTTATATCAGTCATTTTCTAAGGCCAGTATTTGCAAAAAAGTCAGTTATATTAAAGAGGGATGAGAATATTATAATGCTTTTCTTACATTACTGGATAACAACAAAAATGCAAACTATGTTAAACTAGAAAAATATATATAAAATCCATCATACTGGGATTGTACTCACTTGGAGCTTGACATGGACTTCAGTGAAACAAGATCTGCTCATCCACGAGCCACAAGAAATAGCATTACCATTCTTACAGTATTTGGGGTAAATGGTCTGCTTGTAGGCACTGAAAGGTTTAATATTGTAGCTCTGTGTCACTTTTGGGTTACCAAGAACAAAGCACTTACCTCTATTAGAGCTAGACATACCTCTCTCTGCTCCTGCTCACATCTGCACAACAGAACAAAAAGGGAAAGACAGAAAATTAAAAATGGAATTTATGCTTTTGTCTATCTCTAAACATTTATTTCTAGATATTTCTATTATAGTAGTGCGAATTCAAAGCTATAAAAATACACCCCTGTAACAACGCGGCCTTTGGCGGGACACTACTGAGAGTATCAATTTAGGACAAATTGCTTGGAGCAGGGCAGTCACAGTCCAAGGCTGGGGGTCCTTTACATTTAAGGCACACCAAACAGAGAGGACTTCCGTTTTACCTCACTGGCTAACCAGAATTCATACAAGCAATTCCCTCAGATACTCTAGTTCCCTTGTATCACCACCAGCGCCACTACTTATGGGGATGAATGGTTTTGAAAACTAATACCCCAATAAAAGAAAAAAGGTTCTCTCGATCCCAAAGGACCAAGTCCCAGACTCAGGTCAATATACAAGTCAGATCTTACCCACAAATCACACTGTTGCCACTCCTTTAGAATCTAAAATCTAAAAGTTTATTCATAAAAAGGAACAAATATAGATGAGAGCTAAAATTGGTCAAAGTAATCAGTTACATAGAGCAATGGCAAAGTTCTTGGTTCAGGCTTGTAGCAGTGATGGAATAAACTGCAGGCTGAAATCAAGTATCTGGGGTACATCCACAGATTTGGATGGGTCATTCAGTCCATTGTTCAGAGCATCAGTTTGTAGCAAAGATCCTCCAGAGGTAAGAAGTAGTATTGAAGCCAAATGGAGGGGCTTCCAAAGTTTTTATATCCTCTGCCATGTGGAAGGACCTCTTTGTTCTTACTGTGGAAAATCATAGCAGCAAGATGGAGTTTAGAGTCACACGGGCAAGTCACATGTCCATGCATGACTCAGTTTGCAGGCAGCAGCCATTGCTCACCTGCTACCTTGAACGGCCCCATGAAGGCTCCTCAGATGTTGATTAGAGTCTCCAGAGGTCCATTGTCAGTTAAGTGTTTCTTGATTGGGTATTTACTCAGAATAGTCCTTTCTCAAGAAGCTGACCAAATGCTTCACTGATGCTACTTAGAATCAAACACATTGAGATACAAGTATATAGCCAATATTCAAAACTTCAAATACAAAAATGATACACGCATACAGTCAGCATAATCATAACCAGCAAATTACAACCTTTTCATAGACACCTCACTTGACCTCCTTTGTACAAGATTTTAATGTCAAATTTAAGTAAGTTTTTAGTATAAAGCATATACTGAATGTTTCCATGAGCTCCCTTTTTATTAAATATTCCAGTAGAAAGATTTCTAAAAAAACATTCCTCGGTTGTCATCTGCCATGTGGAAGGCAATTCCCTCAGATACTCCAGTTCCCTTGTATCACCACCAGCGCCACTACTTATGGGGATGAATGGTTATGAAAACTAATACCCCAATAAAAGAAAAAAGGTTCTCTCGATCCCAAAGGACCAAGCCCCAGACTCAGGTCAATATACAAGTCAGATCTTACCCACAAATCACATCTGCACAACTGGTGGTGCAACTATTGGTGCAACTATAGGACCTTGGTTGCAACAATGATCTATACTGTTACAGTTCATGTCAATGACGTCACAGCCCACCTATGACTTGTCTAGAATGTCTGTAACTTCCTTTCAAATTTCCCAATTTACAATTACAGTTAGAAACTTCAGGCTAGACTCACAGTGACACAGGGCCAGAAGGGGTCAAGGAACTTGCAGGCTAAATGACCCAAATTCAACCTTTAAAGACATGTTAGAGAAGTATCTAAATGGTAATTAGGGCTATTCTTTATCAATAGTTAACATAGCCTTGTTAAATAGACTAGAGCTTTGAAATGCAAACCTGTATTGTTAGAGAATTAAAGGTAATACTAATTGTATGAGAAAACAAGGAGGAGTCCTTGTGACACCCATAGAGACTAACAAATTTATTTGGGCATAAGCTTTCGTGGGCTAAAACCCTCTTCATCAGATGCATAGAGTGAAAAATACAGTAAACAGTATATATATTACAGCACATGAAAAGATGGGAGTTGCCTTAGCAAGTGGGGGGTCAATGCTAATGAAGCCAATTCAATTAAGGTGAAAGTGACCTATTCACAACAATTGACTAGAAGGGGTGAATATCAAGAGAGGGAAAATTACTTTTTGTAGTGCTAATGAGGCCAATGCAATCAAGGTGGACATTGCCCATTTCCAACAGTTGACAAGGTGATGTCTTCCTTGATTGCATTGGCCTCATTAGCCTGCAGTGCTTGCTGATTAGGTGTTTTGCTGAAGCTGTGAATTATGTGGTGCTGTAAGGATAAGACCTTTTCCTGTAGCCATATTGTAAGGCCTAAGGTCTTTGTCTACAGCTCTAATAAGAGGTTTCAGAGTAACAGCCATGTTAGTCTGTATTTGCAAAAAGAAGGGGAGTACTTGTGGCACCTTAGAGACTAACCAATTTATTTGAGCATAAGCTTTCGTGAGCTACAGCTCACTTCATCGGATGCATACTGTGGAAAGTACAGAAGATCTTTTTATACACACAAACCATGAAAAAATGGGTATTTACCACTACAAAAGGAGCAGCAGCCATTAACTAAGAAGCAAGAAGTCACATCCTCACCTTCCATCTAAATTACATTAAAACAATGTAATATCAGGCTTCTAAGAAGGTGGTCCTGTCCTAATAGCACCCACTATCACCAGATAAAGAAACAGAACTTAGGATGGTTACAGAAAACTTAGTTTGATAGCATTCTGTCTGGCAAAAAAATCACTTATCTTTATTGTTTTATCTTGATGGTCCCTATCGTTTGTCTGTATGATCTCTGTCTGGTTCCTTGATTGTTTCTGTCCAATCCTAACATATTGTAAGAAAATTCTCTAGCCCGTCATACCCCACCACCTTAATTGATTTACACCTAGCAAAATTAATTATAGGTTTCAGAGTAACAGCCGTGTTAGTCTGTATTTGCAAAAAGAAAAGGAGTACTTGTGGCACCTTAGAGACTAACCAATTTATTTGAGCATGAGCTTTCGTGAGCTACAGCTCACTTCATCGGATGCATACCGTGGAAACTGCAGCAGACTTTATATATACACAGAGAATATGAAACAATACCTCCTCCCACCCCACTGTCCTGCTGGTAATAGCTTATCTAAAGTGATCATCAGGTTGGGCCATTTCCAGCACAAATCCAGGTTTTCTCACACTCCACCCCCCCACACAAATTCACTCTCCTGCTGGTGATAGCCCATCCAAAGTGACAACTCTTTACACAATGTGCATGATAATCAAGCTGGGCCATTTCCTGCACAAATCCAGGTTCTCTCACCCCCTTCCCAAAAACCACACACACAAACTCACTATCCTGCTGGTAATAGCTCATCCAAAGTGACCATTCTCCCTACAATGTGCATGATAATCAAGGTGGGCCATTTCCTGCACAAATCCAGGTTCTCTCACCCCCCTCCCAAAAACCACACACACAAACTCACTATCCTGCTGGTAATAGCTCATCCAAAGTGACCATTCTCCCTACAATGTGCATGATAATCAAGGTGGGCCATTTCCAGCACAAATCCAGGTTTTCTCACATCCCCCCCACCCCCATACACACACAAACTCACTCTCCTGCTGGTAATAGCTCATCCAAACTGACCACTCTCCAAGTTTAAATCCAAGTTAAACCAGAACATCTGGGGGGGGGGGGTAGGAAAAAACAAGAGGAAATAGGCTACCTTGCATAATGACTTAGCCACTCCCAGTCTCTATTTAAGCCTAAATTAATAGTATCCAATTTGCAAATGAATTCCAATTCAGCAGTTTCTCGCTGGAGTCTGGATTTGAAGTTTTTTTGTTTTAAGATAGCGACCTTCATGTCTGTGATTGCGTGACCAGAGAGATTGAAGTGTTCGCCGACTGGTTTATGAATGTTATAATTCTTGACATCTGATTTGTGTCCATTTATTCTTTTACGTAGAGACTGTCCAGTTTGACCAATGTACATGGCAGAGGGGCATTGCTGGCACATGATGGCATATATCACATTGGTGGATGTGCAGGTGAATGAGCCTCTGATAGTGTGGCTGATGTTAGTAGGCCCTGTGATGGTGTCCCCTGAATAGATACGTGGGCACAATTGGCAACGGGCTTTGTTGCAAGGATAAGTTCCTGGGTTAGTGGTTCTGTTGTGTGGTATGTGGTTGTTGGTGAGTATTTGCTTCAGGTTCCGGGGCTGTCTGTAGGCAAGGACTGGCCTGTCTCCCAAGATTTGTGAGAGTGTTGGGTCATCCTTTAGGATAGGTTGTAGATCCTTAATAATGCGTTGGAGGGGTTTTAGTTGGGGGCTGAACGGCTAGTGGCGTTCTGTTATTTTCTTTGTTAGGCCTGTCCTGTAGTAGGTAACTTCTGGGAACTCTTCTGGCTCTATCAATTCAGGTGAGGGGCTGAGAGAACCTGGATTTGTGCAGGAAATGGCCCAACTTGATTATCATGCACATTGTGTAAAGAGTTGTCACTTTGGATGGGCTATCACCAGCAGGAGAGTGAATTTGTGTGGGGGGGTGGAGGGTGAGAAAACCTGGATTTGTGCTGGAAATGGCTCAAACTGATGATCACTTTAGATAAGCTATTACCAGCAGGACAGTGGGGTGGGAGGAGGTATTGTTTCATATTCTCTGTGTATATATAAAATCTGCTGCAGTTTCCACGGTATGCATCCGATGAAGTGAGCTGTAGCTCACGAAAGCTCATGCTCAAATAAAATTAATTATGTAACAGACAAAAAATCACTTATCACAGTTGTGGTTGTGAAATCCTCATTTCTTTATTGTTTTATCTTTGTTAAGGTATATAAACTGGGGTCCAAAAGGAAGTTCTTTGGTAAAGTTAGGTGCCTTTCATCTGGAGCCCTAGGAACTGGGAAAGGGTGGGGGTGCCTAGATTAACCAGGTTATGCTTTGAGCCCTAGGAACTAGGTAGAGGTGGACATTTCAGTGCACAGACCTAATCCATTGTGGCTACACATACACCAACTGTGTTTTTCACAGGTCAGTGTATATGAAGTTGTGATTTTCCTTGCTGTCCCCCAGCATGGAGTGGTAGGGGTAAGGATGCAGCCCATGATGCCACGTGGTATGGTGGGGGTGGGGAGGAAGAAGTGACCATGGAATTCTCCAAGGACTGCAAAGCATTTGGAATTTTTGGACCTGCAGGTTAGCCAGGACATGCAGCTTTTGGGATTGCTGCATGAGAAGACCCATTGTGTCCTGATACATGTCCTCTCCTTGTTTTATTGGGACTCCTGGGCCTTTCTACTGTCTGCTCTTTCCTTTTTCATGCTCTTGATGTATTGAAGATGTGTCTAGGCCCTCTAGGCCCTTTGTTCATGGTCCAATGCAGCACTGCCTTGAAGGATCTTGCTGAACATGTCCTCCCTACTATTTCTACTTCTTTCTCCTCCTCATAATGGTCAGATTTTCTGCAGGTATGAAAGGGGCACCCCTCAAAGCCAGGATGCCAAAAACCGTTGGTAAAAATAGACAGATGTACCACTGGATTTATAATCACAACAGAAGGAGAAAGATAAGTTTCAAAACTCCATCTCCTTATTCCCACGAACATGTTTAACAGGAAATGTTTATTGACACTTCAGCCTTGGAGCACCTTGGCACAGGACCACTCTCTAACCCCAGCCATGGTGAGTATGGTCCACCAGGGGTAAGGAGGGTGAAATGATTTTCTATTGTATGCAGCAATAAAATTTCAATCCCTATTCCACGGATAAGAGTATAGGGAAATGGCACTGGACATTGGCACTGTTTTCCACAGGTGGTGACCATTTTTGCTGATATCTCACTCCTGAGGGTAACAAATTTACAGAGACCACAGCTGTTATTTGTGTCCTGAAGCAGCCCAGGCCAGTATACCACTAGCCTGTTTATGGCAATGGTGCCAGCCAAAATGATCATGGAATGATGTGGGAAAGCATCCTATGCAGAGGAAGAAATAAGGCAGTCATCCGTAGAAATCTTCGGGAGAGGATTGCAGAGTCTCTCTCAGCAGGATAAAAGGGACCTCCTTAAGCATATAAACAAAGTCCTCTGCATACCCCCTCCCATCCACATAACCCAACAGGGGAATGAAAAACAGATAACAACTCTACCTCTGTTTGTTGTACTTCTATCTCTTCTCATAAAACAATGAAAATTCAGTACCTGTGTCTTGTTAACTTGGGGTAGGGCTTTGCTCCATCTTTAAACGTAAATATTGTAAAGAAAACTGCATGCACACCCTTACCTGTGGCCCCTTCCTCTTCATCATGCTCGTCCATTTACTTGGCTGGTGGGACTGGCTAGACTCTGGTGGAGTCTAGAACAGGTCTGGTTCATGATATGGAAGGACGCTTCTGCTGTGTCTCCCATCTCCTCCTTCTCACTGTTCACAGCAGGGGTCTCTGTCTTGGGCTTCTCTTAGGTATCCACAGTGGTTTTGGGGGTCCTGGTGGGCTCTCTGCCAAGTATGGCTGCAGCTCATTGTAAAAGTGATAGGTCTATGGCTCAGCACTAGATCCATTGTTGGCTGCCCTGGCCTTGTGGTATGCCTGGTGAAGTTCCTTCACTTTCACGTGGCACTGTTGCTGATCCCTGTCGTACCCCTTTGCCTAAATCCCCCGTGCAATCTCTTTGTAGATGTCCATGTTTTTACACCTGGTCCTTAACTGTGCTTGCACAACCTCTTTCCCTCACAGGCCCAGGAGATCCAATGCCTCCTGTACACTCCAGACAGAAGCACATCTACTGCATTGAGCTGGCATGTTGGGTTGTGCAGCTGCACACAAGGGTGAGCTCACCAAGCAGGGCAATCAGGAAAAGGCTTTCAAAAATATACACAGGGTGTATGTCACTTCCGATCTTTGTGACTGCTAGGGAGTGGAGTTCACAAGTGTGAGCATATCGGTCACTTTTGGACAGGTGCTGAAGGACTTTTAGGGTCAAAACGGGTCACAGTGTCTACGCTTGCACTGCCTTCACCTCAGTGTCAATCATGGCTCCATGCCATTCAGGGAGTTGGTTTTACTGGGTTGCCATAACAGGGCACTTACATTGACTGAAGACAAATTTGACCATAGGCACATGCACAAATAGATCAATGCAAAGCAACTTATGTTGACCTAACTGTGTAGGGCAGACCAGGCCTAAGTCCAGGCTCCAGGAAGGTGTCTTCTACTGCACTCTTGGAGTTAGGCGCCTGTGCTGTTTTCAAAGAAGACTGGAAGAAGGTAGACCACCACCCTTGTAACTCTTAGTCCAGTGGTTAGGATATTCACCTGGAGTGTGGGAAACCCCCAGTTCATGTCCACTTGAAGGGGAGAAGGGATGTGTCACATGTGAGTGCTCTAACCACTGGCCTATAGGATATTCTGATGGGGGGCTCCCTCGATCTCTTCTGTGGAAGCTGTTCCACTGTGAATAAATAATTTAAAGAGTCACTGGCCCAGATAGAGAGTGAGAAACTGCAAGCAGGAGAATGACTCTGTAGCCTAGTGGTTAGAGCACTCACATGGGAGACCCACGATCTAGTTCCCCTGCTCCAATGGCTTTTTAGTTATTAATTTCTAGTGGAACAGCTTCAACAGAAGAGACTGAAAAAGCCCCACATGAGAATATCTTACAGCCCAACATTTAGAGCACTCACCTGAGGGGTGACAGAACACTGTTCAGATCCCTTCTCCTGAGTGGGTCTTCAGCTGGGGGTATCCCTCATCCCAGATGAATGCTCTAAACACTGGGCTAAAAGTTGAGATAGGTCCTCCTCTTCCCACCCTCCTCCACTTGTTTAGTGCAATTTTATGTCTGGGACCAATCTGGTAGATGAGCTCTGAGCATGTTTAGCAGATTGGGCCCTGCAGATGAGTTAGATGGAGGAACTCCTACCTACCCTTGGTTCATGCATTGTTCTGGGGCTTGGGCATCTGGACACCTTCAGGGGGCCTGCAATGCACATGTGCAGGGCCATAAACATAAGTGCCTAGGGAACTTTTTGCTGCAGAACCTTGGGGGCTGAGCAAGTTTAGGCACCTACAGGGTTCAGTGGCAGCTAAGTTGGGGTTTTATGAATCCCTGGGGGGCCCGATTTGGGGATTTAGTTGCCTAAAGTTGCAGTTAGAGACGTAAGTCCTTTTGTGAATCTAGCTCCTCATGTCTGTGGTTATAACTGTATAACCAAATGGTCAAAAGCATTCATCTTCATACTCTACCTCAAAACAAGACTCTGTTTGGTTACTGTTTGCACAGCCTAATCACTCATTGTTTGATAGTTCTCTCTAGTTAATGCTTTCTAAATATTATAGGAGATACATGATTTAAGGTGGTTACTGAACACTACTGTTGATGAGAAAATATATTTTAAAAAAGGACCATATAAAGATCTTGATGAGCTTCAGATATAAACTATGGAAAGCAAAGTGCTATAAGGAATACACAGGTGCCATACTTTTATATATTCCTCTTTGTTTCTTTAACATTTTCATCACTGAATGTGCCAGGCAATTTAAATTTATGTGATATAAATTCTGTTTGTGGCCTAGTCTACACTAGAAAAGGTTTGCTGTTACAGCTATACAGGCAAAACCTCCTAATGTAGACAAACTTCTACTGGTTCCTCAAATGAAATAAGGTATATGTGACAAATATAATTGCATCTACATTAGGGGCTTTTGCAGATATAGAAATGTAAAAACAAAAAAATCCTAACCCTGATTCTCATTAGTGTACTGGCCACAGTTTCTAGTGTAGTCCTGGCCTTGGAGACTGTCAGGGTATGTCTACATGGCATTTTGGAGCAAGTGGAAGAGAGCCTCCCAGCCCAGGTAATCAGATTTGGGCTAATTGGGCTCGTGCTAACCATCTAAAAATAGCTGTGTAGACAGTGCTTTGAAGTTATGATTCTGGCTGGAGCTTGAGCTCTGAAGCACACCTCCCCTCCCTAGATTTTAGAGCCCAAGGTGCAACTTTAAAGCACTGTATATGCAGCTATTTTTAGAGCACTAGCAGAAGCCTCACTAGCCTGTCTGTTGACCCCAGCTGGTAGGCTCGCTCCCACTCAGGAAAATATGCTGCATAGACATACCATCTTGTGCTAGAAGGAGTTAATATTGCAGATCTGCCAGCACCCAGAAACAGTGCTGTTGTGCCACTTCTGTTATCATTATCATACTAATTCCCTCTGTTAAAGCCACTTCCCTTTTTGTGCTCCTGGCTCCTACCTGCACCATAACATGGCATCACACTCAGTAGTTTTCTTGGGGTTACCGCTTTTAGAAATATGAATTCAAGACAAGAAACTGTAATTATTAGTTTAACATACATAGGCATATTGAACACGAAATGAAGCAGATGTGTATATAAAATATAATTTTGCTTCCATCTAAAATTGTCATCCTTTTGCAAGCTGCAAGTCACCTAAAATCATTTACGCTGTGTGCCAAGGATTGTATTACTGCACAGTATTTATCCCTTTGGTGCTATCTTAATTTTGCTGCTCTTGGCTAAATGTTAACCAAGTTGAAGGACTGTTCCATAACAGCAGAGGCCAAAGAAAACAACTGTACACATCCAGCACTGATAAAATAAAGCCTGTGTAATGCTGGCAGACCAGGTGCCAGCTCATGTCAAGGCCCCTAGGTCTCAGCTGAACACTGACAAATATATAACTGGAACCAATATGGCATACCTGTGTGTTAGTATTGTTAAAATAACTATTAGAGTTAGACAAATTTGCTTAGTGTTTAGACTTTATGGAATACTTGTAAATTGTATTTATTTCACTTATATCATCTGTATCCCATGTTATAAGGTAATAGTGTTTGTTCCATGACTATTGCTCCATAAAGGCAAACCACCAGTCAGAAGGGAAGTATTATCAAATTTGCAAACTGGATACAATTAACTTAGGCTTGAATAAAGACTGGGAGTGGATGTGTCATTACACAAAGTAAAACTATTTCCCCATGTTTATCCCCCCCTCATTCCTCACACATTCTTGTCAACTGCTGGAAATGGCCCACCTTGATTATCACTACAATAGGTTCCACCACCACTCCTGCTGGTAATAGCTCTCCTTACCTGATCACTCTTGTTACAGTCTGTATGGTAACACCCATTCTTTCATGTTCTCTGTGTATATAAAATCTCCCCACTGTATTTTCCACTGTATGCATCCGATGAACTGATCTGTAGCTCACGAAAGCTTATGCTCAAATAAATCTGTTAGTCTCTAAGGTGCCACAAGTACTCCTTTTCTTTTTGCGGATACAGACTAACATGGCTGCTACTCTGAAACCTGTCATTATCAAGTGTGAAATACTAGTTTGCCAAAGGAGGCGTTCTCTTATTCAACAAAAAAAGACCCATCAACAGCAGATGAACCACTGTGGAACATCAGAGGACAAAAGACTTTGCTGATTGCTTCCCTCACTGCCCAAAGAAGAGGTAAGGACGGAGCAACTGAATTCCTCCCAGAAACTGAGCTCGCAACATGAAGCGGAAGAATCGAAGGAATAAAAGGCCCTAACAAGCAGTAACTATCTTGTATGCTGCTTGAACTCTAAGGGGCCAGGATTACTAAGCACAAGCAAAAGGACATATAGAGCTTACTCAGAGAAGTATCTATTACTTTTTGTATTTATATAGGTTTTCCTTCTTTAACCTTGTAAATAAGTTATCTTATTTTCTTTTCCTAGTTAATAAAACTTTATATCGCCAATCCTATAATAAACTACAGGCACTTTTTTTGGTGTGAGATCTCAGGTGCAGTTAACCTGGGGTAAGTGACTGGTCCTTTGGGACTGGGAGTAACCTGAATATTTACTGTGATTTTTGGTGTAAGGGACCATCTATCACAAAGACAAACTTACCTGGGTGGCAAAATAGATCAGAGTACCCAAGGGAAACTATCTGTGACTCCATGTTAAGGCTGTTATAGTGCTTAAAGAGTTTACGGTTGATAATTTGTTGGTGAAGTCTAAGTATAGAACTCTCAACCAATTTGGGGTTTGTGTCCTGTTTCTTAACAGTCTGCCCTGAGGTTGGAATCCATGCTCTTGTGCCACTGCAGGACAGCTTGATAACTTTTAAAGCCCAGATCCTCAAAGATGTTTAGGCTCCTAACTTCCATTAAAATCAATGTTGTTTGCAGTATGTTGTAGCCATGTAGGTCCCAGGCTATTAGAGCAAGAAGGTGTGCGAGATAATATATTTACTGGACCAACTTCTAGTCCAACAAAATATATTACAAGTTTCAGAGTAACAACCGTGTTGGTCTGTATTTGCAAAAAGGAGTACTTGTGGCACCTTAGAGACTAACCAATTTATTTGAGCATCCGATGAAGTGAGCTGTGGCTCACGAAAGCTTATGCTCAAATAAATTGGTTAGTCTCTAAGGTGCTACAAGTACTCCTTTTCTTTTTGAAAATATATTACCTCACGCACCTTGTCTCTCTGTTGAAATCAAGTGGAAAGACGGATCAATCTTGACCCCACTGTACGTAATAAATGGCAAAAATTCTCACTGACTTTAATAGCAGACGGCCCAAAAAGAGAAGAGTTTCATAGAACAGCAATAGTAAGGTATCCACTCAAGTGACAGAAAATCTGTAAGGGATTTTAAACTTGAGTATGTTCCTTTTAAAAAAAAAAACAAAAAAAAACCAGAAAGTCAAGACTGATCTTTCCTGGTTTTCCTGGATAATTTTTTGTTGTCAAAGGAGATGTATATTATGAGCAATCAGATCTTAATCAAAAGCAGAGATATTGAATCCTTTCCCCCATGAGTTACTTCAGAATATTAAACAGGTATTTAAAAGTTTGCTTCATATTTGTTTTGTTAATCTGACTCAAAGTTCCTTTCTCCTTTTACTGCTCTGATCCTTGTCTCTTGATGTATCAATGTCAGTAGCACTCCACTAACCAAGATCTGCCAAGATAAAAAAAGACCTGAATTTCTCTTGTTTAAAAAAAAAAAGGGGGGGGGGAATTAACAGAATCCTTTCAATCATTCTTTTTTCCATTAAGAAAAGAGAATCAATAAGAGCAGAAACTCACTTTACCTTCTACAGTTCTCCTTTAAAGCTACTCTAGTTTGTAAGTTTAACTACATATTTCTTACCTTGCAGTTAGTGACAACAGTAGTTTCATTTAAGATATTAAAATCTATCACCTGTCCTGTATCTAAACTGCTGCAGAAGCAATTTTTCCCCCTTTAAATCTTATTTTCAGAATTTCTCAAGTGCCTGCTACCCTACTCACCCCGACCTTTGGCTGAGTTGCTCAAGTGTCTTTGATGCTATACCACGAAGCACCGAGTCTCAATTGTTTTCTCCTTAATGCAACGGATGTGGTTACTTGCTTGTGTTTCCCTAGGTTGTTTTGTGGCTGAACCAATAATATCCTCTTCGCGGCTGCGGAGAGGGATTTACACCCATTAGCATCAGGCTACTTTGCAGTCTGCCTCTCCCCACCTCTCCCCCATAAAGCGTAGCACAGAGATTTCACCACAGACGCGTTTATATCAGGGACGCCCAGGGAAGAAGCGAGCGGGCTGAGGGGCGACCCGGTGCCGCTCTCGCTGCCACTAGAAATCCCCGAACAAAGTCCCCACAAGCGGCAGGCGGCGGCGCAGCTCGCGGGGCGCTAGCAGCGGCTGGGCGGCGAGACCCAGGGTGGGGTGGGGTGGAAAGACTCTGCACCCCCGACCCCGTTGTGCCTCCCCGCCCGTGCGGACGCAGCGCCTCCTCCCCCAGGTAAAGCTACAGCAGGTGCAGAGCCGCGCCCTCGCGCGAGACGCATCAGAACCAGAGGCGGCGACTCTTCCCCGCCTCCCCCCAGGCCGGGCCTCTCAGGGCTTTGCCTCCAGTGTCATGGCGGAAAGCGGAACTGAACACCACGTGTGATCAGTCCTCTCGCGCGAGGCGCGCGGTCTCCCCGCGGCAGCCCTAGGGCTGTGGCAGGCGCCCGCCCGGAGTCCTCCTGCTCCCCATCATGCAGAGCGCACACGGCCCGCCGCTCAGACTCTATGGTAAGCACAGATGAGCCGCCCGCCGA
Source organism: Eretmochelys imbricata (assembly GCF_965152235.1). Classification (NCBI taxonomy): domain Eukaryota; kingdom Metazoa; phylum Chordata; order Testudines; family Cheloniidae; genus Eretmochelys; species Eretmochelys imbricata. Next base: position 273,646,772 of record NC_135572.1, on the reverse strand, counting down.
CGAGGCGGAGGCGGGGCCGGAAAGAAGATGGCGACGCTGGTGCTGGATAACGGCGCCTACAATGCCAAGATCGGCTACAGCCACGAGCATGTCAGGTGAGACCTGGCACCCGCCGCCGAGAGCCCGGTGCCCGGGCGGCTGCGCTGCGCTGCGCTGCTCGGCGCCACGCACGGAAAAGAGCCGCCGCCGCCGGGTCCCTGCTCCCGAGAGAGTCTGGGAGGGCGGCCCGTGCCCCTCAGGCTCCGTTGGTCTGTCGGCTCTAGCTCCAAAAAGTGGTGAGGCGGCTCCTGCTGCAGGCCCGGGCCCGGCCTGTCCCCCTGCGCTGCGGGCTGCCGCTCGGCCCCGCAGGAGAAGCCTGTGAGCCCGGTACATCCGCCCCGGTCCTGAGGCTGCGGTCATGCCGCCTCTCCGAAATTAAGCGTGAGAGATGCGATTTCTGAGTAAAGTTGTGCCCGACTCACGGGAACATCCACGGCTGAAAATAAAAATCCTCCCAGGTCAATGTTCTGTCCCCAGACGCCCCACCGCCCAGTCGCAGACTTTTATGGTTCCCGAGCGGCAGTGGGCCCCCGAGGCCCCGCCCCACTCCGCCTCCGCCAAAGCCCTGTCCCCGCTCTGCCCCCTTCCTGGAGGCTCCCCACTCCCGCTTGCTCCTCATTGCCCTCCCCCAAGCGCCTTCCCCACCGGCCAGATAGCTGATTGGAGGCCCTGCCCCCAAACAGCTGTGGCTGGTGGGTGCTGAGCACTCCCTGTTTTTTGTCCCTGAGTGCTTGAGCCTATGCTCCAGATCATTAGTCAGGATTAATTTTACCTAGAACGTGCTGTGGCAGCTGGGGCTCCTGCTATCAGCCAGGCTTGGTCCTTAGTCTACCTCTGGCGGCCGGACCGCCTGCTGTCAGGATGACAACAGGAGCCACAGCCACTTGGGGGTGACTGCAGGAACCCCTCATGAAGTCCCTGTGAGGTGAGGCGCCTGCTGTCAGCCTGCCCCCGGGACAGGGCAGGCTGACAGCGGGAGCTCAGGTAACCATGTGGAGAGGCTCCTGCTGTCAGTCAACCAGGGATGACAGCAGGAGCTACAGCTACCTGGGCTCCTGCTGTCAACCAGCCCTGGGTGATCTGGGCTCCCCGCTGTCAATCAGCTCGGGGGCTCCCTGCTGTCAGCCTCAGCCAGGGGGAAGCCTAGGTTCCCGAATGTCAGCCTGGGAAGTGAGAGAGGGGACCCCACTGTAGCCTCCCCAGGCCTGGGGTGGGTGAAGAACCCTAAGAGGAGCGGGGGTGAGGCTGAGAGGGTTGAATTATGGCCTGGGGACTGAAGTGAGGAGGGTGTGGGCTGATGGGATTGGAGGGCTGTATTAATAGTGAGTTCTGAGCTGATGAGGTGAGTGCTGGGAGGGTGAACTGAGGGCAGTGAGGTTTGATGGGTTAGGGGAGCTGACCTAATGGGGCAGTGACGATGGGGGCTGGGAGGTTGAACTGAGGTGGGTTGGGTGGAGACAGGATTAATTGCTGGAAGGAGAGGGGTATGTGAGGGCGAGGGCTCCTGCAGCAGGAGCCAAAATCACCTTATCCAATACATGTGGGAGAGTGAGCAGCAGTACTAATTGTCACATGCATATACCGGGGGATGGGTAGGAGGAGTTCAAAAATCAAGAGACTGACCTAAAAACACAATGTAATCTTTTTTAAAAAACCTCATGATTTTTGGGCCAATCTCATTATTTTTGAGGGTCCGACTCATGATTTTTGATCTCATGAAGTTGGCAATACAGCTGCTGCTGCCTGCGTCGCAAGGGGAATAAGTGCTGCGGCTGCAGGTGGGGCAGCCCAGGAGTGGGAAGGCTAGGGTGACCAGGTGTCCGGTGTTTGACTGGAACACCTGGTCGAAAAGGGACCCTGTCAGCTCTGGTCAGCATCGCTGACCGGGTCGCTAAAAATCCGGTTGGTGGTGCTGCTTAGCTAAGGCAGGCTAGACCCACTGCACTGTGCCCTGGAAGCGGACAGAAGGTCCAGCTCCTAGGTGGGGGGGCATGAGGTTCCACGCGCTGCACCCGCCCCGAGCACCAGCTCCTCACTCCCATTGGCTGGCTGGCCAATGGGAGCTGGTCCCTATGGGGGAGAGCAGTGCGCGCCATGGAGACTCCTGCCTCTCCCGCCCCCCCTCCCGCCCCCCACCTAGGAGCTGGACCTACTGGCTACTTCCAGGACGCAGCGCAATGCCCCAGGACAGGCAGCCAGCCAGCCAGCCTGCCTTAGCCCTGCTGCGCTGCTGACTGGGAGCCACCCGAGGTAAGCCCGTTCCCCAAACTGCTGCCCCAACTCTGAGCCCCCATCCAAACCCAGAGCTCCCTCCTGCACCCTAAAACCCTCATCCCTGGCCCAACCCCAGAGCCCTCACCCCCTTGCACCCCCATCCGCACCTTGAACCCCTCATCCCCAGCCCCACCTCAGAGCCCCAATCCCCCCAGTCTCAACCCACAGCCCCCTCCCGCACTCCAAATCGCTCGGCCCCACCCCCTAGCCTGGCGCCCCCTCTTGCACCCCAAACCTCTCATCCCAGCCCCAGCCCAGAGCCAGCACCCCCAGCCCAGACCCCTCACACCTCCCACATCCTAACCCCCTGCCTCAACCCACAGCCCCTTCTCACATTCTGAATCCCAAGGCCCCCACCCCCAGCCTGGAGCCCCCTCTTGCACCCGAAACCTCTCACACCCAGCCCCACCCCAGAGCCCACACCCCCAGCCAGAACCCTCACCCCCCTCCTGCACCCCAATTCCCTGCCCCAGCCCAGAGCCCCCTCCTGCACCCTGAACCCTTCATTTCTGACCCCACAGCCTGCACCCCCATTTGGAGCCCTCATCCCCTCTGACACCCCAGCCCCAGACCAGTGAAAATGAGGGAGGGACGGGGAATGTAGTGAGTGGGGGACGGGGCCGTGGGGAAGAGGCAGGGCTCGGGTGTTTGGTTTTGTGCCAGTAGAAAGTTGGCAACCCCAGGGAAGGCTGAGGAAATTCTCAAAGCAGGAAGCTCCCTTCTTCTTAGGTTTCACACAAAGTGTAGCAACAGCTTTCACACCCCGGTACTGGAGAGCTGCACCAGGAAAGCTTCAGTTAGTTAACCCTGTACCTTGCCAACTAAAACATATCTTCCAGAAAAAGGCTTCCAGCCTTGAAGACATCAAGAGATGGAGATTCCACCATTTCCTTGGCAGTTTGTTCTAATGGGTTAATCACCTACGCTGTTTAAAAAAAATAAAGTGGAGGGAATTTATTTCTAATTTGGTTTTTTTTTCTTGCTTTAACTTCCTGTAGTTATTGAATGTGATCCTTATCTTATAGCCTTAAGTGATCTTTTCATGTATCCTAGGCTCAGACCATTGAGTGTTGGGCAACTGCCTCAGGACAGTTTGCAACAAAAAAAATGTGATTGTTAAGGAAGGAAAACGTTCTTAACCTGTGGTTGGAAGTTTCTGTAATTTCATTTAGCACTTACTGTTTGATTCTACATGTTGTCATTGGCAAGACAATAAAACAATCTTGTGGTGTTGCAGTAACCAGGGTAACTGCTACTTTCTAAAAAATACAGTTACAGAATATTATGGAAAAGGAAGTATTTATGGAAATGATGTGAAAATGCACAATATGATTTTTTTATATCATATATGATACAATGTGCAAGAAAACATTCTTAACTTTTTTTCAGTGTTATTCCCAACTGCCAGTTTAGATCAAAAACAGCACGTTTGAAAACTTTTACAGCCAATCAACTGGATGAAATTAAAGATCCCTCCGGACTCTTTTACATTCTCCCTTTTCAGAAGGTAATTAAGATGCTTTATAGTTTTAGCAATGCAGTCTGTTAAAGGCTGTGGGTTAAGCAATATTTATGTTTATTACATGCAATATGTTACAACTGTAGAGGCATAAATAATATTTAAAACAAACATCAGATACAGCAGTGTAGCTTCAGTATCAAGCATGAAGTGTGGCTTCCATAACCTGCCACCAGATACTAATTTAGGAAGCATGATTCATATTATGGTAAACTTACTATGCAATAATTTAAACTAAATGATAGAGAACAACAGAGGTACAGTATCACTTATCTTTGGATCTTCTTGCTTGTAGCTGCACAACATGTACCCCTTTAAATAGGTTTGGAAAGGCTTCCATAATCTTAAAGAAGTGGCTCTTATTTGTGAATTTTGTTAGATTATCAGTCCATCTAACAATTACTGATGGAAGCCTGAAATTTTGCAGATTTGAAGTAGTTAATAAATATGCAATGTTGTCTAATAAATAATGTCTTCCTCCCCCACCCCACCCTCAAAACTTCCACAGGGTTACTTGGTGAACTGGGATGTTCAGAGACAGGTTTGGGACTACCTTTTTGGAAAGGAAATGTATCAGGTAACTAAAACACTTAAGATACAAAAATCTATAAATACAGATTCAAAACAATTAATAGAAGTAATACAAAAATATTCAAAATCACAGATATAATGGTGAATTCACCAATTTATGAATTTTGCAGGAGTATTCAACAAGGACTCACACCTAAAATTTAGAAAATTGAGTTACATATGATTTTGAGCTCAGTTCACTCAGGCCATGACTCTGCAAACTAGAGCCCATGTTTAACTTTACTCATGCAAGTAGTTTTGGTGACTTGAGTAGGACTAGTCACCTGAGTAAAGTTAAACGTGTGTTTGCAAGATTGGCGCTTCAGCTAGTAAAAGTTACTTGATAATTGTTTCATAGACTTAATTAGTAAACTTACTTGAAGAGCCAGGTTTTGTTGCATGAAGGAGACAGTTACAAAAGTAGAAGAAGGGCTGAGATTTACATTGTGACAGTCTCTTGTAGAATCAAGTAGCCATTTTCTGTGTATTAATTTCTCATTTTTATGATGAATAAGTTGAATTTATAAAGTGTATTAATAGAATATTATTTTGCTCACCACACCAACATGGTTTAGCACGAAAAGAGTGTGAGCGACTCTAGCCTTCATTTTTTTTTCATAAGAAATAAATACAATGTTGTTAACTCATAAAGCTGGTCTTTACAGTACTTAAAGGGGAAGATGTTGGGGGCGAAATAACTCCTCAAAATATCTCTTTGTATAAATTTGGGTGGGGAAATTGGGCTGGTTTAAGATTTTAAACTACTGGGTTCATTAAGGATACTCATTATTGCCATGGTTTTGGTATTGGTTTGCAGAGTGAGCACTAAAGAAAGGAACTGTTGACCTGTGTGTTCTAGTTCCCATTGAGTCCTGTTATGGTGGGAGCACCTTAGTGAAGGCCTGTTTTAGAAAGTCTGAGAACTGAGTAAGTGCAGAAAGATCAGGGGTGAAATCCTGGCCTTACTGAAATCAGTGTGAGTTTTGCTGTTGACTTCACTGCGGCTAGGATATTACCCAGGTTACTAGAGGAGCCAAGCTTCTATACAAGTGGCAGTTCTGAAGATAAATTGTCTCCTGTAGTTAGTAGGACTAGGGTAAAGTTTCTTGTATACACTTTAAATACTCTTTTATTATTACCCATTGAAGTGTAGAAGAAAGATAAAGGTATAGGTTGTTCTTAAGAGCCACAACATTAAAAATAAGGGCACTGGACAGGGAAATGAAGGAATTCTGTCCTGCCCTGAAAAATTTTAACACGTGGTGTAGCAGTGACAGTGCACATACTGTTTCTTGTTAGTTTTTTTTTCCCCCCTCAAACCCATGTGCCACAAGCAGCTAGTAGCAATGATATCTATAATAGGCCAGGGGGCAATTTTATAGAGCATGGTGGTTGTTACATACCACAAAATGTAAGTAGTATGGATAGTGGTTTCTAAAATGTTGTTTGGGAACACAACTTTTTTTTTTCCCCCCTAGGTAGACTTTGTAGATACAAATATTATTATTACTGAACCTTATTTTAACTTCAGTTCAATACAAGACTCTATGAATGAAATTTTATTTGAAGAATATCAGTTTCAAGCAGTTCTTAGAGTAAATGGTGAGTATATATTTTGTTGCTCTGCATTAATGTGCTCCAGGCTAACTTCCCAATTTAAAAATAATGTGCCAAGTAAATTACTTCATTTATTTCCCTGACTCTGTAGAGCAGTATGTAACTTTTTATTTCTCTAACCTATATGAAATTGTGCATACACATCTAATGTTTGTTCTATATTCCTCTATATTTGATACTTTAGTGAGAGGATTCTGATGTGTAACAGCAAGAAACACAAAGTGAAATAGGGGGAAAATCAGTGTAGGTAGAAAGTCACTTTTGTGTTGCAGCTCCTTTCTGTCAGGGTTCTGTTTTTAAGTTGGCTTCTGATGACAGGAATGTTTGAGACTTCTTGAGATGAGGTAGTATGTGAAAGAGACTGCACTACTGCTTGTTTCTTGGCTAGATTTGTATGGAGTTTCTGACAGTTCTCATTCACTTTTCGAAGTGGCCCATGAAATACATTGCCACAATTATATAATACATCCTATCCTGCAGAACACATGAAATTGGTGACATGACTCCTCATATAGTGCCCTTTCTGGTGATGATATAAAAGTAGGGGAGGGATGACTTGGCAGTGCATGTGAGGAGGGTCTTTGTAAGCAATTCAGTCACGTTTTAAACAAAATTCAGTACTGGTAGTGTTATGCTGAAATTATAGGAAAGATGTGTTGCTTTCTTTTTTTAAAACTGGCCTTGAAATAATAGTCATCTATCTTAGACTTGAACATATAAAATAAATGTTTTACCTTTTTCTGGGGAATGTTTTATAGTTGCAGTTTTCTTTGTTTCTGAAAAATATTTTCAAATATTCAGGGGTCACTGAACATAGGCTTAATATAAACTATTCTTGTGAATTTATTACACATAGGACACTGTGGGCATGGTCATCTTTTATTGACATAAATGGGAGCAGAATAAATAAATGGGCCCTGTGTTTGTATGTTTCCTCTTCGGAAGTACAGTAGAACCTCAGAATTACAAACATCTTGGGAATGGAGGTTGTTCATAATTCTGAAATGTTTGTAACTCTGAACAAAATGTTATGGGTGTTTTTTTCAAAATTGTACAACTGAACATTGACTTAATACAGCCTCACAGATAAGGTAAGAAAACTCCTAATGCAGAAATCACTACCAGTCAGTACCACAAATACTCAATGAAAACTTAGGGGACGGACAGTGTGGTTCCTCAGACCGCTTTTAATTCTTTTTTGAAAATGTCATCTTGAGATTGTCAGTTCTTTCAAGTGGGAAAAATAATATTTTGTTTTGCATGCTCTCAAGTGGATTTCTTTACATGTATTTTAAAAAGGGAATGCAATGGAACTGTTAAGAGCTTTAAACAAGATCTTAAAATGCCAAATGGAATACCACAATTAAAAGATGGGATAGAGATTTATTTCCTTATCTTGATGCTTTTCAGTTTAAATAAATGCAAAGAAGAATCTTTTTGTATACATAGTGAAGACCACTTGTAATCTCACTTTTTCAGAATTTTTTTAGATTAATGAGGTAAATAATTATAGCGTTCAAATACTACCTCTAACTGAAAATGTAGCTTCCTGGTCAAGGAATATGTGTGGAAAGCTGTATAATTGTTGTACAACAAGCATTTTAAAAGGTAGGCTTCCCTTCCAACATCCCCCATTGAGTTTGTATAGTGTTTCTATTAGAATTGTTGTCACATTCCACCCCAGGAGTGACTGTATTTCAATGCCTGATTAAGTTACTCCTTCATATAAAGCACTGTGGGAATGAAAAAGAACCTGAAAATTGACCAGCTAGACAAATTGATACTAGAAATATGGCATACATTTTTAATAGTGAGTAATTAACCATTAGAACAGTTTACCAAATGTGGTGGATTCTCCATCATGGACAGCCTTTATATCAAGGTTTGAACTTTTTCTGAAAGATATGCTCTAGGAATTGTTTTTGGGAGGTTCTGACAGGAGGTCAGACTAGATGATCAAAACAGTCCCTTTGGCCTTGGAATCTATGAATCACCTGGGCACACTGCAAAATCATTCTACTTGGGCTTTTGGGAAGGACAGAGCTGGATAAAGTCTGTTATATTTGAGAGAAGGTGGGGTATTATGTTTGATTAATTTTGGCAGTGGGTGAAATTACGCTACTGGAGCTATTCTGTATTGAGTTACCAAAGATCTGCCAAAGGCACCTAAAATATGGGATAGGTACTATATCTATTTAGATACATTTTAGATTTATATATAAATATGGGTTGGCATTTTTGTGTTTCAGCTGGGGCTCTCAGTGCACATAGATATTTCCGAGACAATCCATCCGAACTATGTTGTATCATTGTGGACAGTGGCTACTCCTTTACACATATTGTACCTTACTGCAGAAGTAAAAAGAAGAAAGAGGCAATTATTAGGTAAATTGCCTTATTTCTTTAGGGGTGGCTTTTTTTGATACGTCTGAAGCGAATAATGACAGATTTTTATTTTTTTTTTAGGATTAATGTGGGAGGAAAGCTCTTAACCAATCATCTAAAGGAAATCATCTCTTACAGGTAAAATGTGCTAACTTTAGACACTTGAGGCCTGGTCAGAAGCCAATTAAAGTCAATGGAAGTCTTTTAATTAACTTAATTAGGGGTTTAGGATTAAGCCCTTTTTGAGGAAGAGGAAAGCCTGTAAAATAACATTTTGAGCTTCAGCTACCATTTTAACACCTTAAGACTCTAGTTCAGCAAAGTACTTAAAGTAGTTGCATAATAAGGATGTCAGTAGTCCCATTCAGTGGCATTACTTGCGTGCTTCAAGTTACACATATGCTTAAGTACATTACAGAATCAGGCCCTATGACTTTTTTTTGAGATGTCGTCATAGTAATAAAGCTGTAGCCAGATTTCCACTTAACAAATAAGATGGCCCAGCTCTGAGAAATTGACAGTTTAATTCCACCTGAACAGTGAGTAGAATTCACTAAGGCAGTGTTTGTAGGAAGGTTCTAGATGGGTTGTGGGGCCCTAGGTAAACATACACTTCCCCAGCCCAGTGTGGAGGAGATGCCCTGGGAGGAAGGGGTGCAGTCAGAGAGTGAGCCTGCCTTGCAGTCACCCCATAGTAGTGGCTTCTGTGCCACTGGGCTGGGCCTGATGCCCCGTTCTGGGTGTTGTGACCAGGTGCATGGGGTTGCAGTGCCACTCAGGTCTGGCTCTGCTGTCCCTCATCCATACCACTCGCTCAAATACCAATTGGCCAGAGTGTAGCCCAGTCCCACAAGGCAGGTGCTGCTGCTGCAGAGAAAGTGTGTGGCAGGCTCCTTCTCCAACCTCTCCTCTTTTGGGGTCTCTCTTCTGCACTGGGTGGGGATTAGGATTATGGTGCCAGGGTGGAGACGTTTATATGTAATGGTGAGTCGCAAAAAAAGACAAAAGGCAGTTGGTGAGTCACCTTAGTAAAAAGTTTGGGAACCACTGCACTAAGGCTTGCATCCTGTATTGGGATCTCCTGTAATGGACCCTTAAGCCTGTGCAGGCGTCTTTGCTAGGAGAACCGGATGCAAGATCGTGGCCACAGTTCTTAGTGCTGATGGCTTTATGTTGTTTGGATTAAAGAGTAAACCATAAGGTCTTTACTATCCAGATGTTCAGAACATGGAACATATTATTTTTGTAGTTTTGCATTTATTGAATTGAATCACAGCTGATTTATTAGAATACACATAACTGTCCTATAAAATTAAAAACTTTAAAGAATACCCTCTCATTTCTACATGTCAAAACTGCTTATATGTAAGTTAATGTAAACCTCTACATATTCAAATGTTAACTTCTTGCAATTTGAAAACTATAGGAACTGACCAATAGTGAAAAAGAATAATTATAAATACTATATGTTCAGGTTGATCTGTTTTCTAACTCTTCTTAATTTTTTTATAGGCAGCTACACGTTATGGATGAAACTCATGTAATTAATCAAGTGAAAGAAGATGTATGTTATGTGTCTCAGGATTTTTACAAAGATATGGAGATTGCTAAGTAAGTTTACTTTATTGCCAAATTTGAAAGGAGGTCCAAGTAATCTAATTGGGTAGAGCCAAATCCTACCATCCGTATTCAGGTAAAACTCACCCTTAAGTCAAAGAGACTCTTACCTGAGTATGGCCTCCAGGATTTGGCACACTTTAGCTATGTTCTATTCTAAGTTTGTTGTGTTTTCCAGGTTGAAAGGGGAAGAAAATACAGTAATGATAGACTATGTTTTGCCAGACTTCAGCACAATCAAAAAAGGGTTTTGTAAGGTAATTATGACTGTCAGCCTTTTCTGAAATACTCTGTTTTCCTCTTCTTCCTTGATCGTGAGGGAGGAGGGGTGGATTTTTTTTTTTTTTTTTTTGGTGGTACTGACTGGTAGTAATTTCTGCATTAGGAGTTAATGAGTAAAATTTTCCAAATAAATGTAAGTGACATAGGGGTCCAAGTTTAACGAATTTTCAAAGTCATGTAGATATTCTCAGATATTTTATCCAACATTTGAAAATCAACTGTCATACCATAGGCTCAGTATCTCAATTTAACCCTGTATTTCTCATTCCAGTGAAAAATTTGAAGTATGTTATGTCCTAATTTTGATTACCTTCTCAAAACTGTTGCTTGTTATATGGTTATGATTAAGGCTACGATTTAGTCACAGGTATTTTTAGTAAAAGTCATGGAGAGATCATGGGCAATAAACAAAAAGTAACAGCCCCTGACCTGTCCATGACTTGTACTATATAAATACCCTTAACTAAAACTTAGGTGCTCGGGGGCAGACTCCCACCACTGCTACTCTGGGGGACGGGGCGGCCCGGGGACCAGCCCGGGACCAGCTGCCTGGGGCCAGCCGACCAGTGGCCGGTGTGGCTGGTCCAAAGTCTGCCTGAGCTGCTCAGGCAGCCCTGGGGTCAGCCACACTTGTCGGTGCAGAAGTCACAGAGATCACGGATTTTGTGACTTTCCATGACGTCCGTGACCTTCCTGAAAGACTTGTAGCCTGAGCTATAATTAGGCGTGGCAGAATTTGATTTTCATTTTTTTCTAATATGATTTTTAATGATATTATTTTTAACTTTTTATTTTTGCAGTTGGGAGTAGGGTTGGGGTTAGGGCAGTGCTGACAGCATGGCTGCAGGGGGCTCCCTGTGCAGCCAAAGGGCCCAAGACACCAGAGCACAAGGTGCGGGGGGGGCTGTGGTTGGCCTGGCCTGATGGACCAGGGACCCCTGCCCAGAACTGTAAGCAAAAGAATGAGGCTCTGGCTGTGTGGGAGACCACCCCACTGCTGCGCAGTTCCTGCCCATATTCCTGGCTGGTGAGTGAGCAAGTGAGGCTATGACAGTGGAGCTGCAGAGGGCTCGCTGCATAGCTGTGGAGCCAGTGACATTGGATCCCTGCAGGCCCATGGTGTGGGGAAGGCTGGAGTCCTGGTGGGGCACAGCAGACACCCTGGGACAGGGCTGCAAGGAGGAGGACATGTCCCTGGCTGCTATTGAATGGCTCCTGCCTGGGGACAGAGCCATTCGAAATGACAACTCCTCCCCCCCTCCTCCTTGCAGTCCTGGCGGGGCATCTCTGCTCTGTGGAGTCAGGACTGCAGTTTTCCCTGAACCTTGTGCCTGCAGGGATCCCTTGTCACTGGCCCCACTCACTCACTGGGCAGGAGCTGGTTCCCTGCAGCCGCCAGCTCATCCTACTCCTTGCAGTCCTAGCTAGGGATGACTGCTTCATTGAGCCAGGACAACTGCAGCCTCCCACACACCTTGGGCATGCAGGGATCGGGTCTCACTGACCCCACTGTTGTGCAGGGAGCCCTCTGCAGTTCTGCTGTCATGGCCCTCCTCCCTCACTCCCATGATAGTGGAGCTTCAGATCCTGGGGCCAGTGACACCCAATATCAGCAGGTGCAAAGTGTGGGGAAGGCTGCAGTCCTGGCAGGGCAGAGCAGAGACTCCCAGCTTGTAAGTGAGAGGGGTCCGTGCCATTGGGGCTGCAGAGGGCTCCTTTCACTGCCCCAGAAGCCATTCAGCAGCTGTGTGGCCTCCCACACAGCCAGGGGCTTGGGCGCCTCCTCCTTGCAATCGTTGTGGCTAGGAGCCTCTGCTCTGCCTTGCCAGGACTGCAGCCTTGCCACTGTACCTTGTGTCTGCAGCAATCAGGTGTCACCAGCCCTGAGACAACACAGGGAAGCCCCTCACTCGCTCCTGTAACAGCAGGGCTGCAAAAGGCTCTCCTCGTGGCTAGTGACAACCGATCTCTGCAGGTATCCCAACTGTTAGTGACTATTTTTCTTGTTGATTTCAGTATTGTTTATTTCAGTGTATCAGCTGAAATGATGTTTGCTGACAGTTATCAATTTTACAATCCAATGCTGCCAAGCCTAGTTAAATATAACTTCCTTGGCTGTAATTTAATAGTTCTATATCAAAGTGTAGTCATAAGGCACAATTCTGATTCTGTTATCTTTCAGCTGTTTTCATATGCTATCCTGAGAAGTTTTGCTACTTCCTAGAACTCAGACGCTTACCTTGTAGTCAATATGTGTTTTGGATGAATTTTATTAGCATGATTACCAATAGAAATTGAGATAATTAAGGAAGGGATACTGTCTTCCATTATAGTGTCCTGTTTCTTTTGTTCATAACTCACCTTTTAGGGCTGAAATTTTCCATGCCTGTACTCCATCCTATGGCAATATATTTTTCACAAGGATCCAAATATCTTTTTGAGTTATGAGGGTGAAAAAAATGTTCTCCTGCTAGAATAACACAAATCTAATACTTAGACTTTGCAAAATTGCTTATTAGTAGTGTCATTTAGAGAGGTAGAGTAAAATTTTCAAAAGTACCTAAGTGTGCACTAATCTTGCTTAGGCAAAACTGCAGGTGTCAGTGCAGAGGCTGGAATGGGGCTCCCTCAAAAATGCAGCACCAAAATGCTTTCATGTTGACACCACTGTCTGCTCAGTATGGCAGTAAAAAGTAAACATCGGACACAATTCTCATGCTTAAAGACTAGAGTAAGGGATTACAAAGCATTCTGGAACAGATGTCCGCTCCCAAAGACTTGTGCATGATACATGACTCAATCTATAGAAGATACTACCTTCAAAATATCCATAACAGGTGAAGAATATGTAAACTATGAGATCAGATAAAGTTGTTACACAAGAGTATGTTCTTCCGTTTTTAAGAGGTAGTTATCCTTCATGTCTGCCTAATTTAGCCAAGGGAAGAAATGGTGTTAAGTGGAAAATACAAGACTGGGGAACAAATACTTCGTCTAGCAAACGAGAGATTTGCTGTTCCAGAAATTCTCTTCCATCCTTCAGATATTGGCATTCAAGAAATGGGAATTCCTGAAGCCATTGTTTATTCAATTCAGAACTTGCCTGAAGGTATGGTGGTTGCAATGTTTTGAAATGTATTCTTGAAGTCTGAATATTTCTGTTAGAATCCAAAGTGTATCAGAAGCTTAGCATACTTTGTGCCAGGCATTAAAGAACTAAAAATTAATTAAAAGTGCAACAGTTTTAACTCCTTGTGAATGTCCAGAGCTCTTTTGCAGTTTCCTGTAATATTTCCTGTTGTGGAAATGCTTGCTCACTCTGGAAGCTGATTGGTTTCTGTTTGTGCTTCAGATAAAGTATAACAATATGGATGGAAACCTCATGAGTTCATTTTCCAGTACAAAACACAACCACATTGAATTCTTTCCTCTGAGGATGGAATCCTCATAGCTGCACTTGAACTTAATTTCATTTTTATTTTAAAATGCCTTTAGTGTTGGGGGAGGAGGGAATTCATGCTGGCCACAATATGCTGGCAAATGAGGCCACTGAATCTTAAAAATGAAAACTAATCACCCTTCTGGCTGTGTTGTATTCTGTGGAAGCAACAATTGTAACGTGCATTATCATGTTACTAGGTGTGTAGATACATTTCTAATGAATATGGTCAAACTTCTGCAGGGGAAAATGTTCGTGACTATGTGGTGTCACTTCACAGCTGTAGCATCAGAGCCACAAAATTACATTCATTCTAAAAATATGAAAATTAAAATCTTTTGGATGTTGATACTACTGTATTTCTTTCCCCTAAACTGGGCTGTTTGAAAGTGTTCATGAAATCCAACATTTTTTTTAATAATAAATTTCTAAAAGACAAATTTTGAAAGCCACACAAAGCAGAGGGACAGTAATGAAAATTTTCTTATTTAAAAAGGGTGCAGTTCATCAAATACACCCATCACACAAGAAAACTAGTTTCACACTTGTGATTATCAGCTTATTAGTGGAGCCTCTTGATATGTGCACATTCTATGGCTTACAGTTATCCATGCAATACCCTTTCTCTAAATATAACCAGTATGTATTTAATATATGTAGAACATTATCTAAAGCATAGTTAAAAACATTAGTTTTAATTCTTGTCCACTTTAACTTAAAGTTCATGAAGAAATTAGAGAATCTTAAGCTGTTATCACTAAATACTTATGTTTTGGTTTTGTTTAAAGAAATGCAGCCTCACTTCTTCAAGAATATTGTTCTGACTGGGGGAAATACCCTTTTCCCAGGCTTCAGGGATCGAGTCTACTCTGAAGTTCGATGCCTCACTCCAACTGATTATGATGTTTCTGTTGTTCTGCCAGAAAAGTAAGTCCTAAACAATATAAATAAAAATGCATCTATTTTTCTGTTTGGTTCTCCTAACAGAATAGAAATTGTAAAGTAGAATTCCTTCTGTTAATTAAAGATGCTTATCTGTGTCATCTTTATATTCCATCATTTAACTTAATCTGTTCAGGTGGCCCAAAACTGAACCAGAAGGATGTTGTAACTCAGTACTTAAAGTGCATTTGCAGAGCTATATTGTGCTTGCTGCAATCCTGCAGACACTTACATGTGTGCTTAAGTTTACTTTTGTGAGTAGTTCCATTGAAATCAATGAAACCATCCACAGCAGCAAAGTTAACCAGTTGCATATGTGTTTGCAAGATCCGGGGGATTATTTTCACATCTCTTATTCTGAAGAATTCCTGAGTGTTATAAACATTATACATACCATATCACTGATACCTGCAGCACTTCTGGGATTTGGAGAGTAGCAACGGGGTGGATGACTGACAGTGTCAGGAGTTGCCAGGGCAGATATTCACCTCTCTTAAAATCATTCTGGAATCATTAATGTCTGTGCAGAGTAGCGAGAATGTAGGTTCAAAGTCTCATCCTAAAGATTCCCCCACCAAATAAATACATTGTATGGGAATTTTATCTACTGTGGAAGGATGGAAGGCCAGCTCGAATTTGAACCTTAGTTTTGAAACATTCCTTTCAACCAAATGCTTAAACACTGTATCATACCCACTGGCTCCAAACCAGTTTTGTTAGTACAAGCCATTCACCTTAAAGAATAACTTGATCAGATTTTTTTTTTTTAAAGTTAGCCTTGTAAATGTGAAGTGTGTTGATTTTTTTTTTTTTAAGAGGAAAACATTCTCTACCCATGGAAATTAGTTATTTGGCTTCTTTGAGGAACCTTAAAACGTGATGATCAAATAACTGGTACATGCCTGATGTAATAAAACAGTTTTAAACGGAAGCCTCTGTATTTCTGCTAAACGTGTGATCACTCTCCTATACAGTAACTCCTCACTTAAAGTCATCCCGGTTAACGTTGTTTCATTGTTACGTTGCTGATCAGTTAGGGAACATGCTCATTTAAAGTTGTGCAGTGGTCCACAATTATGTTGTTTGGCTGCCTGCTTTCTCCACAGCTGGCAGCCTCCCTATGCCTCCCCCCCCACCCCCCAGCACCTCCCACCCGCCAGCAGACCCCACGGATCAGCATCTTCACCTTCCGCCTCCTGCATGCAGCAATCAGCTGGCTTGTGACATTTGGGGGGGGGGGGCAAGGACTCCACGCACAGGCTCCCCGTCCCTCCCGTGCCTCCTGAACACTGCAAACCAGCTGATTGCCCTGGGCAGGGGGCGGGGAGGGAAGGAGAGCCTGCGCACCGAGTTCTCACTCCTCCTTCCTGCCTCCTAAATGCTGCAAACCACCTGATTGCCTCGGGCAGGAGGGAGGGGGAAGAAGCGAGGACTCGGCTTGCTGCCTTCAGAAGGGAGGGGGGAGGAGCGAGGACACAGTGTGCAAAGTAAAGGGGGAGGAGGTGGGGTGGGGAGGGGAGAAGAGGCGGGTCAAGGGTGAGGGCTTGGGGGAAGGGGTGGAGTGGGCGGGCTGAGGGTTGAGTGATGACAACCCTGACAGGGAACGCAGCTCTAAAGTGATTAGGGGAGTTGGTCATCTAATGACTTGCTATAAAGAAACTTACCAAGAAAAAAAAAAAGGAAAGCAAAACAACAATCTCTAGATATGTTTTTTCGAGTTCAGAAAGTTCAGCAAGAGGAGCAGCCGGATAATCCACCCTCTTCCACTCTCTGACTCCACCATCTCAACCAAGCTTCATACTCAGCAATGATGACTGTAGTATTAAATTGCTTGTTTAAAATTGTTTAAAACTTATACCTGTATTAAATTGCTTGTTTAAACTGTATATAATGCCTTTTGTCTGGCAAAAAAAATTTCCCTGGAACCTAACCCGCCCTTATTTACATTAATTCTTATGCGGAAATTGGATTCGCTTAACGTCGTTTCACTTAAAGTCACATTCTTCAGGAACATAACTACAGTGTTAAGTGAGGAGTTACTGTATAGATCTGTGATCTAGCTATATAAAGGTTCTTTTGTTTAATAGAAATCCTGCTCTCACTGTCATCTAATGAGTTCTGATACCAATTCACCACCATTCTTTGGCCCAATTAAGTTGTTCTGATTTCCTTAAATGGACACTGTCATTTTGAAAATATCACTTGGGTGAGGTATAGCACCAACAATGAACTTGTAAAAGTTTTCATCAAATATTTGCTGCTGAAGCTCAATGCAGGACTCACTCACCATTCCTAAAAAATACATGGTTACCAATTTAAAATTTTCATAAACCCACTAAAAAGATCTGGAATACTCTGAGCCAGGCCCCCACTGCATATTTCTAATGAATGCAGTTTTTCAGCAGTTTGTCCTGATGTATAGGCATAATGTCTTCTGGTTTTACATTTTATTAATGGTTGTGGCTAATTTCTAAGTAAAAGCCCTAAAATGATGATCTCACTTTTTCAAATTACTACATAATTTGAAGTATTTAAAACTAACGTGTGTGGTAACTTTTTTCCCCCCCCAGCCCTATTACTTATTCTTGGGAAGGTGGAAAGTTGATTTCTGAAAATGATGATTTTGAGGATATGGTAGTAACTAGAGAAGATTATGAAGAAAATGGACACTGTATTTGTGAAGAGAAATTTGATATTTAAGTGCCACATTTGGATATATAGTGATACTCCACTATTTCACTTTGAATGGAACTTATTTGAACTACAAATTATTTTATGTAAATTAGAACTGTGTTCTAACTTTCTTTCCTATAATTAGGAATGTACAATGAATTAGTGCAAATAACTTTATTTTCACAGATTTTAAACTACCACTGAAGACTAATATGTTATATATCACCCTTTGTCATTTTATCTTTAGATTTTGTCCTTACTAAAATTTTTCAATAATTGTGTTATTTTACTTTAAAAAAGTGTTAAAAAAACTGTTAATGGCATGAAACAAAAATATTTGAAGATTAGTGTAAAACAATTGTATAGAAATGAAGCTTTAGTCTAAATTTTATTTTCTCTTCCAAGATGAATGCTATTGTCTTTTACTGAAATAGTATGCAGAATAATCTGCATCAAATACTCTTTAACCTGGAGCTCATTTTAACATGTCCTGGGAGGAAAAAATCCTATGAAAGGCTTACTTTGACTGGTTGAAATTATCTCAGTGAATGGTTAAACAATGGTTAAACTCAAAGTGTAATTATTCCAGTGTGGACTGTACCCCAACTTTCTGAATACTTTTCTTTTTTATAAGTTTAGGGTAAGTCTATAGAGCAGCGATTAACCCTTTGCACAGCTCCCATATATAGTTTAGAAAAAACAATTCAGTCTCCAGATTAACTTCTTTGTTAGCCTTCCAGCACTGACTCTAACTCTGCCCTTTATTTTGACTACTGGACTCACGTTTGAATATTAAATTATAAAAAAAAGTTTGAGTTGTATATAGTTCACCAACATCTCAGGTCTCTATTTTAATCCTTGTCCTTCCATACCTCCCCCCTTTGTTCTCCTTTGCTGTTGCATTTAATTTAGATAGCTGATGGGTCTATATCTGAAAGTTAACTCTGTCAAGTGCCATGAATATCCGCTATAGATGTATTAAAATTAAACATACTTCCAATTGGCCTTTGCAAAACATCTTAATCTAACTTTCTCATGTAATAAATAATTTCATTAATTTGAAATGTATGTCCTGTTTCCTTTTTTTTAAAAAGAAAAAACTGCCTGGACTAGGCTACACTTTTGCATTTTGCATGCAATATATTGTAGCATTCTTTCCTTGCTGCATCTCAAGTATTGTATGTACCAGAAAGGAAGAGGATCCTTGGTTACTGAACAGAGTGCATGTGACTTTACAACAAAATACTAAAGTGATTTATGGAACAATCCAGTAATGGTAGTGTGAGATCTACTAACTTAATTCTGTTTAAAGAACATAAATGTTACTAAGATGGACTCTGATCTTCAGAGAGATATGGTCCATTTGAGGTGGTGAAAGGGTGGGCTGGCTGTTAGTGGAAATGAGGTGGCAGAGTTTTAAGACTGGAGTGGAGGGGAAAGAGTGAGAAGGAGATAAAGTAGAGTTTTGGGGTTTTTTTAATTGAAGTGAAGATACATTTACCATTGAAATAAACTGACATTGGAGGCCAGGGCATAGGCAGTTGTGAGCCAGATCTAATGCTGGAGCAGCCAGCGTGAATACTGGACACACCCCAGGAAAGGCACAGCACTAAGAAGTCCAGGGCAGTTCTCCCTACTTCTCATGAGGCTTGGATCAGCCAAGCACCCACGTGGGGTGCAGTAGGTGCGAACTACAGCAGCCATGCTAGGCCTGGAGGGTTATTCCATCTCCACCTCCTGCATGGGGAGGTGCTGTTCGTTTCTCGCCCACGGTACTGGCTGCTGGGCAGGTAAAAGGGAAGTAACTAAATGATTCAATAGAGCTCTGAGTAGCATCAGACTATGATTCGTGATTTAAGTGACAAGGCGCTATGAATGATTACCCACTGAGGCTAGATCAGTTAGCAAAAAAAATCAAATGGGTAGGAATCAGATGGTCATATAAGCATTCAAAAAATTAGACATCAATTACAAGGAAGCATGTGGCTACCATTCAATGACAGACAATTGCAAATAGGTGTATTAACAAGGCAAGCAAACCTTAAAGTCCTGAAGAGTCAGCCAAGAACTATAACGTGGGGAGAGAAGCAGGGCTTAAGTGACGGTGATTTCCTGTCAAAACTGAAAAGTCTTAAAATATTGATTCAAAGGCCAGAATTTGTCATATTTGATGCACTGCCTCTGGGTTGCAAAATGTTTTTTGGCTCTTGACCCTTTAAAGGGAGGGGGCACGACTCTGCAGAAGATGGAAATGACATGGCAGAGCAACTTGTGGGCCACTAGCTGGGTCTGAAGATCTGGGTTAGGTATCTACATACTGTGTAGGGTTTCATTGTGCCTTCATTCAGAATTGCTACTTTATACAACTTGTAGTTAATCCTATTTAAAAGCAGGCACTTGGGGACAAAGCAATGACAAGAAAAGAATAGCAAAACCTCTGTTTCCCCAAGAAGTCAAAGTGGGAATCTAGGCAGGAACATCAGATTTCATTTTAAAGTGTCTTCCACAGCTCCATTTTATGTGCAGCCTAAGACTTCATTGAGTTCTGAATTAACAAATCTGGTTACAAGGTGAAGGTTAAACTGCATGTGAGAATACTTTCTTCTACCAAGTAGTTACAAAACACAGTCTCACTTAAGATCTTAAACATAGTAAGTACACTAGATATTTGAAATTTTAAAGTGTGTAGTTTGTGGATATCTGGTATGATCTGCATTTGTAAGCAGATAATGTCAGGAGTAGCAGAAATGAGTTTTAGGTGAGACTTCTAAAAAATTAGGAAATGTAAAAATACTGTTTCCATAGCAATAGGTACTCAGCCCTCTTGCCAGCAGCAGAACGTTATCCATCACGAAGGCTAAGTTTTTGTCATGGATCTTTTTTGTAAAAGTCATGGACAGGTCATGGGAAATAAACAAAATTTATGGCAGCCTGTGACCTGTCCTTGACTAAAAAAAATATCCCTGACAGAAGTGATAGGTGGGTTCAGCAGTGCAGTGCGTGGGAGCTCTGGAGTCCCCCTGCCCCTGGGCTGGGCTGCTGTGGGGATCCCCTTGTCTGGGCAGATGGTAGCTGCAGGGTCCCCCAACTGCTGGCTCTGGCTGCAGCTGGGCAGCTCTGGGGAGTCCCTGCTGCCCACTGGGAAGATGCAAGGGGTCTGCCTGCTGCTGGGCAGCTGCAACGGGTCCCCCAGCTGCCTGCTGTGGGCCATGGCTGGGCAGCTGCATGGGGTCCCCCCCCCAGGTTTGGGGCTGGGAACTGTGAGGGCGGGGCTGGTTGGGAGTTCCAGCTCCAGGGCAGAAAATGTCACAGAGGTCAGTGGAAATCATGGATTCTGAAACATAATTGTAGCCTTTTCCATCAGTATTGAGAGAAGCTGTTCTTATAAGTTCTCATTCTTTCCCCAGCACCACCCCAAAACTGCAAACAAGTGAAAAGTCCTGGGATAATTACTTTATTCTAATTAACATATTTGGTAGCTGCCATGGCGGGAGTACGTTCTCACTAAAAACATGCAAAGGCAGTATTCCTTAACTAGGTAGTTCTACCACAAATATTGGTAAAGATAGTTGATAAGCACTTTTAAAAGTCTAATATAGTTCCCTTGAATGCTGGTGTATGGTTGAAATTATAACTGATGGTGAAAAACTGGAAGTGTACTAACTTATTTGTTGCCTGGCTCCCTTCCCCCAATTGAACCCATCTTCCTACTTCATTTAGCAGAAAGCCTCACAGTTAACATTGGGAGACTGCTTTTTCCTCCCCCATAGAGGACATGGCTCAAAAGTTGTAGGACCCTGCTAAGTGCCTAATTGGGTAAGGGCCTGATTTTCACAGGCTGAACACCAAAACTGCACTATAAAAGAATAAACAGGAGTTGTAGGAGCTCAACACCTCTGAAAAATGAGGCTCCACTAGTATAACATTCTCACTGGCCAAGATGTTACATAAGATTAGTTCACCCCACTGCTCGGTAGAAACAGTAAGTTCCTACAAAGGTAAAGCAGACCTTAATTTTGAAATTAAGTGTCAAAGCAAGGCCACTGCAATAGCTTAAGGAAAGATTTATTCCATGGGTTATTGTTTTACTGAATTAGTAAACTATAGACCCTTCAGATGTATAGTAGTAATCTTGCTCATATAATTGTAAGTGATTTAAGTAAATGGCAACTTAAATGATTCGACCCCTTTTAAAGTAGCTTAATGTGCTTTTGGAACTTGCAGTGTCCTGGAAAGTGTACCTGAGCAGCTCTGGCAACTCTTCCTATATTTTTTTAGCTGTAGAAACTGTAAAGCCCTGTGTAGTATGTCAACCCCTTAAATAAGTGGGATGTGCCACTTCCTCTTCCAAATGTGTCGACACTACTTGTTGGTTTGGATTTGAGTCAGCTGACAGTGTAAGCTTTTTCCAAAATCACGACTTTGTTTTGTAATTGACATTCCTTAAAATTTGTCATTTACAGAGGTTTATTTGTACTTGTATTAAGTAAGTACATCATTAAAACTTGTTTAATGTGAAATTTAAGTCATAATATAAAACACTGATCTTTTCCCAATCCTCTTACACAATTCTTTATAACAGCGATACATTGACACTTAATTTTTAAATTCCTAATACAAGATCATTCCAGTAGATCTACCAATTTAAGGATAAATTTTTTTAAAAAGTGCACATACGCAATCTACTCAAGTTCCAAAACCTTCCTCAAAAACAGCCGGGCTGCAGCCCAAGATGTTAGGTTGTCTCTTTCTAAATTTTAGCCATTCTTATAATGTATATTTCAAAGCTGTCTAAATCCTATTTTTTCCAAAAATTAATGTTTCATAGCATTATAGAAGAAGGTAGAGAGAAGATAAAGAACTGAAGCTATACCTCACACACTCTCCCTCCTCCCCATAGACTTCTGAGGTCATCATAGATAAAGTATTCTACTCCTCAACTTTTACTCAACATTCTGCAAGTTTTTAAATCAGAATTTTACAAAGCACAAGCTGTGCATAAGAGGTATAAATCAGGCTATGTTTGAAGCAGCAAATACCAAGAACTCAGCTGCCATAGCCAAAACTAAAATAACTGAAGAAAGTTACTTCAGATTTTTCATCAGTTTAACAGGAATCTAACACTAAGGGTGTGTAAGACATTTCCACAGGTAAGAGTTATTGCCTCATACTAAAGTGTTTAACTGGTACATATACACTTCAAATATATCAGTTAAGGCAATTATTTAAGCCTTAATAGGACAATATAATTTAAGAATTACTCAAAGAACCATTATGGTAACACACTATACACAGCTATAATCCGGAATCAAACATTTCTGTATCAGACATTTACTACACAAACCTGCCCATCCCTGTCTCTATGGTGTAGAACAGAGCCCTGTGGCGGGACTGGGATCCCATAGGTTCCGCTGCCATAATAACTTTGTCATGGGTGAGACTGGGTGGGTAAAAAAACAAAAATCCGCACAACTGTGGTAATTTGCAAGAAAACACTTCAAAACTTTTAATACTTAAATTTAAGTGAGGGATAGAAAGATTTGATGTCTATTATACCAGGAGTTAAAGTATTTTTTACCTGGTTTAAGCAAGAGGTGTTATTCTTTTGGTGGTAAAATTGTGGCTGAATTCCATACTTTATGTAATATATTTGACAGGTTTTTTCCCCTGTAGAATAGAGGAATCTGTCTCTCTTGTGAGTTCTAAGGTGGGAGTGGGATAAAAATGCAAGAAACAATGGGGGAGTGGGATTTTTAAAAAAAAAAAAAAAATACCACCATGCAGGGCTCTAGTGTACACCAACATAAGTCCGTTTTCTGCAGCACACAGTTACAGTTATATCTGTGCCCTATAGATCCCTGAGGCTTGTCCATGTGGCAAGCTAGGATGTGAACATACAGCACACTAGATTGCTGCATATTAATTTTCCATGTGGATGCTGCTATGGTGCATTAAAAGTTCCATAGTGCACTTTGACATACTCCCCAACTAATGCACTGTATGCACACCAACTCTCCGTGTAGATAAGTCCTAGAACTAGATTAAATTTATGAACTACAGACATACTAAATTTTAAATACTTAGAAATTTAGTAACAAACTTAAGTCAGAGTAAAAGTGCTTTAAATGCAGAATTTCAGTCAGACTATTAACTCAGACAGTTTTCACAATAGAAATGTCACCAGACTCTAAACTTAGAGCAGCAATAGAGGCCCAGCATGCTTACCTACTGTAGAAAAACAATGTCTAATATTGGGGTTGTTCAAAAAAATACAACCCTTTAACAATTAATGCTTATGAAAAGGAGTCCTCTTCATAAGCATTATGTCAGCATTCTAAAAACGATAGTTGATGAGGCTCATTTAAACATTCCATTACAGTGCAAAACTGCATTCAGTTTCAAAATCACTACAACAGTGCTACAGAATGATGCTTTTGGAATTCTTTAAATAGCTTCTTTTTCTGCTTCAGAGAAATGGTGGGATTACTGTCCATCTCTTGAATCAACTCTTGAAGATGGTGCCTTGTTTGTTGCTTTTGGTCTTCAAATTCTTCAGGAGTCAAACGCTGACAAAAGGTGAAGCCTTAATAGGAAAAAAGGTTTGAATTATTTTACAGACATTACACTTTTATATATTTAATAGCAGAATCATATAAATGTAAGGCTGGAAGGGAGCTCAAGAGATCATCTAGTCCAACCCCTGATGCTGTGGCAGGATTAAGTAAACCAACAGGTGTTTGTCTAACCAGTTCTTAAAAACTTCCAGTGATAGGGATTTCAAAACATCCCTGTATGTTCCAGTGCTTAATCATCATTATAGTTAGAAAGTATTTCTTAATATCAAACCTGAATCTCCCTTGCTGCAAACTGAGCTGATTACTGCTTGTTCTGCCCTTGGTGGATGTGACGAAATTGATCAGCAACCTCTTTGTAACAACCATTTGTGTATTTGAAGACCTATGCCCCCCAATCCCCGACAGTATTTTCTGCTCTAGATTAAAACGTGCCCAGTTTTTTCCAATCCATTCCTTATATTTTCTCTTATTTTTGTTGCTCTCCTCTGGATTCTTTCCAATTTGTTCACATCTTTCTTAAAGTGTGCTACTGGACACAGTACTCCACCCGAGGCCTCACTAGTGCCAAGCAGAGCTGAACAATTACCTTCTGTGTCTTACATATGATCCTCCTGTTAATACATCCCAGAATGACATTTGCCTTTTTTGCAGAAGCACCACACTGTTGACTTATATTAAATTTGTGACCCACTATAACCCCCAAATCCTTTTCTGCAGCACTGGCGGAGGAATCCTAGCTGGGACAGGTGCAGCCCCTGGGCGGTTTTGAGGCTCTTGAGGGTGGGGCCATAAGAGACCAGGAGGGGATTGGGCGCACAGCCGTGTTGGGGGGTTGCGCCACATAGGGCCGGGGTTCTGATCCTGGAAATGGTGTAGTGAAGTTGTGTCTGCGCAGTGTGGCTCTGCGGGTGCCGGAAGAGGGTGGAATTGTCAGTTGGGGGCTGGGGAGCGCCGGGCGGGCAGAGCAGGGCAAACCCCAGGCCCCGCTCCCTGGCTGGAGCAGGGCAAGCCCCCAACCCCTGGCAGGAACTCGAGGGATGGATAAAAATGTCTGATGTGCTGGAAGCAGCTCGTGGGCCATAATTTGCCCACCCGAGAATAGGATAAGGCCAGTGCTCATCTGCTTCAAGATACTGGTTATAATCCATGGGCTGAAGTAGAGTCTGGATCTGCTGGGCGGATACTCAGAAGCCTAAGACCCACAGAAAAGGAGAGTTCCTTTTGTTCTCCCTACACAAAGTCCATTTAATTACAGCTTCATACAGGGTAAGAGGATTTGGTTAATAGTGTTAGTACAATCTAATAGTTTTATTAAATGTCTAACAAATGTATAGAACAAGATAGGGCCATGTACAGTGTTACCCAGTTCCCATAATTTGTTTCTCTTTGGTGCTTTAGTATTTAATACCTACAATGCCTGAATTTTCAATACAAAAAATGTAAGTAAAGAATAGTCAAAAGCAGCAGCTGAATAACCAGATGACCGAAATAGCAAAGTGGTTAAAGAACAATTCTGGAGGAGGACATTTTTAGAAGTAGGGTCAGAAGCAAAGGAATTAACTGGAAAAAAAAAAAAAAATCTATTCCCTGACAAATATTAATTAAAATATTCTTTATACATACTCTAGCCTCAGTTATGCTTAGGAATTTAAGAATTCCTGCTCATCAAGAAATTGAAGGACAGTATTCTTGCAAGCAAAAAAGAATCGACTGGTCTATGCATGAGACATCTACGGGTGCAGCAAAAACCCCAAAACCTTTGAATGCTAGGATAATTTGTGCATGCCTCATGGTAGAAGCATAATAGGAACACAGTCAAATGAAATCTTCAGAGAAACCAAATTACAGGCAAGTAATTTTCCCTTTTAATAATATGCTAAGTAGAAAAGTGAACCAAACATTCTACCAAAATAATAGTTTATATGTTTTTAGCCAAATCTTATTTTACACTATTTTCTTCTGAATTTAACTTTGTGAAGGAAATTACATAATCAATTACAGGATTGAAGAGAAGTTAGAATATGGCCTCGGTCTCCATTTAATGCTATGCTTTGTTTTAGGTGGGTAATAATTAAATGAGTTAATGAATTAAACCACTTAAGGCCCTACTGTCAGTATAACAGAGAGGATGAGGAAATCAGGAAAAGCATTTTACCATAAGTTGATATGCAGTGCATTAAACTTATTTGCATGCAACTATTCATATAAAAATGCACAATATCAGACTTTCTACCTGAACTGGCATCAGGATCTTGTCCTTCCAGCAAACTTGTAAGTTTCTTGCCAGTTAGTTCCAACAGAATTAAAGGGGTCTGCACAAGAACAGAATTTTCAGATGTTCAGTTGGTGTTTATACAGTTCATTATAAAATCATACTTACACAATAGGCAAAACCCCTTAAAGATGGAATTAAAGTTAAGTATGTAAATGGGTACTCCTGGTACATATGTTTTAAAAACCCAGAGTAAATTGTTAGGGTTTTTTTTTTAAATTCAAGAAGTAGTAATGTACAATAGAACCTCAGAGTTATGAACACCAGAGTTACGAACGGACCAGTCAACCCCACACACTTCATTTGGAACCGGAAGTACACAGTCAAGCAGCAGAGACAAAAAAAGCAAACGTACAGCAGTCGTTCTCAACCAGGGGACCGGGGCCCCCCAAGGGGCCATGGGCAGGTTTCCGGGGGTCATTCAAGCAGGGCCAGCGTTAGACTCCCTGGGGCCCAGGGCAGAAAGCCATAGCCCCACCACATGGGGCTGAACATTGGGCCCTGAGTCCTGCCACTCGGGGCTGACACCAAAGCCTGAGCTTCGCAGGGGCCCTTGTGGCATTGGGTCCCAGGCAATTGCCCTGCTTGCTACCCCCTAATGCTGGCCATGGCTTTATATGCAGAAAATCAGTTATTGTGGCACAGCTGGGCTGTGGAATTTTTATAGCATGTTGGGGGGGCCTTGGAAAGAAAAAGGTTGAGGAACCACTGCTATACAGCATAGTATTGTGTTAACTAAAAATAAAGGGACAGTGTTAAAGATTTGACAAGGTAAGGACACTGTGCTTGTTTCATTTAAATTAACATGGTTAAAAGCAGTATTTTTCTTCTGCATAGAAAAGTTTCAAAGCTGTATTTAGTCAATGTTCAGCTGTAAACTTTTGAAAGAACAACCATAACGTTTTGTTCAAAGTTACAAACAACCTCCATTCCCGAGGTGGTTCGTAACTCTGAGATTCTACTGTACTTTTAAACAAAGTTAAAGGTCATGAAAATTAGTGACAGAAGGACCAGCGTAGTTTTGTTTTAAATGAAGCCTTAGGCTCAGATCCTGCAAACATTTATATGCTTAACCTCACTGGTTTCAAGAGGTCCACTCCTTATAATAAGGTTGTGCATAAGCTTTCATGAGCTACAGCTCACTTCATCGGATGCATACTGTGGAAAATACAGAAGATGTGTTTATACACACAAACCATGAAAAAATGGGTGTTTACCACTACAAAAGGTTCTCTCTCCCCCCACCCCACTCTCTTGCTGGTAATAGCTTATCTAAAGTGATCTCCTTAGATAAGCTATTACCAGCAAGAGAGTGGGGTGGGGGGAGAGAAAACCTTTTGTAGTGGTAAACACCCATTTTTTCATGGTTTGTGTGTATAAACACATCTTCTGTATTTTCCACAGTATGCATCCGATGAAGTGAGCTGTAGCTCATGAAAGCTTATGCTCAAATAAATTGGTTAGTCGCTAAGGTGCCACAAGTACTCCTTTTCTTTTTGCGAATACAGACTAACACGGCTGTTACTCTGAAACCTATAATAAAGTTAAGCATGCACATAAAATGTTTTCAGGATCAGGGCCATGTGCTGTAAATTTACAACAATTTCAGAGTTTGGTTTCCTAGTAAGATGACTTGTTAGCTGGAATCATTAATAAGTGAGTCTATATTGCACTACTTAAATTTCTGGTTGTTTTAGGGGTGGTGATAAAAATACAAATTGTTTGGGTGACCTTAATTTTTTTTTTGTTCAGATAGTATTAATTTTGTATTTCCAGACTGTCAAAAGTTCAGACTGATTTAAAACTGCACGATTCTTTTAAGGAAATCTGTTCTTAAAGTTCATCTGCTCAGTCTTATCTACAACTTAAGTTAGAGAAACTAAAAATCTTTATTTATTAAAAAAGGATTTAAATGTTGGGTGACAGGTATCCTTAAAGATAGTAAAATGGATGGGAACTGCCACGTCAGACCAACCCCACCTGTTAGTGTCACGCTTCCATTCTGGTCATGTGTAGAAGGCTTCAGTAGGTAAGAAATGCAGAAATGTCTAAACAAGCTAATCCCCTCCCCCCACACAGGCCAAGATGATAAATTAAAGGTGAAGTTTCTAAGCCAAACCATTCTGGAGGTATGACAAACCAAATAAATTACAGGAAAGTATCCCAGAACTGAAACATATTTTATCTTCCAAGCAGCTTTTTAAAAGTTTCTCCCAGAGCATCCAGAAATATTCTATCCTGGGCTAAGATCCTGCAAGTGATATTTCAAGCAAGTTGGTCCTTTCTGGCCAAAGCTTGAGAAGTGTGGTTTTTAACTCAAGCTTATCATGGAAAAGTAGTAGTACCTCTCTCTGTACATAACCTTAGACTAATTCAGTTTGGCAACATTTCAAGATAGCATTGAGTCAGCTGCTTAAGGCCTCAATACTTCAATGAATTGTATGGGGGCAGGCCCATTTGACTTTAAAAGGGCTCTGTGTGGGTGCAGAGGTCCATCTGTGTGCAGCTCTTTGCAGCACTGGAGTCCAAGTTCCTATAATTGCAGCGTTCTAGAAAAGCAAGGGATGTGCCAAAGTAAGTGATTCTATATGTATGGGGGAAGAAGAGGGTTTGGGAGATTAAGTACTGATCATCATCACCATGCATTTCCCTTCAAGGGGAATAGATTCCTTGCTTAACTCACAAGGTTTGAAAGTTCTACTAAGCATCTCAAACCTCTGATGTTTATTTAATTCTTTACCTGAGAAACAGATATCTCACACAGACTGTCTTTCCCTATTTCTAGTACTTGATAATTTCAACTGAATCAGAAATAGTGCAATAGCAGCTTTTCCTATGCTATTTTAATGCTTCCATTTCTGACCCCAGCTGATACGAAATAAAAAGGGACATGTGAACATTGTGTTCCTCAGACAGTGGGTTGGTTCAATATGAGGATTTCCCGCCCCCCACCCAAAATACACTATCGAGAGAATATTTACCACTTGATTTTCACCATTTTCAGGCAGCTGAGATGGAGTTTGAACTACCAGACATTTTCCTAGTTGTCTTTTTAATTAGTTTTGCAACTGGAAAAATAACTAAAACAAATACTATAGTTTTAAATATGCGTTGGCTAAAATCTGAAAAAAATTAAATAGCTAGAAAAGTACATCTTTTCATATGCAAGGTATAGTTGAATGTAATTGAAAAAGCTATGTAAGTATTTCTGCTTATTCACAATGGATTTATCATTGACAAATGGGAAAAAATTGATTTACCTACTGGGTTTATATTAACTGCCAAAAGTAAGAAAGATTTTAAAATACTAAGTTAATTCCTGGGGCTGAAAGACACTGCCAGTATGTGCTCAGCCTCTGCAAAATTTCACCTTTGAAGGACTCCCTCTAGATAGCACTCAAAGTACATTAGCTGGTTTCTGCAGGGAGTTGTTTCCAGCACTGCTTTGCTAGAGAGAGAAGTGCTACAATGAGCCTGTGAATTTGAGAGTGGGGACAATGGAAGTAGAGAAGCTGATGATTTTAAAATTTCCCCGTAGTCTGGAAAAACTGAACTAGTCTGGAACACTTTCTGGTCCTACAAGACACTGTAGCTTTTACAGGTTGCCATGACAGATACAAAAAAGGACATTCATATAAAGCTGCTTTTTGACAATTAACAACTAAAAATCACAAGGTCAAAGTTTGTCAGATGAGAAGGAAATACCTTGAAGAGTTCAGTATGATTCTTCATCAGTAACTGGATTAGCTGTTCAGTCTGTGTTTTTGACAATCCTTTATTTTGTAAAATGGCCTTGGTAAAAATCTTGATGATCACTGATCTATTATCAAACTGTAAAACAGAAGAATAATGACCTGGATTAGATTTGCTTGCAGTTATTCTAGGTGTTAGTTATAAATAGGTGACAAAATCTACACTGTGAAAAAAATACATTTAAGTTAATTTTAAAAGCATCAGGCTGAAATGTAGTAATGGGTCAGTTTCTATGGCTGTTAAAAGAATAAGTCTATTAATGTTACTATAGGGGAGTGATAATTTCTACATTACGTTTCAGTGCAATACTTACTTGTTTTTGTAACGTGTAGCCCTCAGGTTCTGATGCAACAACCATAAACATCAGTAGCCTACGCAGTTCTTCTCGGATGTTCGGCACTAGTAATCTTAAGTAAAGCTGCGATGCCTCCAGGGCTTGGGCTATTTTTCCATTCTCTGCAATGTTAGTGAAATATTGTATATAGTGCAGTCTGCTGCTTTGAACAGAATCAAGAAAATGTATTTAAATAGGAGTCAATTTCTGATTCTAGGCTTAAAACCATGTAGCCTTTGTCTTAGAGCTAGGCAAGTAATACATTTTTAAAATGACATCCCCTGGATATTATGAAGCCTTAAACATACTAGATACAGAACCTCTATTTCACCTTTTTCATACAGTTTGTGTTTTCCTACCTTTGACTGAATCCTTAACTGCTCCTTTATATGGTGTGATGCAACATGACCAGCGTGCCTCACTGTTGCACCATTCCTATTGCTGATGAGCTTTTTAAACCACCAAGCTACACCCATTTTGTGGTAAAGGGACATGACAGGAATCAAACTCTTATATAGCATTCTTCATCTGTAGATCTCAAAGCATTTGCAAAAGTAAGTATCTTTATCCCCATTTAACAGAGTGGGAAACTGGCAGAGAGATTAAAGTCACAGCAGGTCAGCGGCAGAGCCACCAAGGTCTTTGATTCCCAGTCCTCTGCTCTAGTCACTGGTCCAGATAATTATGTCTAGCAAAATGCAAACTATAATTAAAAGGAGACTGGTCCATAAACCAATTATTTTGAGGGAGAGCAAGGGGAAGAGCTTTTCTTGACCTGCTGCTCACAAACCAGGAAGAATTAATAGGGGAAGCAAAAGTGGATGGGAATCTGGGAGGCAGTGACCATGAGTTGGTCAAGTTCAGGATCCTGACACAGGGAAGAAAGGTAAGCAGCAGAATACGGACCCTGGACTTCAGGAAAGCAGACTTCGACTCCCTCAGGGAACTGATGGGTAGGATCCCCTGGGGGAATAACATGAGAGGGAAAGGAGTCCAGGAGAGCTGGCTGTATTTCAAAGAATCCCTATTGAGGTTACAGGGACAAACCATCCCGATGTGTCGAAAGAATAGTAAATATGGCAGGCAACCAGCTTGGCTTAACAGTGAAATCCTTGCGGATCTTAAACATAAAAAAGAAGCTTACAAGAAGTGGAAGATTGGACAAATGACCAGGGAAGAGTATAAAAATGTTGCTCGGGCATGTAGGAATGAAATCAGGAGGGCCAAATCGCACCTGGAGCTGCAGCTAGCAAGAGATGTCAAGAGTAACAAGAAGGGTTTCTTCAGGTATGCTGGCAACAAGAAGAAAGCCAAGGAAAGTGTGGGCCCCTTACTGAATGAGGGAGGCAACCTAGTGACAGAGGATGTGGAAAAAGCTAATGTACTCAATGCTTTTTTTGCCTCTGTCTTCACGAACAAGGTCAGCTCCCAGACTGCTGCGCAGGGCAACGCAGCATGGGGAGTAGGTGGCCAGCCCTCTGTGGAGAAAGAAGTGGTTAGGGACTATTTAGAAAAGCTGGACTACACAAGTCCATGGGGCCGGATGCGTTGCATCCGAGAGTGCTAAAGGAGTTGGCGGCTGTGATTGCAGAGCCATTGGCCATTATCTTTGAAAACTCATGGCGATCGGGGGAAGTCCCGGACGATTGGAAAAAGGCTAATGTAGTGCCCATCTTTAAAAAAGGGAAGAAGGAGGATCCTGGGAACTACAGGCCAGTCAGCCTCACCTCAGTCCCCGGAAAAATCATGAAGCAGGTCCTCAAGGAATCAATCCTGAAGCACTTACACGAGAGGAAAGTGATCAGGAACAGTCAGCATGGATTCACCAAGGGAAGGTCATGCCTGACTAATCTAATCGCCTTCTATGATGAGATTACTGGTTCTGTGGATGAAGGGAAAGCAGTGGATGTATTGTTTCTTGACTTGAGCAAAGCTTTTGACACGGTCTCCCACAGTATTCTTGTCAGCAAGTTAGAGAATTATGGGCTGGATGAATGGACTATAAGGTGGGTAGAAAGTTGGCTAGATTGTCGGGCTCAACGGGTAGTGATCAATGGCTCCATGTCTAGATGGCAGCCAGTATCAAGTGGAGTGCCCCAAGGGTCGGTCCTGGGGCCGTTTTTCTTCAATATCTTCATAAATGATCTGGAGGATGGTGTGGATTGCACTCTCAGCAAATTTGCGGATGATACTAAACTAGGAGGAGTGGTAGATACGGTGGCAGGTAGGGATAGGATACAGAGGGACTTAGACAAACTGGAGGATTGGGCCAAAAGAAATCTGATGAGGTTCAACAAGGATAAGTGCAGGGTCCTGCACTTAGGATGGAAGAATCCAATGCACCGCTACAGACTAGGGACCGAATGGCTAGGCAGCAGTTCTGCAGAAAAGGACCTAGGGGTGACAATGGACGGGAAGCTGGATATGAGTCAGCAGTGTGCCCTTGTTGCCAAGAAGGCCAATGACATTTTGGGATGTATAAGTAGGGGCATAGCCAGCAGATCGAGGGACATGATTGTTCCCCTCTATTCGACATTGGTGAGGCCTTATCTGGAGTACTGTGTCCAGTTTTGGGCCCCACACTACAAGAAGGATGTGGAAAAATTGGAGAGAGTCCAGCGAAGGGCAACAAAAATGATTAGGGATCTGGAGCACATGACTTATGAGGAGAGGCTGAGGAACTGGGATTGTTTAGTCTGCAGAAGAGAAGAATGAGGGGGGATTTGATAGCTGCTTTCAACTACCTGAGAGGTGAATCCAAAGAGGATGGATCTAGACTGTTCTCAGTGGTAGCGGATGACAGAACAAGGAGTAATGTTCTCAAGTTGCAGTGGGGGAGGTTTAGGTTGGATATTAGGAAAAACTTTTTCACTAGGAGGGTGGTGAAACACTGAAATGCGTTACCTAGGGAGGTGGTGGAATCCCCTTCCTTACAAGTTTTTAAGGTCAAGCTTGACAAAGCCCTGGCTGGGATGATTTAATTGGGGATTGGTCCTGCTTTGAGCAGCGGGTTGGACTAGATGACCTCCTGAGGTCCCTTCCAACCCTGATATTCTATGATTTTCTTTGAAAGAATAAAAGCAACTAGAATTGATGTGTAAGCGCATTGAGACTTGTAAAAGGAGGAAGTATGAATGAGGGCTGAAAGCCAAAAGAAGAGAGTGAGCAAATATAGAAAAGACAAGAGCATCAGAAGACCAAGGTGAAGGAAAATATGGAGAAGTTGACAGATGAGATAACTGATAAATGACAGTTTCCAGCTGCCTCAGAGGTTTAATCACAGATCAGGAAGAGTTTTAAAATTTTTTAAAAGCTTTTTTGGGATGCTTTAAGGAGAATGTGTGTTAAAAGCAGTAAGGGACAAGTGTTGTTAAAGTCTATGGTCTTAAAGACTATGATGCACTTGACTTCGTGCACCTGCATGCACACTCTAACCATGGTGCCTTGTTTATTTTAGGGGTAACAGTGGTAGTGGTGGGGAGGGGGTTTGATTTATTTGTGTTTTTGTTATAGTTTCATTTTAAAAAAAAGATTATTTCAGCCTTCCGTTAACAGTGCAAAAATAATTTTTGAAATCAAGCTTGCTGTGAGTTCATGGAGATACTAGTTTCAGCATCTGTAGTGCACACACAGCAAAAGTAGGTTGTCTTCAATTGGCTGCAACAGTGATTGTGTGAGCATGTAACAATCTTTCCCCTGCCCCAGGCCAAATTTGCCATCTGGAATAGCCAACAACTAAATTAGGCCAGGTCCTGCAGTCCTATTGAAGTAAGAGATCAATGGCACCTTTATCTGAGTAAGGGTTATAGCACAGGGCCCTTTGTTAGAAAGCATCGCCCAGCAGAATAAAGATTAATATACAGGCAACCCTAGGCAACTCTAAAGCCTGCACTTTGCAACTAGTGGTAAAATAAGTATAACCTCCTCCTAATGTATGTATGAGATGTGCTTCTTGTGTAGACTGATGGGCAGCAGGAGACAATCAAAGAACTGTGGAATGCATAATATATTTAGAAGTGAACCTTTGTTTAATTATTACATTAGGACCACCACCTGTCCAAAATGAAGTTGAAACTAAGCTGGGCATACATTAGAAACTGTTCCCCAGGCAGATTTTAAGTGACTAAAGTTTGGGAAGTGACACAGAACTGGCACAAATTAGCGTGGCATGTTCACAGAACATACTGTTTAGCTTAAGAGGAGATTTTAAATAAAGGGGGAATAATGAGGGAGCTACAGCATGGAAAGCATAGAGTTCTTTCAATGATTTATGTCACCAGCCTTTTCCTCACCTCCCTTTATGTGAACGTATGGTAGGGTATAGTTCCTTTTTAACTAAACTAATGATTTCAAATTAGTAATCAGGGGTTGGGAATTTACTAGTCTCACCACAGATTCCTTTTTATGCTCCCTTTATTTATTTTAATTAAAAAGGGTCTCTTTGCCAAGTGTGAGCCCTAGGGAGGAACATGCTCAATGTCTTCAGTATCATCACGGAGCTCATATGACACTAAGCTCTGTAACGCATCTCTGAAAACGGAGCATTAAGGTAACATTCCATACATTCTGCAAGTCCTAAGGAGTACAAAAAAAGACATACTCACAATACAGTTTCATTTAAATCCAAGTTTAAGGTAACCCTTGCTATTATTTTGTTTTGGGAAGATTTAGTTGTTTGCCATAAAGGTTGCAGAATCAGGAAGAACTTATCATACCCTGAATTGAATCTTAGAATTAAGAGAACTTTTCTGGTCCCTTACCTTGTTAGTTTATTTGCTATTAATAGAAATGTGAGTCCATAAGCTATGAATCCCTCTTTTGGTTGACAGGGAAATTGTATCATAAAGTGATTCTACTCATAAGATGTCTGTATTAGTATTAAGTTAATAAAACAGTTTTAATTTCCGTACTGCATAAATAAAGATTATGCACTTACCTATAAGTTCAACAATTCCTGAATGAATATCAAGATCATGATTGTTGAAAAGGGGGTCCCTCACTTGATTATAATATTTTGCTATCACATCAAAAAGTGTCTTCTTGTGCATATTCAAGAGACTTGGTTCGTTACTGATTTGAAATAACTGCTGACCAACCATCACTATTAGCTGGTCTGGAAAATACTCCAAGCATTCAATTGCTGCACAAAGCCATTTGTCAAGCCTGGGGAGAGAAAGTTAGTTTTAGTACTTACATTTAATGCTAGACAAAACTTTATTTAAGCTATAATTCAGAAAGAATTAACCAGACACGTATAACTACATGCATATTTGAACGACAGCATCATACCACTTATTTAATAAGCAATTAAAGAATGTAGTGGGATGCTGTAGCTATAAGTCCACTGAACTACTGCTGCAATTAACAACCAACTTTTGCCTCCCTAGACTACAACAATATGGCTGAAGTTTGCCTTCCCTCACACAAAGGAAGCCACAATGGTGCAGTCTGTCACAAACATTTCAGAAATGCAAGTTGTGACAGTGCAGTCCTGCCTTGTCTGTTTCAGCCGTCACAAGGGAAAAAAGGTTATCCAGCTACATAACCAAACTCAGGGGCTGAAACTTAAAAGGAGCAAAGAAACTAGACATTCAATTTAAAAACAAAAATGAACACTTAAAACCGTGACAAATGAAAGGAAGCCAACAACTAACTAGGAAAGAACAAGAAATAAGCACTAAAGATTGCCACTGCAGGCAAAGGCATCATACACAGATGGTTCCAACACCATCAACTGCCTGGGGCAAGAGGAGAGATAAGGTAGGTGAGGTAATCTCGCTTATTGGACCAGCTTCTGTTGGTGAGACAAGCTTTT
Source organism: Eretmochelys imbricata (assembly GCF_965152235.1). NCBI lineage: Eukaryota > Metazoa > Chordata > Testudines > Cheloniidae > Eretmochelys > Eretmochelys imbricata. Next base: position 273,610,666 of record NC_135572.1, on the reverse strand, counting down.
GAGCTTACACAGAGCTCTTCTGCAGCCAAGACCTGAAAAGCTCTATGTAAGCTCAAAATAGTCAGTCTGTCTCTCACCAACAGAAGTTGGTCCAATAAGCGAGATTACCTCACCCACCTTGTCTCTCTAGTACCCTGGTTCTAACACAGCTACAACGCTGCATGCGGTAAGAAGGGTAGCAACTCTCTTCTTGTAATGTTAGGTCCCACAAGGGGACAATTATGGCTCCAATAGGAAATATTCTTCTAGATCAGCGATTCTCAAACTGTGGGTTGGGACCCTAAAGTGGGTCATGACCCCATTTTAATGGGGTCACCAGGGCTGGCTTAGACTTTCTGGGGCCCAGCGCTGAAGCCGAAGCCCAGGGCCAAGCTAAAGCCAAAGCCCCACTGCCTGAGCCAAAGCCAACTGCCTGGGGCTGAAGCCCTTGGGGTCAGGCTTCAGTCCCCGTCCTGGGATCATATAGTAATTTTTGTTATTAGAAGGGGGTCACGGTACAATGAAGTTTGAGAACCCCTGTTCTAGATGGTTCATGGCCAAGTGTGGGTATATCCCACATCCCACGTGGCAGCATAAGCAAAGGGAATACCAATAATTGTTTTTCCAAGCATAAGTAACCTCACTGTAGGCTGCCAGAAAGCATGCAACCCAGAGAGAGACACAGAATTGAAAAGGCACAGCTGAGATCCTGATTTCAGTCCATTCTCTCTAATATTCTGAGGCACCACTTCAAAGCAGTATGGATCTGGAAAATACCCTTGGTTAGTGGGTTTAGGGATACCGATACTGGAACTGTAATCAACTGTTTGAATATACCATGAGTTCTCAAATGGAACTGTTGCTGAAAGAGAAAAATAGCTCAGCTTAATTTGATTTTAAAACTGGATCTATGCTACAGTTTTAATGGGTTTTAGATGGTTGAAGACACATATTTTTACAAAATTGACTTCAAGACCAGAGGTGTTTCTTGGAATTAATTCAGGCCACCTTCAACCACCTAAAACTAATTGGAACAGCTAAACCAGTTAGAAACTAGCAGCAACTGGAGCTTCGCTGGTTACTTAACTCTCAATGCATTTTGCTTTGATTCTCAAACATTTTCCACATGAACAAACAAAGACTATTGTAATGCAGATGCTTTTTGGGGGATAAACAGACTGACCAAAATTTATCAAAAAGGAACCAAAGTTTGATGACTTCTCCTGAAGTGAAACCACACTGACTTTTCAAAACATGGCTCAGGATAAGTGCTAGCATAATGGCAGACTAATTCCTCTTATGAGTTGACCTCAGGCCACTCACATGCAAGAGGCTGGGCCTCAACACATCATTCCAGGCTACAAAATGAAACTTTTATTCAGCTGTACTGCCATGTGGTAAAACATGACATCAACCCAGATGTGATCAACAGGAATAGTTTAGAAATACTGGAAGGTTTGGAAAGGCAAACAGACTGGCACCAAATTGCCACATCTTTCTTTCTTTCTGTGGCACAATGACCCTTTTGTCACAGCAGGGGCTTTCCCTTGCTATCTGTAACAATGGCTGCTCCATTTGCTTTACTCACTTACTGCACCTCCACTTCAAACCACCAAGAAAAGGACTGTATAAACCCCTTTGGGATACCTCAGTTATGAAAGCCCTAAAATAAGTTCTTATAAAATATATATTTTTATAACTAACTCGGGCAAATTCAGGCTGCATGTAACCTCTCTGTCAAGGAAAGTATTTGAGATAATCAGATCTTCTTCTTTGCCAAGATGATCATTTTTCCTCTTGTTTGAAGACTCCAAAATATTTTCCAGGACTGGAAGATCAATTAACTGCAGTAGCCGTAACAGAGTCTGTTGTTTCCAGACATCATCTATAACTGGGAGTACAAATAGGAAGATGGAAAAAATAAACCAGAAGTCAAGGTTACTGGGAACAAGAGTAGGTACACATAGCATGTATGTAAATATAAAAAAAAAAAAGAATTTTTGCTTGATTTGAAATAAAATCAGCCCAGCTTACAATATATTCATTAGAGGTAAATTATGTTATTTTATTTTTTGGGGGGGAAATGTCTTAAGAAAACTGGGAAAAGGCTTTTAAATATTTTTGTGTCTAAGTTATTACTTTTTATAACTATCTGCTCTAACATTTAATATACACAGTAACAAAATACATGAGAATACATTAAAAAAAGGAAAGACCCTTATAACCAAAAAGACTCTCAACCAGTTGTGTTTTTAAGAGGGGCAATGTAAGCTTGCATATCATATATCCATCTGAAAATTTGGTATGGGCTATTTTATATGAGTCCCTAAGGTGTTTAGAGAGAATATTTTTTAGTTTTTTCGATTTGATTGCTGTGTGCATTTAGCACTACTCTGCATAGAATCACTTTCACCGTTTTGTTGATAGTTGCACTGTAGTCTTGTATGCTTTTGAGAGGAGTTCACATGAATGTTCTTCCCCAGGCTCTGCAAGAACTGCTAGTGTGTGGCATTAGCAGTGTGACTTGGGCTCTTTCTTCCTCGACTCCTGCACAAAGAAGCCTGGGATATGTGCATGGAGGCAACATTTGGTAGGGCAGAAGGGACTAGGAGAGAGAGTCTCCCCTCAATCACAACACTTCTGGATGGGGCTGGGAGCCAGGAAAGCCTCTTTCATAGCCAGACTACACAACAGGATTCAGGAGTACATGGTCCCTCAGCTGGGCCAGGGAGAAGGAAGTGACAGCCCCCACCTTATCCCTTGCTCCCAAGACTGGAGACAGTAGGAATAGCAGCCAGAGGAAATTCCCCAACAAAACCCTCTCTCTAGATTTAGGCTGGGAAATAGTGAGGATTATCCTCCTTCACCTACACAGGAGCAGGACCAGGAAAATAGCAGCATCCTCTGTCCGTAACCCTCTCCTCAGAGGCATGAACAACCTGGGGTCAAGAGGGACATAGCAGTCCAGGCAGGAGATAAGAATCACTGAGTCTGGTGGGTGGGAATCCACTGCATTTTTAAATGAATAGTTGAGTTGTCCCCACCCCACCTTTCACAAATGTCTAGTGGGTGTTATCGTAATTTGTTATTTCCTAACATAGCAAGAACTTTGATGGGCCTTTGTCATATGGATTTTAAATGCTTCTATTTTCAAGCAAACAATGAAAGCTTAAAGTTTAAAGCTTTTGTAATTTATTAAACTAGGGCCCAATCCTGAAATTCTTATGGAAGTAATCTAAATTACATAAATAGCTACACTGATTTATTGTACTAACTGTGTGACTAAGGGCTCGAGGATCATGCTCTGAATTCTGTGCAAGTCATTTTTAAAAATCTTGGTTTCAGTGCAAGAGTCACTTTCTGCAACATCCTGGGCACTACTTAAAAGATTTTTTTCAACGACAAAAGTAGCAAGATATACAAAATTCAAATAATAATGCAAGGAAACGATATTTCAGCAAGATGTGCCAGTACTCTTTCTAAGAGGCTGGAAAAGGGTATATTTCTAATTTTCAAAACATCTATTATTCATTGCTTGTTTCAATAAACAAATTATAGTTTAATGTTCATGAATACCTTGTGGTAATATTAAATAGCACAAAATATATTCTATTTATAAATATAATCACCTTTTTTTGAAAGTAGACAGACTGGTTCATTAACTATGTTCTTTAAAGGTAAAGATGGATGTACATTTATAGTTTGTAGAAGTTCCTCTATCCTTTTATCAGCAACTTCTAGTGCTAAGGGATTTGAAATTGTTTCACATTTTGCTCTGTTATGAAAAAAGCATGGATAAGTTGGAATTATTATTTGTATTATCATAGCACTTAGGTGCTCATTGTGTTAGGCACAGTACAAACACAGAACACAGATTCTAAGCTTTTTGGGACAGGGATTATCTAAGTAAAAGACAAGAGACAACAGATGGATACAGACAGATGGAGGAGAACAAGAAAAAGCCAAGGGTGCTCTGCCTGGATTAGAACAGGCTAGAAAACAAGAATTCCATTTTGTGAAAAATTTTGACATTTGTTTCTGTTTCTGATGCAGACTGAAACCAAGACCTTTCCTTTCAAGTCCTAATGTAAATATTTTAGTCACCTAGTATTTTCACTAGATAACGATCAAGAAATGTTTTTTATTCTTCCATAATTAATATCTTGCCTTTGAATTGGGTCTCAGATTTTTTCAAAGCATGGATGACATCTAAACAGAGTGTCTCATGGAGCACCTCTTCCCATTCATGATTGTGTAAGATGGCATTGTTGTTTTTATTGGGCCCACATTTTAGAGACTCTTTAAACGTGTATATCTGCATTACTAACCGTGAAAGTTTTTTCGCCTTAAGTTCAAGTATTTCCTCAGGGGACAAATTCTCAATATATTCTTTCCGTTTCAATAAAAGAGGAGAAATATGGCTGTCCAGAAATCTATAAAGACTATTACTTGTGTCTTCAAACTCTAGCTGTCTCTCATTCTTGAATAGTTTTGGTCCAACTGGTTCAAAAACCTTGTGATCCATCAGAGCCTGGCACAGACGGACTCCCTTCAGTCGAGAAAGATCATTACTACTTAAGTACATACTGTGCATAAGATAGCCCAGCACCACATCAACAGCATTGGAGCCAGTAAAGCAGTTTCTGTACGTTTTTAGATGTTGTCGTCTTCTTTTTATTTCCACCTGGCTTTGAAGAGCATGAATAATGCCATTCCATAACCGAGTTGCTTGAAAAGGACCACTGCTTCCTGCAAAAATATTTAAACATTCATGTTACTAAAACATTATTTAAGTTTACATACTGCAAACACTTACTGTAACATTTAAGTGTATTATTTTTAAATTTTCCTTTTGAAAGTGAGTTGGCTACATTCTCCAGAAGTGAAATTTAACTTTTCAAAGCACAGCCAGAGATAAGTGGTAGCAAAATAGCAAACTAATTCCTGCATTGATTTGACACTAAATCATACGCAGGCAAGCTTATGCCAGGAAAGGAAAACAAGAACATGCTAAATAAAAAAATCCATTACTTTTATCTATAATAATAATTCCAACAGATTCTTTTCATTTTAACCAAAAAAATCTCAATGTAAGATCGTGCACCATCAGATACTAGTTTAACCATAAATTCCTTTATTAAATCCAAAAATCCAAGGAGAGTTGCTCTAAATTGCTCTAAAATCTCTAAAAGCCTAAATCATAAGCAACTACTACATTCAAACAGCAACAAACATTCATAAGTATTTGATCAAGATACTCAAGAAAGAACTAAATCCATGGGTGCTTAGACACATGTTGGTTGGCTCCAACTTGGTTAGGCATATACTGTATTAGCAATGAACTCTTTTCAAGACCTTCTGACAACTGCTAGCAGAGCCACCTTATATAGCCTACAGAAATATTTTTCTTCTTTTTAAACTATTTTAACCCTTTATATCCTACAGTATCCAGGGGTTCTGGAACAATTTTTATAGTGGGGGTGTGAGAGCCATTTAACCAAACTGTAAACCCTGTATATGACGGAAAACACTTCAAGCCAGGGGGTGCAAGAGCACCCCTAGGTCCCGCACCTACTATGACAGTATCAAAATACCAGTCTAGGTACTGACATTGCAAGAGCAGGCAGCTGCACCCAGCATTACAAAGGGAGCTCAGAAAGGGGTACGTTATTTCCCCCAGGATAGGGGTGCTGAAGGCGGAAACCACATATTTGGTTGTTATTACCACTTCAAGCCAGGGGCTGCTGCCACACCTCCAGCATCCCTAGTTCCAGTACCTTTGCCCCAGGAGGGCAGTTCCAAAGACGCTGCCTTCACCTCCCTCCTCCCCCACCCCGCTGCTGTGAGTCTCTCCTTATTCCAGTAAGACCAAAAGGCCTGACCAAGACTAAGACTCTCATAATCTCCCCACACCCTTTCCTGAGCAGGGCTCAGACGCCCCCATGTGCACACCCACAGGGGCAGCCCTCCACCCTGGGCAGGCTCAGCTGTCCGGGCTCTCACAGGCTGGGCCAGGTATACGGTGACCAGGTGTCTGGTTTTCAACCAGTATGCCTGGTCAAAAGGGATCCCTGGCAGCTCGGGTCAGCATAGCCGACCAGGCAGTTAAAGTCCAGTCAGCAGTGCTGCGGTGCCAAGGCAGGCTAGTCCCTAGTTATCCAGGCTGGCACTGCACTGCGCCTTGGAAGTGGCCAGCAGGTCCAGCTCCTACACAGGGGGGCCAGGGAGCTCTGTGCGCTGCCCCCGCCCTGAGCTTTGGCTCCGCACTCCCATTGACCAGTTCCCGGCCAATGGGATCTGGGGGCGGGAGCGCAGGGGATGCAGGCAAGAGCAACAGATGGAGTCTTCCTGGTCTCCCACCTAGGACCCAGACTTCTGTGCACAGTGAGGTGCCAGGACAGGCAGGCAGCCCGCCTTGGCCCCTCCCCCCACTGACTGGAGCCTCCCGAGGTAAGCCCACGTCACAGCCCTGAGCCCCCCCCACAACCCTTTCAGCCCCACTCTAGAGCCAGCACCCCCAGCCGGAGCCCGCACACCCTCCCGCACCCCAACTCCCTGTCCCAGACCAGAGCCCCCTCTCGCACCCTGAACCCCTAATTTCTGGCCTGCCCCAGAGCCCAACCCCCAATTGGAGCCCTCAACCCTCTCCCCGCCCCCCAACCGCCTGCCCCAGCCCAGCGGAAGGGATTGAGGGTGGGGGCATGCGGTGAGCGGGGGGGGCGGGGCCTTGAGGAAGGGGCGGGGCGAGGGTGTTCGGACTGGAACGTCGGCAACCCTAGTCGGGGCCCCCGGGGCTGAGCGACAACAGCAAAACCCAGCCGGGTTGAAACCGCCCGCTGCGGGGCGCGGGCCACACAGACCGGCCCTTTCGCAGGGGCAGCCCCGGCCCGGGACGCCCGACGTCCTCCCCAGGGCCCCCGGGCGCCGGTGGGGCCCTCAGGCGGCGGGAAGCCGACCAGCCCCAGGCCGGGGCGCCCTCACCTGCGCCCCGCCGCCGCCGCTGCGCGCCTAGCTCGCTCTGGCTGTGGAGTCTCCTGAACCGCGGAGTCAAATGCGCCGCCATAGCCAGCCACCTTCCGGTCCCGCCTCCCGCGCCGTGACTTCCGGCCCCGCCCTGGCTCCATGCCGGAAGTGAGGGAGCGCAGGGGGGCTGGCGGCGCGGGCGCTGGTTCGGTCGCCATGGAGTAGCCGCGCGCGGGGTGGGGGCCGAGCCGCGGCTGGAGAACGCGACGCGGACGGACAGACGGCGGGACACGGCCCCCGCAGCTTCCCTTAGGCGTAGGTGAGAGGGCGGCTGCCTCTGGCCTAGCGACACCGGGAACCCGCTCGACTAGGAGGGGCCCGGGGCTGGCAGCCGGGGCCGTGTTTTGTGCAGGGCCGGAGCGCCGGGCTGGGCGGCTAGTCGCTCACTATAAACCGTTGGCCCCGGGGGTGGAGGAGGTGGGGGGTGCAGGCGAGGTGGCGAGCAAAGCTCTGACAGGCGCTCCCTGCGGGCAGCGATACGTGGCTTTGTTGGCAGGACACGCCAACACCCGAAGGGCTCTTGTGCCTGTGAGGCTCGTGTTCAGCTTGTCCCCGCTCTCTCCCAATCCCCTGCTGGGAGCCTATAATGAATAACTTGGTCTGTTGTCTCTCCACTTGGTAGCTTGCAGGGTTTGGGGTTTTCAGCCTTGCCCTGTGGTACAGAACTCATGATGAAATAAGGATATGCTTTGCCCTGTTATCATTGCTACTTTACATGATCCATAATATTTATGCTTTTCAAAAATGTGCTTTGAATTGTTTTTACAAGTAAAGGAAGGCTTGATTGTAAGGAGAATATTGGGTGCTACTGGGTATCAAAAATACCCCACTGAGACCTAGTTGCTCCTGTGCTCCACTGTTGAGCTGGTGGGGAGTAATCTACTTCTTGTAGGTTTCAGAGTAGCAGCTGTGTTAGTCTGTATCAGCAAAAAGAAAAGGAGTACTAGTGGCACCTTAGAGACTAACCAATTTATTTGAGCATAAGCTTTCGTGAGCTGCAGCTCACTTCATCCAATGTAAGCTGTAGCTCACGAAAGCTTATGCTCAAATAAATTGGTTAGTCTTTAAGGTGCCACAAGTACTCCTTTTCTTTCTACTTTTTGTAGGGTGTGTATCTAGCCAGCTCTGTGGAATGGCACTTATGATAGGGTGGAATTAGGTCTTTCAACTCCCTGCTCCCTTGCTCACAAGTGGAGTATCAGCCTTTTCCCGGGCGGTGTCACAAACCAGGCAGAGCACTAATACAGCCATGGGGGATGGGTGGCGTTGGTTTCACACAAACATTCCTCCCCTGCCCCCCACATGACCACAATAGAAAAGAGAATAAACTAGCTCAAAGTGATTACTCAAATGAAAACTGAGGAGGAGTTGGAGGCTTATTTGTTTTGGCTTTATTCTTATTTTCAGTATTCTTAATGTTTCCCTATCTTGTGCCACTTATTCACGTGTTAACCTGAGCAAAATTGTAAAGCTTCAGTTCTGCAAGCTGATCTGTGTAGGCAAACACCATCACGGAGTCCCCGCTGACTATAAAGGGGTTCCATGGAAGCATAAGGGCTCCCCCACACCCACCAATCTATAGAATTGGGTCCTGTTTTTGTATAGATATTGTACTCAAATGTCAAGAAGAAGAAAAGTTCTATCTTAAATATTTCTGGAGTGCCCACTCCTTGTTGCCTTGAGTATTATAGTTACTAAGATACTGCAGTTTTCTTGCTTTTTGTCTCTTCTACGTTTTAATTTAAAAGCGTAAAATACTTTATGCCTTGTGGATGCTTGACATTATTGCATCATTGTCTTGTGATTGTTTCTTTTTCTATGTATAGTAGCTCAATTTTAGACTTGAAAATACTGCTGAAGAAGCTGATGTTAAGTTTCATATTTTACATACAACTGTTTTGACTAATCTGTGGTATTGAAATTGTCACTGCCCAAGTTAAAATCTTTTACGTACTTCCTCCATGTGGATTGTGTCTCTAGATATATTATTTCAACTGACATTTAATATGGTGTAATTGAAACTGGTAATAAACTATTTTTATAGAACAAAACCCATCTTAGATTTCAGTCAGATTGTCCACACAAGGATTTATAAAAATGTGTTGGCAATATTAACAGACGTTAATTTATGAAAACAATCTGCATGCTGAGAGATAAAGTTGGCTAATTATCTCTCTCCTCTGCTGAATTAGTCAATGGTTTAACTTTGTGCAGTGCCAAGTTGGGAAGGAGCATGTTTGATCATGCATACCAGGCCTATTTGTAAATCCTCACTCTTGATTATGATTTTTTGTTAGTATCTTCCCTTACTGCCTTCTCCAGTCTTTTCAATACAATTACCACATGGAACTGCCACCTCTAGCCGAGAATGCTTCCTCCAGTTTAATTGGAAGCAATTTCATTCATTCTTCCACCTCTCAACAGAGAGACTTTTCTTCAAACTTAAGCATACATAAGGAATTTGATCATGTAAAGGGGAATATGAACAGGAACTGTTTACTTCATACTTCCAGTGTAATCAGGTTTTTAAAGATGCCCCTCCCTTGTTGTGACTTCAAAGGCAAAGACTTGTGCTAGTGGGTTAATACCAGAAATAGAAACTGACTGTTCTAGTTTTATTGTCCATGCTGAATGAAATACAAAAGTAAGTAATATAAATGGCAAAAAAATAATTTAGGTCTAGTTTACTTAGTTTTAACAAGCTTGAGGTAACACATAAGTATTCGTTTAATTCCAGTGTCACTGACTTGTTTTACCTTAGTCCTTTGCCCACTATGTCCATTCTGTACCCTGAGATTCTGTGTTGCACATCCTTGGGAGTTACAGTTTCTCTTTTTTGAGCCAAGACCAGTAAACGTGGAGTCCTATATGCTATCCTTCCACAGTGAGAATCCAACAGAGTGCAGCTAAAAAGTTACCAGTATAGCTCTTATGATATTGATATACTAGTGAAGGATCAAGTTCTGTGGGGTTTTGAGCAGTGCCACCCTGTTGATCCCAGCAGGGATAGAGTGTGCTCAGGACCTTGCGTGACTGGGCCCAAATTTACTTGCCAAGGCATTTCAGAAATGGAGACACTTAGAAGGGATTAAACTGGAATATATTGTTTCTGCTTATCTGAATGAAATCTTCAGTTGCAGAAAAAGCAATATCAGGAAACAAATACTATATATTTTTATCTTGGTATCCGCTTGGGGCCTGATTCTGTAGTCCTTTTGCATGTGGAGCTCCCATGCAGAATGGCTGTAGAATAAGGTCCTGAAGGACTACAGATACCAGCATCTCTTTATTTCAGGCTGTCCTATGACCTATGAGGCATGGTGTTTTTTCCATACTTATCAGGTAGGCAATGCTTTTCCTTAGCTTGGGGAGTTTAGATGTAAGAAATCAGTCTGTATCTTGGCTGACACAACTACAATTTGTATAACATCTTACCTTAATGCAATAATACACAAGGGGTGTGTGGGTGTGTGTATATATATTATAATAAAGTAAATGTCTCTAACTTATTTTCACTAACCTCTCCAACAAAGCATTAACACTCTACAGTTTAATACTCTGAAATAATTGTCTTCCTCATTTCTTGGTCTCTCTATTCCTGTTCAGTAGCTAGTTGAACAGGAAACTTCTGCTGTATTGGCGTGGTTCTGTATCATGAAATTTGGTTGCTTCAGATGGAATTTATTTACCAATACTTAACTCTTCATACCTAAGTAATTAAGGCCCTGGTCCTGCAAATGCTTACACACATGCCTAACTTTATGCAGTGGGTAGTCCCACTGAAGACACGGGGGATATTCATGAGCTTAAAGTTAAATGTTTATAGGACTGGAACCTAAGTAGTTAACTCCCTTCCTTTCTACGACACGTTTCCTCCAACCAGCACAAGTAGGGTGAAGTGTTCAGCAGAAATTAAAAAACTGAAAAGGATTACAAATATAACAATTATAAATTTAGGGAGTATTGTCACCCAGGAGGTGTCGTCCCCTCCCTCCACAGTACCCTCACCCACAATTCTAACCTTTAAAAACAAATTACTTAAACTCACTTACCTGCAGGTGATCAAAATGAAATGTAACTTGCATGAAACACCTACAATTTTTAATTTAATCCTAGTTACCTCATTCTTTGATGTTGTGTCCCCCACTTATTTCTATCACTTGCTTTTCATAATTTTGAAAACATATGCTATATCACCCCAAAATACCCTCTCTTCCATTTGGAAAACACAGTGGTGCTCTTTAGGATGGTGGGTGAAATGATACTCTGAATCCATGTAAATATGTCTTAAATGTCAAAGAAGATGGTAAGAACTAAATGTACTAAACCACCCCATGAAGCTAATTGGCCCAAAGTTAATGACTTAGTTATTGTAAGAATAATATTGTGGTTACCTAGGTACGTGACCAATAAGGCTATAAATTTAAACAATATGTCTGCACACTCTTAAATATTCCGTGGTGCACTATTTTTCAAGTTTGTTTCACATTTGTCTGGTGGAGAAATGAATATTCCTCCATGCCCTCTCTTTGAAACGAAGTTGGAGGCTGTCTTAATTTAGAGTTTGTTTTTGGGTGTTCTATGTATGTTAACTGTTAGTAGCAATTAATTTCTCCTTGTGTTCCATCTTCACCTCATTTCTTACTGCAGGTAGGGAACAAGACAGATATGTCTCTCTCCCAGTTTCAGTGTAAGTTTCTTGTCCTATTCCTTCAATAGCACACCCAGCAGCAGAAAGATATTCATATTCATGGTTTGAGCTGCTGGATAGTAGTGTTTTCTTGGTGTCTCTGGCAGCAGTTGTTTGTAATTAACTACCTCAATTAAGTGAGGAAATAATAGTAATATATAGTACAGGTGAAAATAAACTTTATTCTAAACCAGACTCTTGCATCTCTTAAATTGCATAACCATATAGAAGCACTAATTCTAAACGAAAGCATAGAAAAAGCAGTTCCTCCACTTTCCCTGCAGCAGCTGATGGACTCATTAACACATCAGAACAGAAAGTGTTAGTAACATCTGCAGTTGGTTTAGGTAAAACACTGAATTTTGAGCGTGGGTTTTGGCAGGTACAGTGAGAGAGCGAGGGCGCATTTTTAAAATGCCTTCAGCGTAAATATACATTTATACTGTTGATGATTTGAGATCTTAGGCAGGTTTTCTCTTTTAAGAAAAAAATAAAGCTTTACTCTTCCCTTTTAAAATATAGATTTTCCATAGCTGGCTTTGTGTTCTGTGTTTTTAATAACATGCACTCATGTAAACTAACCATTTTCAGTACCTTCCGTTAACAGAAATGGAAAGAATTATGATTTTTCCCCCCTTCTGTTTGTAGGCTAACGTGATAGCATATAATTGGGACAATGGAGTCTATGCTGAATAAGTTGAAAAGTACCGTTACAAAGGTAACAGCTGATGTAACCAGTGCGGTGATGGGAAATCCTGTTACCAGGGAATTTGATGTTGGCCGACATATTGCCAGTGGTGGCAATGGGCTTGCTTGGAAGATTTTTAATGGAACTAAAAAGTCAACAAAACAGGTGAGATCTCAGGTGAAGGCTTGTGGTTACATTAAAATCATACTTGAGGAATAACAACAATTGCATCTTTTGTTAGGAACGGTTTAGAAGAACATTTTGTTCAGTAAACTGTTGCTAGCTTTACAACTTGTGAAGTCAAACGAAAACAGAAAAGGTACCCAAATGTGTTAATTGATTTAAGGTTCCCACTGCTCATTTCATTAAAACAGACAGACACAATTTAGTTTCTGGGTCAATAGATATGCAGAAATTGAGCAGTAAGAAATGTTAGGTATGAGCTATGTTGACCAAAGGTATGTGGGGGTGGCCTCATGCTAACTGCCTTCACCATGCCTGTTTCATGTCATTGCTGTTAACCCCTCATTCCCATAAACACTACATTCACTCAGGGGCAGCAGGATTGTCTAATTTTTAGTGGTGCCCAGAATGAGAGCAAGTCCCACCACACCCCCACAGCTGCCTTGTAAGCCGACAGGTATTTTTTTAAACAATGTAAAAATGGCCTGGAAACAGGAAGCGTTTAACAGTTTCCCTATATTGCACAATATAACTATTGTAAGAAAAAATTATTAAACTAAGAATATCAACTTTATTAATACTCTTTTGAATACGGAAATAACCAAGCACTTTTGGATCAATAACCCTCAAAATACAATTACAGTGCTTAATAGACGGGATAACTGTTCTATTCCTTTAAATTGCAATGGATGCAGCTGTGGGGGCATGGGGAAAGGTGGTGTGGCTGTGGGGGCATAAGCTATGGCACCATGGGTATCTTTAACCTGGTTAATCGGCTTAATTCCCTGTGGAGTGGCTTAGGTACATTTTTCAAGTCTTGATTGGGTGTTCTCACAGTAGAGTCTGCATGATTTGGCTCCAAACGTGGTAAAGCAAACCCTGACTAATGTTTCTGCAAACTGTTTTGCCACTAATATGGCTAAAAGTACACTGCCAGTTCCATGTTACAAGGGGTCAGCATTTTATTGCATGATGATTAGTTGTGTTTGAATAATAGTGACATGATTATCATTAGTCCATATTTTAGCCAGTCATCACGTCAGCATTCAATCTGATGCTGCAAAACAAAACTAATCAGTGTGGTAAGTACTTTGTGTGTGAAATGGCTTCCAACAATTATTTAAATATAAGAATCATTTATTGAAGGATGTCTTTTTCCAGATGTTTGTGAGGAGTTACACTCCTTGGTAGACTCCTTCCGAACATTGCTAAGATATACAACGAAGTGCAAGATATATTGTGGTTATTAAATTTCATGCTATCTGTTCATTAGTAACTTACTGTATTCCTTTGTTCTGCCAGTCCACCCTTCTGGTAACTTGTGAGTGGCTGTTTGTCATCTGTGCCAGTGACATCACTAACTTCCCCAAAATGATACATGAGTGTCCTGTGTTTCAAATACTGCTGACAAAAAAATTTGGAGCTATTCCTTTCTTTCCACCACAAATAGGTATTCAGTATTCAAATATAGAGTCTTTGGCCATCTGGCTACAGATTCACTTTATGGCAATATACATAGTTTAGAACCCTTTGCACAGAACTCTTGAGTTTTCATATGGGAGAAGCAGAATTGATCATGTCTCTTGTTCCCTGGATAAGTGGAAGTAAGGTATATTGTGGAAGTGGGTGAGATAGAATTATGCTTTGAACTGTGTTGGCCTACCTCAGCTCTCAGTTTAAGTTAGTTTCTAAGTACTGAGCACTCTTGAAAATCTCATCACTGGAGTCTGGAAGGTGAATGCTTTTAGAAATGGTATTGTGGCACTCTAAGTGGAGGAAACTTATTGCTGCCCTCCTGGATCTGCTGTCTGTCCTGATTTACAAGGATGTTCATATTTTAATATTTGATTATCAGGTTTTTGCTTGCTTGCTGTCTGGTTTACACAAATAAATATGTGAGATAATATATGTATGCATGTGTGAATATTTGTGTATATGTATTATGAATCGTCCTATGTAGCACTGTGTGTGTATACGCACGCGCACACATATATAAAAAATTATTTAGGCCCCAGAAATTTTTTTGGTCAGCCCATCTTAGGATTTGTTGTTTGTTTACTCCATATTGCCTTGAACGTCCTTTATATATATATTATATATATAATTTTTTCCTGGCCTAAGGAAGCGCTAGTTCCCTCCCCTCTTCTTAAAATGCAGTCAGGAAGGCACAGATAGGGATGGGGGCACTTGAGAGAACTTTCTTACCAAACCACCTCCTCCATTTCAAGGGTTAGCAAAATGTGTAAGGAGATGATCATCTGGGCACTAGGATCCCTGCTACACCTAGTTTCTGTTCCTCATTCAGAGAATCAGTTAACTCACACAATGTTGTTGGAATCTTTAGTTTAAAAAAAAAAGTCAAGTGAGGAAGGGAGATTAGTTTCAAAATAATCACTGTTAATGAGGCTATTACTAAAACAACATGCAAGGAAATGTAATTTAAAAAAGACTCCAATTTTAAAAGACTTGTGAAAGAATAGGAAGATGGGGCATCTCTTTTGGGGGGAAAAACAGATGATTATTGGAATGCTAACCTGTGTCTTAAATAGAGAATTCTCTTTAATTGAGGTTCCAGAAAATCTTAGTAGCACATCATGTAGTCAAATGCTCGGTACGTGTTCAATTATTGAATTGAATGATTTGCCGAAGTATATCTATTACACCCCCTCAAAAAAGTACATTGATTAAAAGAATATTAGTAAAGTTGCAAAGTCAAGCACTTAAAAGTTAGGAAATGCCAGAATTAAGGTTGCCTGTGCAACGGAAATCTGGTCACCTTGTGCGTATACATTGTGATACATTCTTTAATTACATGATGGCATACTATTTTTTCTCACAAGACCACTGCCTCATTCAGTGCATAGGATGGACAGTTCTGATTTAATGAGTAGATAATCAATATTTTTTTCTCCTCATTGTTCAATGTGTAGCCCTAACCCTTATTTACTGCATGCTATTCAAACCTTTCTCTGAAGACAGAATTATTAATTTCCTTATAGACCTCTTTGGCACTCAGCACTATCATAGCTGAGTCTTTCATAAAGAGTAAGGAGTTTATTTTCACAACACCCCTCTCAGATGAGGCTGTAAATTATCACCATTTACAGATGGAGAACTGAGACACCGTGAGATTAAGGTCAAAAGTATCCACTAATTTTGGGTGCCCAATTTGAGGCACCTAGAATCTGATTTTTTTTTTCCAGTCTTTAGCATTATATAGCATGTTATGTTCAAAGCACAGTCCAACCAACTTAAATTGTGTCAAGTGCTCAACACTTCTGCTGTTAGATTCTTGGGTGTCAACTCAAACATTGAGAAAATGAAACACACAATTAGTGCCCACCAGTGAAAAGTTTGGATTAAGTGACATGCACAACAATGTATAGGAACTCTGTGGCAAAGTCAGGGGTAGAATAACATTCTCTAGGGCAGCATTCAACTGCCCTAACAGTGAGACCATCCTTTCTCTTCGTGCAATCCCTTGTGTAATTCTCTACGTACCTTCCAACTTTCAGAACAAATGAAGCAAGGGTCCCACAGTCAAGGCTCCTTCACTGCACAGCCTTGATCCATCTTCAGAGCTGGTCCATCCTGTACACTGAGTGAGGCAGGGGCCCTATGGAGGGTGTGGGGGGGGGAGGGAGCGGAGGAAGCATGTGATCGTGTAATTACAGACTATCATGCATAAGTGTGGGGGTGGGGACAAATTAGAAGCACTTTACCTTCATAGGCAGTCTTAATTCTGGCATTTCCTAACTTTTGAATGGTTGACTTTGAAACCTTAATTTAGTGTTTAATGTGTAATTTTCAAGGTTTTTAAAAAAACGAACTGAAAGAACAAATTCAGTCACGTGGAATCATATTGACACTCATGTGGGTCGTCAGAAGGGTTGGGACCTTTAGCTCCACCACACCGACCACTGCCACTTGAGCAAAGAGAGTAATTTATAGCAGTAGTAGGTTACTGCTGGGGGAATTCTGTGCCAAAAAATTAAAAATTCTGCGCACAATAATTTATAATTCTGCATATTTTATTTGTCAAAAGAACACAAAATAAACATGCCAGTTTCAATTATTTTGGTAATTTATTTCAAAATACCTTTCAGCAAGTATGTCTGTAGCAATACAGACAATAAAAAAGATTCAGGAAACGTTTTTTGACAAATAGATTCTTTACTAGGCATATTAATAAAGAACTTTGAGTAATAATTCTTTAAACTACAATACAGAAATGTATTTTCTGCACCCCTCAGAAGCAGTGCAAAGGCTTGGGGGAGTCCGGGGTAATGGAGGAGCGGAGGGAGAGGGAAGTAATTGCTGGGAAGGAGCCTGGATGTGAACTGGGAGGGTTGTTGTGTGTGGATGGGAGAAGTATGGAACTGTTTGGGGTTTTTTTTGTTGTTTTTTGGAGCAGGGGGGAATGAAGGGATTGATAGGGTGCCTTCCCCATGCAGTCCCTGGCTGACCCCAGCCTCTCTGCATCAGGCACATCTGCCACTGTCCCCATGTGTCCGTCCCCCCCACACTTAGCCAGCCCTTTCCCCCATCCCCATGTGGCCCTGCACCCTCACTCAAGCACCTCCTCCCCCGTCCCTTTGTGTCCCTGCACCCTCACTCCCATTAATCCCCCGCCCCCCCGTAGCCCCATGTACCCCACGTATCTCATGCCTTTTGACCAGGCCCCATGGCACAGTGCTGTGAGGAACGCAGACTTTTCTCTTCCCTATTCACAGCTCGGGCTGCTCCCGCCTGGGATCGGCTGCTCTCTCTTCTGACACCACAGCGGTCCCTGGTCAGTGAAAGGCATAACTGCAGCACTTCTCATCAAAATGCATTATCTGCTGAGGAAAAAAAATTCTGTGTGGCACATGAATTCTGCACATGCGCAATGGCACAGAATTCCCCTAGGAGTAAGTAGGTGGTCGATCTCTCCTCTGTGTGAATGAACCTCTAGGGCCTCTGTGTGAATGAACCTCTAGGGCAGGGGTCCTCAACCGTTATCTTTCTGAGGCCCCCTAACTTGCTATAAAACCTCCACGGCCCATTGGTGTCATAACAGCTGATTTTCTGCATATAAAAGCCAGGGCCAGTGTTAGGGGGTAGCAAACAGGCCAGTTGCTTGGGGCTCCATGCCACAGGCTTCAACCCCACATGGTGGGGCTCAGGGCCTCAGGCTTCAGTCCCATTCAGTGGGGCTTCAGCTTTCTGCCCTGGTCCCTAATGAGTCTCATGCTGCCCCTGCTTGACAGACCCCCTGTAACCTGCTTGTGGCCCTGCGGGCGGGCCCCAGACCCCTTGTTGAGAACCACTTCTCTAGAGGGGGATAGAACACTTTGCCATTGGATTTCACACGCAAAAGAGAATGGTAAGACTTAAGTTTCATTCCAGGCTTTGGAGGAAGGGTGTGTGCTCCAGTGGGCACAGATTCTTCTGTCCAGTCCTCTCAAGTGTCATCTCTTTTTCCCCATCCCTTCCAACCTGTCCATGTCCCATTCCTGTTTCTTTCCCACACCAGGCTCTTCTTCCCTGTCTCATTCTCTTCACTGAGCCAGTCCCACTTTCTACAGGTTTCTCATCCCCACTCCAGTTGTCTTGCCCCATCAATCCCTAGTTTCACCCTTCTGGACTCCTCCTCCCAGTTCCAGTCACATTGCCCACCCAGTCCTAATTTCCCCTCCTCCCGGCTCTCCATCTGATCTATCTCCCCAGTCAGTTGCTCTCTCCCCAAGTTCCCTATCCCCTCTGGCTTCCAGTCCGTTTTCCACCCTGGGCTCCTCATCCACTCTCGGCATTTATCCACCCATATCTTTGTCCCAGTCTACTTGTCGAGCCTATTTAAGCTCCTCTCAGTAGGGTTCTAGTCCCAATCTACCGTCTCCATCAACCCCCTGATCCCCCGGCCTTATCCCAGTCTACTCTGTAGGTCCTGTTCTTGTAATCTCTGCATCTAAATCAAGCAGCTTTCTCTTCCACAGTGCCTGGGCCAAGGAGGGGAATCCTTAAGAGCACAGGGGAGAGAGGCTTCCTGCTCTCAGTTCTGGTGCCTGTGCCTGGACCTAAACTTGGACCCGGCAGGGTCTGCAGCAGTCCAGAGCTATAATTACAGGGAGAATCTTATGTTCTTACCCAGATTATTGGTGCATTTGGCACATAATCCTAAATTTTCTTTTCCTTCCTTCCTTCAAAATATTTTCAGGTCACCTATGGGGTTTTACTAACATGTCTGTGCGAAGAGAAGTGTGTTCTCTTCAGCAAAATATTTTTGCCTAACATTTCCTCTTCTCTACTAGAATATCTGGGGATTGACTTTGCTTGCATCATCGTGCTAATGCTGATACATTGTCTTCAAAAATCAATTTCCATTATGAAATTTAAAGAACTCTGGACAAAGAGTGCCTCATTTTAAATAAATAATAAAAACAAATTTAGCACTTTAATGTGCATCCAGACACAAACAAAGTGCTGCTCGTGCAGTCTGCAATTAATGCGGTTGTACACCACTTTGTGTAAGAAGGGGCTAGATTAGAATACAAATTGAAAGCAAAATACCATAAAGATTTTTTTTTCTCTTTGGTTCATGAATCTTTAAAATATTTTTAAACATTTGCCTCCATGCTATGGTAGAAACAACAGTTACAGATCTAAAACTATTAGTTTTATTATTGTAAAGAAACTTTCTTATTGGTTTGGGAGAGAACTCCTCGGTATGTGAATTTGGTTTTTTTTATGTCCTTGTAAAATCCTATAAAGATACATGTTTTCTATAGAGTTTCAGCAAAGAAATTACATAAGATTGCAACAAGTATTGACTTATTTTGGCAGTCAGAGAATACCCAAAATATTATGGACAATTCCTTCTGTACCTTTTAAAACACATTTGTTACTACAAAATATTAATGCTCAGATAATGTTAGAGGCATCATTAAATGGGCAAAAAAACAACAACCCAGAAATGTACTGGTTTGTGTGGAGATCCAGGTGTCAGTCAGTAGTCTTCTTATATATGTTCACACTTGGCTGTGTGCTGGAAAATGGCACACATCTATTTAGTTTATTTTACTTATATTTAATAATATTGAGTAAAAATCAACATACAAGAAAAAGCAAATATTAACACTAGTATTTACAATTTGTTAAAGTGAAGTCCTCAACAAACACCTTGAACAATTTTAAAGACAATTACTTGTCAAATTTCAGTGAAATCTTCCAGAAGAAGAGTTTCTGGCATAGAAGCTGAATTTTTATGAAGCAGTTATACAGCAACCGAAAAAAACCCCTCAGAAATTATTATTTTAATGTGTTGTACTGGGTTTCTTTCTATATACTGCTTGTCTCTTAAAAAAATTAAGTTATTGTGCAACTACCCTGGGAGATTTAACTTGAAATGACCTTTATAAAATATTTGGCAACTACATTATAGCGTTTCTGTGGGGACTTAAAACATATCCATCTTATATTGTATGTTGTTTTTGCCGTTGCTGCAATACTTCTAGCCTGCAGGCTGCTTTATTACTTCTAATATTGTTATAAGAATAAAAGACAGATTGACAGTAAATTCTTTGTCTCTTTTTCTCTGGTAGGCTCTCTGGTAAAAGTTGGTTATCTTCCTGGATTATCATCCCCTTTGTTGGTTTATTTTGTCTCCTTTCTTTAAATATCCTTTCCCAAACACCTAAACTGATTACCTTCTCTCTAATGGCTTGCATTCTAGATTAGACAGACATCTTAGTTACTTATTCCAGGCCCATCATTTAAGTATCTGAACTCCTTGGGAACTTCTGAAGCAATTTGTTTTTCCCCACTCTGGCCTCTTTTTTGTTGTTGGTTGGAAAGAAGGTTGGCATTGGTTTTTAACTCTGCCATAATCACTGAAGTTTTTGTGAATTACATAATTTTAGATTAGAGAGAGGCATCTTCTTTTAAGGAATACGTTCATCCCTGTGTTATGATATCTATTATTTAGACATATACTTGACATAACTTGAATTTCCTGTTGCTTATATTATCTCATTTAATTTTTGATAACCAACTAAAGTCTTCCATTCACCTTTGCTCAATGCAGAAATTCTTATAACAGGAAGAAAAAAGTAGTAATCAAAGAATTGTATTTTTATTTGCGGCCTAGACTGACCATTTAAATATACATAAAAATTCAGTTTATAATTTCTTTTGTGATTAGCCAATGTTATCCCAATGTCTGACTAGATTTCAATGAAGTCTATTACATTTTGCTTACCTATATGTTTCTTTAATTGTATAACTGTATAAAATATACCATTCACTTCCTCTCCCTAAACTATTGTATAGCAATCATGGTCCCTTTCCAATGGTTATTGCATTTTGGTAGTGGACGAAATTGTCTCTGAATGTATATAGGATATAATCCTTTAAATTAGGCACTTTACAAATACTGTATATAAGATAATAGGCATCTGTTGATTTATAACTTAATTTTGAGTCCGCAAAAAGGACTATATGAATAATTTGCTATTCTAATTCCCGATCTACCAGCTGCCCACATACCCTTACCAGTCTCATCACTTATACATTGTTCTTCTTAATACAACCTGTCCATATTTTATATTTACATACAGATATAGTTATAGTGCAACATATACAACTGGAAAAAAAACAAACCCTAAATTCTGAGCTCAGTTAGACTGGACAGTTGCTCGGTAACTGAACCTGTACTGTGTGATGATTGGAGGTCAGGAGGCTCTATAAGTCACATCTCTGTGTATCTATGTTCTCACTGATATATCTTGAAGTAAAATAACTACCGTATTTTATATAACAAAGTCCCACAGAGTTTAAAGCTTCGTCTGAGTAGCCTATTATAAAATGCAATAAATAAAATAATAAATAAAGTTCACCATTACACATTTTTCCCCATGCACCCCCACAGAGATGTCTCATGTACTCCAGAGGTATGCATACCACAGTTTGGGAACCCCTGGTTTAGAGCAATGGTCTCCAAACTGGGGTGCGCGAGATGATCCCGGGGGTGCGCGGCAGGAGTAACGTCGCCGGTTGGCACTCCGCCGTTTTTTTTCTTCAGCAGCAGCTCTGCATGTCTACAGCTGGTGTTCCCCTCCAGCAGCCTGCCTGCAGCAGGTCTTCTGTTCTTCTTCCGTTGGCAGGGCATCTGCGGCAGGTCACCCTGCAGGTGTGCGAGCCAAGAAGTTTGGAGACCACTGATTTAGAGGAATGTCTTGTACTGCTTTTGTGAAGGGGTTAAGTGCTTTGATCAGCTATGAGAAACTCAAGTGTCTTTGGTCTCCATTCTGAATGACATTGAGCTACTGAACTGTATTCCAGAAAAGAACACCGTTTGTTTTCTGTCCCTTTGCTGTGAGGTAAAAAGATGAGGGGCAGTCAGAAAATAACTAAGGTCTTTTCTACAGATCTCAGAGTAACAGCCATGTTAGTCTGTATTCACAAAAAGAAAAGGAGTACTTGTGGCACCTTAGAGACTAACCAATTTATTTGAGCATGAGCTTTCATGAGCTACAGCTCACTTCATCAGATGCATACTTGTGGCACCTCAGAGACTAACCAATTTATTTGAGCATGAGCTTTTGTGAGCTGACACGCTGAATATGCATATTCATTAAAATAGCACTTGTACCCAAATTTACACCAACAGTTGCCTCCTTGTCTTATCTTTGGGCTGAAACCTAGCATTTTGGATACAAATTAATATTGGTAAATAATATAAATTCTAGTTTTATATTAGTTTATATTTTATGAACATATTTCCTTCTGTACAAGGAGCAGACATTTATAGAATAAAAATTCATTAATTGAACTTCTGTTTGGATATTGGGAGTCAGGAAGCAATGGATAAGGGTTAATTATCCCCCTCACCTCTTAATTGCATCACAACTGGAAGCAAAGTCCAGGCCATGTGATAACACAAGAAAAGTTCCAGAGATAATGTGCTCTCCTCTTATTTCCCCTTAATATTCTTAGCAAAAATCCTAATTTATCAAACTCCTTACTTTTTTGTTGAATATGACCTACCAAATTAGGTAGTCCTCCCCCAAATTAATTTTTAAGAGACAGCAAAACATTCTGAAATCAGTAGAACTTGCATTTTCTCATCTGAGTAATTTTTTTAAAAAAAGTTGAGTAAAAGAAAACGCTAAGGAAAATACTGTTTAGGGAAATAATTTATTCTTTCCATTCTCTACAATGTGCTCAAGAAAAAATACAAATGTCAATCCTAACAAAGCATCATTCCAACAAATAAAGTAAGTGTATTCTCAAACTATTTAAATTGCCAATACCTGAGCTGATTTTGAGGTGCTGAGTATCCAAAACTCCCATTTATTTAAGATCAGGCCTGCTGCTGTCTTCAGATGTGCTGCTTAGTCATTGCATAAGTAGCACTGGTACCATTAACCATAGGTGCCGAGTTTCTAATCTGCCAGGAGGTGCTCCCCCAGGCTCTGCCCAGGCCCCACGCCCACTCCACTCCTTCCCCCAATGCCCCACCCTGCTTCTATCCACCCCCGCCCTGCCTCTTCCTGCTCAGTTCCGCCCCGAGCACGCTGCGCCCTCTCTCCTTCCCCCTCCCACCCAGCGCCTCCTGACGCCACGAAACAGCTGATCTGCAAGAGGCACAGGGAGGGGAAGCCGCTGATCTGTGGCGCTGCAGATGGTTGGGAGGTGCTGGGGGAGTGGAAGGCTCTGATATGGGGGCTGTCGGTGGGTGCTCCAGTCCCGGAGTCGGCGCCTATGCCATTAACACAAGCTTGTGCTAATAGTCAATTCATTATTTTTTATCAAGTATGTAGCAGTAGTTTATTGGCTCAGGAGAAATATATTTTTGAATTGAAATTAAAAAAAATCATGGTGATAGTAACTGAAATAAGTTAGTATCGCATTTGGCTATGGATGTATAATGAACTGCTTTCTGCTTTGGTGGATCATATTGTATTAACTTTACTGTGTGGCTTAGGTAATACTGACTGAGTTGCTTATTTTTAGGAACTTGCTGTTTTCGTCTTTGATAAAAAGTTAATAGACAAATATCAGAAATTTGAAAAGGATCAGATTATTGATTCTTTAAAGCGAGGAGTTCAACAACTAACAAGGCTTCGACACCCTCGACTAGTTACTGTTCAACATCCATTAGAAGAATCCAGGTAAATTTTAGTAAAATTGTAAGTATTAATTTTTTGCTGGACATAGAGGTCTGGGGCATTTGGAAAAATGTACAGAAATAATATCAAAAGATATGGATTTGGCAAATAGAGAAAATAAAATAAAAGTAGGTCATATGTCACCATGTTCTTGTTGCACTGTTGCCCAAAGAGTCACTTTTTCTGATATTATTCAGAGATATTAAAGGTACAGTATGTACTGACTTCAACTGCTAAAATATTCATTAAAACAAAACTTTCTTTTGCGCAGTTATACTTCACTTTAAAGAGGGCTGAAGTCACAGTAACTGGCAAAGCAAAGAGCTTTTCTTGATTTTTGGTTTATTTTGTTTTGGATTCTACTTTGTAAAAAAGTCATGAATAATGCTATGTTTTTCCACCCTCAGTTCCCCACTCCTTTTCCACTCACTTTGCCCGAACTACAGCAGGAGACCTTGCCCATGCTTAAAAAAAGTTAAAATTATAGGTGTGTGCCAGCTTCCGGATAGTTAAGGTAGAGAAAGCTTTACGGTTTGAGGTCAATTCTTGTAAGTGATCTTGTATCTGCATAGTTACTCAGATTCCCTTGAAAGTTAGTGTATCTCATGGGGCGCTGGGGTAGGGATAGTGATATAAATTTGAGGTCATTTCACGAAAAAATTCCTGAGATGTAGCCTCCTTTGGGGAAGCAGTATTGAAAATGTTGTTTAACAAAGTTAATCTCTACAGATAGGCTTGAGCCTAACACTCATGCACAAAACTGATTATCTTGTGTATGTGCATGATACCCAAGTGGGTTATTAGTCAGCTAGTTTTCACATGATCTGGATGGCTGAATGGGACATGCTATGGCTATTGAATATGAGCAACACCTAGGCATTTTAATCTGGAGCCTGCTCTTGCTAGAAATCTGGAAATGTAGTAGTCATGTTGCTACAATCTGCCTTTGTCAAAGAGGTCTCTTGTTATTTTGGGAAAATGTCATCTGAGTACAGCAGAAAATTCAGAAGGTGCTCAGACTATTTTTGAAAAGAAAATTAATTGTGTATGCAAATGCTTGCTGGGAGGGGGAACTAGGGGGCAGAGGAATAGAGAAGGAATGGGGGAAAGGGGTTTGGGTTTGTGGTAGGGGGGATAAATTGGGGTGAGTATGAGGGGAGAGAGGTTGGGTGGTTCAGGTGAGGGGAGAGGATGAAGATGAGAGATGGAACACTGGGAAGGGTGATATGTGGGGTGGGTGTCAAGGTGAGTGGTGGGGGACGACCTGTCAGCCTCACATCCTTCTCTCCTGTGTGTGTGTGTGCACTGTGATCTTAAGGCAACACAAATCTAAACCTCTGAAAATCAGAAAATACAAAGTTAAGGTATATGCCATATCTTTCAGGGGATGGGAGGCTGACTTGCAGGGGAAGTAGACTGGGTGGGTCAAAGGCATAGCTGGGGAATCCTGGCTGAAGCAGTTGGGGAGTCCAGCTGGGTGGTGACGCATAGTGGCAGTATGGGGCCTGGTTTGATGTACAGCACTGGGTACATAACTCAAGGACGCATGCGCCCCTCCAGTAAGCTGCTGCCTGTCATATATATGCACCCTCAGAGGTCACCAGACAGCAGGAAGCAACATCTTACATGCTAATGGCTTCCCAAGTGCTAGTGGCTTAATGGGACAGGAATGGGAAGGTGAACTTCAAATGGCGGCCTGGGAGTACAAGAGTAGGGTTAGATGTAGGTGTATTAGATGTTGGCACAGCTTGGCAGAGCTGTGATAATGATATGAGGAAATCTGGGGTGGGAGTCATGACCTTCTGGAGGTGTGTGAATCCCTTTGCCTGACCCCTGAGTGTAATCTAAGGAAAGAGGTGCCTATGTACCCTGAGGGATCCGGTATGCCTCATTTCAGCACTGCATTGTGTAGGTTGTGTCAGTAGCAGAGCCCAGCTGTCTTCTGGCTGTGGGGATTGTCATCAGTTAGGTGGGAGATGAATGTGGTCTGTGGTTTCAGTGACGGGTAAGAGAAAGGATAGTATTAGATGGCATCATGTGCATATGGGTAAAGGTTGTAAAATTTAGCAGATATGGTGTTTTCTGTGGAGTAAGCTAGGTGTTTGAGTGTAGGGCAGATATAGATAGCTCCTGTTCAGTACAGTAAAAGAATGTGTGCTATGGGCTTATAGGTCAACGCTCAATGAGAGTAGAGTTAAGGTTATATGGGCATGAACCTTAACTCTGTATTTCCTGGTTTACATAAGTTTGTAGTTTTGGAACAGTATTAAGTACCACCAGGCACTTAAATCTGCTTTTTGTTGGTGAATAGGAATAAAAGATTGAGTGACTTCGTCATCCCCTGTTCTGGTCTTACCTAGTGGGTCAGTACAAAACTGAGTTTCTGTAGAGGCAGTTTTGTTATATTTAAAAAAAAAAAAAAGTGCAGGGTCAGGAGGAGCCAGGACCTATTGGTTTAATTGGAAGCCTGACTAACACCAAGGTTGAGCATCTTCAGTCAGGTTTTCTGACGCTTGTATTTATTCTGCTTTAGGATTCTTGCTTCTTCACAAAGGTGGCAGTAGGGAGAACTGAAGCTATGATTCTTAATCTTTGAGGGTGAGGAGCCAAGGATCTTTCGTGTTTCATCAGTTTTGTTTCTTTGGCCTTATTGTACTTTAGAGAGCAATTTCATTGGCTTGTGAAGTGTACAATCCATTAAGTTTTATCCTACTGCATAGTGTTCCCTGTGATACTTTTGAATGACTCAACAAATACTTAGTTTTTTATTTGTTTGCATGAGACTTTATCACCCTGAGTAATATATTCTGATTGGTTTTCTTATGTCTCGATTTTCCTTGCTCAGGTGGAGGCAGTGTTCTTATTTTCTCATAAAGAGCCTGCTAGTTCTTTCTCACAACAGGCTCAAGTGTTACCAACTAGTTAGAGCTTTTCCCTGTCGACTTTAGAACAATTGAGACTTAACCCACAGCTCTTAAGTTGCTAAGGCTGTTCCAGGCGTCTTAAGAACAGTCTGACAATGCTACCTGAAGCCTATACCTGTGAGGCAGTGTGGGCAGCACACTTGCTGGCATCATGAGACTGATATGGAGAGTTAAGAGTCACCATGATCCCCTTCTCCTTGACAGTAGCTAGAAGGCTTGTAATTTTGTACATATACAAGTGTACTCCTCTTACAGCCACCAAGGGAGAGGAGACAGGGAAGAGGCTAAATGAAGAGCCATTTCAAGCATAGTCACAGGGAGGCAACCTCGTTTATTGAGAGGATAGGACGTGAACGTTACAACACAATGTTAGAGGAGAAATGAAACCACAGAGGGAAAGAGGAGGTGGGGACATGGTGAGGGATGAAGGGAGAGAGTAAATGAAGACGCAGTTATGCTATGTTTATTGTGCAGTCGTTTTGATGAGTGTTTCAAGCATTTTTGCCATAAAAAATTGTATACTTTGTAGTGTCACTAAATATTCAACAATTGCTTCATTAATTGTTGGTCAGCACATATTCTCTGCTCTGCTGAATTTTTTATTTTCAGTTATTTTCTCTGCCTACCACTATGAACAAGGCTCTAGTTTGGTGCTGACTTTGGTCTCATAGGCTTTGACCCTAATGTTCTGGTTTATGGCTGACTGGTGTACACAAAGGCTGCTTTACTCAGAATCTTATCAATCCTGGTCCTAACTAAGCCTGATCCTGCAACTTGTACATGAATTCCTACTTTACACCTTTGTTGTGTTGGCTCAGTACAGGGAAAATATTCGTATTCTTTATCAAACACTATGCACACTTTTAGTACTATATACAGAGTAGCAAATGCCTTACTCTGACCAATACCACTTTCTGACTTCCAGTGTGCTTCCAAGACATCTTGTTACAGAATTAAAATATTTGAGATGCTATTCTTCAAAAGCTGACATATAGCATGGTTTAAGTAATATTGATTATTGTGGTGATATATCATGTGAAAGTTATTTTCTGTAATTCAAAATCATGACCAAGAGCTTATTAAATGTATTTACTGGATATATTGGATACCTCTTCCCTTTTTAGAGATTGCCTGGCATTTTGTACAGAGCCAGTCTTTGCAAGTTTAGCTAATGTTCTTGGCAATTGGGACAATCTACCCTCTCCTTTACCATCTGATATCAAGGAATACAAACTTTATGATGTGGAAACCAAATATGGCTTGCTTCAGGTATGTTAATGGTTTTATCTTTATTGGTTTACAAATTTAAGCCCTAATCCTGCTAACAGCTATGCACATGTTTACCTATATGAGTAACTGTGGATAAAGATAAGCATGTGGGTGACAGTTTGGTTAGGAATTCTGGAATTATTTATCTAAAAGCACAAGACATTTCTATCAGAGCATTCAGGATTGATAAGATTTTTTTTTTTTAATTCACAGCTGATGTAAGTGCATTCAACTCCATTTAAGTCTATGGTGTTAAACCCAGTTATATTAGTGTTAACTTTTTAAAATTTACTTATAGGTTTTTCTATAGTGGACATCACTATAGTATCTGATCACCTTAAATACATTAATGAATCTATCCTTACAACAGTCCTGTGAGAAGGGAACTATTATCCCTATCTCTTATATAGGGAACTGGGCCATGGAGAAGTTAAGTAACGTGCTCCAGGTTGCTCAGGAAGTCTGTGGTGATGCTGAGAATAGAACATAGATAGCCTGAGTCTAGCTCTATCCAATGCCTTAACCCCATACTGTTTTTTCCTCTTGCCATCCTTGGCAAATTTGGTCTATTTTCTTCTCCTTGAGAGAGCGGTTTAGTGTAAATCCATCTCCTGGAGGAGAAAAGCGAGGTGAGGGCACAGAACACTGTATTAGTTCCAGACATAATACATTATAGTGGTGCTGATTATCACTGGGGTATTCAAGGAATTGCTGTCAATTCCATTACATACAGTTTTTCAGGGGTTGTATATTTTTATAATAGTTGATTTTAGGTTAAATACTATCCTACAAGGTTTCAGCCTGGAGTTACCCTTCTGAAATAAAAAAAAAAAAACACCTGTGGGCCATACCTTTTGATAAGTAATCTGAAGACCAATGATGGTGATCATAAAAAAGTAATTTTTCGAGACAACTTTGCATTAATATTTGAGAAGAGTAAGAGATGAACCAAAGAAATGAGCAAACAGCGGTCAGTGGCTCCCCATTCAGCCAACTCATCTGGTGAACATTCAACTCATCCTGGGCAAGTGGGTTTTTCAAGCCCCTGTGATAGTTAACGTGGCATTAGTAACTCCATGAGCAAGTTCTCAACCTGAATTTGGTTTGCTTGATACATGTTTAATTTTTTCAAAAATTTTAGAGTGAAATTTTTTCTTCCCTTGTGGTAGATTGGCTTGACTGTTTCTTAGTTAACACATGCCAGTTGAGCATGGGAAGTCAGACTTTGCTGTGATAAATGACACCTGATAATTGATGTAAATATTTTGCAAGTGTTTTGAAAGAATATATGCAAAAAAACTTGAAATAATCTTTCCTCGTTAACAGGTCTCTGAAGGTTTGTCCTTTCTGCACAGCAGTGTGAAAATGGTCCATGGAAACATTACTCCTGAAAATATAATTTTGAATAAAAGTGGAGCATGGAAAATTATGGGATTTGATTTTTGTATTCAGTCAACAAATCCATCTGAACAAGAGGTAATAAGGCTTTATTTTTGTCTGCTTTTTACTTTAAATGTAGATAGTGTCTAAAGCAGGCTGCATGATCTACTAATTCTAGTACTGTATCATGTACTAATTTCTCTAAACCTCTTTATTTAAAAAAAAAAAAAAGAGGGGAGGCTATATGGCATGATAGGTCATCAGCCCTTTACTTCTGGAGGTCTGAGTTCAAATTCTGCCTTGAGTTACAACTGAAAATGAGTTTGAGCTGGCATCCTTAAATTAGGGATTGGGTTCTAGTCCTAGTATAGTGGTCAGTGAAAAATTCCTTGTACTGTACTTTAAAAATGAGTGTGATTTCATCCTTGAGCCCCATGCACATATGTTGCAGAACTACTACATGCTTGATAGTTGTTGCTTAAAAGAAACTTAAGAGTGGATTAACAGGGACTAAATAGTTCAGGGAATTAGTAATGGGATGTGACATTTGTCTGTGCAGAGTACAGCATCTACATCTACTGGTAGGTCAGTACAGGAGGATGCCACCTTTTCCCCTAGTGCAACGTTTTTGAGGCAGCAGGTCACCAGCCACTCTTGGCACCAAGATAAACCAATAACAGCCCAATGGACAAGGCTACCGTCCTGCCACAGAGTGCAGTGTTCCTGGTATTACTGGCAATTCTTATCCAGAAATACATTTAATTTCATAAAGTAAAACGAGTAGCATATTTTCTGTAGCTCTTTTTCTAAAGATTAATTTATGCCTAAATATGTAAACCATACTTTGAAATGTTCATCAAGTTTCATAATTCTATATCATCTTGGTGTGATATCTGCAACAGTCAAAGCATACCCATTTAGCCTATATAGCCACTCAATCACTTTTTCTTTACTGTGTCCCTGTTGTTTTACTTATGATGAATTTGAAGGAATTTGACTGTTTGCTGCTTATTCAGTAATTTTCAATTTAAAATCTTCAACTGCTATATTTTCTTTCACTGTTTTTCTTACAGCTGAAGTTCCTATGTAAAGAATGGGACCCGAACTTGCCATCCTTGTGTCTTCCAAATCCTGAGTATTTGGCACCAGAATACATCCTTTCAGTGAGCTGCGAGACTGCCAGTGACATGTACTCTTTAGGCGCTGTCACGTATGCAGTATTTAATAAAGGGAAACCTATTTTTGAGATCAACAAGAAAGATATTTATAAAAGTTTCAGTAGACAGCTAGATCAGGTATCTACTATACTTAGCAATATGTTCTGAATTTGATTATCACTTTTTAAATGTCTCAATGTTTAAAAGCAATTGCTACTTTAAAAAAGAAAAGAAATGGATATCTCAATGTAGTATACAACATCGAGAGCTACAATATAAATGTAGTTACAATAATAGGTCACATCATACATGCTACCTCTTTAAAATCAGTTTTTATAAAATACTTAGAATAAAAATAGATGCATAATTCAAATTGCCTGAATAAACTACTAGTGCTGACATTCTACCTGGGGCTCCTTATGTCTCCATATGCTGCTAATAGGGGATAGACATATGATGTGCCACTCTGACTGTGAGGAGAGCAAACAGGATATCAACCACAGGACAATGAACAACTGTGTTAGCATGTGAGAATTGCTGAGTTTAAATAAAAGGTGGTGAAATCACCCACAGGTGAGAAATTGTGGGTGACTCCTCCCTTCCTCCCACAATTGAATTGGAAAGATGCCCTCCTCACTTATCTTCAGAGAAAAAGAAATTAACTTTTCTTTCTCCACCTCCTGTCTGCTGGAGGAAGAGAAGAGATGCTGAGTTATACTGATGTTCCTTAGGGCTTGTCTACACTGGCAATGCTAAAGTGCTGCCGCGGCAGCACTTTAACGTGGCTTGTGTAGTCACGGCAGAGCGCTGGGAGAGAGTTCTCCCAGCGCTCTAAAAATCCCCCCTCCACGAGAAGCATAGCTACCAGCGCTGGGGCACTGTTTACACTGGCACTTTACAGCGCTGAAACTTGCTGCACTCGGGGATGTTTTTTCACACCGCTGAGCAAGAAAGTTGCAGCGCTGTAAATTGCCAGTGTAGACAAGTCCTTAGTCACGTTTAAAGCTCTATCATGACATACAGATCACAATGCACTATTAAAGAGGCCATGAGCCATATGGTTGAGTTCCTTTCGCTACAGAATTAGGCTATGTCTACTCTACCACTTACGTTGCTCAGGGATTTGAATATTCCACCCCACTGAGCGACATGTTACACCGACATAAGCGCTAGCGTGCACAGCGCTATATCAGTGGGAGAGCTTCTCCCGACAGTAAACCTTTGCCGCTCGCAGAGGTGGTTTCATTATGCCGACAGGGGAGCTCTCTCTCATCGGCATAGGGCGTCTTCACCACACACGCTGCCGTGGCGCAGCTGTATCAGTACAGCTGTGCCACTGCAGTGCTGTACGTGTAGACATGGCCTTAGTAAACTCAGGCTTTCAACCAGTGCCAGCATGCAGTGCCTCTGTAAGAAAAGAGGTAGGAATGACCACAGCTGAAGTTTGTGCTTGCATTTATAAAAATTACATTTTTAAAGTAGAACTAAGAAGGCATCAAATCAGTTGTCTTAAAATGAGTATGTAGAGTTTTCTGTATTCATGGATCATGTGCTTGAATTATTTGTACAGCTGAGTCGCTTAGGCTCCAGTACACTTCAGAATATACCAGAGGAAGTACGTGAACATGTAAAACTACTATTAAATGTAGCTCCTGCAGTCAGACCAGATGCAGATCAAATGACAAAGGTGAGTGCCTAGAAAATACTGTAGCTGCATGAAACAGGGCTAATAATGTGTGATTAGAAGCAAATAATATATGCACTTTTTTTAGCTGATGCTCTTTTCAATTGAAATTTTAAAATGTTTAGTTATTTTCTGTTGTCCTTAAAGGTACTACTTTTCCTTTTGTTTTATGACTCTCACATTCACTTTATGTATTGAAGCAGGGCTGTAAATTCTCAGGGAGGTAACCAAAGACTGAGTAGTCTAGGAAGTAGCCCAATAATGTAGAAGTAATAAGTATACAGTACTTCTTGGTAAGGTTGCTCTTTTATTAAAACTTGTCTTCATTCTTCAAGCTTTTGTAATGCAATAAATAATTGTCTTCCATATAAAATAAACCAAGTTAGACAGATCATATCAGCAATACAAATATTATCAGTTTTTCCTTTAAAAAGCTTGGCTCAAACAGTCAATTGTTTTAATGATGAAGTTTACTTGTCAGTCACAATACTATTTATTGTGTAAAAATGTACTTTTCTATTTGTTAGATGTAGCCACTTAACGATAAAAGCATGTTGATTATAATGTATTTGAGAAGATAAATTAGATCATTATTTTACATATGTTACATTTACAGTAGCATTGGTGGTGGTTTCTCGCAAAGATCACACTTTTTTATCCTTTATTTTTAGGTACCTTTCTTTGATGATGTTGGGGCAATGACACTCCAATATTTTGATTCTTTATTCCAAAGGGATAATCTTCAGAAATCACAGTTTTTTAAAGGGCTACCAAAGGTTCTACCAAAACTGCCAAAGGTTTGTTTTCCTTTATCTTTTATCATTTTAAAATAAAGAGTATTGGAGTCTATGCACGTCCGTTCTATAATGGACTGCAGTGGGATTGGTAGAACATAGTAGGGAAGAAGAAGAGGTATGACAAACTCATTTTATGTGGGAATACCGTGCAGCTGCTGATACTCCTGGAGATAAGAAAAAATGTCAACCTTGAACTCTCATGGTAGCGAAATTTGCCTTGAAGAGTTCGCTTAACTCCTCTGGGTTCGTCCCACTTGGAACAGAAGATCTCTTCCTCCCTAAGTTCCCCATTCCCATTGCTTTACAGTCCACATCTTTCAAGTCCCTATCCTTCCAGTGCAATTGGACTTACTGAATTCTTTTTTTAGAGCTAGTCAGTGCTTCTTTATTGCTGAGTCATGCAAAGCTTTCTTCCCCAAGGGGGCTTGGCCCATTGTGCTTTTCATTCTCACAGGCAGCTTGGAAAGCTAGAGACTGTCAGTCCAAATTTCTTCTCCTGTATGGCAGGTAGATGGTATGATAACACTGGCCCCATCCCCTTCCCTTTTTTGTTAATCTTAGTTTTTATAGTCCCAAAGAAAATAAGAAGGAAAAAATACTTGTTTACCACATAGTCGAATAACAACATTTGTAGCCCGGGTGATTAAATTTCTACATCTTTAATTAAACTTTCTTTTTGAACTACTTCGTGTACAATCCTACTGCAGGAAGATCTAATGTTGAGTAATGTCTTTTTTTATTTTTTTATCTTAGCAAGTTTACTCTTAAAGTAAGGTTCAGGACTGATTGTTGCATTTGTCTACTACTGTATAAACCTGACTTTTATGAAGAAAATCTTGGCTGAAATAAATTTAGAAAATAGTATTTTATTGCAATGCAAAGCAACCACACCTCTTTTTTCTTTCTCAGCGTGTTATAGTGCAGCGGATTTTGCCTTACTTGACTGCAGAGTTTGTGAACCCTGATATGGTACCCTTTGTTTTGCCTAATGTTCTGTTGATTGCTGAGGAGTGCACCAAAGAAGAGTACATCAAGCTAATTCTGCCTGATCTTGGCCCTGTTTTTAAACAGCAAGAACCAATCCAGGTAGATTAATGTTGTTCTAAAAGTAAATCTCATTTTTTCCTTCAAGGTTTTTCCTGACAAAATCCTAATCAATCTTCTATTTATTTCCTTGTTCCAATCCAACACAAACTTCCAAACCTCAGTTCTGCTGTGTAGCTGTCCAGAGAGATCAGTCTTGAGTGAAGCAAGGCATTTCGTCCTCTGAAATGCACTGAGCCCATTGCCTCTGTAGCACACCTGCCCTTGACTGGTCTGGAATGCAACTTTAGCATGGCAGACCATTCGGCTCTCTGAAGGGGCAATAGACCTTTCATTAAGCGTAATATTGTATTGATATGGTGAGTCTAGAGTAACAAAAATCAGACTTGTAATTTATCATCAGGCCTGTTCTGAGCAGGACTAAACAATACTGGATAAATTTGCTACCACTTTTTTCTTTTTCTTTTTTTCTTTTTTTTTTTTTTGCTGGTATTGACAAGCCCAAAGAGGGAACATAGGAATCTTGGGTAAAGGTTGCCCCCCTCCGCCCCCTCCCAAAAAACTTTCAGATGATTAGGTGGTAGTATGTCTGGCTATCTGATGGCGTATGTCAAATGTCCAAACAGACACTTCCTCAACCCTTTCTGTCTTCTTTAAAAGCTGTTGGGTTTTGAGATTTTTATTACAGGTACTAGTGTTGCTTTTCAGAAGAAGAATGAGGTTACCTTGGTGAAGTATTTTGCTTGGGGAATTACACATTTTTATGTCAAGTTTGGTTTCACTTTAGGAATAAACCTATTTTGTGCCAATACTGTCACTGTAATGCTGTGCTCCTTCAGTAAGGTCCAAATTCTGCCTTCTAATGCATATGTGCAACTTCAGTTGAAGTAATTGGGAATTGCACATATGCATCAGAAGGCAGAATTTGACTGAAGGTTTCTTTGGAAACTAGTGATTTCCATAATGCTATGTATGTCAAGAGTGTGTTTCTATAGCTAAAGTTTAATAATGGACTATTTTGGAATTGTAAGACAAAAGTCCACAAGGCTTGTGGGTTTTTTTTGTTGTTTTATAAAAGGGTCAGTATATTTGTTTTAACTTTTATTTGCTGTTTCAAAAATCCAATAACATGTCCAAGTGTCTATTTTATCTTCCATGCCTTCAGGCTAGCAACATGGTGAGTGTAAATACCATTGACTCTGTTATAAGAAAGCTTTTGTTAATGTTTCAAAACTATATTGCAATAATAAACTTCAAATTGAAAGTGTAATGTTACAGAAGTAAAATCTGTGGTATTCATAACATTCTGTTGTCTTGTTTTATAGATTTTGTTGATTTTCTTGCAAAAAATGGATTTGCTCCTAACCAAGACTCCACCAGATGAAATAAAGAATAGTGTTCTTCCAATGGTTTATAGAGCCTTAGAAGCACCTTCAATTCAGATTCAGGTGCAGTAACTATGGTTTTTCTTTAATAGTGTATAAAACTTTCCTCTTTGCTGTGAAGGGATACTGTCAAATTATGTATACCCTACAAGAGAGGTGGGCAAACTATGGCCCGCGGTACCGTTCTGCCCGGCCCTTGAGCTCCCAGCCAGGGAGGCTAGCCCCCGGCCCCTCCTGCGCAGCCTTCGCTCACATTGCCATCAGCGCTGTGTGTGGCGGGGCTGCGAGAGCCGACGGGTGTAGTGTATTAAATTGCTCCCCATAGGAATGTGCTACTTATGGAGCACCAGGACTGGCAGCCTTAAGTAATACACCATAAGTAGCACATTCCTACGGGGACCAATTTAATACACTACACCCGTGTAGGGAAGGCTGTGCCTCCCCAAACAGCCTGACCTCTGCCCCCTTCCACTTCCTGCCCCCTGACTGCCCCCCTCAGACCCATCCAACCCCCCCCCAACCGCCCACCCCGGGACCCCACCCTCTATCCAACTTTCCCTGTTCCCTGACTGCCCTGACCCCTATCCACACCCCCACCCCCTGAAAGGCCGCCTGGGACTCCCTGCCCCTTATCCAACCTCCCCGCCCCCTTACCATGCTGCGCACCAGGACTGGCAGCTATAAGTAGTACACTGTAAGTAGTACATTCTTATGGGGAGCAATTTAATACACTACTCCAGCCCTCCATACAGTTTTGGAACCCCGATGTGGCCCTCGGGCCAAAAAGTTTGCCCACCCCTCCTTACAACTTTTCTCTCCTTGCAAGAGGAAGTTAAAATTTATGCAACATACCTGCAGGATTATGCATTAATTCCAGAATATGTTGTTGGACTTTCTCCCTACCTGACTAGAAAGAGATCAGTTAATAAAACATGGGTGTTTGCCTAATCATGCCAGATGTTGTTGATTCACTGTTTTCCAGTGTATGAAAAACTTCTTCAAGCAGAGTGACACTTTCTGTTCAGGCCTGTTGCCTAAATAAGTATTTAATGTATTTTTTATTGCTTTATTATCTTTTGCCTTTTGGAATTTTCTTTTTGTGTACTGCCAAACCAAAATCCTTGGATAAATGGGGGCTTCAGCCCTGCAAAGCCTAGAAGTCATGGGGGAAAGTAACTGACCTGTGGCTTAACTAGAATTTTGGATAACTGGAGTTAAATTAACCAGGTTTTATCTGTCTCTGTATCTTAGGTTAGTTTTACTATTCATAATTTAGTCTAAGTAATTATTCTAATTGGATACTTCTTTACTGCTGAGACACTTTTTGTAGTAGTCAGGTGGCATTTTAGGTGCTGTCACATTTGTTGTTGTGAATTTATTTTTCATGTAACAAATCAAGTGAAATATATATTTTAATTCTTTGCTTTTCTGTGATTAAAAACTAGCTTTCTGTAAAGTACTGTTTTGTGAAAATGTAAGCCTTTTTCTTGATCCAGATATTTTGAAGTTATGATACTAATGTAGCTCTTTTCATTCAAAGGACTCTTCAGGCATGAATCCTCAAATTATGCTTTAGTAGTAGTCGTAGTAGTACTAGTGTAGTTTTCATTAATATAGCATGTAGTAATGGTAACTGAATGGTGGTTCTATAATATAAAAGTATATGTTTTTCGTAAATCAGACTGCTTGAAGTTCTAGCTTTTTAAAAATAAGTTGGGGATCAATTAGGTGACCACGTTTGTTTGTTGAAGAGGAGGATTGAGAACGTTTTAACTAATATTTTTGCTCTTACAGTATATATATTACTAATTTTACTGTAAAGTGAAGTTTTTAAAAACTCCTGTGGTTTTTTATTTACAGGAACTTTGCCTTAACATAATTCCTACGTTTGCCAACCTAATAGACTACTCATCAATGAAAAATGCATTAATACCAAGAATTAAAAATGCATGTTTGCAAACTTCCTCTCTTGCTGTAAGTAAACTAATGTTCTTGATCTCTCCATCCCCTACTCCCAAAACATTAAAATAGTGCTCAGATCATTTTGGCTTTTCTGTTGTTGCTTTAATTATTATCAACATGCTGCTGGAAAGCAAGAGCCTGGTACAGAAAACAGAGCAACTCCTACCATAATAGTGTGCATTCACTTCAGGTTTTTCTAAAAGTATTGCTGTTTGTTCAGTAACCAATATGCAATCACTTGTGTTTCAGTGATGCAAAACTTTCTTTTGTTTTTAAAAAGAACTGTTCTGGATTTTCCTTTTATATACTTCTTTATGTTATATGAGAAAACTAGCTAATGTGAAAAGTAATTGTCTAGTGCTCCTTGATATGAATTATATAAACTTTCAAAATAGTTTTCTGGATTTCTCCCCCTATTCCCCATTTTAGATATGTCCTGTCAAAAATGTGAATAATTGAAGTGATTAGGTATTCTTGAATTCAGCGTTGAGTCTGTTTGATAAAGTAATATGCCATTTCAGTTAAGTAGATTTCACACATACTTTTTGAACTGCATTAAGCCTTATTTGATTCTCTGATTAGAATGAAGAGATTTTTCAAAATGAAGTACCCATCAAGTAATTTAGGTACCTAAATATGGACTTAGGATCCTAACTTTTAGACACCAATTATTAAAAAAAATCCTAATATTTGTTTGAGCCTTATTTATGTTCAGAAAAGGTTTTTGAAGAAAAGCAGCAGTGTTTAAATCATCCTAGCAACCATTCTTATTCTTTGAGCAAATTTCTTATTCTTTGAGGAAATCCAAGACATAAGCTGTGATGTGTGGGAAGGAGTCCTGCAGGATACTGCAGGTTCCTCCAGTTTCTACATTGTGACTTGTACACACTTATGGTTCTGTCTCACTCTCAGTGACATCTGCTTAATTTAGTAAACTACAGCAAGAATGTATTGTTCATGATCACTGCAAAGGCAATATCACAACAGAACACTAAATTCTATCATAGTGTGTCTAGAGCATAATATCAAGTGTAGAATTAGTTTAATTCTAATACACTTTCTGTTGGGGGACTGTATCAAACACAAGTCGATGAACTGTACTGAAGAGTAGTGCAGTCTATATTTTCCCACTCTAATTTTTGATAACGGAAAAGAGCTAATATCAGAATTGGTCTCTTGCAAAATGGAATATTTTCAATGTGTTGTTTTTCCCCAAGCAGGTTATGTTTAGTACTGGAAATTAAAATAAACTTGCTCTGACATTTCAGCAAAACAAATGGGTTGTGGAGGATATACATTGTATGGAACATGGAAATATTCAAAACACAAGACCTGGTAGTAATGGGGGACTTCACACACATATCTGTTGGAAAAGTAATAAGGCAAAACACACAATTTCCAATAAGTTCTTGGAATAGTATTGAGGACAATTTTTTGTTTCAGAAAGTGGAAGAAGTAATGAGGGGGACAGCCATATTAGACTTGATTGTGACCAACAGGGAGGAATTGAGTATGAATCTGAAAATGAAAGGCAATTTTGGTGCAAATGATCATGAAATGATAGATTTCAAGATCCTAAGGAAAGGAAGGAATGAGAGCAACAGAATAAGCACATTGGACTCAAAAAAGCAAACTTTAACAAACTCAGAGAATTGGTAGGTAAGGTCCCAAGGGAAGAAAATCTAAAGGATACAGAAGTTCAGGAGAGTTGGCAGTTCCTCAAGGAGACTTTATTAAAGGCACAACGGCAAGTTATTCTAGTGTGAAGGGAAGAATAGTAAGAGGCAATATGGCTCCATCAGAAGCTCTTTGATGACTTGAAAATCAAAATGGAATTCCACAAAAAGTGGAAACATGGATGAATTGATAAAGAGTAGTACAAAAGAATAGCATAAGGATGCAGGAACAAAATCAGAAAGGCTGCACAAAATGAGTTACACCTAGCAAGGGACAAAAAAGGCAGTAAGGAGAGCTTATTTAAATGCATTAGGAGCAAGAGAAAGATGAAGGAAAGTGGTAAGTTCTCTACTTCGCGGGGAAGGAGACCTAATAACTGATGACATCCAGATGGCTGAGTTGTTTAATGCCTATCTTAATGCTGACTGGATACTCAACACAATTAATATTCACAACAAAGAGGAAGGAACACAAGCCAAAATAGGGAATGAACAGGTTAAAGAATATTTAGATAAACTAGATGCATTCAAGTCAGCAGGGCCTGATAAAACTCATCTTAAGGTACTTCAGGAACTAGCTGAAGAAATCTGTGAACCATTAATAATTATCTTTGAACACTCATGGAGGATGGGTGAGGTCCTAGAAGACTTGGAGAAGGGAAAACAGAGAGTACCTGTCTTTTAAAAGGGGAGCAAAGAGGATGGGGAATCCAGTCAGCTGAACCTTGGTACCTGGAAAGATACTGAAACAAATTATTAAACAATCAATTTGTAAGCACCTAGAGTAAAATAAGGTGGGTAGATGAATGGTTTTGTCAAAAACAAATCATGCTAAAAACCTAATTTCCTTCTTTGATGGTAACTGACCTAGTGGGTGGGGTGAGGTGCAGAAGAGAAGCAGTAGATATGATGTATCTTGATTTTAGTAAGGTTTTTGACACAGTCTCAAATGATATTCTTATAAGCAAACTTGGAAAATGTGGCTAGATGAAATTACTGTAAGGTGGGTGCACAACTGTTTGAAAGACCATACTTAGTTATCAACGATTCACTGTCAAACTGGGAGGGCGTATCTAGTGGAGTCCCACTGGAGAGTCAATCCTGGGTTCAAGTACTATATTCAGTATTTTCATTAATGACTTGGATAATGGAGCAGAGTGTGTGCTTACAAAATGCAACCTGGACAAATTGGAGAATTAGAAATCTACAATTCAAGAAGGAAATTCAATAAAGACAAGTGCAAAGTATTTCACTTAGGAAGGAAAAATCAAATGCACAACTACAAAATGGGGAATAACTTGTGAGATGGGAGGACTGCTGAAAAGGATGTGGAGGCTATAGTGGTGCACAAATTGACCATGAGTCAACAGTGTGATGCAGTTGTGGGGGAAAAAGCTAATATTTTGAGGTATATTAACAGGACTTGTATGTAAGAATGTGTTCTGCTCGGCACTGTTGAGGCCTCAGCTGGAGTATAGCATCCTGTTCTGGGTGCCACGCTTTACGAAAGATGTGAACAAATTGGAGAAAGTCCAGTGAAGAACAATAAAGTGATAAAAGATTTAGAAAATCTGACCTATGAGGAAAGGATAAAAAACAGGGCATGTTTAGTCTTGAAAAAAGAAGACTGAAGTGGGGACCGTAATAACTGTCTTCAGACATGTTAAGGGCTGTTTATAAAAGAGGACTGTGATCAATTGTTCTCCATGTCCACTGAAAGGAGGACAAGAAGTGATGGGCTCAATCTGCAGCAAGGGAGATTTAGGATACATATTAACTATAAGAGTAGTTAAGTGGTG
Organism: Eretmochelys imbricata; assembly: GCF_965152235.1. NCBI lineage: Eukaryota > Metazoa > Chordata > Testudines > Cheloniidae > Eretmochelys > Eretmochelys imbricata. The sequence goes on along the minus strand of NC_135572.1, from coordinate 273,569,879 downwards.
GAATAAGCTTCCAAGAGAGGTTGTGGAATCCCCATCACTGAAGGCTTTTAAGAACTGATTGGACAAACACCTGTCAGGGATGGTCTAGGTTTACTTTGTCCTGTTTTAGTAAGGGGGCTGGACTTGATGACTTCTCAAGGTCCCTTCTAGCCCTACATTTCTGTGGGTCAAGATGTTATTTTTACAATAATGTTTAATCATAACTGTGTATTAGAGGACTTTGGGGTCTATCTATTTCAATTTTGTAAAAATGTAGTTCGTCCAGTTATTTTAGTCTGTCTTAACACTTTTGTTAAAATGTAAGTTTAAATACAAAAATCGTATCTGTTTTTATAAAGATTTAAAATTCATGTATTTTAAAATGTTTATTTTTAGTCAAAAATAGAAGTTAGAGATGCTACTTAACTTCTGTTACATATTTAATAGGTCCGCGTGAACTCGTTAGTGTGCTTAGGAAAGATTTTGGAATATTTGGATAAGTGGTTTGTACTTGATGACATTCTACCCTTTCTACAACAAATTCCATCCAAAGAACCTGCAGTGCTTATGGGAATTTTAGGTAATGAATATTTAATTTCCCTTCTTGTTAGTTTTGTTGTTGTAATCTCTATATGGCATATTGGAAGTGCTGTATGTGTTCCATGGCTAACAATTTATGTAAAAGCCTATTAGCTATTTTGGATTTCTCAGAGATTTTCTTTTATTCCAAATTGTATTCCCAATGCTCCTCTGTTCTCTGTTCGATGTATTTGTAGTCTATGGGCTCAGTTCAGTCACAAGTATCCTCCACAGCTGTTGACCTGTGGATCTTCTATGGGTCCTTTGGTTTCCACAGCTGCAGAGAATCTGCCGGAGAGCACTATAAATCCCTGTCACCTCCTGTTTCCTCTTCAGTAGTGAAGCTGTAAAATTGGACTTTCCAAGTAGCTTTGCTGTCCAGCAAAGAATCCCCTTACACTGTCCAGTTGCATTTCTCTTAAGCAGTTTCTTTTGGACACTAATGGGCTGGGTTCTCTGATCCACCAAGTTTACTTTGTGACACTTAAGTTATATAAAATTAGGTCAAAATGACTGGAAAATGTCCCAGAAGAATTCCTCCTCTGCAGAGGGGAATCTCTGTTGCTATGGGTGGCTCCACCACTTATATCGCCCAGAAAGCAGCGCAGGGGTATATCTGGAGGGGCATACAATGAGGCTCAGCTATGACTGATCTCAGCTGGCTGAGAATAAGGGAGTCATAATTATCTCCCTGTTGATGTCCCATCTGCACTGTTCCCAAGCTCTGCTCAGACACAGTGGAGAATAAAGCCTTAATTTGGGAGTGGTATGTAGAAATAAACTGTGAAAACCTCTTGATTAATACAGGCCTAAGCTTCCAGAAGGAACCCCTCCAGAAAGCAAGTAGACAGCAAAACTTTCACGGTTGCCAGGGGCAGGTTATGAACTCTAAGTATATGGGTGTCACTTGGGTTCAACAGCCACAAGTTACCTTGAGCCACCCAGTTACTCCTTTCTTTTGTTCTGAATGTTAGGAAGTCAGGGTACCGTTTGAGGGGGGGGGTGGGAGCCTTCCTCCCCCTCTACCCCCCGAGTTTCGTACAGGAGGCATGCAAGTCCCCAGGTGGAGCTCTTAACTACAGGTAGTACAGAGGTGAAAGTGGGCTGGTATAGCATACCGGTAAGAAGTGGCCACCGGTACGGGCCCGTACACAGCTGACGGCAGTGCTTTAACGTCGCTCCCCTTTTGCCGACAGGGAAGCAGGGGAAAAGGGGCAGTTACCCTGGGGCCCAGCGATTTAAAAGGGCCCTGGGCTCCCAGCCGCTGCTACTGCAGCAGCAGCAGGAGCCCTGGGCCCTTTAAATCTTCACCGGGACTTATGTGGTCCCATCACCATAGTATCTAAGTGCCTTACAATGTTTAACTTTTTTCTATTAAACACAAGAAGGTATTTTTTCACGCAACGCACTGTTAACCTCTGGAACTCCTTTCCAGAGGGGGTTGTGAAGCCCAATACTATAATGGAGTTCAAAAGGGAGCTAGATTGATTCATGGAAGATAGGTCCATCAATGGCTATTAGCCAGGATGGGCAGGAATGGTGTCGCTGGCCTCTGTTTGCCAGAAGCTGGGATTGGGTGACAGGGCATGGATCACTTGATGATAACCTCTCTATTCGTTCCCTTTGGGGCACCTGCCATTGACCACTGTCAGAGGACAGAATACTGGGCTTGATGGACCTTTGGTCTGACCCAGTATGGCTGTTCTCATGTTCTCCTCACAACCCCTCGGTGAGGTAGAGCAGTGCTGTTATCCCCATTATACAGAAGGGGCACTGAGGCACATACGGACTGAAGACCAGATTTTCAAAGGTATTTAGGCACCTAATGGGATTCTCAAAAGTGCCCAGAAGGTTAGGTGCTTTGTAAACCCCACTAGATGCCTAGCTGCACCTTTGGGTTCCTGAAAGCTTTTGAAACTCTGTCCCTAAGGCACTGGCCTGAGGTCATACAGGAAGTCCATGGAGGGAGTAGAACCCAGGTCTTTCAGGGGTAGCTCCCTATCCAGCAGACCAGCCTCTCTCTCTCCTGCATGCTGCAAAAAAAGAGGACTCTGATAGATGGGAGCAAAACCAAGGTGGCCAGCTCTCTGAGACTCCAGCAAATGGTCCCAGGTTGGTTGGGATGGATGTCATGGTTGACAGCATGAAAAGCAGCACAGAGGTCAGGAAGGATGGAGAATGAGAGTCAAATGAGAGGAGATCACTTAATTCCCTAGAGGTAACAGTTCTGCCCCATGCTGGGTTGTAGCACAATGGCTGCTGTGCAGTTTTACATTTTAAAGAAAAATAATTTTTTGTTCTGAGTTTAATAAAAGGAAGGAATCAGAAAGTGTCATATAAGTATCAGATGTGTTTATACCTCAAATTCTTAGGGTTTTAGCTGTATCCAGGCCAATTCCAGAACAAAGGACAAAAATTGCATCCACGGAGTCCATAAAGTCAACTATTATTATGACATTGATTTGTATTATTCACTGGGGACCATCTGTGTGCTCAGCAGTGTTCAGAATATGCCAGAAAATGTTGTCCCTGAGCCAATGTGTATAAAATGTGTAGCCCTGGATAAGATGTCTTAGATATTTTAAGTATGAAGTGTATAGTTATTAAGCACATGTTAATATCTATGAGTGGAGGCACTGGTGGCAATAGAAGTTTTACTGGATAAAGGACTAGAAGATTTGACCCTCCAACTTTCTTTCAAGAGGAAGAGCTGCCCTGAGCTCCTGTACCTGTTTATTTTCGTTTCCTGCCTGCAGTGGCCATGATATACTTCCAAAGTCTCAAATTTTTTCTCAACTTGAAAATGTGGAATGTTCTTGCTGTTTGGTTTTAAATATTCTCCAGTGAGAACTGCAACTCAGTCACTGTAGTGTTGTGTCTAAGACTTTGCTGGAAAGTAACTAGCCTTTAAATGGCAGTAGAACCCCTAGAGCCCCAGGCAAGTGCAGTATAAACTTACAGGGCCTTGGCCTAGTAAGTTGTTTCCAAAATTAAATCATCTCTTCCGAGCTTGGTGAACTGCAAAAAAGTGATAGAAAGTAATCTAGATTTTTCTACAATTGTTTCAATTGTTGTATTCATGAGTTAGTAACAAAGTAAGAATATATATTAAAATTTTAAACCTAACCAGTGTCTAAGTGACTTGACACAAGATGTCAGAACATGTTAGTATTAGAGCTGAGTGGGTCTAATACTTATTTAATTCTCTCTTTTATATAAGAATTAGATACAGTGCTCTTATCAAATAATTTCTAAATTATCTGCCCCCAAACCCTGTACAAATCCTAGAGTTTTCAGGTGCCTAAAGTCCCACCACCACCATCAAAATCTGAAATGCCGCCCCTGTTAGGAAACCATGTCTTTTTGTGCCCAGGTTACATTGGAGTTCAATACTTCAGTCCTTCACCTTTGTTTTTTCTAGTTTTGTGTTTAGTTGCAAATCAGTTTCTAACGAATTCTAATTAATCAGTTTCTTTATGTACAGATTTTTCCCTGGTAGTCTGACCTCTTTGAGTCCTGTGTTCAGTTTTATTATCAGTACGTACAATATGTATAGTTTTCTTGGAGCTCATTCACAATATTAACTACTAAACTACTGATCTTGCTATTTTAATGTTCTATACCAGGTATTTACAAATGTACATTTACTCATAAGAAGTTGGGAATTACCAAAGAACAACTTGCAGGAAAAGTATTGCCCCATCTAATTCCTCTTAGTATTGAGAACAATCTTAATCTCAATCAGGTATGAACACAGTTTTAATTGTTTTTGCACACTTTTACCTAATGAGCTGGTCTAGAAGTAGATACAAAATTAACATAGTTCTCTGACAAAATAGTTTATATGTTAGTGCATTTCAATGTGACTATAATCAATGATAAATGCTTACAGTGATATTGTCAGAATTGATAGGCTTAAAGAGCAATATTTGTATAGTGGATCCGGTCAATAATTCTAATTTAAGATTCTAAAGATGATGTTTTCATCGCTAAACCTGTTGCATCCATTAGTTATCTTAAATTAAAGCTGCTTCTAGAATATTTTCACTACTATTTGCCAATAAAATCCAGTATAGTTTAGTGACTGAATTACATACCTTCAAATGTAAGAAATTATCAGCTGACAGTCTTGACTTATAGTTAATAGAGGCACGAGAGAGTATGTAGTTCAGAATAACATCTAACAGACCTACATTTACTTTCTGGCATTTTAGAGCATTTCTGGTTTTCTAGCCAGAATGTCAGCACTCAAAGTAAGTAAATATTTCAAACTGTGGGACTAAAAATAGAGGAATTGAAGTCAGCATGTCACTTCCCTGACCCATACTCCTTTTACTCATCTGTTGTTTTTACACAATGATTTATTCAAGAGACTGACTACAAACCTGTCTGAGTTTGCAGATGATGCATGTAGAATATAAACACTATGGAAAAATTTAAACAAGATTAATGTTATAAGGCTGATGGAAAATGTTACATTAGGAAACATACAATACCATTCAAATATGCCATAAAATATTCAGGACAAAATGTAATGGGATTTAATCAAAGCATCACAAAAGGGCCATGGAGTAATATTGTGATGTCTTCTAAATGTCCTGGTAATTTAATTAACCACCTAACATTAAAACAGTACAAATCAAAAGCTAGAATGCATTCTTAATGTTTCCACTCGCAGCGTGTTTACAAGTGTTGCCAGTAGTGTAGCAATGCAAATATATTGCTGTAAAAAAAAACACACTTAAGAAACGTGAATTTTAGAAAAATTCCTGTATCTGTGCACACCTGATATAGGTTTTATACTGAACAATTGTTTAAAGTTCTATATAGCTGGATTTCTAGCAATAAAAATGTTAGAACACAATACATTTTTTATATTTTTACCATCACAATGCAAAATCTTAACTTTTCACCCATTTCCTTTATAGTTTAATTCCTTCATTTCTGTCATAAAAGATATGCTTAGTAGATTGGAGGTTGAACATAAGACCAAACTTGAACAACTTCATATTATGCAAGAACAGCAAAAGTAAGTGTGTGTGTGTGTGTGTGTTGTAATGAAGTTCAGTTCCACCTGTATGAGCAAATGTGAAACACCTCTAGCTGTAGCAGCACATGTGGTAGAGCCTTGCTAGTTCCTAATTCAGTCATTGATCACTCTCACAAATGGACAGTCTTTTTCCCCACCACCACTTTCTCAGCAAAGATTTGCGTCCTGTATTGAGGTCTTGTATTGCCGCTAAAAATTAGTTTTATAAAATATAATACAGTACTTTTTCAGTAATTGTACAGTAATAAAATTAAACCACATTTGTCAGTGGGATTTTTTTTCCAGTTTCCTAGCTAATTCATGCAATATGGTAATCCACTATAGATCTCCATTATTTAGTACAGTTCTGGAGTATGAAAATATATTTAAACAGTTGTTGAGGACTGAAAAATTACATTGGAGAAAATTTGAGTTCTTTCATGAACAAAACTTACTGAAGACTCTAGGGATATTGTATGGGATTTACCATGAGTTTAAATCAATTTAACTAAACTAGCTATACATATCTATTCCTGTTTAGGAAAGAAACAAAGAGTATTTGAAATTGGCATTAAATAACTCGCTACAATTTTAAATACTGCCTTTTCTAATCTGTGTCTCATGCATGCACGCTCACTCTAAATACAACAGTGCTGTGATAAGAGAAGTTTTTTTTTGTGTTAATTCTCGTAGAATTATGAACTTTGCTGAATTAGGGTCATTGCTTTGAGTGGGATCCATCTTTTTGTAATATTTGTACTCTGTACTACAGATCTTTGGATATAACTAATCAAATGAACGTATCTGAAGAGACAAAATCTAATAGTACAAGTAATCAGGTAAGAGACAATATTTTGCATACACACAGGCATCAAATTTGAAATGATCTCTGCAATATTTGGTTTATCTTAATCATAAATTACAAAATTTAAAATTGTTCATGGGTAATCTTTTTCAATTTGAACAGATTGACAAGGTGTTTAACAGTGCTGGAAATGACGTTCCAACTAGTGGATCACATAGTAAAGAAAATGGGCTCTCATCAAAACAGAAAAAGGTAAGCTCTTTTTCTGAAGGTGTTTTGTTATCCAGATGTGTTGGAAGCCAAAGGCCTGTGTTGTTTGAAAAAGTATGCATGTAAACACCTATCATACATTTTAATGCTTAAAGAGAATAACTGATCAGTTTTCCTCAGCACTGCACTCTGAATGTCCACATGGTGAGGAGCATTGAGAAATGTTTAAATTCTTCATTATGTTCCTGAGTCTCTTTGAAACAGTTTTACCGAAAACTGACATTGTTTGTGACACCAGCAGTATAAGCAGCAAGTAATATCAACTAATTTCTTTCCTACTTCACCACCAACAAAACTTTATAGCAAAATGTAGGTAGTTGATTTGCGTTTTCTATTACATTACCTCAGGCAACCTTAACCTAAGGTTACTAAAGAGGATGTAGAGAAAAACCAAATGCTGGATTAGGAGGCAGAGGCAAATTTTAAAAAATTGAGACCGCAAACATGATGGCAAAAAGCTAAAGGAGGCAAAAAATGAAAGGAACCAAATTGCTTGCTTTTAGAGTTGATACTCTATCTGAGGTTCTTTCAGCTACTGAATAATTATATAATTATATTAGTAGCCAAAAGAAATTCAGAAATATAATCTTCCCTCCCCCCAATTTTCTGAATCATCTCCTTCATTTGAAATAGATTGAAAAGGAGGTTCCCGCCCATCATCAACAAAAATTAAATTTAAATCCTAAAAGTTTTCTTCAGCAATCTCAAAATATAAATAAAGAACCCTTTGAAAAAGAAATACATAAATTATATAATTCTGTAATTCGTTTGCAGGATGGTAGTAGCCATGTTGGTCCCAGAGAGATGAGAGGTTAGAACATAAAAACTGCAGAGTTCTTTTTCAGATCTGGGGAAAGCAGTCAGAGTGCCAACTGTTAGTTTATATTTAGCCCAGACACTCTGATTTCTTTCATCAGACCTGAAGAACTCTGTGTAGGTCAAAAACTTGTACCTTCCACCAACAGAAGTTGGTCCAGTAAAATGTTACCTTACCTACCTTGTCTCTGTTTTATATTAATGACACACTGTTGAGTTCAAATGACAATCCACAGATACAAACTTAATTTTACAGTAAATTGGTAGTTTAGATTTGACTATCAAACTACACATACATTATTCTCAAGAAACACCAATTCTTCCAAGAAACACCAATTACAACTTCACAATTTTGTCAGATTATATTAGCTGATATTTCTCATTTATTCCTTGAAATAGAATACCTACATAAAATATGTTGAGTTTTTTAAAAACGCAGCAAATTATGGTTCAGAGATAAGGCAGCTGTGTTGTGATAGCCATTTCTTCGTACTCGGTGAGAAATTATGTAGGCAGTGTTAGTTTTATGATATCCTTAATTCATTTCCTTGCTTTTTAGCTACTTGGGTTTTCTAAATGTGGTGGGTTTTTATGATAAGTTTTTGTCACTTAGCAACATTAGCTAGTTTTGAAATGAAGTTTATTTTTGGAATAAAAAGTATGTACTGTATCATTAAATAGCTAGCATTATCATTTAGATTTCATATATTATAAATGAAGTAACTAGTCATGAGACATACTCCAATGTTAATGCTAATGCTTTGTGTTTTAAAGGTATCACTTACACTTGAAGAGAAACAAAAGTTAGCAAAAGAACAAGAACAGGCACAAAAATTGAAAAACCAGCAACCACTTAAGCCTCAATCACATGCAGTCACAGCTCCAGTCAAACAGGTGAGAAAAGATCTCTACTGAACAGTTTCCATGGTAACCTTGCCCCTATCTCCTTGCAAGTTCTGTATGTGTTATGAAAGTGATAATTTTCTATTTCTTACCTTCTTGATTTACTGACTTCCCCCACTCCCTGTTTTCAGTAGTGTCGATACCATAGAGTCAATGTAGCTAAGTAATAACAAATTGTGTTTGTGTTCTGCCCAGTGCCTCAAAAGCAATATTAATTATATTTATTATTTATGACGCAGTAGTGTCCAGAGGCAACATCATGATTTGGAGTCCCATTGTTCTAGGTACAATACAAGCTTACAGGAAGACAGTCTCTGACCCAAGGAGCTCACAGCCTAAATAGATAAAAATAAAGGGAGGGAGGAGGACAGGAATGCAGCACATAAGCAAAGCAGAGTGGTGGTTTGCATGCTGTTCATTACACTTTTTTAAAGTTGTGTCTGTGTAAGGTAGGAGGAAATAAGTTAGCAAGTGTGAAGGAAAAGGGATAGAAGGATGGGAGATATTTAAGGATAAAGAATCAAAAAGGTGATTAGGAAAGAGGGAGGACAGAAGAGAGCAAGGAGCATGGAGGGTAGGTAGAGCAAGGCTGGCATCAGAGAGGTTCTGATGAAGATGAGATTGGAGCAAATAGTCACTCAATAAAGGAAAGAATGCCTGGAGTTCAGTCTACAAAAGCAAAGCCTGCTGATATCACTGACAGTGGCAGATTTAGAATTAGTGGGGCCCTGTGTGCATTTTCAGGCGACCCCTCCCCCACCCTCGGGACTCAGCCAAGAAAAAACATTCTCTCATATCTTCTCTCACCCTCCACCTCTTTCTTCATTCTTTTTTTTCTTCATCCTCCTATATTATAAGTAATGGGAAGTAAATGAGAAAGTTTGGTTGTGGGGTGCAGGCTCTGGGCTGGGGCAGGGAGTTAGGATGCAGGAGTGGGGAGGCGCTTACCTCTGGCGGCACGGCTCCCAGAGTGACCTGTGCACACACCTCTCTGGCATCGGCTCCTAGGTGTGGGGGGCCAGGGAGTCTCCACACACTGCTGTCTGCAGGCACCACCCCCGCAGCTCCCATTGGCCACAGTTCCCGGCCAATGAGAGCTGCGGAGTCAGTGCTTGGAACGGGGGCAGTGCACGGAGACACCCGTGCACGGAGACACCCCAGGGGCCACGGTGACGTGCTGGCCGCTTCTCGGAGCGAAGCAGCATGGAAGAAGGGAGGCAGAGCGGGCAGGGAACCGCCTTAGCCCTGCTGCTGGCACATCTCTGCGCGCCCCTTGGCGGGAGAGGGACAGTGGGTCTCTGTATGCAGGCAGAGGCAGTGCGTGGAGCCACCTCCCCTCCCCTGCTAGGGGCGCGCAGAGACATGCCAGCAGCCAGCCACTTCTGGGAGCGGCGTGGGGCTACCAGCCACGGCATGCAGGCAGCCTGCCTGCCTGAGCCCTGCTGCACCGCCAGCCGGGATTTGGGGGCAGGTTGTCAGATATTTGTCCTGCACTTTGGGGGCCCCCCTGTCATTGGGGGCCCCATGCCACCACATGGTTTATTCCAAGGTAAATCTGCTCCTGATCACTGATGTCCTGAGGTGAAAGCCTCTTCTGGCACAGAAATCTGGTTCTTGGGTGCTTTCAATATCTCCTGGAAGAATATTCATGGACCCAGAGTTGGGGTCTCATTCTCAGCCTGCTTCTTGCTTGGGGAATCTGTTCTGGGGTGCTGTTTCGTCCCCTGTCAGTTCACATGACTCCAGAAAGTTTCTTTATTGTTGATGTCTGGTGATGTACAACAGAGGAAAAAAACCCAGCTTGATTTTTAGGTACAAGAAGAGCTTGCAGTGGTGGTGGTTGAAAAAGTTACATTGATTTGTTTGTGGCTGTTGTTGATGGTAGATACAAACAAAGGATATTTTCTGGCTATCATCTTGCTTTCAGAATATTACAGCAACCTTTTCTTCACTTTGGTGGGATAGTCAGAACATGATTTACATATTAATGTAAATATTTTGTGTACCTTAATTTTCTTTAAAAGTTTAATAAATCTCATTAAAGTAATTTCATTTAAACGTAGCTTCGCCTCTTATGTGAGATTAATTTAAACTCTGTTCAAAGTAGAGCTGGTCAAGAAAAGGTTTAGTGAAAAACTCTGGGCAAGAGGACTTGTTTCGTTCCCCATTTTTTCTAACATGGGGGAGGGAAGGAGTGCCGGGGTGGGGGAGGGAGAAGACCTTTCTGTCTTTGTCTTTCTTCCTTCCTTCCTGACACACCTTCTTCCTGTGGGGTAAGTGGGGAGGAGAAAGAGTGGGAAGGAAAAAATGATTTTTTTCCCCCTACCATTACTGAATGAAAAATATTATTGAAAACCTTTCTGTGCAGTGCTAAACTAGGATGGACTTGTTTTTTTTACACCCTTTGATCTGCGTATACTCACTTTGCTTATCAATGAATGTCTCCCATATTTACAGCAGTGGGTTTCAGCACTCCTGTTTCTATGAATAAAGACCATAAAACCAGATCATAGTTATTCTTCATATTTTCAGTCTGTGTGCAACTTCTATGATTTCAGACCAATGTATATATTGGTGCAGCCCAATGCATTTTGAAGAGGACAAAATGCCTGTCCTCAGATAGGAGCCATGCAACTTTTATTGACCTCAGTAAGAGTTGTACATACATCTGAAGGCTAAATTTAGACCCATATAGAAAATGTGCAATTTATAGTATAGAATATTGATTTACTGAACATATGCTTAGTGCATCTTTTTCAAAACACTAAAGGATCTCAGGGCACATATTTCATAGAGATATTTTTCAGCATGATACTGTATGTGAGCATTTAGCCATGTGACTCACTTTGACTTTAATGGAAACAATTGTGTTCAGATCCCTCAAGCTGTGCTGAAAATTCTTTTCAAGTAGTCTCAGCGTGTTAGTTTAGAAAAACAGTGTTTGCCAGACTCAGATGCCAAATCTGTGGAACAACTCAAAAATCTGAGTACCAAAGTAACCAAATTGTCCTTGTATAAGGTAAAGAAATTAACTTTTATGCCAAGTTTAAGGAAAACATGGAATAGAAGTAATTTCAGCTTCTGAAAATTGGGGTTTAAAAGAGGGCCACTTGTATCTTAACTGCAGAAGCAATGTAATAAAGTGTTGCTAGTATGTCTGGAGCAGCAAAAGCACATAACTACACTTGTATGTTTTTCAGACAAAGGATTTGACAGATACCTTGATAGATAATATGTCGTCTTTGACCAGCCATTCCATCAGCAAACCTAAAGTTGCTTCTTCAAGTAGCTTCTCTTCTGTCCCATCTATGACTGTTGGAATGGGATTTTTATCACCTATTGAGAGCACAAAGCGAAACATAACAAATGGACTAAATACTAATATGGGATTTCAGACTTCTGGATTCAGCCTTGGGGCAGGTACTACAAACCAGAATTTCTTCAGTAGTCCAACTGCAACTGGAATGGCCAAGATGAACATAGTACCAACTGCCAACATGCCAAACTACAGCCCTGTGAGTGCTACATCTGGAGTTTCACAGCCGACACAACACAACAGATCCCCAGACCTTTCTGCTTTAGATAGTCTTTTTGGTCCTCAAAAACCCAAAGTTAGTATGAACCAATTGTCACAACAGAAACCAAACCAGTGGCTTACTCAGTTTGTACCCCCTCAAGGTTCCCCGGGTGCAAGCAGTTCTGTTTTGGGCCCACAGATGAACACTCTAGGACAACCTGGTTTTGGTATGCAGGGTAATCCTTTCTTTAACCCTCAGAACTTTGCACAGCCAACAAACACCATGACAAACAGCAGCTCAGCTAGCAATGACTTAAAAGATCTTTTTGGGTAAAATGTCTTGCTTTCTTTTTCAAAGATTGATACAATTTGAATGATGGGTAAGCTGATTAACATCTTTGTATGACTGATAAAAATTTGACTTGGGGAAACTTTCCACCTAGCAAAATAAAGACTTGCACCGGAAAAAGATTTTTTTTTCAGGCTGACCTGGTAATGCAGTAGAATCTCATAATTGTCAAGCTGTCTTATGTGATAAATAATCTTGGCTCTTTTTCCCCAACTTCAGGGTTTTAAGTCAGGATACATCAATCTGCATACATCCATTCATAAAAGCAGAAGCTAAATATTTCATAATTGTTCAGAGATTTGTTCTGAATAGCTTTTGGATTTGTGTAATTTTACTCCATAAATTGAACAAAAATGGTTAAGTTGTAACACGCTAATTTATATTGTTTAGTGCCCCCACAATACTCAAGTCTCTGTTCAATATGTGCTAAATCCTGATGGGGTGTCGATTTGGATAGCCTAAATTTGGCATGACCCTAATTTGTACTATGACACACTATGGGAAGAATCAGTTATGTTGCATCCAAGAGGCTGTTTTTTTAGCCGTGTTGAATGAAAATATCTCTAATCATGTATAAGAGACTAAGGTTTTGAAGGGAAATGTTTTGGCTTTCACTTTATCTTGTTAGCCCTGGTCTACACTAGGGCTTTAGGTCGAATTTAGCAGCGTTAAATCGATGTAAACCTGCACCTATCCTCACGATGAAGCCCTTTATTTCGACTTAAAGGGCTCTTAAAATCTATTTCCTTACTCCACCCCTGACAAGTGGATTAGCGCTTAAATCGGCCTTGCCGGGTCGAATTTGGGGTACTGTGGTCACAATTCGATGGTATTGGTCTCCAGGAGCTATCCCAGAGTGCTCCATTGTGACTGCTCTGGACAGCACTCTCAACTCAGATGCATGATTGTTTGCCGTTGCTCTGACGCAGGGAGGGGCGACTGACGACACGGCTTACAGGGTTGGCTTACAGGGAGCTAAAATCAACAAATGGGGTGGCTTTACATCAAGGAGTATTTCAGGCAGGACTTCACGGAGGGTTCCAATAAGAAATGGTGCACCTAAGTTATTGTTCTTATTGGAACAAGGAGGTTAGTCTGGCCTCTGATTGATACATGGATAGATTTACCTCGCTGCACCTTCTATGTGAGTGACTGCAGTGTGATCTAGAGAAATGAGTCCCCTAGACGTGGGGCGAGGGGGGGGGTTTGCAAATGAGTACAAAACAAATCTGGTCTATTTCTTGTTTTGATACACTCCATCTACCTTTTACATCTTTGGCTGGCAGCAGACGGTGCAGAAGGACTGCATGCCATCCACATCTCATGGCTGCTCGGCAGAAGATGGTACAATAGGACTGCTAGCCATCCTCATCTCTTGCCTGCCTGGCAGAAGATGATGCAATAGGACTGCTAGCAATCCGTATCACCTGCCTGCTCACCATAAGATGGTTCAATAGGACTGACTGCAGCACTAAAGAGAATAACTTGATCAAGTCACTCCAGATTTAGTCCCTGCACCCATGTCTGCCCAGGCGCTCCTGATAGACCTAACACAGGCGACCAGGAGCACCTGGAACATGACGATGACGGCCACCAGTCCTATTGCACCGTCTGCTGCCACAAGGCAATGGGTTGCTGCAGCTGTGTAGCAATGCAGTTCTGTGTCTGCCAGAACACAGAAGACATAACGGTGACAGTGAGCTGAGCGGGCTCCATGCTTGCCATGGTATGGCGTCTGCACAGGTAACTCAGGGAAAAAGGCGCGAAACTTTGCCCTTGCTTTCACGGAGGGAGGGAGGGAACGGGGGCCTGACGATATGTACCCAGAACCCCCCGCGACAATGTTTTAACCCCATCAGGCATTGGGATCTCAACCCAGAATTCCAATGGGCAGCAGAGACTGCGGGAACTGTGGGATAGCTACCCACAGTGCAACACCCCAGAAGTTGACTCTAGCCTCGGTACTGTGGAAGCACTCTGCCGAGTTAATGCACTTAATGCACTTAGAGCATTTTCTGTGGGGACACACACACTCGAATATATAAAACCGATTTCTAAAAAACCGACTTCTATAAATTCGACCTAATTTCGTAGTGTAGACATACCCTTAGAGAGAAAGAAGGATTAATACAGCAGTAGTGTTCAACAAGAATAAGGTGATGATGGTGATCGTTCTAATTCTCACTAAAACAGAATGGAGATTTTTGGGGTGAAATTGTGATATTAACTTTAAGCAAGTTTGGGACACAGAAAAGCACTGCTCCAATAGTCATGCTAGATTATAACTTGCTTCGTGATTTTTGATTCCCAATTTTTAGCACCAGAGCAAGAGCCATGTACCATTGATGTTAAGACTTTCTAAATCCTGCTTAAAACGTGGCAGGTATATTGTAAGTGAAATATTTCTGTTTTAGTGGCTAAGACGATCTGCCTCAAAATTGGATATATTTTGCGTAGTTACATGGAAACGTTTTGGGTCACTTAACATTTTCCATCTATATTAGACTGAAGAGGACTGCTCAAAACTAGTGCTGTATAATTATGTGAAAAAGCAGTCTGCCATGATTGCCTTGATTTAAAATGAAAAATTATTCAGATTTTTTTCTGTCAAACTCTTACGAAGGACAAATGCATATGAAGTGACTTCTCAAAAGCAGAACTGTAAGTACTAGAATATATTTGGTGACTAGATAACTATTTTAAATCCTTTTAATGTATTGCTCCAAATTTAATAAAGTTCTCGAGAAAATTAAGCAGTAGTTTCTTCTGCTTCCAAACAGGTAGATGTTCAGCTTGCCTGTGATAGAATCTCTGGTCTGACAGTTTTCTACTGTTTGGTTTTAACTCTTTCTTTCCTAGAAAATTCAGGAACCTTCTTGTGTAATATTTAGAAGACTATAGCTGGCTATTTTGAGAAGGGAAGAACTAGTTAACTTTTCTTTATAGAAAACTTGTACTTTATTTTTCAAAGCCTTTCTCTAATAATATTGTTCTTTCATTTGCTGCTTAAGAAACCAAAGGGCCTTATGCTGTAAATGTGACTTGTATTTTTGTTAAATTGTATTTCCACAGTTTTAAGCAGTAAAAATGTTAAATGTATCTTTTAAAAAAACCTGTGTATTATAGCTGCTGCCTTAGTCCTTTTGTTTTAAAATATCTGGGATCAGTGAATTTTTTTTAAATGCACATTGTATGTGCTGTTGATATTTTTGGTAGATATTGTAGGTTACATTGAATTAGCAGCATAATTTAAACGATACTAGGACAACTGAACATTTTCGATACAT
This sequence comes from Eretmochelys imbricata, assembly GCF_965152235.1. Taxonomy (NCBI): domain Eukaryota; kingdom Metazoa; phylum Chordata; order Testudines; family Cheloniidae; genus Eretmochelys; species Eretmochelys imbricata. Next base: position 273,554,345 of record NC_135572.1, on the reverse strand, counting down.
ATATGGTTAATGACCTTCTATACTGTGGGTGATCCTAATGTCTCTTTTTTTATATAAATGAACTTGTGCATCTGATTTCTGAGAGATGTACTTTATTAGGGCAATCTAAGGCAAGACTTTGAAGAATTACTTGAGTCTGCATTCTCCTGAATTATGTGGGAAATAAAACAGTGTTAAAAATGACCACTGTTAATATAGTTTATTGTAAAATCTGATATTCAAGGTAGAGATGCACTCAAGCCAAAAAATTCTAATCTGGATTTTGAGCACTCCCGTTCTCTTGATCATCCCACACAGAGAGTTTGGGGGCATTCAGATTTAGGATTTTGGTTCAGCCTATTAGAGAGAGAGGACAGTTGCAAAATTTAGAATTTTGGGTCCGTGGTTTTAGTTGGGCCAATCTCCAATTCAAAGTATAGGGTAGTTCTTTGTAAACTATTTTTATGTCCTGTAGGGTTTATTTCTGAGAGAGAGGAAGATTGTACACAGGTAATATACTGGATAAATGTTTCTGTCTGGCTTGAATAATTTGAATTTTTTTCTGTGCAGCACTTTGGTGCAAAATTTGTTTTCCCTGTGAAATGAGGCATAGCTTCCAAAATCCAGAGTTCTATGCCTCCGCAATGCTTCTTGGGCTCTGTAACAAGAGGGAGTGTTTATGAAGCTGACTCTGCTATCTCCTGCTGCTTTTGCTCACCTCCAAGCCCCAATGACAGGTTGAACTGCAGACAGTAGTATAGCATGCGGTCAAAGTTAATACTACTGGATCGACAATAACATATATATCTGGAATCTGCAGAGGTATTAGGGAAAGGATGGGGGAGAAATGCAGAGAGAATGTTACAGAAGATGGTCAGGCCTGCCATTTTCCTAGTGAAGGAAGGACTTCCATGGGTTCAGACGTAAGTCGGGAAGATGGGTCACACCTATACTGCCCCTTCTTTATTTTCTGTATCTGCTTTTTTTCTCCTCTCCATGCATTTAGCCCTCAAATAGAATGGAAATTTTGGTTTGAAATTGATATTAGCTCTAGGCAATGTATAAAAATATTTATATTTGTCTCATCAAAATAATCATCCACTGTAAAATAAATGGTGTTGTTTCCTTGAACAATTAATGCAGGTTCTACGTTTCTGCCCTTAACACTGAAATGAACTTAAAAATATGTGCAAACATTGCATGCATCAAGTACATTTGTTTAGGTAACTCCCCAATCCTGCACTTATTTCTGTGCTATCAGACCTCCATTGACTGCAATAGAGTTCTGCATGAGTCTGGCTCTTAGTCGAGGATTGCAGTCCAGGTGTGTTATAACTCATTTTGTTAGAACTGAAAACTGGAGTCAATATATCAAAGCTAAAAAGGGACGAGGGAACAAGTTCCCTTTTGATTCACTTCACTGCCACTTTTTTAGTGTGAAAGACAAACTATAAACACTGGGGAAATACAGATGCATTTCCTCTGTGTGCAAGCATTAGTTGTCCTCCTGCTGTTCTCTCATGCAGTGTAAATTAGTGACTATAAGCCTAGTCACAGGCTTCTGGTTCAGACCCTTTTGTACTCTAAAGTCTGGAGAATACTGTGGAAAAACAAACAAAATCAGTAAAACAAATTAGCCTTTTAAATGGGGCCACAGTATTTAACAGGGCTTGAAGAACCTGTTCGACTAGGGCTGGTAGAAAGTTTTCCTGGGCAAGTGAACTGAGTGGGGGCCATGCACCTGCCGACTCCTTTCCTGGGAGGGAGAGAGTTGAGTAGCTCCTGAGCGGATATCTTTTTCAGGAATCCAAGAGTGGAGGGAGGGAACAGAACTGCTGCTGCTGCTTTTCCCATAAGGGTGGGAGATATGGAGTGGAGTCACCTATGTGGAAGACCAAGGACCTCTTGTATATGCAGAAGGGTAGTAGCATCAGAGGAGCCTTGCAAAAAGGTACTGAGCATCCATTATTGAAAAGGAGGGCAAATTTAACTGGGGGAATGGGTAGGGTATCTGTTTACTATTGGGGGCACAGCTGGCTGTTGTGAGGGAGGGAAGATGTGGTAATGTGAATAAAACGGATGTGGCCTTGGAGTACCAGGGTCTTGAGGGGTTTGACAGTACAGGTACTTTACACTGAGGCTGAGCAGGCTTGGTCTTCGGACAAATAGGTGTCAAATATTTCAAGCTCTGTATTGAAACACATTTTTTTTTCTTTAAAGTCTTGTCTTCCTAGCGACCTACATTGTTGTGACACGTTACTATTTTGCAACTTTCTTAAATACTGCATTTGTCTTTTTAAGTTAGAAAAATATGGCAAGGGAAAGATGCATTTGCTGATGATTTTGTATCCTGCTTTGTACGTACATGTATTTAGATGCCATGATACCACTTGTATTGGTTACATTTAACAGTGAGAACAAAAATGAAATGTGAGAGTTTAGACTGAAGTCAAATGTCACCCATCTGCCATGTGTAAAAAGAGGATTTTCTTTCTTTATGATTTGTGTGTAAATATGTTTAGTATGCCTATATCTACCTGAATTGCAGTAGAAAGGGAATAGCATTCCTTCCTCAAGTAAGCTTATGTACACTTGATCTCAGTCTTGGACTTGAGAAGTGACTTATTTGTGAGTGTTTTTGAGTTGATTGGCTTGTGCAGTTCAAGGTTAAAGAAATACCCTGTAAAAATGTTTGTGTGTGTGTAACCCTGTGTCTGTTTTATGTTCTCTGCAGTTTGAGATGCATTTTATTTACTAATAATTTCTGTTTTGAAACAGCTTTCTGGGTAAATTCTTCCAAACTATCTGGTTTGCAATGAGATTCTGCTTTGTACCTCTCTTTCCAATAGGATTTGACTGATGTACAAGGAAGTCACATAAGACATTAGAGACTAGGATTAGTACCCCCAAGTCCCCTTAGTGTTCCAGTCCTTGCAACAAAATCAATAGAATAAATGGGTCCCTGATATTGAATTGGAAGTGGTTTGTTCTCATAAGTGCTAAAATTCAGGCAGTTCTAACCACTGTACAGATCTTCGGGCTTGAAGTTGTAAATCAAAACTGCTTTAATGTATTATAGTGATCTCAGGCCTTGGGCAAGATATTTAATAGAGTATTTGTTTACTTGTCTAATTGTACAGTCGGTATTTAGTGGCAGTTTTATGTTTAAAGCATTAAATTCTCATGAAGTGTGTGAAGTGATGTTACTATAGTGTCAGCTGCGATTCAAGATCAGCAGAACTGTCATAGCATGACATTGTATTTTGGTTTATTGGACATCACAATTCTACAACAATAAATTTATTCTTGTATCAGCTTTTAGATCGGTAATCTTATAAAACATAAAATGCACAATGAGAGTTTAAAGAAATTCATACGACTTTGTACTGTGAATGAAAATGGTGTAGTTTTGAAATCTGAATGAGGTTGCTTACTAAAATAAATGAATTTTTCATATTTTCATGTTGGAAGTAAAAGTGAATATTTTTATTCCCAGCATTCCATAAAAGCAAGCAATGCTAACCTATGTGGAAAACTTTAATTATCACACTTTTTTGTTTGCACTTCCATTTATCCAACAATAAGGGCATAATACAATCCCGGAATGATGATTAGTCCTGGATTCAGTTTTTCTTCAAGTGGTTGCTGCTGAGGCATCTGTGGATTTGGAGCATATGTTGCACACATGCACAGAACGGACATCATGAGATGCAGCAGAGATGCAGCAAAGAGCCAGAGAAGATGTTTGAAGAATCACAACCAATCTTTGGAAAACATTCACGAAAATCAGAAAAATTAAATGCTAATTTTAAAGTTTTGTCTCCTCTCTCCACCATTGCATATTAATAAGGGCCATATTCTGTCATCTGTCTTCCCAATGCAAAATTTCTATTGATATTGTTGCCCCTTTTGAGCTGAGCAGCTAGCCAGTATTTGGGTTCTTGGGATTCTTTCTGTTATCAGGAGAAATTAATGAAATTCCAGGTATTTGTGTATATTCTTTATAAATAACATGATTGCACCAACAAAGTCCTATTTCCGTAAACACAGCAGAAACAAACAAGAGCCCATTTGCTTGTTTACAATTCCAAGCCTCTTTCCAGCCAGCACACGGTCCAATAAAATCTTACTCTGTGGCTTCCTCCCAGGGCTTCTCTCGCTGTGTCCTGGCTTTTTCTGGTGGCTTTCAGCTTCTCATGTATACAATCCCTGGCTTTGCAATCAGCCCTCAGAAAACAACTCTTCTCCTGTTGTTTAGGGCTTGTCTACACATACAGCTGCAACCACTGCTGGTATATTGTGTTCAACTCTGATGTCCACAATTCAAGAAGGATGTTACTAAATTGGATTAGAAAACATGCTTTGTAGAGAGAGAGTAAATTCCATCTATTTAGCTTAACAAGGAGAAAGCTTAAGGCAGTGGTTCTTAACCTTTACTGCAACCTTTACTTTACCTTTGATTCTCAAAATATGTTCTTACACCCCTTATCAAAATCATTGAAGTAGGTCAGTTCTTTAAACCTAGCTATATCATAACTGTAGAATGAAAGAGAGAGAATTATAATTTTACTGCGAAATTAAAAATAAATATAAGAATACATGAAAAATTACACACTTTAAGTTTACCAGCTCAGTGACTCTTCTGCTGTTGCTTTTGTTCAATGATGTTTGAGAAACAAGGAACGTTTTTTGAAATAGCCACACGCATGTCCTCACTAGTATTTAGGCGGTTTCTGGCCTTTGTTTTGATGTGTAAGAGTGATGAAAATCCTATCTCACACAAGTGTGTAGTCACAAATGACACAAGGATCTCCAGCGCTGTCTTTGCCAGTTGTGGAAATGGTGCTAGTTGACCACACCAGAAATTCTCAAGCTTCATTGTCTCAAACTCCATTCGGATTCGGCCTTTGGCTCATAATTCAATGAGATAATCTTTCATCAAATCACTATTGCTGATGGAATCCAAGTTAAAAAGAAATGGATCCAGTATCCATTTCTTTGCCACATCAAGATCTCTAGTGGAAAAATATCCTTGGAAAGAGTCATTCAACTGGTGCAAATGCTTTGTCACTTCAGTTGCGATGGTCATTCCTTGATTTTCTGAAACAACTGTTTCTTCAAGAAAAGGAAAGTTAGTGAAATTTCTTTTCTCAACACACTTTATTGGAACTGGAAGTTTATGAATAAAAGCAGATAATTTCTCTCCGGCCGTTACCATGTTCATCCCAGTTCCTGGCATAGATGTGTTGAGTTCATTTAGGTGTGTGAATACATCTGCCATGTACGCTAGGCAAAGGATAAACTCTCTATTTTTGAAGTCCTCAACTAAATTACTGCTTTGGTTACAAAGAAACTGACTTATTTCTCTGCTCATTTTTGTTCCTGTGCTTAATTTGTGTTTTCCATGATTTACCTTCTAAAAAAATCTGGTATGTCTCACAGCCCCAGAAAGGGCATCTCACACCCCAAGGCGGTGCATGAACCCCAGGTTAAGAGCCACTGGCTTAAGGGTGATTTAATTATAGACTATAAGTACCTACATGGGGGAAACTATTTGATAATGGGGTCTTCAATCTATAACAATCCAGTGGTTGGAAGTTGGAAGCTAGACAAATTCAGATGGGAAATCAGCTGTAAATTTTTAAGTGTGGGTAATTAACCATTGGAACAATTTACCAAGGATCATGATGGACTCTCCATCACTCAGTTTTTAAATCAAGATTAGATGTTTTTTTCTAAAGGGTATGATCTAGAAAGTATTTCTGAAAAGTTCTATGGCCTGTGTTATGCAGGCAATCAGACTACTTACCAGTTCTCAAACTGTGGGTTTTGACCTCATGGGACTCAAGCCCAAGCCCCAGCTCCACTGCCCGACGGCTTCAGCCCTAGGTGGCAGGGTTCAGGCAGCCTTAGGCTTAGATTTCCCCCCCTCCTGGGGTCATATAGTAATTTTCATTGTCAGAAGGGGGTCACAGTGCAATGAAGTTTGAGAACCCCTGGACTGACTATCATAATGGTCCCCTTCTGGCCTTAGACTCTATGTTCTAGTCAAGACCTAAATATTAGTTCTTCGAGTGCTTGCTCATGTCGATTCCATTCTTTGTGTGTGCACGCCCATGTGCACAGTCGTAAGAGATTTTTGCCTTTGTGGTATCCATAGGGTCGGCTGTGGCGCCCTCTTGAGTGCCATGCTCATGCATCAGTATATTAGGCACTGCCAGCCCTACACCGTCTCAGTTCCTTCTTACCGCCCATGATGGTTAGTCAGAGCACCTTTTCCCTTGCCTATTAAGGGTTAGCAGTTCTTTCTCTCTGGTCTTTGAGCCTTTGGGCCTTGTAAATAGTTTGATTACGTCTCATTATGCACTTATCCAGCAGGCCCAAGATGATGCTGGCTTCGGTAGAGCAGTGTTACAAGCCGCGTGACCATGAACTCTGAGCCCGCCTCAAGGGATACTGCTTGTGAGTCACCTACAATGGAATCGACATGAGCAAGCGCGTGAAGAAAAAACGGTTACCTACCTTTCATAACTGTTCTTCAAGATGTGTTGCTCATGTCCATTCCATTACATGAGGTAGAAGTGTCATTTATTTTGTTTTCATGGTGCTCGTGGGAGAAAGGATTGAAATTAACACTAGGTACTGTTTGCATCTGCTTCACATTCCCCTGTGCAGCTACACAGTGGAGGCCCTGCGGCAAAGTTTAATGCACACCAAAGTCTTCCAAGAATCCTGCAGAGAGCTCTAAGAAACTTTCCTGCAGATACTCTCCTAATCCTCTGCCAAAGGTTCCTTAGCAGAGCTGCTTTGTTTTTTCCCCCATTGTAGGAAACTGCCGCACCAATCAACAATTACTTCTACAGGAACCAAAGCAGGACACAAGTGAGCAATATATGGAACTGGTCTGAAGCGGCTCGCATGCAGGATATGCACCCTTGCATCTTCAGTTACCCTCAGTAGTGTGATTTCAGCTTTGATTCCCCTGACTGTGGAAAACGGTGCCAGTATTCAGAATAGTGTCCCTAGGCACTTGTACTGATCCCCTTTTGAAACCACCCAGACCCTTTGACCCATTTTGCACTGCCCTCCTCCTACCCCTGGGCCAAACTCACCATGTTTAGTGCTCTGGCAGTGCTGCGTGCTTGCCAAGGGAAAGTGAGCAAGAGGCATGGTTCAAGACTGTGAGTGCACACACAATACTGATGTGTATTGGTTCTGCAGATGTGCCCTGGAGGGCCAGCTCCTATACACCAGTGGAGCATCTCCGTCAGATAAGGAAGTGAATGAGGAGGAGTAAGGAGGACATGTTTTGCAAAGTACTGCAGTTGTCAGATCAGGCCGATTAGTGAGCACAGAGCATGGAGAAAGATGATATAAAAAAAAAAAAAGGCAACTAGAAATGGATAACCAGGAGAAGAGATGGCCAGGAATGGATAATAAAGCTCCTGGAAGACCAAACAGAGATGCTAAAGTCCCTGATTGTGCTGCAGGAGGAACTCATGCATGCTCAACTCCCTCTGTAGCCCATACAGAACTGCCTTCCTTGTCCTTCCCAAACACGCATTCCTCTCATGTTCCTGGCCCATCGCAGTACCCTTTGCACTCACCACAGGGACATTTTCCATTATGACAACTGGAGTTGCACACAGCTGTGAGAGCCTCACTTCAGTGAGTGCTGCTCGCTGTCATGTCTCTGGTAAGAAATGTTAATCTGTATATTGCTGTTTAATAAAAATTGTCTTACAAAGACAGCAAATCTTTATTTGTGACCTGTACAGGTGGTTCTGAATTTCTGTTGCAGACCGTGGCAGTTGGCATATTTGCAGACTACAATTAATGCTCAGGCAGGAATCATTACAGTGGTCTTTCAATGTGGCAAGTAAACAATGCCTGGCTCAATTCATTACAGAAAGACACATTACTGGGGCTCATTGTCAAAATGCTGCTTCAAAGCTTCCCTGATTCTAATAGCTCTCTGTTGAACCCTCTAATAGCACATGGTGCCTGGCTGCTCAAAATCAGCATCAAGATCGACCTCAATGCTCCACCCCTGGGGAAACTTTTCCCCCTTGGCTTCACAACTGTTGTGCAGAGCACAGCAGGCTGCTATGGCCATGGGAATATTTTCCTCATTCAGGTCTAACTTGCCAAAAAGGCAGCGCCAGTGACCTTTTAATCTGCCAAACACACATTCCACGATCATTCTGCACCTGCTGAGCCTATTGTTGATGCGCTCTTTGCTGATGTCAAGGTTTCCAGAGTAAAGCTTCATGAGTAAGGCTATGTTTTAGTCACAGGTATTTTTAGTAAAAGTCATGTACAGGTCACAGGCAGTAAACAAAAATTCAAAGCCTGTGACCTGTGCATGACTTGTATTATACCCCTGACTAAATCTTTGGAGGGGATAGGAGATGCTCGTGGGAGCAGTCCGGGGGGTGCAACAGGTGCTGGTGGGAAGGTTCTGGGGGGCACTCTGAGTGCATGACCTCCATGACAAACTCGCAGCCTTATTCATGAGCCATGAGAGTAAGGGGTAGGCTGGTTTCCCTAGATCCTGCATTTCCACATCCTCTATTGGAATCTTCTGGTCTGGAAAGAAAGTCCTTGCATGCAGCTTTCTGTACAGGCCAATGTTTCTGAAGATGCATCACGCACCTTCCCTGGCTACCCTGCATTGATATCAGTGAAACCACCCCAGTGATCTATGAGTGCATGCAGTGCTGTAAAGAAGTAGCCCTTTCTGTTGATGTGCTCCGTCGCAAGATGGTCTGGGGCCAAAATTGGGATGTGTGCCCCATCTATCGCCTTGCTGCAGTTAAGGAATCCTATTACCTCATTGCCCAGAGTCACAGTCCTTTGTAGCAGAAAGCAATTAATGGCCCTGAACACTTGTATCACCGCAACTCCCACAGTGGACATCCCAACTCCAGACTGATTTGTGACTGACTGGTAGCAGTCTGGAGTTGCCAGTTTTCACACACAAATCACCACTCGCTTTTCCACTGTTAGACCAGCTTTCATTTTGGTGTCCTTTCACCACAGGGCGGGGGCGAGCGCTGCACAGAGTTCAAGGAAGGTGGCATCGTGCATACAAAAGTTCTGCAACCACTGCTCATCATCCTATACCTGCATCACAAACCAGTCCCACCACTCAGTATTTATTTCCCGAGCCCAATAGTGACAGTCCACCAAGTGCAGCTGCTCCATGAATGCCAACCTCAGTCTTGAATTGTTTCTTTCCATGGTACACAGGAGGGCAAGCACCATGGATTCCTGTTCAGATTCGCAGTTCATGAAATACTGCAGGATTAGCCACATTGTGTTCATAACACTCATCATGAGACTGGAGAGCAGTGCAAGATCCATGCTTTTGCATAGAGATAGCGGGCACAAAGTTTACAGGGGCAGTTGAAAAACAGCACACAACACAGAAGCTCCTGGCATTATGGGACAGATAAAGCTGCATCATGGGCTGTGATCCATTCCCAGAACTCCTAGTGGAGGAAGGTGATGATTTGCATCATGGGATAGCTACCCATGGTGCATTGCTCTCTCTGCCGGTGCTAGATCACCAACTGTGCTACAGAAAGAGTGTTGAGTAAATATGCAGAAGTGACATAATTACAGTGGTTTCTGATCGTCGATGTAACTTAAGTTGATTTAACTCTGTAGTGTAGACATGGCTTTAGTCTTTGAACTGAACTAATTGAATAAACTGAAATAAACAAAATATTCTCTGCACATGCAGGAAAGATTACTGCTGTTAAAAGCTGGTTTTGCGCTTCAACAAACTCTGGTTCTAGGTGCTTAGCTAGTGACTTCCATCAGTTTAATAGTTTGACTTTCTTTAAAATTTTGGCAGCAAACATATACTATTTGATTTGATGAAGTGGGAATTTTTTAATATTATTTTTGAGGCCGTTTGCCTCAGTTTCCCCTACTCTTTGCATTGCTACCCAGTTGGGGCGGGGGAGGGGGAAGGTTTGTTTGCTCTCAAGGCAAACTAAGGCTTTGTCTACACTGACAACTAAATGACCAAACTTTTGTTGTTCAGAGGTGTGAATAAAACATGCCCTCCCCCCAAAAGACACAAGTTTTGCCAACAAAAAGCGCTGGTGTGAACGGCGCTTTGTTAGCGGAGCACTCACCTGCCAACAAAGCTACCGCCGCTAGTTGGGGGTGAAAGATTTTTGTCAGTGGGAGAGCTCTCTCTCCTGCCGACAAACAGCGGCTACAATGTGGGCCTTTTAGCAGCACAGCTGTGTCGCTTAACGGTGCATAGTATACACAAAGTCTGAGGGATATAGGTGTGTGTGTGTGTGTGTCAGTTCCTTGTCTGATTGGAATGAATAGAATAAATAAAACTGGCTGAAACTGATTAACAAGGTGCCCAGAGAGACAATGCAGGCTCTAATGACTCATTGATTGACACGCTCAGCAGGGAAGCTGAGCAGGGACACCAATTTGAGGAAAGGGGCCTATGAGGTGGGGGAATAAAGTGTGAGCTCTGGAAGAAGCTGGGAGCACTCACACCTGGAAGCTGACTAAGGCTATGTCTACACTAGAGAGCTTACAGTGGTGCAGCTATCCTGATGCAGCTGCACCACTGTAAGATCTCTCATGTAGCTGCTCTATGCTGAGAGCTCTCCTGTTGACATTATCAAACAACCACCAATGAGCAGCAGTAGTTATGCTGGCAGGAGAAGCTGTGCACACTACCACTTATGCTAGCGTAACTGTGTCGCTCAGGGCTTTCTTCATACTCCTGAGCGACATAAGTTTTGCCGACATAAGTGTTAGTGTAGACCTGGCCTAAGGAAGAAAGTCTGAGAGAGACAGAGGCCTGGTCTACACTAGGTAATTAGGTCACTATAACTACATTGCTCAGGGATGTGAAAAATCCTCACTCCTGAGCAATGCAGTTAATAAACCAAACCAACCTCCAGTGTAGACAGCATGAAGATGACAGGATAATTCTCTCTTCAGCTTAGCTACTGCCTCTCAAGGAGGTGGTGTACCTACGCATTCAGGAGAAGGTCTCTTGTTGGCATATGTAATGCCGTCAGTGAAGTGCTACGGCTGTGCCACACCATTTTAAGCATAGAACAGCCTAGAGCCTGAAAATAAGTTCATTACAGCTTGGCTGGTGAATTGTGGCTTGACCAGAATGGACTGTGCTTAACCTTTATTACTCAAGGCTAACCTAAGGCGGACTTCCGATGCTGTGTTCCCCTTGACCAATAAATCCTACTGTTTTGAAAATGCTGTTTGGGTTGTCGCTGAAAATACTGCCTGGGGACCATTAGTCCCTGAAGAATGTACAAGTCTCTACTAGGAGATTATCTCAGTTGAACTTACTGAGGGGAGCTGACGGTGTGAAGCGGGAGTGCTTGAGCCCAGTAGCTCAGTGTAGGTAGCAGGGAGGCTTTGTGGCCTACCCTGAAGGAAGAGTGAGACCCTTGGGGTCTGGCACACTAAAAGGGTTCCTCCAAGAGACCATTCCAATGCTGGGGCATAGCACAGATCCTGTGGTTCTCTGACACATGAATATTCACTTTTTGTGTTTAATTTTAAATGATTTTGATAGATTATAATAATTTTAGGCCTTAACATAGGTTGTCAGAATTTGAAATTTCATTTTCAATAGGCTGATTTTTAAAAAAAAAAAGTATTTATTTTAAATTAAAAATTAAATTAAAAAAGTCATTATTTTTTTTTTAAATCCACCTTCAGCCCGTGTCATTGTGAACTCCCTTAATGAAAAAGAACTAGACTAAAACTCCTTTTGGAGAGTCGGTGCCATTTCTAACTTTGCCCAGGCATAGCTTCAGAGCAGCACAAACAAAAAACTCTACAATGGTTCTTAGATTTTTTTTTTTAAGGCTAGATGAGACCATGATGGCGATCTAGTCTGGTTGCTTGCACAACCCAGACCACAGAATTTCACCCAGTGATTGCTGTATCAATTTTAATTTGTGGGTGAGCTAGAGCATATTTGTTAGCAAGACGTTGAGTCTTAATCCTCCAATATAAACAATGCCAGTTCAGAATTCAAACCACAGTGTCTCACTGCAATAACACTTCCTAACCCTGGGGCTACCTGTACTTCCTTATGCAATAGCTGGGTTGGGGATTTTGTTTGTGTACCACAGGTTTTCTTTTCTCTAGCATTCAAAGCACATGGATGCTTTACAAGAGCTGTTGCAATGATATACACTTTAAAAGACCCAGATCTGGGATTGGAGGAACACAGTGAACTAATATGCAGGGGGTTGGTGAATTATTCCATTGACTTCCTGTATTCTCAAATAGCAGCTATGGGTAGGTTTGAATTGAGGACTACACCTGCATTACTTAAAATAAATTTTCTAATAATCATGGGCGGACGTCAGTATGGAAGACTATTTTCCCTTTGACGCATTTCCCCAGGGTAAGGGTGAAACAGAAATCGTAGGCAATTGTGAAGGAACCAGAATGAGACCATGTTTTGGGTCATCTTAAAACAAAAGCTTTTCAAAAGCACAAAGACCTGTTCCTTAATGATAGTTATTGAATCTGGGAAACAATGACACGTCCTGTTTCAGAATGTTCTGTGAATTCAGTGGAGAGCAATAAAACTACCATGAGATGTCACTATAACCTAAACAATTAAATGAGGATGCTGAACCTAATGCAGCACAGATTTTCAATCCTATTCAGTGGCTTTGTAGAAATTATTTTATCCTACTATTGTGTCTTGTTTGTGTGGCTGAAAAAGGCCATGTTTTAAAATGTCATAGGAGAAAGCATGTGTGTATATTTATACAGAAAATGTCAAGATGAATTTGAAAACTCTTTTGATCTGTTACCTTGTCACTTTTCACCCTAACCTAACATGCAGGTCTAGTGTCTTGTGAGGAACTGCCAAATAGATAGTCACACAGATAGTCACACATACTTCCTTTGGCAGCATGTAGAGGAGTACTTACACAGGTAGCCACCCTACCATAGGTATAAATAGCAGCCTAGAAGGTGAGGCACAGTTTTAGGTGGGTACAGTAAAGACATGCATGAAGCCTGTGGGAACATACCCATGTGTCTATCCTACACTGCTTTGTACTCCCCCAAGCAGTGCCTCTCCATCTACACTGCTACTTTTAGCAGGGCAGTGTCTCGTCTGTCTCCCCGCTCCAGGAGCCTTTTCCCACAGCAGGGAAAGACTTGAGCAGCAGAGAGAGACACTGGGATGGGGGAGCTACTGAAGGCTTTCCCTGCTGCCTCACTCTACCAGAGCCCTTCATTGACCTATGTAGTTACACACTATAGTGTGGATGCATTTTGCTTTTCACTGGTTCATGTCACTAAAAGTACTCTACATGCTGCCACCACTGCTGGTATGCAGTGTAGACATAGCCAGACACTCAGATTCTAGTGTGCAGTGGGTCTAAATTTTCAAGAGTGATTAATGATTTTGGATATTGAACTTGCCAGACCTTAAAGATGGCTTGATTTTTCAGAAGTCTCGAATAACCACCTTCTGAAAATGAGTCTCTTTTTAAATGTGTCTCAGATTGGACGACTCAAAAATTGAGGAACTATGAATCTCATCACTTGAAAATGTAGGCCAGATTTCTTCATATACTGTAGAGGTAATTTGCTTGCCTCCTTTTTAGCTGTCTTACAGTATTTGCTCAGTGTATTTGATTACATTGTAAGGTCTTAAAACTGCTATAAAACAACAAAGAATGTCTTTCTAGCATATATGTTTAGCATCTGTAAATTTGATTTGCAAGTTATCTGCCTTTAGAAACAGGATAGGAGCTTTTTTATTTTTGAGGAAGTTGAAGTATTCCATGTAATAGCATCCACATACTTTTGGAAGAGTACTTTTGGAGATACTTATTAAAAACACCTCACATATCAGCATATAAGATGCAAGGAACTTAGCATTAGTAGCTTCAGGTAGGTTAAATATTAAATGTCCTATTTATTCTATATTTGTAGTTAATTTATTAGTATCATGGCATTTTCTGTTTTTCCTTGGATAACTATGGCTGAATCTCTGATATTTGTGACCTGGTCAGGAAGCAGATGCTAGAGCCTCAGGATGAAGTCTTAGGGGCTGGGATTTCATCCAGAATAGTGACTTGGGTTGAACCCATGCAGGAAGCGTTGATCAAGTTGTAAAAAATAAAAGATCTAGATTCTGATCTCTGTTACTAGATTAACCTAGAGATCAGAATCCCAGTTAAAATCCACCTTCCGATATTGAGCATTTGTTCCAAGAGAATGGACTTTGTAGATTCATAGATTTCAAAGGCAGAAGAATGGTTTCAGAGTAGCAGCCGTGTTAGTCTTTATTTGCAAAAGGAAAAGGAGTACTTGTGGCACCTTAGAGATTAACCAATTTATTTGAGCATAAGCTTTCGTGAGCTACAGAAGAAATCATCTTGATCACCTTGTCTCAACTGCATAACAGTGACCCTAGAACAGTGGTTCTTAACCTTTACTGCAGCCTGCACCCCTTTGGTTCTCAAAATCTGTTCTCGCACCCCTTAACAAAAATAGTTGAAATAGGTCAGTTCTTTAAACCTAGATATATCATAACCATAGAATGAAAGAGAGAGAATTATATACATATAAACATAGGTTTGATTAAACAAAGTAGTTGTACTTACGTGCCTGTGCTTAATTTGTGCTTTCAATGATTTACCTTCTAAAAAAAAAATCTGGTATGTCTTGCACCTCCAGAAAGAGGATTTCACACCCCCAGCGACTGCGTGCACCCCAGGTTAAGAACCGCTGCCCTAGAATTTCACCCAGTAACTTTTGCATCAAGCGCAATAACTTCTGAATCCATTGTGTACATGATTATTTATCAATGTTGTGATTGAACTTAAAGGGCCCAGAACTGAGATGGCGCCCTTAGTGTGTTGGGTGCTGTATAGACGCACAGTAAGAGACCTGCCGCAAAGAGCTTATAAGGTGATAATAAATATAGTTAGCACATAAGTAGAGCTTTACATTTTCAAAAGGAAAAAACAAACAAGCCCTCATAGAACTCTTCTGAGGTAGGGAAGAATTATCTCCATATTACAGCTGGGGAAACTAAGGGCAGGTCTACACTACAGTGGGGATTGATGCTCTGAGATTGGTCCACCAAAAGTGGTTGATTTAGTGGGTCCAGTCGACCCCTGTACTTTACCGCCGACGAGAAGAGTATCATAGAATCATAGAATATCAGGGTCGGAAGGGACCTCAGGAGGTCATCTAGTCCAACCCCCTGCTCAAAAGCAGGACTAATCCCCAACTAAATCATCCCAGCCAGGGCTTTGTCAAGCCTGACCTTAAAAATATCTAAGGAAGGAGATTTCACCACCTCCCTAAGTAACGCATTCCAGTGTTTCACCACCCTCCTAGTGAAAAAGTTTTTCCTAATATTCAACCTAAACCTCCCCCACTGCAACTTGAGACCATTACTCCTTGTTCTGTCATCCGCTACCACTGAGAACAGTCTAGATCCATCCTCTTTGGAACCCCCTTTCAGGTAGTTGAAAGCAGCTATCAAATCCCCCCTCATTCTTCTCTTCCGCAGACTAAACAATCCCAGTTCCCTCAGCCTCTCCTCATAAGTCATGTGTTCCAGTCCCCTAATCATTTTTGTTGCCCTCTACTGGACTCTTTCCAGTTTTTCCACATCCTTCTTGTAGTGTGGGGCCCAAAACTGGACACAGTACTCTAGATGAGGCCTCACCAATGTCAAATAGAGGGGAACGATCACGTCCCTTGATCTGCTGGCAATGCCCCTACTTATACATCCCAAAATGTCATTGGCCTTCTTGGCAACAAGGGCACACTGTTGACTCATATCCAGCTTCTCGTCCACTGTAACCCCTAGGTTCTTTTCCGCAGAACTGCTGCCTAGCCATTCGGTCCCTAGTCTGTAGCGGTGCATGGGATTCTTCCGTCCTAAGTGCAGGACTCTGCACTTGTCCTTGTTGAACCTCATCAGATTTCTTTTGGCCCAATCCTCTAATTTGTCTAGGGCCCTTTGTATCCTATCCCTACCCTCCAGCGTATCTACCTCTCCTCCCAGTTTAGTGTCATCTGCAAACTTGCTGAGGGTGCAATCCACACCATCCTCCAGATCATTTATGAAGATATTGAACAAAACCGGCCCGAGGACCAACCCTTGGGGCACTCCACTTGATACCGGCTGCCAACTAGACATGGAGCCATTGATTGCTACCTGTTGAGCCCGACAATCTAGCCTACTTTCTATCCACCTTATAGTCCATTCATCCAGCCCATACTTCTTTAACGTGCTGGCAAGAATACTGTGGGAGTAAGGTAAGTTGATGGGAGATTTTCTCCCATTGACCCCCCCCCATGGCGTAGACCCCGCGGTAACTCGACCTAAAGTACATCGACTCCAGCTATGTTATTCATGTAGCTGGAGTTGCGTAGCATAGGTCGACTTATCGTGGCAGTGTAGACATAGCCTGTGATACAAACTGTGATCCTAATCTCTAATGTCCAAGAACAATATTACTATTAATTCTGATTGTTTTGCTTGTGTTATCATGGCTGTTTTGCTGATGCAAGCTCCAGCAGGCAGAGACTATGATATGGTTTGTGATAGAAATAATTTCACTTAGGCTTGACTTTCAAAACTCAGAAGTAGTGGGGCAGGCTACTTGACTAATGAGTGTCTTGCATCATGCTACCTTTATGAAAGAGCTTCTAAGGTGGTAGGTCTGAATGTGTGCTTTTTCTCATGTGATGTCCCCCTCCCCTCCTTGGGATTTCATTTAATGTCTTTACTCCTGTTCTCTCTCTTGATGGCACGCTAGTGAGTTCTGCTGTTGAGCTGTGAGATTTCACCCTTGGAGTTGATGGTTGCCATTTCTAAGAATTTCCTTTGTCAAGTATGTGGTTTGAGAAGAAAAATAAGGCTCCCTCATTCATATCCAAAAGGATGCTCTAGTGGGTTTTAATTCCCCATCATCTACAAGGCAAAGGAAAGAACCCACTTAGTCATGCTCTGCTCTGGGGGAGTGACTAACCAATTGTCTCTTGACCAGAGGATGTGCAGCTAAACCTTATAAGTAGACTGAGGGAGCTAAGTGGGTGGAGATTACAGAGGAGTCTCTCGCAGAGAGAAGCTCTGTAATAGGGTTTAATAGGCTGGATACAATGGAGAAAGAACACTACAGCAGCAAGTTAGGCTCCTGTAAGGGAAGCCCGGAGGTAGGGCCAGTAAGGGAACTTTAGTGAAGCCTGAGAAGGGAAGAAGGTCTATTAGTTTGACTATAACTTGGACTTTCATTAAGGATTTGTTTGTGCTACCCCAGAAGGGTTTTAGAGTTTTATGTGACTTGACCAGAGGAGAGCCAAACCATAGAAAACCCACAGAGGGGATTGGGAGAGGATGCAGGCTGAGAGAGACCATTGCAGGCCAAGGAACTGGTCGTCATGGGTGAAGAGATGAAGTCCTTCACAATGCAGCATCCAGGTAGAAAGGGGCACCTAGAGGTGAGGACTCATGCTTACAGATGCAACTGGTTGGAAGCCCAAGATCAACTATTTCCTCCTTTCCCCGGGCCTAGTCTGCCAGGAAAATGCAGTGTTGCCAACTCTCAAAATTGTACTGGTGAGTCTTGTAGTGTTTGATGTCTTCAGAAGCAGGGACTTTTGGTAAAACAAGTGGTTTAATGAGAATCCCAGCTTCCACTTTAAAAAAAAAAGAGAGAGAGAAAAAAGGGGGTGGTGGTGGCATGTTTCTGGGCAGCCTGGTTACTAAGAAAAGCTTGAAAATATGCCCTGAATGCCCCCAAAGGCTCAAAAACCAAAAGACAAATAAAGTAACCATTAAAAATCCCTCATGGTTTTTAAGCCAACCTAATGAATCCTTGGGACCTAACTCTCAATTTTTTAATGTTTCTGCTTGGCAATACTGGAAAAACAATAAATGTAGAAATTTGAATCGGTGAAATTCAGCTTTTCTTGCTTTCTGTGTTTTTTTTTTCATTTAATTTTTCCTTCCATGTTTTCTCTCCTTTTTTCCAAATCATTTTTTTCTTCCTTTGTTTATCATTCTTTCATTTTTTTCTACCTTTTCTCTGCCTGCTCCACCTCAAGTCTTTCGCGTTTTGCTGTTTCCCCACTGTTTGACATTTTCCCTTTGCTCTTCAGCAATTCCATCCACTGACTCCACTATCCATCTCTTCCCGTCCTTCCACGGAACCCTGAGTGCTGCCTCTGTTCTGAGCAGAAGATGTGGAGCTGTGTTCCTGAGTTCTCCGGCTGACTAAAGTATATAGCAGTACAGTGTGCTGCAAAAAGTGTAGGTGTGTCATCCCTTAGGAGTAGCTCTCCTGACTCAAAAGGTGCTATTTTTATGTAGGAACATCCCAAGCAAGAACCTCACCTTAAGGTTCAAGACACTCATTGCTCTCTGTGTGTGTGCAAATGCCCTCATTCTTGTGTATCTGTGTATGTTGTACCATGTATAGGCCACCGGTACTCCCTCAAAGGGACAGCAGAGCGATCCGGCAGGCAGCCATCTCACTGCAGGTACCAGTGATGTCACCACATGCTTGGTCCCAGAATTCACATAAAAACAATCAAATATCAAACAAAGTTATTTTGTTCTTAATTTAAATGTTCGTATTACAATGTGAATAATACTTAGCACTTAAACAGCGCTTTGCATTGGAGGCCCTCAAAACCTTTTATATATATTGAAAAGACTCATCATACCTTATGAAGTGGATCGGTATTATCTCCATTTTACTGATGGAGAAACAGAGGCACAGAAAAGTTGAAGTAACTTTTGCACAGTCTCATAGTGAGTCAGTTGGGTTGATATTACAATTAAGTATTTATAAAATGCTAGAACTTTGTATATTTTACAGAAATTAAAAAGTACCTGCATTCAAGATGTTATAAACTACAGCAGACAAACATTGAAAGTGAAAATAACAAAGGATATCAATGGAATTGCATCTACCTACACATTGGGGTGAAATCCTAGCTCCACTGTAGTTAATGGAAAAACTCCCATTGAGCTCAATGTGGGGCCAGGATTTCACCTGTGGTCTGAATTTGATTTGATTTTTTTTCTTTTTTTAAATCAATGCCATCAGTGTGAAGTGAATTTTCCAGTCCTTTCAATGAAAACACGCGCACACCCACAACAAATACGATAGCAAAATAGCCAGCCTCTAGGTAAGTGTTACGTAAGAATTGCCATGTTGGGTCAGACCAGTGGTCCATCTAGCCCAGTATTCTGTCTTCCCACAGTCACCAATGCCAGATGCCTCAGAAGGAATGAACAGAACAGGGCAATTAGAGTGATTCATCCCCTGTTGTCCACTCCCAGCTTCTGTTAGTCAGAGGTTGGGATACCCAGAGCATGGGGTTCCATCCCTGACTGTCTTGGCTAATAGCCATTGATGAACCTATCTTCACAAACTTGTCTAATTCTTTTTTGAACCCAGTTATACTTTTGGCCTTCACAACATCCCCTGGCAATGAGTTCTAAACGTTGACTATGCATTGTGTGAAGTAGTACTTCCTTCTGGTTGTGTTAAACCTGCTGCCTAGTAATTTCATTGGGGAACCCCTGGTTTTTGTCTTATGTGAATGGGTAAATAACACTTCCTTATTCATTTTCTCCACACTATTAATGATTTTATAGAACTCTATCATATCCTCCCTTAGTAATTTCTTTTTTAAGATGAACAGTCTGTCTTTTTAATCTCTCTTCAAATTGAAGTTGTTCCATGCCCCTTATCAATTTTGTTGCCCTTCTCTGTACTTTTTCCAATTCTAGTCTATCTTGTTTGAGATGGGGCAGCCAGAACTGATCACTGTAGTCAGGATGTGAGCGTACTATGGCTTTATATAGCGGCATTATGGGGTTTTTTTTGCTCTTATCTATTCCTTTCCTAATGGTTTCTAATGTTCTGTTCACTTTTTTTGACTGTCACTGCACATTGGGCTGATGTTTTCAGAGAGATATCCATGATGACTCCAAAATCTCTTTCCTAAGTGGTAACAGCTAATTTAGACCCCATCATTTTGTATGTTGCAATTGTTTTCTAATGTGTATTTGTGACAGTCTGTATCCCTATACTCGCCCTTTTTATAAAACTATAATGGATTTTTGACAAAGTATGTCTTGTGAGTAGGACCCTACCAAATTCATGGTCCATTTTGGTCAATTTCACGGTCATAGGATTTTTTAAATTGTAAATTTCATGATTTCAGCTATTTAAATTTGAAATTTAATGGTGGTGTAATTGTAGGTGTCTTGACCCAAAAAGGAGTTGTGTGTGTGTGTGTGTGGGGGGGGGTCACAAGGTTATTGTACGGAAGGTGGCGGTACTGCTCCCCTTACTTCTGCGCTGCTACTGACGGCAGCGCTCCCTTTAGAGCTGGGCAGCTGGAGACCAGCAGCTGCTGGCCGGGAGCCCAGCCCGGAAGGCAGAACTGCCACCACCAGCAGTGCAGAAGTAAGGATGGCATGGTATGGTATTTCCACCCTTGTGCGTTGCTGCCTGCAGAGCTGGGCCCTCAGTCAGCAGCCACCGCTCTCTGGCTGCCCAGTGCTGAAGGCAGCAGCACAGAAGTAAGGATGGCCTGGCCTGGCATAGCATTGCCTCCCTTACTTCTGCACTGCTGCTGGCGGGGCGCTGCCTTCAGATCTGGGCTCCCTGCCAACAGCTGCCACTCTCCGGCTTCCCAGCTCTGAAGGCAGCACAGAAGTAGGGTGGGAATACTGCTACCCTCCTAAAATAACCTTGTAATCCCCTCCCACCCCACAACTCCCTTTTGGGTCAGGATCCACAATTTGAAAAATGCTGGTCTCCCCTGTGAAACCTGTATAGTATAAGGTAAAAGCACACAAAAGACCAGATTTCATGGCAGGAGACCGGATTTCATGGTCCGTGACATGTTTTTCATGGCCATGAATTTGGTAGGGCCCTACTTGTGAGGTATCATTTGAAAATAAATAATTTGCTGATCTTTGTTATCCTGGTAAGATATGTTTGGCAACATTGTATTTAAAGTGATAAGATTTTACTGTATGATATTACTGAGACATTCCAAGCTTTAGAAAAGAAGGCTCAAACCGGTTTCTCAAAGACAAAAGGCAAACTGATGCCTCAGTCAGGTGTTAACAAAATCCGGTGAACTATACCTGACGATTACTTTAGATAAGCTATTACCAGCAGGACAGTGGGGTGGGAGGAGGTATTGTTTCATATTCTTTGTGTATATATAAAGTCTGCTGCAGTTTCCACGGTATGTATCTGATGAAGTGAGCTGTAGCTCACGAAAGCTCATGCTCAAATAAATTGGTTAGTCTCTAAGGTGCCACAAGTACTCCTTTTCTTATCACCTGATTAAGCGGCCATTCTTTGGCAGGAAAAAGTGTGTGGGTGAGCAATTTACATCTTGGCAAAAAAGCAGCTGGAAGTTCCCATCTCCCCAGACTTTGTCTCCTGAACCCCAGCTGTAGATGATTGTCAAAGAAGGGGAAAAGAATCAAAATGAGGAACAGCGGCCCCAAATCATCTCTACTCACCGCGTCAACAACACTTAAAGGACAAAGGAAGCATCATTAGATTGGGGGAAGATCCTGGCTGAAAGAATTCCAGCCAGTAAGACTGCTAGACCACTGCTAGAGACACTTTGCTTTGAATTTACTTAGCTTGTTAAATTAGGTGTTAATTGCATTTTACTTTTTATTTCTTTGTTACCAATTCTGACTTTTATGCCTCATTACTTGTAATCACTTAAAATCTATCTTTCTGTAGTTTATAACCTTGTTTTATTGTTTTATGTAAACCAATGTGGTTGGATTGAAATGTTTGGGAAACTCCATTTGAGATATCAAGATTTGTGCCTACTTATGAAATGACAGACTTTATATGAGGTTGTGTTGTCCAAGAGGGTACTGAGCAGTACAAGATGCACATTTCTGGGGGAAAGTCTGGGCCTGGGAACTTGCTGGTGTGGCTCTGCAGTGTAATTCCTAAGTGGCTGGCCATAGCACTCATACCATATAGTTAGGAGTGATTTACATGCTGGAGGCTATGTGTGAGCAGACCAGGAGTGGTTGCTCTCACAGTGAAGCAGTGTCAGAGGCACTCTAGGTTGGTAAATTGAGGGAACACAGCTGTCCATCAGTGCAGATTGTACCCTGGGAAATGTCACAGCATTACTTTGCATTTATCAACATTGAATTTAAACTGCCATCATGTTGTACAGTCACCCAGTTTTGTGAGATCCCTTTGTAACTCCTTGCAGTCAGCTTTGGACTTAACTATCTTAAATACTTTTGTATACCTGCACATTTTGCCTTTTCACTGTTTACCGCTTTTTCCAGATCCATTATGAATATGGTGAACAGCACGGGTCCCAGCGCAGATCCTTGGGGACACCGCTATTTACCTCTCTCCACTGTGAAAACTGACCATTCATTCCTACTCTTTGTTTGTTTCCTTTAACCTTTAATCTTTTTAATCAGTTATTGATCCATGAGAGGACCTTCCCTTTTATCCCATGAAAGCTTACTTTGCTTAAGAGCCTTTGATGAGGCACCTTGTCAATGGTTTTCTGAAAGTCCAAGTACACTATATCAACTGGATCATCCTTGTCCATACGCTTGTTGACACACTCAAAGAATTCTAATAGATTGGTGAATCGTGATTTCCCTTTACAAACAAGGCACAAAGTATATATACAGCAATGCGGTGTTTCATTATTGGTGGTTTTGACATTCTCATGCCCAGTATTTTTAAGGGGAACCTGCCATCCTGAAATCTAGTCAATTTTATAAAATGAGGTAGAAGTAATTTCAGTATTAAACCTGATCCTGAATCCCAGTGACAAATTTTGTGGTTTTACACAGTTTATTGAAAACTGTCTGCAGTAAAAAGTTGAAATTTGGAAGGACCTGCATGGATTTATGCCGTGAATTTTAGCTATGGTGGATGTTCATTTGCTGTGTGGTTCTACCTGTACTTTGTCAATCCTGGGGCTTATTTGCTGCATCCCCTACAGCATAAGTATTTGGAATATGCTCGGGGCTGGCTGACTACTAGGCCTCTCCTGTATTGCATGTTTGCTGGGGGCTGATTAACTGCATGCTATTCTGCAATTGTAGGTTAGTCATGCTGAGCCTGGGGTTTCCTGTCATTGCCCTAGAAGCAGGAAAAAAATTATTTAAAGGGCAGAAGGAGACTATAACCAGAAAGAGTGAAGCAGTTAGTTCTGCAACAAAAAAGCCTTTCTGCCAACAATCTCTTCTTCATGAGGCTTTATTTTTTTAGGTAAAAGATGTCTCATCGATGGCAAAGGAAGCAAATACCTTATGTGAATATGAAGGTTAAAAAAGCTCATCTCAGATTACTGACTGGCCTTTTAACAACTGAGTGAGACTCTGTCTTCCAAGAGGCATCTTCTCCACCAACTATGAGAGCAGCTTTTGAGGCATTCCATGACTTGCCTCAGAGATTATGAGCCTTTAGTCATTATTTTGCACCTAGAGGCTTTCATGGAGATCAGGGTCACATTGTGCTAGTCGTTTGTACAAAGAGCGAGAAAGAGAGTGCTGCTCCAAAGAGCTTACCGCCTAAATAGACAAGACAGACTTCGGACAGGAGGGGAAACAGAGGTACAGAGAAGTGAGGTGACTTGCTTAAGGTCATATAGCAGGTCCATGACACATCTGGGAATTGAAGTTGAACCTGGATCTCCTGAGTCCCAGCCCATTGCCCTGTCCATTTTGACCATGCTGCCTTTTGTGCTATTCTTTAAACGTGGGAAAGATCTAATCTGGAAGTTAATGCCCTGTCTGCTGATCATCTGATTTGGCATCTACCATCAGTCACACAGGCTGCTCATTTAACTTTATATCTTGAGGGATCAGGGGAATACTGGAAAGTATAAATCCACCTATTTTCCTATATTGATTGTGAATTCAAAACCAGGAGAGTTTTGGGTCTCCCCACCCCACCATCACCAGGAAAGCAAAACATACTGGCAGCATCCCAGCACCAATCAAAAAGAGGCAACATTTTTGCCTTTGTTTCCATAACCAAAGCTTGACAACTGAGACCTTGCCAAAAGCCAGGCTGCCTCAGGTCACCCCAGCTCAATGCCCATAGTATGCAGGTGTTAGGGGTTTGCCAGATAGTTGCATTTTTACAAGAGCTTTTGTTAAAAGTCTGAACTCAATGCTAGAAAAGACATGTTGTCCTAGCAAAGCCATGCTGAATGGGAAAGGGTCATCTCCCTCATCCTCTTTGTGTTAAAATAAAAATAAAGAATTAACCCAATTTACAGCCAATCTTTCATTGCCTGTTCAAAGAGCAGCACTTTAAAACTCTTCTGCATCTGCCTGCCTGAGGCCCTAGTGATATCAATAATAAATGACATGTCTTGGAAAGACATATTTGAGCCCAGATCAGGCAGGTGCATGTGGGTAGGGGGCTTATATGGACCGGGGGATAAAGAGTGACTGGGAACTGTAGCCTGTAATTCCCATCCTGCATCAGAGAGAACTTGTAAATGTTTAATAAACTTTGCTTCTTCCCATTGCTTTGGATGAGATCCTATTAATAAATTTGAGTGGCTTGAGGACAGGTTTTGTGTCCGTTACTATAGCATCACCTTGCATAGGATCTCGGCATGAGAGAGGCAGCGGGAGGAGGGAGGGAGAATGAGACTGAGCAAGCCAGTGTGAGGTGCAGGCAACAGCACCAGGTCCAGGAATACAAACATCAGCATCTCTCCAGCTCCTCCAGCTGCAGCCCTTTGGACTAGCCTCCTTCTTGCCAGGTGCAAGCCCCTGTCGCACATACACCGTGGAGCTGCAGCAATTGTGCTGCTGAGCCCTTCCTTCTTCTTAGAAGATTTCACACTGGAGCTCTGCCTGCCTGACTTTCTTGTTCTGGAGGATCTGCGTTGAATTTTCCCTCTGGGCTACTTTCTAGACCAACTGGTGGTTGTCCCAGAGATCAACAAGGTGACTAACAGTGACCCCCAAGTCTGAAAACAGCAACTATGACTGCAGCAGTGAATAACTGTTAACCAAAAGGATTTATTTAGAAGACAGACAAAATGCCTTTTGAAGGGTTTAGTTTACTGAAAGACAGATTTTTGAAACCAGGGAAGGAAGAGGTGAAGACCACTGTCAGTGACTCTCTGGGGAATCTGCAAAGGTAAAATCTTATGGAAACATCCAAGAAGGATTCATATTTTGTTCTAGTTAAAGAAATTTTAGGGTTATGTTTATTAAAAGGAAAGATGTGAAGAAAAATCTGTTAATAAAAATAGGAGTTAAGGTTGCAGAAAAAATAGCTGAGCACACATGAGAAGATACAAACGTTAGCAAATAAAATAACGTTACAGCATTGACTCTATCTAGACTATAAGGTATGTTATGCTGAACAAGAGTTGAAAGTAAATTATGAAACATTACTCTAGTGTTATGTAGAGCATGAAAAAGGACCACAGTTAAACACAGTTTTAAATATTTAATGGAAGTGATTTCTACTTTTGGCTTGCATGTGAAATGATGATCATTGTGCAAATTACGACATGCAAACTGTATGGGTAGATGTTTAAAAAGATTTAGGGTAAAATATTCAAAAATGCCCAATTGACTTAGAAGCCTAGTGACTTTCAATGAGATTTAGGCTCCTAAATTGCTTAGGTACTTCTGAAAATTTTACCCTTGATCAATAACAGAAAAGCCATCCAGTGAAAATCTTGTGTGTGTGTGTGTGTGTGTATTTTAGCTAGGGCAAACAGGAGTTTGAAAGACAGAAAAGAGAATCTGGGGTTTATTAGGTGCAGGAAAAAAAAGTTCACCATTTTCACCTTAATTTGGAAGTTTAAAATAAAACAAAAGCGTGAACATTTTTACTTTTGAATAATTTAAAAAAAAACTATACACACACAAAGGAATCAAATTGATAAGTAAAGGAGAAACATGGATATTAGTACAAAATAGTAATATTATCAGTAAAGGCCTCTATCCTGCAAACCTTTACACACATGCTAACTTTAAAGACATGGATAGTTCTATTGACTTCATTTATTTTTATATTTTATGCATAATAAAGTGCCAATAACTTCAATGGTGCTACTCACATGCTTAATGTTAAGCACATACTTAAATGTTTGTAAGATCAGGCCACTGTTTGCAATTTGATTTATTGTTAATTTATTTTATTCTATTCAATTGATATGTGCTTTTACATACAAAGATCAAATTTCTGCTTTTTAGTTTTGGGAGTGCTGATCCAGGTATAATTCTTGGTGCATCTGTGCTTGTCTTCTATTCAGAGAAAGGGGAAAAAAATGAATTCATTTATATATTACACTGTGGTACATATATGCAGAAGAGTGGGAGAGAATCCTTTTTTTTTAAGGAGTCACTAACATATCTCTTGCTATAGTGAGGACTTCTACACCAGGGATGGGCAAACTTTTTGGCCCGAGGGCCACATCAGGGTTGCAAAACTGTATGGAGGGCCGGGCACGGAAGGCTGTGCATCCCCAAACAGCCTGGCTCCCACCCCCTATCCGCCCCCTCCCACTTCCTGCCCCCCTCAGAACTCCTGACCCATCCAACTCCTCCCTGCTCCTTGTCCCTGACCACCCCCTATCCCCGACTGCCCTGACCCCTATCCTCACCCCCTGGGACTCCCATGCCTATCCAACCCCCCCACGAACCTCTGCCCCCAGACAGGCCCCCTGGGACTCCCACACCTATCCAATCTCTGCTGTTCCCTGTCCCCTGACTGTTCCCTGGGACCCTCTGCCCCTTATTCAACCCCCCCACTCCCTGCCCCCTTACCATGCTGCTCAGAGCAGCAGGAGCTCGCTGCCCGGCCAGAGCCAGCCACGCTGCCCAGCAGGAGTGACGGGCCAGAGCACTGGTGGTGCAGTGTGCTGAGGCTGCAGGGGAGGGGGCACAGCGGGGGAGGAGCCAGGGGCTAGCCTCCCCGGCTGGGAACTCAGGGGCCGGGCAGGATGGTCCCACGGGCCAGATGTGGCCCACGGGCCACAGTTGGCCCTCCTCTGTTTTACACCTTGTAAACACACTGCAGCATACTCAGAGTATTTATTCCCTGCGTAGTTTCTCCTGAACTTTTCTCCATCTTTTATACAAAGCCAGGCATTTGCTTTTTGACTTGCAAAATATATAAACAGTACACACACAACCAAGGAGCATGGTTGTACAACTAAATCACAAGTCATTTTGCTGTGAATCCTGCTGGTCCATATGAACAAATGTACTTAGTGTTTATAGTGTAACATTCAGGTGGCATATCCATGTGGCTTGTTGGCAGTTCATTTGGTTGCCATGTGGAAAACTCACTCAAGCTTTGAATTGTCTTTGTTACCCAAATGTTTGCCAGCTCTTGTTAGAGTTCAGCAACTGGTTCAAATACCCATCAGTAAGAACTGGTCTCACGCTTTGCCCAGAACTTGTTGTGAGCCAAACCAAGCCCTATTTGAGGTAGAGAAAAGTCTGTTAAACTTTTTCTTTTTAAATGTTCACATGCTTCTGCCCTTCCCAATTTTAATGCCAAGGGAGAATACAATGCAAGGCTATTCTCATTGTGTCTACAACCAGGCTCAAACCAAGAAGCATTGAAAGTTTAATGAGAAAGCCTGTTCTTGGGAGATCTGGAGCCCAAACTAGTTTATGTTTGAAAAAGTTCTGTAAACTATTAAAACGTAGCTGTTTAGCTTGAGGTTCACCCACGGCTATTTAAAACAAACTAAAAATATGACCTTTGTTTTTATGATGGTAATTGTGCTGGGCCAAATTCAGCCTTGACTTTGTTCCCCATCCAGCCACACTGACTTCAACAGTATGTAAATCAGCACAGAATATTACACATTTTCTAATATTTGGTTGATGACTGATTACAGATTGCTATTTAGCAACCTGTAGAAAAAATTACAGGCATTGGAAAATATGATGGGTTAAAGGTGTGATTTTTTTTCCAAAATAATTGCATAAATGGTATTCTTCTACTTTCCATTCAAATATTTTAAAATGATCCTTGCAATTTAAGATCCATTGATCCAATAATTCCCTCCTGTGTGATCTTATGGAAGCTCAAGTTGCTGTTTGTTGTAGGGTGACCAGATATCTCGTTTTTAAAGGGATAGTCTGTTTTGGGGGACTTTTTCTTATATAGGCGCCTATTACCCCCCACCCGTGTTCAGTTTTTTCACAGTTGCTATCTGCTAACCCTAGCTTGTCATCAGTTGGAATAACTTAGCTAGAGGTTTTAGAAATTGCTTTAACCATTCCAATTTAGAACAAGCTTAAAGTGCAATAATAGCATGTTCTTGATTAGCCTAAAATTCATTCAGCTGATTTTGGACTTGGATTAATGGGTGTTGGGGCCAGGAGTCTGCAGGCTTTTCTGCATTTCCCAGGAAAAGAGGCTTTCTCCTGCAAAACTTCTAAACTCTGCAGACGTATGCGCTTAAGGATTTCCGTGTAGAGAACTTTATACGCTACAGCACAATCTCAGGCCTTGTATACCATGAGGATCTCAGCTGTCTTTGAGCAACCACTTGTGTAGCTGCACCCCTAGTGTAGACAACCAAATCTACTATAGTGCCATTCCGTGTAGTTTACCCCTGCTTGAAACGGGGGTAAGCTGCTGTGTTGCAAATCACAGTTTGCATAGCGTTTGCCTGCGTACACTAAGGTTTTTGCATTGGTGCTGCTATTCCAAGAGTTGGCCATCAATGACTAGAACCTGGACAAATCCCGAGTGATTGAACAAGACCTCAGAAGGTGTGTTCATCTTTGGATAAATGAGGGTTTTAGTTGACTGATATTTGAATCCTTGAGGTTACACTGAATCTGCTAATTCTTGCTGCCACGATGAAACTGATGAGTGTGTTGAGGACAGTTAATGATGTTAAAGAGGAAGATGTGAAATTTGAATGTTGTGTAATTCTCATGTTGCTACAGCCCCCTTGTATCAGGTAATGGTTATTCTGAAATGTATCAATCTGTATTGTAGGTACTTATAATTTTCCCATCACTATAGCATCTGTGCAATTTTAAATAATTAAAAAATGAAACTGTTTAAATTCTGCTCTATTCTGCTGTATGTAATTGCCTATCTTTGCCAAATGTGGTTTAGTTTCTACACCAAAATAAATAAATACAGCGAGGTGAAGGTGCACTTGCTCTAAAAATTATTTTTTTTCCTAGTAATTTTGGGACTTTTAAAAAGTTCATTCAGGCTGTTTAATCAGTAGTTTTAGTATGAAAAATCCAAAGACCTTGTTCAAGAGGAAAGAAAATGACTAGAAAAAGCGGCAAAGGATAAACGAGTACCGTGTCTATGAACACTAAATATAGGAGCTCTACTGACATTCTGTTTTGAATAGATTTTCAAATATTTAGTGTATGAACTTTAAGGGTGGGATACATACATCCTTAAAATTCCCAGGTGGATTGTGTCCAAAAGTTTAGATGGCTATCTATGAATGGGTAATAAATCTGAAAGTGTGTGGATAATGCCCCTGAGAAGTACACACACACTAAAAGGGGACATTTCTGAACTTCTAAAACTAATCCTTCATAAATGATGAAAATAAGAAGGCTTGTAGGAAAATCCAAGAGACTTTTGTATAGTAAGTCTGACCTATCCTGGCAAATGCATCCCAGCATGCAGCATTAAGCTCTCCTCTGGCTTGGAACCACATGCAGACCCAGTCAAGAGGAGTGGAACCTTCCCACAGGAGAGGAGATGTGGAGTGTTCTTTGCTTGCTCCTCTCCCCATATGAGACTACCTACCTGTATGGAAGAAGTGAGTGAAGCCTGAGGCTCTGCATGGGAAAAGGTAGGGCAGAAGACAAGGCAAGATAAGACTGCTGAAGGGGTGAAAGATTGGGAGTCCCTCAAGAAGAAACATGATCAGATTCGAAGATGAATAATTTACAATGCACAACTGGGAATAGCCTTAAAATCCAGGGGCTGTGGAGAGAGAGGTCATGCATTCCTGGTGGCCATAAATGTTTTTTAAACAAAGCCCTATTTTAAATTATTATTGTAACCACCATTTTGTTTTCTTGTTTCTGAATTTTAGGAAGTACCAGTGTAAAAAGGGCGAGCAAGTGTGCGAGGCCATGCCTTGTGGAGATCTGTTCATCCGTGCTTGATGTCCAAATGTTCATTCTCAAATTTTATTCTTCAGAACTTAATACCAAAAGGAAAAAAAATCGTGTGAAGGACAAAGAAATGGCGTGATATACGGGATGATCATGGCCAGTATGAGCACAGGCGGAACAATGTCCTACAGCACTCTGTTCAAATTAAACTAGACAAAATAGGGCATTGCATGTATTCTGAAGCATCTTGCAATATGCCTCAGATGTGAGGCATACACATATTTTTTAATTGGGTTACTGTGCTATAAGGGAGAGTTGAATATTCAACCTATATCTTCTTAGGGCCCAGTCCAGCTCTCATTGAAGTCCATAGTAAAATTGTGACTCAGTGGAAGCAATACTGGGCCCAAGGTCCTAGTTTTCCTGGTTCACTAAGCACTACACCAAGTCTTGGGTCAGAGGAATGTTTTCATGTCTATGAGCATTGTCAGTCAGCTGAAAATGTATAGGTGTGAACAGATGTTTCAGCTTTGCACAATCATCTTATCTATGTCAGCTGCCCAAAATGCTGCTGTTACTTAAAATCTTACTTATTTCAAAGAACAGTTCTTTAATTTACTTTTGCCTGCCTCTCGCTCCACTTTCTTGGAAGATTTGCTTTGTTGATCAATAACTTCTGACTTAGATTGTCAAAGGAAGATAATTACATACTTTGGCTTACTAATTACATATTTTGGCTTACTAATAACTACTTTTACATCACAGCAGTCTTAATAATTTAACCTTTTCACTTTCTATGGTTGTTTACTTCTGGCATTTCACTCAGCTTGGACAATGAAACCAGACGGATCAATTTCACTTTTACGTACAATTTTCCCAAAGAAAAAAAGGTAATTAAAACCAGTTGCTTAAAGGAAAAACCAACCCACACAAACCCTTAAAAGCAAGAAACTGTCCATTGAATGTGTCCTCCTTTAATATATCTTAATTTGCACACATTACTTTCACTGACAAACTTTGATCCTTTGTCTATAAGTCCTAAACAAGTCCAACATTTATATATCCCACATTCTTTGTGATGGTACTATAAAACAAAATTTTAACTCCAATCTCATCAAGATCTCTTAGAAATCCATGCAATGGTGGACAGTGTGATATGTTATTTATGATGTGAGGAAGTCTGAGGCTGGCGTTAAACTTTTGTGTTACAGTGAAAACATGAGACGTACAGCGTGTGATGTATCAGTTAGCATTGTCATTGCAAAGTGTAGAGACTTCAGAACTTTTAAATGAAATCTCATGTTTGAAAGGATATGGTAAAATCAATAGGAAACCGCTAAATCTATTATTTTTACGTTATGGATTTGCACAGTCTTTTGCGTGGGACGCTACCTGCTGGTTAGGGAGGGATGGTAGGTTACAATTATAGCGGTCAGGAGGATGTTATGCTTAAGGCATTTCAGCTCTCCCAGGATGCTTCAGCTAGCTACAGGTAGATCAGCTGGAGACAGCCCACCTGCATGTGCTCTGGCAAGATTTCTCTATCTGATTTCAGTGTGGTAACAGAATAGAATCACTCAGCACTGTTACAGCTATGGTGCTGTAAAAGCTTTGGCAGGACTGAAGGTTCAAAAGGGGCCTTGAATTTCTTCCCAGATTTAAATATGTGTTGTCTCTAGAACAGCTTTTCTGCCACACACCCAACTAAGAGATGCTATGGAGGTTCCACTGGCAGGCAGCTATATTTTAATGCTGAGTGTTGGAAAAACAACTTCATATTGTTCATATAAGTGACAAAACCATTTCTTTTAAATGGGCCTAAAATAATCAGGAAACAAAATCATTCCCCTTAAATACAAAATATGTAAGATCTGCAACAGCTTTGTTCAGGAATCTCCACTTTTTTAAAACTCTGAATTCTACTCTTGTGTCAATTGGAAGCAGGGGGGAAAATGCCTACTTCTGATCAAGTGTAGTAACTTTTGAGAAGAAATGAGTATTTAAAAAAATGTAGCAAGCTATAGTTTAGTTAAGTCTAAGTTGCCTTGTGCCAGCAGGATGGCCCTCAGCACAGTTTTGTATGTGAAATTATTTCTGTTTTAATCATATCCCGTAATTACAGCGGTTATTTAGACTGTGAGTAAATAGTTCTGACAAGCCCCTAAAGGCTACGGAATGGTGTAAATTAGCCATTTCTTAAGCAACCAGACCAACATCACTGACATCTTATCAGAGAATTATGTGAATATCAATTTTTTTTTTGTATGAACGAACATCAACCAAGGGTGAGTGTGGCTATACAACAGGAGATATTAACAGGGGAAAATAGAAGAGTGATGTACTGCAAATATGCTACAGGCCGGGTACCTGGAAAAAGGAAATAACTAGCTCTTATCAGAAAAAGTTAAACCATTTCATAACCTTGCAAAGCAGTTCAGTCTTCCTTGGCGTTTATAAGTAATTCTGCTCATCATTTCACAGCAATAAAATCCTTCAATAGTAATTCCTCAGCAGATGCAGAGAGTCGCATTCTGAGTCTGTCATTTCAAAGCTGATTTCCAGGTGACAAATAACATAAACTGAAAGGCTTTGTGTAATGCAAGTGCTGTCTAAGGGCTCCAGGCTTCATTGGATTAAGCACATGCTTAAGCTTATGAGTTGGCTATTGACTTCAACGTGGATATTCGTATGTTCAGAGTTGATCATGCTTTTAAGTGTTTTGATGGATTGAGACCTAAGGCCCAAATCCACCATTTTAAAGCAATGAATAAAAAGTTAATGTTGGGAAGGGAAAAATTTAGCTTATGTACAGAGAGTGCACTTAAAGTTCATTCTGCTCTTAAGGTAACTACCAGTTCTACCAGCGATATTCTTGTAGATTGGGCATGATGAATATGAAATGCATAACCACAGAAAAATGAACTTGCTGTTGAAAAGACAAGTGCCTAGATTATTATGCTAGTTGGTTTTGCAACTTTTTATTTTTGTTAAAATGAAAATTCTTGCTTAGCTAGACTTTAAGATTCAATTTTGCTATGTATAGTTTTATATTGGGTGAATGGCAAGAGGTGCAGAGCTGTGATGAATCCCCCAAAGCAAAGATGCTTTTCCAAAGCTTATTCACACCTCTTCAGTCTGCAAAATGTGGCTGGAAATCTCACGCTAACAGTATTTTTTTTTCAATATTTCTAAAAAATTCTGCTTCTGGTTGGATTGGAAAGCAACGTCCTATATAACAGCATTGTCTAAATGTAAGAGATTTGACACATCTATGCTAGGGCCAGGAGTAGTATCAGAAGTAGGAGAGTGCTTTGAAAGGAATAATGCTAACTATAATGATAGTTAATGTAAATGCAATCATGAGCCAAATGAGGTTTGGTTTTAAAGGCATTTCTTTTATCAATAGTTTAAGCTGAACAGAAAATGCTCTCATGTCTTAATGATTTCTGATAGGTGGGTGGCTTAGGGCAGTGCTTCCCAGCAATGGAGGACAGGCCGCCTTGGGGAAGAGGGGAAGACTTAGCCCCCAATCAGCTCCAACTCTCATTGCAAATGTGCTCACGTGATGACAGTTGAAGCAGCAGCTGGCTCCTTGAAGGTCACTCAACTTCCTACCCTATGTCCACAATGACCCCTAAAGCAACCAGCCACAGGAACAGTTTGCATGTAGAGAACTAGTCTCTCACGGGCCCAAGGGAACACATATAGTCTGGCCCCATGCAGCCACCAATAGCTGCCTCTAAACCAGATAGCATGTTGCCTTCTAGTGAATGAGGATCCAGGAGGGAGAGACAAAGCAAACGAGCAGAGGAATAATAATTAGAATGGACATGCACACAACGCACACATGTAAAAGATGCAAAGGAAAAAGAGAGGACTAGAGGCCAGGAGACAGAAAATGAGATTACAGGAATGGTGCTAGAGCACAGTGTGAGGAAGCACAGCAGAGGGAGTCATCTTCCAATCAATCCAGCACAATGGGGGCTCAGGAGAAGTCTGGGAACTACTGGATTTAAGGAGATTTTTAAGTGGGCTGTAGAAGTGAACCTGTCACCACTAGCTCACTGGGTCAAATCCAGGCCAGGACAGCACATTGTTACTATTTAGTGGTGATTTATTGCCCAGTGTGAATTAAGTTTCAATCTGGTTGCAGTGGACAGTGTTTACATCACAAAATTTATCACCACAACAGGCAATCTCAGCAAAGAGGCTAGGACCAGGAGATTAAATTATTTTCTTACCCTTCAAAGCACGCTCAAGGCATGATATAGGAACAGTGTGGGGAAGTTTGCACTGTAGACACTGGATCTTTCGTGTGGATAAACAGAAGGCTTGGGAGCTCCAGGCTGCCAGTTTGGCACTTTTCACCAGCACTGAGTTCACTATTATTCTTTTCTAATACTTACATTGAGAGGTGAAAGTAAGTCGATATGGGCCGATACGGTGTACTGGTAAGAAAGTGGCTGCCGGTATGGGCCGGTACACAGCTGACATTAAAGCGCTGCCGTGGCAGAGCTTTAAGCACCATACCGACAGGGCTGCTGGGAGGGGGAGGGCACAAAAGGGGCAGCTGTCCCGGGGCCCAGTGATTTCCCCAAGCCCTTTAAATCGTCACCAGAGTCTCGGGTGGTGTGGGCTTGGGCAGTGCTGAAGGGCTGGCTGGGGGAGTCTGGCCCCAGCCCCACCCTTCTGCCCGAGGCCCCACCCCTTCCGGGGACCCAGAGCCACGCCCCCACCTTGCCCAGGACCTCGGCCACCCTGATTACTGGTAAGTCCTTTAAGTTACTTTAACCCCTGTTTACATTACTGAAGAACCCAGAGCCTCCATCACCAGGGGCCTCATGGTGTTAAGTGCTGTAAGGTGGAGCAGTCATTGCCCAGAAGAACTAATACTTCTGGTAGCTATGCATTCATTAAGAAGAGATGCTTGCACTAAATAAAGCGAAGTTGCTTTTGTCTGACCAAATAGGGGGATAAGAATTTATTACAGCAGTGTCTCTCAACTGTTTGGCATGACCCCTGGGGGGTTGGGAGGTGTTGATAACAATTGAAAGCAAAGAAAACCTTGCTTCCCCACTCCCTGCTCATTCTTATCCTTCAAGTTCTAGTATTCCGTCAACCTCTCAAAACGCACACACAAATAAATTATATAGGCTTATTGTTAGTATTCATACACTTTTTACTCTTACTTTTATAATACATGCAAGGACGTCATGAACATTTTTGATATTGAATAAAGGGTTGCCCACCTGAAAACGCTGAGAGACACTGTATTAGAGCAATCTGAGTGTGCCCAGAAAGGTTGTTAATAAGAGATGTTACAATATTTTTGTATTAAACAAATTGTGTTCCACTTGTATTGGGATGTTTTTGTAAATGGTGTCCAGATATTTGTATAATAGTATAACCTGAATACTCTGCATGCCTTCCTTCAAAAAAAATTATTTGAAACTGAAACAGGCCCAGAGATCTGAATACCCCTCTGTCATTCTGTTTGTGAGTGTCAATGTCAGGGATGACTGTCAGAAAACGGGGCAGACCCCCCAAACAGGTGGTGCATTCTATAATGAGTAGGGCCCTACCAAATTCACGGCCATGAAAAACGCGTCACGCACTGTGAAATCTGGTCTCCCCCCATGAAATTTGGTCTTTTGTGTGCTTTTACCTTATATTATACAGATTTCACAGAGGAGACCAGCGTTTGTCAAATTGGGGGTCCTGACCCCAAAGGGAGTTGCGGGGGGGGTCACAAGGTTATTTTAGGGGGTCACGGTATTGCCATCCCTACTTCTACTCTGCCTTCAGATCTAGTCAGCTGGAGATCAGGGGCGGTTGGCCAGGCGCCAATCTCTGAAGGCGGCGCCCCGCCAGCAGCAGCGCAGAAGTAAGGGTGGCGACACCATACCAGGCCACCCTTACTTCTGCCCTGCTGCCTTCAGAGCTGGGCGGCTGGACAATGGGAGCTGCTAACAGAGGGCCCAGCTCTGTAGGCAGCAGCGCAGAAGTAAGGGTGGCAATACCTCTGGGCGACGTGTCACATAGGCTGGGGAAGGCTTTGCTTTCCCAAACAGCCCAGCATGGCCCCGCCCACGCTCCTCCCTGAGTGAGCCACCTCCTGCTTGCCCTGCCCCAGCCCATGCAGGCTGCTCCTCTTCAGGGAAGCTGGCTGGGGTGGCTTGGACTTGGGGTGGCTGGGTGGCCCCGGGTGCTGGGGCTCGATTGCCTGGCGCTGGGGTGGGGGGCTGGAGGCGCTGGGGCCAGGAAGCGGGGCCCATGAGCCCTACGCTTTGGGGGCCAGGGGAGCCCACCCTGTGCTCAGGGGGTGGGGCTGTATGCTGCCTGCCCTGTGCTCTGGGGCGGGGGGGCACACACTACCCACCCACCCTGTTCTCAGTGGCTGTACTGCTGGCCCACCTGCCCGGTGCTCCGAGGCTGGGGTGGGGCTGGCGGCCGCAGAAAGGGGGAGGCTCCTGCGGGGGAAGGGGCGCAGGTCCTCAGGCGGTGGGGTGGGCCGGCTGGGGACTAGCTGCCCCCATCTGGCGGTTCACCAGCCGCCCTTGGCAATACCATACCAGGCCATCCTTACTTCTGCGCTGCTGCTGGCTGTGGCTCTGCCTTCAGAGCTGAGCTCTTGGCCTGCAGCCACCGCTGTCCAGCTGCCCAGCTCTGAAGGCCTTGCCACTGCCAGCAGCAGCTCAGAAGTAAGGGTAGCAGTACCGCAACCCCCCCACCCCTCACACACAATAACTTTGCGACCACCCCTACAACTCCTTTTTGGGTCAGGATCCCTACAATTACGACACCATCTGTAAAATGGGGCTGCTAATACCTTCCTTTTGTATAGCACTCTGAGATCTATAAAAAAAGAGCGTTGTGTGTGCTTTCAGTATAATTTAGAACATTTGGTAATTATGGTTAAACTGGAGAGCATTGGCAATGCGGAGTTTATTTTCCTTTGTGGAGTTCGTCATTTCTGATAACCTCAGCACAGCTTCCATATTTGTGCTTGCAAACAGCACTTGCACGAGCATCTGGCCAGTTAGATGTCCAACTACCTGATGTGGGTCTGTGGACTTGGAAGGTTGCACATGCAAAAAAATTCAGGCAGTTTTTGAAGATCTAGCCCTTTAAAAGTATAACTGCTTTTTAATTCACTGCATTATAGCAAGAGTTAAATCTCTTCTACGGATTTAGTGTGTTGTGGCCGATTAGAGTGTGTTGCTGCCATGCACATATGAAAGAGTTTTACTGGCAGAATAATACATTTTCCTTTTCTCCTTCATATCATTTTAGAAAAATTGATGGAACCAACACAGAAGAAGATCACATTGAATTGACTGAAGAGGGAAGGCCTGTGCTGGCGACTACTCACAAACCTCCCCTATGTGACTGCTATTGCTGTGGACTACCCAAGCGCTACATCATTGCCATAATGAGTGGTCTGGGCTTTTGCATTTCTTTTGGAATTAGGTGCAATCTGGGTGTTGCCATAGTGGAAATGGTTAACAACAGCACAATCTATGTGAATGGAAAACCAGAGCTTCAGGTAAAGAAGCATCTGTTGGTCTTCGTTCTTATCTGGCCTCTACTACCGCACCATCAAAGTACCTCACAAATACTTATCTTGATAACACCCCAGTGAGGTAGGGAAGTGCTATTGCAGATGGGAAAACGGAGACGCAGAGAGACTAGCCCAAGATCACGCAGGGCCATAAATTGAATTTGGGTCTTGTGGGTCTCAGTCAAATATCTTAATCACAAGATGGGCCTACTTATAGAAACCTACATCTTTCACACAATGCATGGGCATACACTGGTTCAAAGAAGGTGCTGATCACCCTCTACTTATAATGGCTTCCCCCCAAAAATTGCTTTTCAATCCCAGAGGTGGTCCCCTCTGGGTCAGGGTTTGGTCCCTCTGGGTCAGGGTTGAGCACACCATGGAGCAGCATATAGACAAGGTTGCCTTGCTGTGGCCTGTACAGAGCTTGTTCTGAGTCCAGTGGGCTTTTTCTGAGTTCCAAACTGCTTAGTTTAGCATTAGATTAAGCTGAGAAATGGGAATGCAAAGATTTTTAGCGTTTCCATGCAAGGTACAATTAACATTTTTTGGATTGTTTTCCCTTTAGCCAGAAGTATTTCATGACTCATGGTTTATTTAGGCTTGGGCATTTTACTGTTTAATACCCAATTTATTGGTTTTCCTTATGGCTCAGGGTATATTGTCAGATGAATGCATGGGGACTCCTGTGCATTGCCATGGGAAGGGGGGAGGGGGGCGTGGAGGTAGAGAAAACAAATCTAATAGCATTGCTTCTAAACTTCTCCCCACCATGCTTTAAAAAGACATTTGTTTTTGGAGCAGTCACTCCCAAAATGAAGGGTGTTCTGCAGCCAGGTCTGGCAGGTGGGAAGCAACAGAGAAGGGAAGTTGAGTGTGCAAAACCTAGTAACTCTTGGGGGACAGGGAGCTACTTGTATACAAGGAGCAGCAAGCCATCCCACTGATTTCCCTCGTTATCCCTTTTGCAGGAATATCCCCAAAAGATAAGATGCTAAATGGGGAAGAAACATAAGGGTTATCGCGATCAGAACAGTATCCTGGCTCTGATAGCAGCCAATACCAGAAATGTCCAAGGAAGGTATAATAACCTCCATAATAAACAATTATCAAGAGTATAGCTAAGGGGGAAGGTCTTTCCTAATCCTCAGTAGTAATTAGTTGTTTTATGTTCTGGAGCGAAAGGTTGATATGCCCTGTACATTTATCCTAACTAGTGTAACTCCGGATGATCCTATTATGCATATAGGGCCAAAGATTTAAAAAACAGGTGCCTAAAGATAGGCTCCTAAATCCTAATTTTTGAAAATCAGGTCATTGATGAATTCAGTGCTGAGAACCTAGCAAAGGGGAGCAATAGGCAGACATGCCAAACCCGTGAAAAAAAAATGCAGAAATTGGGCTTGTTTTTGGCTTAATTGGATTGTGAGTTGCTTGTTGGCTAGTTTTTGGCTGTAGCTTGTTGCTTGTGTGGCTTGTAGCTTGTTGCTTGTTTCTTCTTTTTTTTGATCGGCTCCCAGCAAAGGGGGGCAAGCAGGGGCAAGCTGGGGCAAGGGAGGGAGAGAGTCAGGGGTGCACAGCAGGCCCATTACAGTCCCAGACTGCACGCCGGAGGGATCTAGTCACATAGAGTGTTGGGGCTTTTAGGGATTGGCTTGTTTTGGCCTTGTTTTGAAATGGGATTAGCTTGATTTTTGGTTTATTGTGAAAGTCGCGGTGCTTATTTACCACGTGAAAGTTGCCAACCGTGGCGATAGGGTGCCCAGTACTTTTGAGAATCAGGCCACTGCCTCAGTTTGGTTTTAGGGGCCTAACTTTACAAAAACTCATTTAAAAAAAAATTTTAGTCAGCAATGTCTGATTTTTTTAAAAATCCTACAATTATTCTTTACTTTTGATGTCTTCCATCATTCCATCAGTGGCTGGGTCTTTAACTTAACTGCAGTGAGGGGGGAAAAGTTTGTCGTCATCAAGTACCCCAGGATCAAAGTTGCTGGTCCCACAACCAGAGTGACTTCTTTAAGACCTCACATCAATGTCTTTATTTAAGTGGAAAAATAGTCTTTTCTCAGGTGTATTCTGTTGACTTCTTGACTTCTGTGGGAGAAGTAGTGAAGTCCAATAGTCAGGGTTTGATTCTGCTCCACTAACATCAATGAGAGGTTTTCAAGTCCTTAGAGCAGGTGACTAATACCTTAGGGCCAGATTTTTAAAGAGATTTGGATGCCTACAGGTGCAGATATATGCCAAGTGGGATTTTCAAAACCACTTAGCCGCCCAACTTCCATTCATTTCAGTTTGAATTAAGCATCTAGATGCTTTGAAAGATCTCACTAAGCGCCTAAATTCCTGTAAAAATTTTGCCATCAGAATTTTGGGTCTAATTCCTGGCTCTGCTACTGGCTCCCGGTGTGAACTTGACTGTGTTACTTACCTTTTCTGTGTCTTTTGACTGATTTTTCTAAAATGGGGATAATAACCTACTTCACAGGAGTATTGAGCTTTAACTTACATTTTTAATGTGCTTTGTGCTCCTTGGACAAAGGCCATTCACTGTGGAACTGCAAAGCATCATATTACTCCCAGACGTAGCAGGAGAGCATGGCCTTGCCTGCCTGCCTATAGATAGCCTTTGTTTTGCCATTGTACGCATTTTTCCAAGTCATCAGCTCAGCTCTAATGGGAAGCAGACACTTCCTTGCTGCTACCAGTTTGTTACTAGAGCTGCTTGGAAAAAAGTGAAAATCTTCATGAATTTTTTTGAAAATTGTCACCAGTTTTTAGAAAAATGTAAAAAGGGCCCACAGTATTTTTCAAGACTAAAAAATGCTGATCAATTCTACTTGTGATCACAGGGACATTCCCACCCCTATGACTCTAAAGACAAGAAGCTTCTTTCTTATTTTTCTATGTGGAAGATGGGAGCTGGATAAACCCTTCCCATCATGCTGTGGCTCCACAACCTTTCCCATTCTTCTCCCTCCTCCTCCTCCCATCTGCTAAACAAACTGATCAGATTCAGCAAGCACAAAATGAGCCCCCCAGAAGTGGATGGAAAGCCTACTACTTCTTCCTCACTGGTAGTCACCATTGGCCAGTCCCTGAGCATGGAGCTGCATGCTGGCCCTGGGCTTATTCTGTCTAATTCCTGATCTCTAGGATCCATCCAGCCTATGCTGCTTCTCACAAAGAGGCAGGACTTGGTAAGAAGCAGAATATATCTCCTACACAGGCCAGGGAAGAGAGGGAGCGCCCAGACGAGAAGAGGCAGGTTGAGATTGGATTGCCTGTGCCCACAAGTCTTGATTTAGTCCTTACCCTGCTCTGGGCACAAATCCTCCCTTCTTCTTGACAAGGTGCCCTTATAGGTCTCCCAAACACCAAGACACTGGTCAGTCCTTTGTGCTTTCAGGACTGACCATTATTTTAAGCTTTAAACTAGAAATCATTAATAGAAAATGGGGACATTCTGCAAAGTTAATTCGTGCACTTGGAAAAAATAACCATAAAAAAATACCCCAGCCCACTAGCATGATCTCATCTGAGTTTTGTATTGATGGGTGAGAGCAATGTTTTCAGCTCTTTTGTTAGAGTGACTGGCTAATTAAAGTGTCTGATCAAAATGAGAAACTGTTTTGCATTTTGTTTGTTTGAAAAAAATCTAACAGGGTGAACTGAATCTGCCTTGTAGCATACAGAAAGGCACAAACATAAACCAAAATGTCACTGCTAAGGACTCTCTTTAGTTTCCATTTTTTGGGTAGTGTTTTAGTGAGGCTTCCTGATTAACAATACAAATGATGGTGCTGTTTTCGAAAGATTCAACTGAAGGCTAACCACCCCTCCTCTCTGTTTCCGTACCATGAGGATGACCATGAAACAGAATGTCACACTTCTCCTATGCCCAGCAGTAGAAGGTTGATCCAAACAAAGGCTGTCACACAGGCTCATTTAAGCATTCTTACAAAGAACAGTAACAGCTGCATGCAGGGGGAGCTTTGAGAGGTAGACTGAAAATATTTCCGAATGCAATTACATTAAATAGGGACAGATACACACAGTTCAGGCTTGTGTCTGTTCATCAGACATTTGTAGGCTATGGGTCATCTGTGTTGATTGCGCTGGTACCCGAATTTAAAACTAATATAATTCTTATCATATTTAATCTAATATAATATACCTAGCTAGCTATTTTTATTCAGGTTTGTTTTAAGGAGCCGTCTCTCCCCACTAGCCAGCAGAGTGTCTCCTCTTTGGGAATTTCATCCCCACCTCCTCCCTCCCTTCCCTCCCCCCCCCCACTGAACACAGATGGTTGATGCTAGGAATCTAAGGGCTCAACAATAAAAACACTGCAATGAAATAAAAAAGGTCCAAATGGTCCAAATATGCATCCCACCCAAAACAAAGGATGTGTCACAAGGGCAAACATGATAACTGCCAGGGACCTAACTCACCAGATGAGAGATCAGTTCCCTATTAATGCAAAGAAAAGGAATTTAAAAAGGGGATTGCTATTAGGGACTCAAAAATGGTCAAGGCAGATCAGCGCCAGGAGGTAGTTGCACAAAGACTTGACTGAGGAAGACCTGTCCTTGGTTTTATCCTGGTTGAACCCCCGAATCAAAACTTGACTGCTTAAGAGATTATCTCAAATGTGTTTCAAGGCACTATTTAATGAGCTAGTTGTCATATCCGTGCTGTAATGGGTTGAGAAGTAGTCTGTACACGTCCAGTGTATGTTATCCATGGTACTATGGGAAGTGTGGCTCAAGTGATGACTTTTAAACAACTTCCAAACAGGATTTATCCAGGAATCAATATGTTAAATATTCACCTTATAGTTAAAATGCTGTTTCATTTGCAGAAAGCTCAGTTCAGCTGGGATCCAGAGACAGTAGGACTTATACATGGCTCATTTTTCTGGGGTTACATTGTGACACAAATTCCAGGAGGGTTTATCTCAAACAAACTAGCTGCTAACAGGTAAGATAAAGTAATGGGGCATATAAATATTTTTTCATGATCACTGTTACATCATTTAACATAATATTTTATTGTGATAAATGTATTTCAGGGATATTATGGGTACTAATCAATATGTGGTATTTATGTCTATTATGGAGTGGTGCTACTCCCGCTGTAGCTAACAATGGAGCTAGCTTCCCAGTCTAAGCTCGATTTCCGACTCCATTCTAACAGGTTACTACATTGTGCTCATTACAATAGTACCTGAGTGCATTCCAGTAGCAAATTAGGTGACGTGACTAACATCTATCACATGTTGTTTGTTCTCTTGTTCTCTCCCCAGGGGACAGAAATATGTCTTGTTTTGGTAGGGTTTTTTGATGGGGGTGAGGAGTGGGTTTGCAGGTGTTTAATATACATATTGTTTTGTATTTGGGTTAGAGTAGGCAGGTCAAAGAAATGCACTCCTAATATAACCCAAACCACTTTGTCTATCTGAAATTTTTACATGTTTCATGTCATCTCAGAAAATGTTTTCTGAAAAGTTTTGGGCAAATCACACAAGGGGATTTACACATGTCCCTGTCATTTGCTTATTTACACATGTCCCTGTCATTTGCTTTTCAAAGATTTTTCTAATGCTTTTTTGGCTCATCTTCTCTCTGAAATAGATTCGCAAAGAAACTTCAGCTTTTTCTCTTCAAGGGTCCCTAATGTATAGAGATGCTTTTCATAGGTTTTGAAGAGGAGCATGTTGGAATTGTGGAGCTATTTAAAGATGCTGTCCTGAAAGTGCTCGTACACACAAAAATACAGCTAGACCTTCTCTTAAATACCTGTATTATGGGCTGAGCTAGTAGTAACATCTATGGCTAAGGCTGCCTAGCACTTTGCATTAAGCCTCTGTTTTCAGTTTCTTGTAACTTCACCAGACTTTACACATTTGTGCAGCCATTTTCCAAGCTTGCTGATTTTAAAAAAAAATTAAGTTAAAAAACCCCACTCAATTGTTTTCAGAACGAACTTTAACAAAACTAGCTATTTTTCATTAAGTAAATAGTATCTTCAAACATTTGTTTGAAGAGTTTCCAGGATTTGAAGCATGAACATAGGTGATGGATAAATAAGGTTGTCTCAAAATGTCTGGTGGTTTTCAGGATGGCACTATCTCTAATATTGTTAACCAGGTTTTCTAAAGTATATATATGTGAGAAGGGGGAGAGATCACAGAAATTATAGATGGAAAATAGCTGTTTGGTCATCAAGCCTATTCCTTCTCAGTGTAAGGTAGATGTTTGCTTTCTAGTGCTTTGCACCATCTAGATACAAATGTCTCCACAAATTGAAAAGAGTTTGTTTATTTGTATGGTAAGAAAAGAAGGGAACAGTACAACTGGCTTCATTGTGCTGTCTTGCTTGAAATCAAAGTCCCTTGCCCTCTGCATTTTGCCAATAGCTATAAAAAGTTACATATGGCAAAAGTCCACTGCATGGCAGTTCTTCATCAAAGCATAGAGTCCCTCCCATGCACAGCTGCTTCTATAATGACTCTGGGACTTTTAACTTTCCACACGGAATGGTCCATGGCTCCAACCCCTCTCCTCAGATCTTCCAAAATGTACTCTGGGCTTAGTTTGCATCATTCCTCTTACAAAATTAGCATCCTCTACTCTTGATTCCTCCACCAGACAAAATTGTCTGATCTCAGTGTTTCTCTTATCCATCCAGTCTGCAAATCAGCTGGCCTGACCGTAGAGGTATCCCCAGTCTTCTGATCTCTCTGAGCTGCCCACAGAATGTACCAACTCAAACTTCCACAAACGTACCAATATTTTACCGAGTAAAGCTGAAGAAATTTTTTTT
Source organism: Eretmochelys imbricata (assembly GCF_965152235.1). Taxonomy (NCBI): domain Eukaryota; kingdom Metazoa; phylum Chordata; order Testudines; family Cheloniidae; genus Eretmochelys; species Eretmochelys imbricata. Next base: position 273,509,817 of record NC_135572.1, on the reverse strand, counting down.
AAGGTCTGACAAATAGCACTCTTGGTGGGAAGATGAATCTGTGAGACCTTACAGCTGATTTAAAATACACATATCCATTTCTACAATCCAAATACACTGCAAATTACATACAATCTAATGGAAAATGTGAACTCAATCCAGAGCATTCTTTCTATAGTGAAATTTATAGTGTATCAAATTGTCCGTATTTTAAATAACATAAAGTTATTGCTTGTAATATCAAAAAACAACAACAAAAACACCATCAAAAACACTTCTGTGACATTTTGGTAGGGGTTTCCATGTACTTGTATTGAAAAAGTACAGAATATGTCCATATCAGCTGGTATATGTATTCTCAAAAAGAAAAGGAGTACTAGTGGCATCTTAGAGACTAACCAACTAACACGGCTGCTACTCTGAAACCTGTCTATATGTATTCTGTGGCTCATGAATCTAATTTATGGTCTCAATATGCCTATTTGATCTAATAACCAAACTCTACCAATTCAGCAGAGAAATTGGTGCTGGGATGGGAACCTTAAATGGGTGTATCACTTACGTACATCACAGGCAAGAAGTCAGTTAGGTTTTATACAGGAAGTGGCAAGCTACTGTTATAGTTTCTAGCATTAATTATACTACTTGGTTATCATGTTCACTTTGCATCAGAGCCTCCAAATCCTGTTTCTAAGTTGCAGAATAGATTCTGAGAGAAACCGATACAGACGCAACAATTTTCTCCAGCTTTTACTGACTTTTTAAAAAAGTATATTGTGCTTTGCTTTTTGGTCAAATTAATTTTTGGTTGTTTCCTCTATTTTCTTGTAAACAACAAAATCATAGGTAATTGTGACCTAACTGCATTTATTATATCCATCCATAGGCACATATCATGCTATTGATGTGCACAATGTAATACTTCTGTGGCCACATGATTTTCATAGTTGTCATCTATGCAGTATACTGTGGCCTCAAGGCTTGACCATGATAAGTATGTTTAGAACTCAGGATGTCTTAAGACAGACTAGGTCCTTGAAAAATTCCCTAAAAGGGAAATTTCTATTTGCAGTAATAGTATTAAGGTTTATATCTAGAGATACTCCAAACTCCCTTGTTTTCACTCATGTGTTCATGCAACCATTTTCTCCAGATTCAGTCCCGGTGGGTTCACCACCCATCCCAAGTTTCTCTTTTAGAAGAGGAAGGATGGCCTTGTTGTTAAGGACCTGGATAGTAAGTAGGAGATCTGGGCTCAATTCCTGACTCTGCTACCGACTCTCTTTGCAAACTTGGGGTGGTTGTTTGATCTCCCTGTGCCCCTTCTATAAATGGTGATAGTATTTATTTCTTTCCCCCTACCCTTTGTTGGTCCTGTCTGCTTACACTCTAAGCTCTTTGGGACAAGGACTATCTCACCACATGTTTGTATTGAGTGTAACACCACCGTAGAACCTCAAACTCAGCTGAACTCTCAAAGCCCTACTATAATGCAAATAATTTATAATAATAATTTCAATTCTCAGCGCAAAGCTCAGCTGAAAATTCACTGGGTAACCTGGTTTTGTACTGGAAGTGATTCAAAACCACTCAAACCCACAAATTTCCCTTCGTTATGGTGTGAAATCATAAATTACCCAACATTTCCACAGATCCACATTGACTTGAAAAGTTCACATCAACCAGTTAATAACAGTGCACCTTAAATTACTGCTCACCATTACAAAATATGTCTGACTGCTGTAAACACCATTTTAACTTGTCCATTGTTATTTCCTAATAAAGAGACACTGAACCTGAGGCGCATCCTGATATCGGCTTTCAGGAATAGAACACCATTGGTCAGCAGAGTCTATCATTTAAGAGCTCTGTTCTGATTTCACAATGGCAGCTTGCCAGGGACCCAAATGGGGAGGCGAAAAGAATATATGAATGAATTAGGAAGACTGGGCTATTTTTAGCCAAGGAAGAGACCAGCTTATCTTAGATTCAAGGTATTACACTGCTGGCAAGATGATGGCTGTTTTTGCAAACATGCCTCACCCTCATAAAGAGTAGCAAAACACTAGCTAATTCTAGCTCAGCCACTCTTATTTATATCTTTGGCATACAAAGAAACTATATGGAATGAAATAATACAGAATGTGAATTCAGTTATTAGAACTGTGCAAGTGGAAAATAAATCCTACTCTTTCCCTATAGATAATTCTTTCCCTCACTTTTTTACCTACATTCTGTGTAATGCACTGTAATTCCCTGAAGTGTGTGGGCTCCTACAGCACTACAATAAAGAATACATTTCCCTTGATGGCAAGGTGTGGCCAGTGTAGCCAACCTCCTCACCTCCTTTAGTGATAATGGATGTAGCGCAACTAAATATTCACTCAGCTTTGAAAATGGCCCCTCAAATGTTCGTGGGTGACCATTTGCTTCCACCGCCATTTTGGCATTCTGATTCTCAGAACACTTTTCATATTGACTCTGTTCATTTTATTGTTACTGTCCTCTCCCAGCCCCTTTTTCTGTTGTGTCCCTCAGCTGAATCCTGCTTGTCACTGAAGCGGTCAAAGGCTGAGACTGTCTTCTTTGCTGATGTATGTACAATACTTAGCACCCAAAGGAACCTTGGGTTCGTAGGCACTACTGTGATTGTGGAGAATCAGGGAGTGATGTGTTTTAATTTTATGAATATCAGGTGCACTGCAATTTACCTGTTATCATGCCAGACTACAAGGAGCTAAATCAAGGGAGTCTGTTTGGAGACAAACAGGAAACAAAACAATGGCAAAGATGAGGTACAGTCCAGGTAATAGCAAAGGTCCTTGAGGAAACAATGGGGAAGTTATTAATTGGGCAATACACCCTGCATGGTTACAGCTAGGCAGGCAAGGTTTATTTGCCCAGACATGAACCCAGGACTAGTGGGGATGCTAAAACCTTAATGATGCTGGTCTGGCAAAGAAGGTGGGGAGGGAGTTGAGCGCCCAGGGACAGCAATTGACAGAGACACTGAGAGAGAGAGAGAAATGGCAGCAAGCGGGCTGTCTTTCTTGGATAGAGACGGGGGATAACTGGGCTGAGGGGAACTTACAAAAGCTGGCAGGGAAACAATACAGTGTAGGTAAGACCCCGGTCAGATAAGCCTTTGTTTGTTTGATCCCTTTGCTTTGTGTGCTCTGTATATGTGGGTGAATAAATAAAGCTTTGTTTTGAGCCACTTTAATCAGCTATTGTCACAGGACGAAAAGGGCTGACAGGTGCCAAACACAGTTGGGCCTGTCAGAATAACATGGCTGGAAAATGGGGGAGGAGGGGATGCAGCCCAGAGATCAAGTCTGAGAGTGGTAGAACTTGTGGTTCTACCCAGAGACGGGTGAAGGCATGCTGGGTATAAATCTAGCTTTGGCATGTGGGGGAAGGACTAGAGGACCTCTTGAGGTCCCTTCCAGACCCACATTTCTGTGATTCTAAGGTAGCAGCCCTGGGGGACTGCTTTAATGTCTGCCAACTGGCTATGGTCCCTCTGCACCAGGGCCAAATATGTGCATGAGTGGATGGTGTCACAGGGACCTGATACTTCAACTTTGCACTAGGTGAGAGCAGACTAGGATAATTCTCAGTGAGCTGGATCTGGCTGATTTGAGACTTAGGCAGTGCAAAGGGCACAGAACCCAGCCAAGAATCTGTCTCATTAAACTTAAAAAGGTGGCCTGAAAATGTCCTGTTACTACTGTAGACATCTTATCAGGGATCACTACTGTGATATGATCATTAAGCTGGTTCTTGGTGATATCAAGTTTAATAATTTCCAGAGACATTGGATTAGTGAACCTAGGAGATGCATAGCATATGTAATGCAATCCACAGAACTGATTTGTTGTCTAGAAATGAAATTCATAGATTTTGTCAACAAGGTGTGAAAATTTGAGAAATACAGTAAGTTTTAGTTCTTATTTTAATAATCCTAACTAAATAAAGATTCCCATTTTTTTTGTCAGGTACCTTCTTTCCACCTTATTATTCCCACTGTCTATTTTTTCTATTTTCTTTCCTGTGGCACTGTGGGGTCCAGTTTTTCAATGAATTCTTTAAGAGGGCATCCAAATGCCATATATGAGGACTCAGACAGGCAAGTAGGTGCTTCAGCTATTCCATGGCCCTAGAGATTGGCAAGCAGTGCTCAATTTGTGCCAAGGCTGAGCCCCGGCACCTCTGGGCTTGCCACATCATTTATGAAAGTAAAAAAAAAAAAAAAATTGCTTGAGCATTGGCACCTAATTGCTTGAACCATGGCTCTTCTTTCATTATACATTAAGCATTGCTGGCAAGCATCCAGTTTATGCCAGGTAGAAAATGATCGTCATATGATTCAGTTTCAGACACTTTTTCTGTCACTTCTATTGTTACTGTTATTTACTATTTTTATGGTGCAGTAAGTGTTGAACTGCTCTCTATTTACACTCAGAAAACCCCAGGCTGCAAGGATTCGCAGTCAGACTTGGGTGTACTAGGTAAACCTGCACTGGAAAGTTGGGTTGTCCTGTCCTTCAACTCCAACTATGCTGGGCACCCAAGAATGTTGCCTATATCTGTAGTCATGCCACAGACCTTTCTGCTACTCTTTTCTTTGTGTCTGAAATCGAATATATAGGTTGGGTGACTGCAGCCAATATAAATAATTTTCAGAACTCCTCTAGCTCTATGTGAATTCAGATTCTTGATTAATTTGAACATAGCTGTGCCCTGCCTTATTAAGAATTCAAGAGTACAGATTCATAATTTTTTTGTAGGGTGCGCTATATCTTATTAAAGATGCTACCTTTTAGACACGTCCCCTCCCAGTCACTATCACATAAAATCCTCATGGCAATTGCTGACATGGAAAAGTAATATTAGGAAAGTAGTATCTTTTAAACTGTTTTCTAATGCAGATTAGCTGCTGGAAACTAGCAGAACCAGCAACATGGCTCAGGAAAGCGCTTGAGCCAGTGCTTCACATTAAGCATGCGCTTAGAATTCCTTGAATTCAATAGGATTTAAGCATGGGCTTATGCACTTTCCTAAACAGGGATGCTTTCCTGAATCAGTACTCATGGAACCAATCAGTTCACCATGAACCTCCAGCAAGTGCTCTAAGGACCCCAGTTTGAGAAGAAGAAAAATACCAGTAGACTTTTCTGTACCAATTTTTGAGTTTATGCAAAACTCTTGTTTTAGGTATAGGACTCATCCCAGGGATAGATTCAGCTCTGGTGTTTGTAGCTGCAACTCTGTTGACTTCATATTCAGGGTTGACCTTGGCTCATTGTGCAAGTCCTTTGCAGGTGAAATGGCACAAAGCATGGGCCAATGTCTTTTCTGCCCAGTGAACAATAATTATATCCACTTTTATGCTGTTTCTTTCCACAGGGTATTTGGAGCAGCTATTTTCCTAACATCTACACTGAATATGTTCATCCCGTCTGCTGCAAGAGTACATTACGGCTGTGTTATGTTTGTAAGAATTTTGCAAGGTCTCGTAGAGGTAGGAGCACTCAGCATTTTGACCTGATTATATTTTGGGGGGTTCCATTTTATGATGTCAGAAAAAGATTCACTCAAGTTTTCTAAATCTTATTTTCTAAATAATCTTATTTTCCTTATTGTTCATTTTTAGCAAGTGATGTTAGTTTGTTTTACTCCTGCCAAGTATTATTACTCGGGAAAAGCCCCATCTTTATAACATTTTTTATGCTTTTTAAGTTGATTAAATTTTAATTATACCCATTTACATATTTCAATTAGTCTAAACTATAAAGTGAGAAGACCAGGATTATGGAATGGAAAGTAGATCTACCACATTTTAATACTATCATTCACTGCATGCACTATATATGTAAACATTTCCACCACAGCACTTTACCACTTAAATTCTTGTTCAAAGCCATTCACAATCTTCATAAGCAACCAACAAAGTTCTTCATAGCTCTCCTCAACCCCTCCCGTACCTCTTAATATTGAAGAGCAATTATACCAGTTGAAAATAACAGCAATTGTATACAGTAAAAGCAAAATCATGTGATGTGTGTATGACATATTTGCTAGGGCGTGACCTATCCAGCATGCCATGGGATGTGGAGCAAATGGGCTCCCCCGCTGGAGAGAAGCAGGTTGGCAACCACATCTTTCTGTGGTAAGTTTAGTGATTTCTAGATTTTCTGACCCTGTGTTTCTAATGTATTGGTGTTTCCATTTAGAAATGCTTTATTGTATTTATTCCTATTGGTTTGCAAGTGAAATATGGAGGGGGAGAATAGTGATGGAGAGGAGAGAGGACCAAGACGAGGTAGAACTGGTGGGTTTGTGGGTGAGGAGAGAATGCTGCAGAGACTCTGGGACAGAGAGGTGAAGAGGAGAGTGAAAGCAATGAAGGTAAAAGTGGACAGTGGGGGGAAAAACAAGGAAGAAAAATCACAGAAAAAAATAGCCTGCTAGCAAATGCAGGCATTGAGGGACTAGGGGTCTGTAATATCAAATACAGGATGAAAAGAGGGAGACTAGGAAAAGGCAAAAGTGCAAAAAAGGGAGACTTTTTTTAAAGAATGTACAGGAATTTCGCTTTATATATGTTTTGAATCTACAATTTAATGGATGGGAAAATCCTGACAAACTCCCTCAGACCCCCAGCCACTTTGGATACTGTGGAACACACCCCATTTTATATTTGAAAAGTGAACTGGTATGAATGAAAAATTAGGAAGCCACAATATTTCTGAGTAGCTGCCAGATTTCTCTGACTAAGCGTCCAAGAGCCACAGGATTGGTGCTGTGGCTCCAGCTTTGGAACAGTCTCTGGGAAGATCCCTTCAATATGCTAGGCCTCCCTAGGAGTCTCACTTTTCCTTTAGGGTAAGCCACACCACTTCACTGTCTCCTTAGACTGGACCTCTGGGCCTTCAGCTCTGCTGTTTCACACTGTGAGCTCTATTTGATGAGTGCCAATGAGACCAATCCCTGAGGGAGACTTGTACAATCTTAAGGAGCAATGCACCTCTGCAAGCATCTGCAGTGACACTCAGCCAGCATTGTCAAACAGTAGGGTCTATCAGTCGTCTGGAACACAGCATAGGAAGTCCTTGGTTAGCACAGGGAAATGAAGGTTAAAGTGCAGTCCATTCTGGGTAGCTAGAGCCCAGCCAAGCTGCAGTGAACCCTGTTGTTCAAGTTCTGTCACCCCGTCCATCTGATCTCCTTTGTCAGACTCCCAGGTGTGTGCTCCCAACTGTTTCCCCCAGCCAACACCTACCTTTTATCTTTCCCCCCACCCACCCACACACAGTCCTTTGTTCCCAAGCCGGGGAGATGAGAGGCAAGGGACGTCCATATCTCTCTGCATCATTGGTTGCTTGGTGTCCATGTTCAGGCAAGTGGATTTGGCACTTTCTTCTCAAGAGCTCCATTGATATGGGACCTAAGGGCCCAGATAGCTAGGCACCATTCGCACCTGTGTCTTAGCCTGCCCTGACAGCACACAGTTTCTTTGCATCCACTCTGTAACAATGCTGCATGTAGGGGAAACTGAGGCACGCATGGGCTTCATAAAAATGTTAAAAAATTCCACACTTTGTCACATCAAATCCTTGCATTCATCTTAGTTAATCCTGCAGGAGTAACTTGGGACGTAGACTAGATATGAAACTCCAGTCTGAGTAATCACCCGTGAAAAGTATTTGCAAATGAGTTATTCCAAGAAACTAGTAGAGTGAGGTGTTCTCTGCATGTCTGACAATAGTTTGTACTTAGGTCAAAAGTGTTCATTAACAAAGTATGAATTAATGTCAAACAAACAGTGAAGACCTGAGTCTGCTCCTTCCTCAGAATAATTCATTAGCAGTACTTCTTATCTATGGCAGAGTTAATCCAGGAAGACCTCAGAGCCAACTGGCAGCAGCCCACCGTACAATAACTCATATCAGGCCAGACACCCATTCCCCCCAACACATTGTTGTCATAATATGTATCTAAAAGGTGCCATATAAGGCATCATACGTAAGGTTACGATTTTGTCACGGAGATTGCGGAAGTCATGGAAGCTCTGACTTCCAAAGACCTCCGTGACTTCAGCCCATGGTGGCTGGGAGCTGCAGGGTCCCGCCGCAACCCACAGCACCTGGTGGGGTCCTCCCACAGCTCCCAGCTGCCGCAGGTGCTGGGGTGACCCTGGAGTTCCTGGCCACTCCGGGCAGCAGGGGGCTCCAAGCCACTGTGGTGGGGACACCGCAGCTCTTGGCTGCGGGCGGCAGGGGGACCCCCGGAGCTCCAAGCGGCGGGGTCTCTGAGCCACCACCAGGGGACCGCGCAGTTCCTGGCCGTCCCCCACAGCTGCCCAGCGGCACCCCATTTTGTCATGGATATTTTTAGTAAAAGTCAGGGATAGGTTATGGGCTTCAGTGAATTTTTCTTTATTGCCCCTGACCTGTCCGTGACTTTTACTAAACATATCTGTGACAAAATCTTAGCCTTAATCATATGTAAACTGGTGACACACTGGTCCCGAATATCATCCGTGATGTGTGTACAGGTTGTATAGAAAGAATATGTGTGTGTGTGCTGGAAATAAGTTCTTAAAATGTATTTGGGAGGCAGAGCAAAAACTCAGCTTGCCCTAGACAAAGGAATGTGGACTTACCTGCCTGAGCAGCTTGATTACAAGCAGAGGACCATGAAGGTACATTTACATAAAGGTAAACAAAGCTGTCAAGCAGCAACTTAGAGAGCATACTGGGGGACAGAGTCTGCACCCCATGAATCCTTCCTGGCTCTTGAGGCAGAGACCATGGACTTTGGGTAATACAATGGGAGCAAACAGGCTTTTTAGTGATCTTTGGGAGTAGCACCTTTTGATTCTCTCAGTGCTGGGTTCCTTAGCCTGGAGTTGCTGATAACTTGATGTGAGTAACAAAACTGCTTAGGCAAAGATTGTAACTAGCGAGGATTAAGTTTTTTGGTCACTAGAGATCATGTTTTGTTTGTAACCATACCTGTCTCTCTTGTTCCTGCTTAGTGTCACTTAAATCTCTGGTCTTTGTTACTAACCTTATTCTTGTTTTATTACAAAACCATCTTAGTGCTGAGTATTACAGTGAAGTGCAAGACTTCAGCTAATCTACCAAGCAGCATGTGTGCTCTGTGTCTTTGGAGGCAGCGACCCTAATAATTTCTGTGAGGGTCCAGTAAGAGGGACTGGACACAGGAGACATCCCTGGGGAACGAGGTTTTGCTGATTGTTACCTGCAAGGCAAGATTTAGACTGGCAGAGACTTGAAGACTTTGCTGGTGAGGCAGACAGGCTGGTGTGTCAGGGACCTGACCCACAGCTTAGCAGCAGCAAAGCTCTCACTCTCGCTAAGGCAGTGGGGTAACCCAGTGGTTCACAGTTCTAGGTATTCTGACTGGAACAGGTCAGATACCCACTTGCCAATGCTAAACTAGAGTTTTTCATCACCAGTCTACATAAATTCTCAGTGGAAATTCCTTGTTCAAACACTTAAATGCTCATGTCCTTTTCCACATCACACACCTCTTTTGGTCTGGAACTCAGACTTGTTAACCTGTTGCCATGTTGAAAATTGACTCTTTATTTTAACCATTTCTTCATAATATTGGTATAGTCCAGTAGTTCTCAAATTTTAGCAACCCGAGGACCCACATTTTGATTTACAATTTTTCAGGGACCCTCAAGTCCTCCGCTCATCCCTTGCCCTGCCCCCTTCCCTGAGGCCCTGCCCCTCCTCTGCCCCTTCTCCGAGGCCCCTCCCTTGCTCACTCCATTCCCCCTCCCTCTGTCACTTTGTCTCCTCCTCACTCACTCACTTTCACCGGGCTGGGGCAGGGAGTTTGGGTGCAGGAGGGGTGAAGGGTGCGGGCTCGGAGAGGGAGTTTGGGTGTGGGCTCTGGGTTCTGAGAGGGAGTTTGGGTGCGGTGTGCGGACTTTGGGTACAAGAGGGGTGTGGCTCTGAGCTCTGGAAGGGTGTTTGGGTTTGGGAGGGGGTGAGGGGTGCAGGCTCTGGGACGGAGGGAGTTTGGGTGCACATCCCTCTGGCAGTGGCTCCTAGGCGGGGAGGCCAGGGGGGTCTCCGTGCACTGCCCCTGCCTGCAGGCACCACCTCTGCAGCTCCCATTGGTCACAGTTCTCAGCCAATGGGAGCTGCAGAGTTGGCACTCGGGGCGGGGGCAGTGCGCAGAGACCCCCTGCCCTCTTCCCTCACCCCCAAGGTCGTCAGGGCCGCTTCCGGGAGCGGGGCAGGGCCAGGGAAGGTAGGAAGCCTGCCTTAGTCCCCCTGCGCTGCCAGACTTTTAGCATGCAGGAGGTGCTGGGAGGGAAAAGGAGGGAGAGGAATTGATCATAAGGGCCGCGGACCCCAGTTTGGGAAACGCGCCTACAGTCAACATATTGTTGAACATACTGATGGCAGGTCTAGATGAGCAATCCACTGTTGCTAGCATTGGTGGAGTTTCACGGGTGCAAGCATAACAATGGGAGAATGTATTTAAGTTCTCCTTGTAAAATTGTGGCTGCTCACTCTTCTGAATATCAGGCTCTTAACTTCTCCGTAGCACAGTTCATCCATATGCATAATACAGATAATACAGCTTACCTACCTCAACATATGCTGCCGCATGATAAAGGTACCACCTGGACTTTGTGATGCTGGTCTTAAGTGCACACTGTAGTTGCTGGGTGGTGGAACCAGGGGTGCCGGCTTGAAGTGGTTTCCATCATATACAGGGTTTACAGTTTGGGTACACAAATTATTCCAGCCCCCCTGTGTAGTTGTTCTAATTCCTATAGGAAATGAGTTGGAGGAATTAGGTAACATAGCTGACATGTTTTCTCAATCCTTTTGATCTTCAGGTTCCTACGCTGGGGCAGTGGTTGCCATGCCCTTGGCAGGGATATTGGTACAGTACATAGGGTGGCCATCAGTCTTTTATATTTATGGTGAGTTGTTTAATGTAAAATGGTGCACAGTTGGATCAGCATTGTTAGATAGTGTAGTACAAATCTGATTTAAAAGTAGTACCAATCAAAATTGTTCAGTCTTATTGTCAGCTTTCTGTGAAGTGTTACAAGATACTATGGTAATATATTGTAAAATGCTTTTAAACTGTAATGATTTCAACATATAGTGCAGGGCTACATACTGGCGAGCCCTGGTGAAAGCCCACTTAACCACCCAAAGATACCCCAAGCATGCTGATACATCCCTGAAGTTGCATCTTCTTTGTGCTTAAACGCTTACCCATTCACAAAAAAGTAAAGGCTCCAAAAGCCACGCATAGTAGGGAAGCTCACCCCTGCATGTTTGTCTGTTTCAGAGGCAGGATAGTTTACACTGATCCTTTGCACAGAGTGTGCTGCAAGGTTTGCCAATCAGGATCTGCTTTACATAGCCCATGCCAATTTTTTTTTTTTTTGGATTAATCACAATTCCCCCGGTCCCCCATGTAGATATGTGCTTCTGCCTTCCCCCACCTCCCCAGGCACATAAGTGCAGTGTGCTGAATAGGTGCTCAGATACCCCTGTGATGGGCACAGTATAAATACACAGCTATAACTTTTCCATGTGAATTTGTGCAGATTTCCTGCCGGAGTTTGATTTGATTTGGTCCTCAGATAAATAATTGAAACATTAGGCATTACAGATACTTTACCATTACACAATGGCATTTGAAACCAATCTGTTTTCTTTCCACCTCTACAGGAATGTTTGGAATTGTTTGGTACATGTTCTGGCTGCTTCATGCCTATGAGAGCCCTGCTGCACACCCAACAATAACCAGTGAAGAAAGGACATACATAGAAACAAGTATAGGAGAAGGGGCCAGCCTCGTTAGTGTAAGTGCAAATGTAAGTATAATTTAATGGTCATAGACAGAAAATACCTGGGTTTTGATGGTCATTGTCATTTATGGCAAACAAACATATTAAAACTTTGCATTATATCATGTGTGGATAGGGATACAGTGTAGACTTTAGCATACATAAGGGAAGCTTTTATTTTCTTAAAGGCTACAGAATCCAGCCCATGCATAAAAATATACAAATCTAATCAATATACACAATTCAATGTCCTTTCAGCTCAAGGGTTCTACTCCTGTCTAAACTTAAGGGGACAGATTCTGATCTCGCTTACGAGTAATCCAACTGAGTTCAGAAAAAATGAAGTCAATTTTGCTCCCTAGCTCAGCCGCTGCCAACAATTCTTGTCCGTGGAAGGTCTGAATGCACAGTCGGGGTTCTCTGACTCTCTTGATCTTAAGACAGCCTGCGTTTTTTGTTTTTGTCACCCCCTTTCACTCCCCAGACCTTTCCTTAGCTTTGTTACCAGTAACAGACTGGAAACCTGATTCCAAAATATATTTTCCAATCAAATTTGTCTTCCTCCATTTATGTAACTTGGTTTTGCTATTGTTTGTAAAAACAAAAGCTGTTTCTTGATAACCTATTCCTTCCTGGCTTCCATTCTTCAACATTCTGTAACAAAATAACCCAAATTGTCTTTGGATTATTGATGATTTGGCTAACAATCGTGGTGGTTGAATAATGTGTCAAATTCTACCCTTGGATGCGCACCTGATGCATTCATTGAAATCAATCAGACCTTGGCTGGAGACACACATGCACGTCCAAGGTACCATTGCACCCTTAATATTAATTGGATCAACATAAATACATCCATGTGGAGTTCATACCATGCTGTGTACATAATAGATCCATCTTAAAGAGAAGAAAAAACTATATATCCATGTTATCATCATTACAAATTGTTTCTTTTAGGAATTCTATTGTAAATAAGCGTGGTTCTGAAGTAATTTCCTTCCTGCTGTACGGATTACTGAAGCATAAATGGAAACTCAAAGTGAGAATAGTGAATTGCATAAATTCCATTTGATCCCAAGGACTTTAGTTCAAGTCCCAATTTAGACTAAAACTGATATCTGCCTGTCACTTAATTACTGCATATTTACAATATTGAATTTATCAGATTGAATCACACCAGAAGACACTGAGGAACATATCAAGGTTTTCCCGCAATTTACTTTATAATTCTTCTTACCCACTGTACCACTGTTGCTCTACATCCAGTGGTTTTCAAACTTTTTTTTTCTGGGGACCCAGTTGAAGAAAATTGTTGATGCCCATGACCCAACTGAACTGGGGATGAGGGATTGTGGTGTGAGAGGGGCTCATGGCTGGTGCAGAGGGTTGAGGTGTGGGGGTGAGGGCTGAGCTTGTAATGAGGGGTTCAGGGTGTGGAATGGGGCTCTGGGCTGGGGCAGGGGGTTGGGGTGTGGGAAGGGGTCAGGGCTCAGGGTGCAGGCTCTGGGGTGGGGCTGGGGATAAGGGGGTTGTGGTGCAGGAGGCGGCTCTGGGGCGGGGAGGGATCAGGGCTGGCAGGGGGTTGGGGTGCATGAGAGGGTCAGGACTCTGGCTGGAGGTGCAGGCTCTGGTGTGGGGCCAGGAATGAGGGTTTTGGGGTGCAGGGAGGGGCTCTGGGTTTGGGGGGGCTCAGGGCTGGGGCAGGGGATTGGGGCGCAGGGTTGGGGCGTGGACTTAACTTGGGTGTCTGCCGGTCAGCGGCACGGGGGGTGGGGTGTGGTGTGCTAAGGCAGGCTTTCTGTCTGTCCTGGCACCGTGAACTGCGCTGGGCCCCAGAAGCGGCCAGCAGCAGGTCCTGCTCCGAGGTGGAGGTACGCATGTGGCTCTCAACTGCAGGCACCCCCCCCAAGCTCCCATTGGCCGGGAACTGGCTGGAAACAGTGCAGAGCCGGTGCTTGGGCTGGGGGCAGCACGTGGAGCTCTGTGGCACCCCCACCTAGGAGCGGGACCTGCTGCTGGCCACTTCCAGGGCACACAGTGCGGTGTCAGAAAAGGTAGGGGCTAGCCTGCCATAGCTGGGCAGCACTGCCAATGGGACTTTTAATGGCCCGGATGGCGGTGCTGACCAGAGCCAGCGTGACCCAGTGCCTTACATTCTGCGACCCAGGAGTGGGTCGCGACCCACAGTTTGAAAACCACTGCTCTACACAGTCTCTCAAAAGTCCTAACCCTTCAAAGAAAGAAGCTCTTTCTTGCTCCCAGCCACAAACCCTCAAGGAGTTGATTCTCCACTTGCTTAGACCAGTATAAATCAGGAGAAACTGTTCTGAAATCAGTGAAGTTGCACTGGGGGATACAACCAATATGAAAGGAAAATCTGTCTTTGCCTTGCTTTTACCTGTACAAAACATCTTCAATTTGTCTGTTCTAGAAATTTAGTACCCCTTGGAAGAAGTTTTTCACTTCAATGCCGGTGTATGCAATTATCGTGGCAAACTTTTGTAGAAGCTGGACCTTCTATTTGCTGCTTATAAGTCAGCCTGCTTACTTTGAAGAGGTCTTTGGCTTTGCAATAAGTAAGGTACGTTTCTTAATTCCAGCTCTTTCACTTTGGACCTGGTCTTGCAAGGTGCTGAGAGGCCTCAACTCCCTCCAAAGCCAGTTACAGCTGATAATATCAACGTTTATCTTTAAGCTTTTTTTTCTTAATTTTATCTGTTTAAATTTTCACAGTTGTGGGAAATTGAGGGGAGAGGGTCAGACAATAATTGAATGACAGCAGACATTGAGACTGAAAAAGGTAAAGCTTTTATAACCATTAAAGCACAAATTGTCAACATCACATGTCAAAATATACAAAGTAAATATCCTTAAATCAAAACCTAATAAGTTCTCAAGTAGCATTTTTCTTTCTTTGCCAAGCCATAAATGTCAATTATTATAGATGGAATTATTTTTGTTGGTTGCTGTGTATATGGTGAAAACAACATTTACTGACATTTTACCAATAAAAATCTAATCCTTCTAAGCTTGTTTATAACAAGTGCCGGGGTAAGTGGAATTTTAACTTTCTTCTAATTAACTCCTTGGCAAGAGGAACTATAAAAAACAGAAAAATGTATGAAAATACTAGGGTGAGATTCCCAACCATTCTCTGGCTCCTCTAAGCTGACAGAGAGGGACAGAGTGGCATAAAAGGGCCCTAAAAGCCCCATTTCAGGCTGAGGGAGAGTTCCCCTGGTGCAGAAGCTATGGAGAGAGCCACAGAGCTGCCACCCAAGGACCCTGTCACAAGCCCTGGTGTAGGGGGACCCCCAAAGGGGCAGGATAGGGGCAGTAGATTTCTGGCAGTGCTGTGGCCTACTGGCGGGCCAAAGGAGGCTGCCATGACTCAGGCCTCCGGGGCTGTCTAAATTATACCAAGGCCTCTCCAGCTCCTAGAACAGCACAAAACTGGGATGACACAAAGGTGGCTTAAAGATATTATAACCCCCTTCTCCTTGGGCTGAAAATTCTGTAAAAGTTGCAGCCTGGAATCCTCTGCCTTAGTATCTGTTTAAACAAATAAATACCAGAAGGAAAAAATATTGCTGAACAAAAGATAAAAATAGAACAAGAGAAGACATTGGCTTACATATACTTTATTTAATTTCAGGTTGGCCTTTTGTCTGCAGTTCCACATATGGTCATGACAATTATTGTTCCCATTGGTGGGCAATTAGCTGACTTTTTACGAAGTAGAAAGATTTTAACCACTACCACTGTAAGAAAAATCATGAATTGTGGAGGTACTGTTGGATTTTACAGATCAAACATATAGTCATGTGTTGCAATTTCTGCACAAATCACAATTTCTCTTTCCATGGGTTTCCTATTTTTCCCTCTCAAAGCCCAGAGGGTGACTGCCAACTTCCACATTGCAGCCCCTTTCTGCTGCAAACTTCCTGGCTTTATATCTTAGCTATGCTCTCCCCACCCTGCCAGAGTTACTCGCAGGGGGCTGTGTCTTCCTCCCACCGTGTCTACCCCATGGCACGTTTGGTTGCTCTCCCTGGTAACTGGGCCTGGGTGGGGAGCGGGATGGAACCACTTCTCTCACTGGCTGAAGCTGGCTGCTCTGGGTCACTGCTCTGTCCAGTGCAGCAGCTGGCTGAGAGAAAGCCTGGCTGGGGAGGCAGCAGTGGCCCACCCCATCTGCTCCCTGCCCAGACCTGGCTACTGGGGACAAGCCAGAAATATGCTGGGATTGAGGGCAGTGGTGATTCTGGCAGGGGCTGAACATATCGAGGGGGAGGCACAATAGAGAAGAACAGAGTCCCTCTCTCACTTGGGTACGGTCAAGGCAACAAAAATGGGTAACAATTTAACAGTAAAGTATTACAGGGTAACTTGGAGGCGTTGACGCTGACACACAGGCTGGGTTGCCCACTGGGGTGAGTCAATGGGTGGAGGTGGTACTTCCTCCCCCAGGCCCACCACCCAGGGCTGAAACCCGAACTCACGGGCATCTCTTAAAGTCACAGAATCCGTGACAAAATTGTAGGCTTAGTTATTGCGTAATTGCTCAGCTGGGGGTTTATACCTTCCTCTGAAACATCTGGTACTAACCACAGTCAGAGAAAAGTTACTAAGCTAGATGGACCCTGGAACTACTCTAGTTTGTCAGTTCCTTTGTTCTTATGTCCCTATATATGGCACAATATGAATGAAGTAAATCAAGAGTTGCACCTGCTGGGAGCAGGTCTGAATGTGACCCTAAATCATCAAGGAACATTCTCAAATTAACTGACCAGGGGATTGCCATTATGTCACCCATACTTGATGCACCTGGAAGAATGGTCACTACTTCTTAACAAAGACAGAAGTTAGTTTCCGGAAGTTCCTTGTAGTACTTGATGATTTATATTAATGTCTCACTGCTGTCTGACAAAATCTCCATTTACTATTGTTACAAAGGCCATCTCAGATCACTAGAATTGAAATGAATTAAAGGAGAGAAATATTTTTCTTTTTTCCAAGTTTGTTTACTTGAGGCATTTGACAGTACCTTGCATATAATCATGTTCACTGTTTCCCCTGTATAGTCAGTGTGTCAGTTTCCCTGTTTTTTTTGTCTGGGTCTCTCACACAGCAACAGGGAAAAGAAGAACTATTAAAATAAATAAACATACAAACAGTAAAATCTTATAAAGAAAAGGAGTACTTGTGGCACCTTAGAGACTCACCAATTTATCTGAGCATAAGCTTTCGTGAACTACAGCTCACTTCATCAGAGGCATAAAGTGGATAATGCAGTGAGGATGTTTTATACACACAGAACATGAAAAAACATGATACAGTTCTGTGGTGACCTAGAATCCTATTTTCGACGTCTCCGACTCAAGGAATATTTCCAACGCTCCTCTGAACAACATGCTAATCCACAGAGACCTCCCTACCCAACACTACCAAAAGAGGGATTCTAGGTGGACTCCTCCTGAAGGTCGAGACAGCAGACTCGACTTCTACATAGAGTGCTTCCGCCGACGTGCACGGGCTGAAATTGTGGAAAAGCAGCATCACTTGCCCCACAACCTCAGCCGTGCAGAACACAATGCCATCCACAGCCTCAGAAACAACTCTGACATCATAATCAAAAAGGCTGACAAAGGAGGTGCTGTTGTCATCATGAATAGGTCGGAATATGAACAAGAGGCTGCTCGGCAGCTCTCCAACACCACTTTCTACAAGCCATTACCCTCTGATCCCACTGAGGATTACCAAAAGAAACTACAGCATTTGCTCAAGAAACTCCCTGAAAAAGCACAAGATCAAATCCACACAGACAAACCCCTGGAACCCCGACCTGGGATATTCTATCTACTACCCAAGATCCATAAACCTGGAAATCCTGGGCGCCCCATCATCTCAGGCATTGGCACCCTGACAGCAGGATTGTCTGGCTATGTAGACTCCTTCCTCAGGCCCTACGCTACCAGCACTCCCAGCTATCTTCGAGACACCACTGACTTCCTAAGGAAACTACAATCCATCGGTGATCTTCCTGAAAATACCATCCTGGCCACTATGGATGCAGAAGCCCTCTACACCAACATTCCACACAAAGATGGACTACAAGCTGTCAGGAACACTATCCCCAATAATGTCACGGCAAACCTGGTGGCTGAACTTTGTGACTTTGTCCTCACCCATAACTATTTCACATTTGGGGACAATGTATACCTTCAAAACAGCGGCACTGCTATGGGTACCCGCGTGGCCCCACAGTATGCCAACATTTTTATGGCTGACTTAGAACAACGCTTCCTCAGCTCTCATCCCCTAATACCCCTACTCTACTTGCACTACATTGATGACATCTTCATCATCTGGACCCATGGAAAAGAAGCCCTTGAGGAATTCCACCATGATTTCAACAATTTCCATCCCACCATCAACCTCAGCCTGGACCAGTCCACACAAGAGATCCACTTCCTGGACACTACGGTGCTAATAAGCGATGGTCACATAAACACCAACCTGTACCGGAAACCTACTGACCACTATGCCTACCTACATGCCTCCAGCTTTCACCCAGACCACACCACATGATCCATTGTCTACAGCCAAGCTCTACGATACAACCGCATTTGCTCCAACCCCTCAGACAGAGACAAACACCTACAAGATCTCTATCAAGCATTCTTACAACTACAATACCCACCTGCTGAAGTGAAGAAACAGATTGACAGAGCCAAAAGAGTACCCAGAAGTCACCTACTACAGGACAGGCCTAACAAAGAAAATAACAGAACACTACTAGCCGTCATCTTCAGCCCCCAACCAAAACCTCTCCAACGCATTATCAAAGATCTACAACCTATCCTGAAGGACGACCCATCACTCTCACAAATCTTGGGAGACAGGCCAGTCCTTGCCTACAGACAGCCCCCCAACCTGAAGCAAATACTCACCAGCAACCACACACCACACAACAGAACCACTAACCCAGGAACCTATCCTTGCAACAAAGCCTGTTGCCGACTGTGCCCACATATCTATTCCGGGGACACCATCACAGGGCCTAATCACATCAGAAGTTCTTGTTAAACCCTGGATTTGTGCTGGAAATGGCCCACCTTGATTATCATACACATTGTAAGGAGAGTGATCACTTTAGATAAGCTATTACCAGCAGGAGAGTGGGGTGGGGGAAGAGAAAACCTTTTGAAGTGATAAACACCCATTTTTTCATGGTCTGTGTGTATAAAACATCCTCACTGCATTTTCCACTTTAGGCATCCGATGAAGTGAGCTGTAGCTCACGAAAGCTTATGCTCAGATAAATTGGTTAGTCTCTAAGGTGCCACAAGTACTCCTTTTCTTTTTGCGAATACAGACTAACACGGCTGCTACTCTGAAACCTAAAATCTTATAGTGAACCCACAAAAAATTGGCAACTGATTGCATTAACTCATATTTTAAAACTCACTAGATTGATTTGTCCTTATTGGTGTCTTTTTAACCAGTATACTTTATAGAACTTAATTTAGTCCCGTGTTTCTTTTGCAGGTTTTGGTATGGAAGCAACTTTGCTTTTGGTAGTTGGTTACTCTCATACAAGAGGTGTGGCTATCTCCTTCTTGGTACTGGCAGTAGGATTTAGTGGATTTGCTATTTCAGGTAAAGCTTCATCTTATTAATCATCATATTAGCTACTTACGTGGCTGCTTATGGGAAAGCTCTGTTTGCTGCTCCAACAATGATTATTGGAGTACCTGCATTATATGGAGTTTGTGAGAATCTGAGTCTTTATCACTCTAGGTTTACAATACCTCCATGCTCTTCAGATTGCAACACACATTTACCTCAGAATATTGGGCTATTATCATTCAAAACATTAAACCTAATAGGATACAGGGCTAACTATTCTGAAACTCAAATGTAAGATGAGAAGGTTTGAAATGTGGTTTAAACAGTCAGTATAATTCTCAGACTGTAATCATGCTGGTTCTGTCTGTTTGCTCCTCTGACAGCCCCCTTCAGTCCTTCTATAACTCTGATACTTGCAGAAAGTGTATGAATTACTTCTCCGCTGCCTGTAGCTGTCAGCTGGCTTTTCCTCTGCCAGCTGCACCTGCTGGGTCATCACGCTGTGTGTCCTATAACTGTCTCTGCCCCTGGACAGGTAGTTCCTTTCAACTCCATGGGCTTATCCAGCACATGCTGGGCTCTGCAGCTCCTTGGACACCATTGTTTCCCTCATCGGAGAGGAGTTTTTATTTCTAATTTCCATTTTACCAATACTCAGCCTTTCTAGTGCTTTCAGTTCCCTGGAACTCTTGAGAAAATACCATTTGGAATGTACATGGCTTTTCCTTGCAGTTATCCGCAGCTGATACGCACAGCTTTTGTTACCTACAGTATTACACTGCTTGACAATCACTTAAATTGCTTTTTATCTTGGGGTTTCTTTTCTAATAAAATATTTATCCACTAGAAATCTACAGGAACTGTAATTAAACTTTCCACTATATATTTTGGCAAATTGTCACTAAAACTACAGGGGAAAATGTTTCTGAAAATGATCCCTAAATTAAAGCATGAAACTCAGTTGAAGAATTAGAGACTCAAACTTATGAGTTGTTAATCCTTTAATGAAAAATTCAATGTTGGGTACATCACTTCAGATGCTAGGTGACTGCAGGCACTGAAGCCTTAAAGGATCAAGTAGTCAAAATAAGCAATATCTCCTGTACTCTGTTATGCCCCAAAAGTGGAGCTGCAGGGGTTAAAAGAAGGGGGAAGCAGGATAAAGGGGTGCACCTTCCCCTTTCTTTGCTAAAAGCAGAGGGATTGCTCCCCATTCTCCCTAGTCAATGCAGTGTGGATTCTCGCTCCTTTGGCAATCTCCTTTAACCACTGTTAAGCAAATCGTATGAGCCCCGAGGCGTGAAACTGACTGTGCAGTTGATTGTTGCTGCTGCTGTTACAGGATTTAATGTCAACCATTTGGATATTGCACCCCGGTATGCCAGCATTCTGATGGGGATCTCCAATGGTGTGGGGACGCTGTCAGGAATGGTGTGCCCACTCATTGTTGGTGCGATGACTAAACACAAGGTAATGTTTCCTTACCTGTTTCTAGAATGAGGATTGAATTACATGCAAGATTAAGATCATTTCAAAGGTTATAGGATCTCTAATTTTTTTCAGCAGTGTGTGTGGTTTTTTTCCCCTTTACCAAAATACTAGGTGCTGTATCCTCAGCTGGTATCAATGGAAGGGGGATACCAGTTTATACCTGCTAAGCATCTTGCCCTGAAATTTCACTAGGGTACTGTCTTAGGGTGGTATCATGCTCTCCTGCAGAAAAACCCACAAGAGTTACTTGGAAAACTGCAGTGTAATACTGCTGAGGTTCCTAAGCAATCATCGCTCTGAAATGGGGTTTGCCTCCTCGCATTTAGTAAGGGCCATGGCCTTCTAACTTCATGAGTGTCCTACAACCTGCAGGGAAATCACATTAGTATTTTATTAGCTATCATTATGGAGGAAAAAGAAATATTCTTTACAATTATTTTCTTCAAATGTTTTATTTATAAAATTAGGAATCAGACAATCAATGTACAATGTGTGCTAACTCCTGGTCTAATCCAGCGGTTAATATTTCCATTTACGGCAAACCTAATGAGTCCTACATCATTCTTTCAGACCCGGGAAGAGTGGCAAAATGTCTTTCTGATAGCAGCTCTTGTGCACTACAGTGGAGTGATATTCTATGCTATCTTCGCTTCTGGTGAGAAGCAAGAATGGGCTGACCCTGAAAGCCACAGCGAAGAGAAATGTGGCATAATTGACCAAGATGAACTGGCTGAAGAAACGGAACTGAGCAGTGATACTTTTGTTAGTCCAAAGAAAACATACGGCGCTACCAGTCAAAACAATGATGTGCGGAAAAAGGCATGGAGAAAGCAAAAGGGAGTAATGCAGGACATAGAGGAACAGACTTCCTACCATTATGAAAATGGAAATTTTCAAGATAGGTCATAATATCTGAAAATGTGTGATTCGTGTGGCAAGTGTCCCAGCCCCTCCTGCCCAACTGCCTCCTAGTCAGACAGTATCCATATGTACTTGCTTATTCATTCATGGAAAATCCTGCCAAATGGCTAGATGTAAGCTGGAGTAATTCTCTCCTTGTAGCACAGAAAAAGAGCTAATAGAAATATAACTGGCAAACCTACGTTTGGCTTTCAATCAGATCTGTGTGGGATGGACTGAGGGCTCCCTACACAGCCCTATTGAATTTAGCATTGGTGTAGCAGGTCTGTCTGCTTGGCTCTGATTGTGGGAGCAGGGCCCTTCAAGTAAGGAAAAGGCCATAATGGGTTGTGGGATTCATGGTAATTTAATGACATTCCCCCTACCCCAATGTGTGTTTACTAGGAAGCCCATAGACACAGAAGTTTGGCCATTGTTGCCTACGTAGGACAGGGGTTCTCAAACTGGGGGTTGTGACCTCTCAGGGCGTTGCAAGGTTATGACATGGGGGTCATGAGCTGTCAGCCTCCCCACCCAAACCCCACTTTGCCTCCAGCATTTATAATAGTGTTAAATATAAAAAAAAATGGTGTTAATTTATAAGGGGGGGGTCGCACTCAGAGGCTTGCCGTGTGAAAGGGGGTCACCAGTACAAAAGTTTGGTCAAGTTTTAGGTTCCTGCTGAGCGATGAGAGTGAAGGAAATTTAAAATTATTAAATTAAAATATAGTCAAATATGGTCACCCAACAGCAGTAGGGGAATGTGTAACCAAGATTGCTGAAACTATTATTCCAACAATGCTTTCATTCAAGGAGAGAGACTTTTTTCTTTATACATTATGCACCCAGGTTGGATCAAGAAATATAATGGCTACTGTAGAGATTATTTCCCTCAACCTCCCCCACCCCTGATTTTGTGTTGGCATGAAAAAATACTTTTGAAACAAAAATCATCTTTCTATTCATCATAGTCCCATAAAGATAAGATTTTCACTCAGCTCCTTATTGTAAAGCGCTTTAAATATATTTTTCTAGAATAAAATGTGGGTAAAATTATAGGCCTCAGCCTAGCAGCCCTTGTTTTCGTGAATGAGATCACTTATGTGAGTAAAGTCTATAGTTTTGGGCCTATAGCTCTTTCCTTTTACATACTGCTGCCGTGTCTCCATTGCTGTGAGTGAGGTATAGTACGTTTTTTTGGGAAAAAGGGTTTCTCTTTAAAGAAATGACCCGATTCTCAGATATTCTAATTTTACTCTCTCTCTGCCATCAGTACATGTTCGATATAGTAAAATGGCTTTAGATTTTTTTCCACCATCTTTGGAAGCTACCAAGATTACAATGGAGCGGCCTATATCATCTGAAACCTTTAGCTGTGCTCAAAAGCTCATTGTGGCAATAATAATATTTTCTTAATGAAGAATTTCAGTCAACTGTTTGTTTTACATTCGGATAAATGTCTCAGTAAAATCAAGTAAAATGATCCTGTTTACTTTGTCATGTTTTATGTCACATCTCAATCTTGTCATGTGGGGTTATAATGCATCTTTTATAGCCAATGTAAAGTGCATGATAAGATTAGAAATTTAAAACATGTTATAGGCACTAATCTGGCTGTGTTACTGTAGTGCAATTGAGTGCATAGGTGGGACTATCCTTAGAGTACCCGTTCGCTGAAGGCGGAAGGTATGAATTTCAGCTAAAGTAGACAAACCCATGCTAAACGTAAGTGTAGTGGCAGAAGCAGGACAGGATAGCTGCCCAAGTGCATACCTAGGGTCTCAGACAGGCTAGCCCACCCCGCCACTCGTGCTGCCGCAGCTGCACTTCTATTTCTAGTGCACTAACTAGATCAGAGCTAGTGCAGGTGTGTCTCAGGAGGGTGACCAGGTATCCTGATTTTATAGGGATGGTTCCAATATTCAGAGCTTTGTCTTTTATAGGCAGTTATTGCCCTTTACCCTCTGTCCTGATTTTTCACACTTGCTATCCAGTCAGCCTACATCTCAGTAAGCTGAAATTACACCTTCCAGCTCCAGCGTAGATACACCCTGAGACATATTCATTTGAATCCACAGATGACTTATCTTCCACACACATAACTAAACAAGAGAGACAAGGAAGTCAGCCAATCCTCTTTCCCTGACTACAATCGCTTTCCTATACAGCAAAATCCAGTCTAGAATATATAGATAAAACCAAATAGAATGGGCCGAATTCTCTGCTGATGTAAATAAATGCAGAGAATTTGAGTCAGTATCTTTACCACTACATCAAAAATATAGTTGTCCTTTTACACAACACGGTCTATTAAAAAGCAATGGTCATCTATTAATTTTGTAATAATTTGATTATCCAAATCATAAAAAACCCTTTTCCCATACATTTAAAAATGCCACAAGTAAGTCCTGTTCTATTAGAACAGAAGAAAACCCAACACACTTTTTGCTCTTTTAGAATCCTTTAAGCTAAATTCTAAAAGGGTTCGTTGGCTACCTATTTGATTAAATTTGGAATAGCTAAAAGAAAAAGCTTTTTCTTACAGTGTGTAGGGAGCCAGGGTGGCTTCCCTCCGAACCAGAGGGTAAAGAGCCACCCTCTCAGCCTGAGTGGGCGGGACCAGAGCGAGCTTACGCCAATCCCCGGAAGGGGAGGGGTGGGACAGGAAGTACAAAGGGTGGGACCCTTTGCCCAGTGAGGAGAGCATCAGGGAGGGAGACAGACACAGGCTGCTCCCTCAAGATCCTGCTGCCGACCCACGGGAGGCCCTGGGCCAGGAGGAACCTGACCGGGAGGAAGGCCTGTGGCGACCAGGACTGCCAGCCGCTGAGGACCTGGAGGGGCCCGCCTGTAGCCCGGGGCAGCGTGCGTCCGACACAGAGCAGGAGCTGGAGCTGCCAGCAGCTGAATACCCGGACGAGCTGGAGGGGCCAGAGAGGCCCGCTTGAGAGACCGGGTAGGAAGTAGCCCAGGGGCAGAACTGCACCGTGCGGTGGGTGTATTTGGTCAGCGGACGCGGATGGCCCCACGCTGACTGAGGGGCGGGACCTTCGCCTCCCGCCACTGTCAGGGCCCTGGGCTGGAACGCAGTGGAGTTGGGTGGGCCTGCGTTCCCCTACCCCGGCCAACCCGCCTTGGGTAGCAGAATTGTGCGCGACAAACCTGTGCTGGCGTGCCCCCGCCTGAGGGGCGTGCTGCAGGCTCGGGCCAGCACACCTTTCCCGCTAATTCCCCAGCGCCCAAAAGGTGTGACTGAGGCCTGCCAGTGGGACCATAGCTCTCCATCGCCCCCTAGGGGCTCGGAGGACCGATTGAAACTTGTCACACAGTGTATAGTCAATCCTTTGGGATTTAGCGTCACAGGAGGTAGTCAAATATTGTGATTAGATTACAAAAAGGGTTGCATCAACCATTCCCAAATTATTTCTTTGCATCCACCATATCTTACTCGAGAAAGAGAGCGTGAGCAAGAGCATTAGCTCCCTTCATATTCACAACCGCACAGACAACCTCCCCTTCCATTTACAATTACATAACATGTCTGGGGCAGTTACAGCAAATGTTTACATGGAACAGTTTTTATATATATATATATACATATATATATACACACGCGCGTGTGTGTGTGTGTGTGTCTTTTTAACTTGGTAGGGAGGAACAAGAAAGCCAGCCAGCATTCCACAGTTTGAAAATCACTAGGATAAACAACTTTATGAACAGTAATAGTTACACTTCGGCATGCTAAGGGTAATCCTTATCTATAGGGCACATATATTAAGTGCAAATTATTCTTAATAAAAAGAGACAAACACCTCAGTTTGGGAGCCAACGTATCTGAGCTTTATAGGACCATCTCTAATGATCATAATTATTATTTTTATTGTTTGATCATCCTAGAAGTCCTCAGAGTGATTTCCTTCTCCTTGTACACTATTACACGTTTGGCTAGGAGCTCAGTCCTAACTGTGAAATAGATTGCACTGATTCCATGGAAGATCCCCATTCAAGATGACTTTAGTGGGAGCTGAGCCTTTGTCAGAACCTCAAACAAAGTGGCTCAGACCCTTTCAGGTTTAGCTGTTCGGTGCAACTGAGTCTTTTCACCTTCCTCTGGAAGTTCTAATGGCTGTCACAGGCAGAATACAAGGATCAATGATCTAATGTGTTATGGCCACTCCTCTGTTCCTCAGATAAGGCCCTTTAGCCAAAAAGAATAGGACTCCTTAAAGACCATTCAATTATAGGGGAGTGAGTGAGTGTGTGTGTGTGTGGTGGGAGGGGGAGGTGGAGACGGATACAGGGCAGGGAACAATGTTTATATCTGAAGGTTTGCTTGAATCAAACTTCTCTGATATAAAACCCAAATAACCGCTCTGTTATTGCTAACTTTGTTTAATGCTGTGCACATGTTGGAGGTGTGGGGGTGGGAGGCATAATAATCCTCACAGGCTCAGAACTGTGGCACTTCATGTAAGCCCTCATACTCAGTAGTTTAATCATATCAAAATCATATATTGCAGCTGAAAGGCAAAATTTCCCAAGAAGGCAAATAACTTCTAGCAACTGCTGAAGTTTCTGCCTTGAGCAATATCATCAGATAGTAGTGGAGAGGGAGCGGAAAATCCCAAGCATTAAAACGTTTTTGCCATTAAAAGCACTGGCATGAACATCTGATCTCTGTCTATCACTACGAGGAGATCATTGACCAGCACAGCCAGTGCATCTCTGTATGATTGTATGCCCAAGCCTAAAACCAAACTCACTGGGATCAAGTGGTCTTGAGGACTCCAGAGCTATTTGGACACAACCTTTTCAACTCTCCTCTCACAAGACTCAAGACAGAGAAATTATTGCAAGAGTGTCAGTCTAAAGAGTGTTGTGACGGGTTGGATCACGGAACCCCCCTTGGGAGCTGCCACCTGATGTGCCAAGACTACTTCTGTCCCTGCTTTCCTGCCCTGTCAGTTAGGACTTCAGTGCCCTGCCTGGTTTGAGCCAGACCCGCTAGCCTGTTGCAAACCCAGACCCAGGTCTGAACCACGACCCCTAACAGCTGTAGGCTTAACTCAAAGCAGCTTACAGAAGTGTTCCTGTCTTTAACACTCAGATGCCCAATGGGGTCCAAACCCTAAATAAATCAGTTTTACCCTGTATAAGAAACTCATAAATTGTTCGCCCTCTGTAACACGGATAGAGAGGTATGCACAGCTGTTTACCCCTCCCCCACAGGTATTAATACATATTCTGGGTTAATTAATAAGTCAAAAGTGATTTTAGTAAATACAGAAAGTAGAATTTAAGTGGTTCCAAGTAGTAACAGACAGAAGATAGTGAATTACCAAGC
Organism: Eretmochelys imbricata; assembly: GCF_965152235.1. NCBI lineage: Eukaryota > Metazoa > Chordata > Testudines > Cheloniidae > Eretmochelys > Eretmochelys imbricata. The sequence goes on along the minus strand of NC_135572.1, from coordinate 273,482,608 downwards.
AAAATAAAACATGCAAGTCTAAGTCTAATACAGTAATAAAAACTGAATACAGATAAAATCTCACTCTTAGAGATGTTTCAATAAGTTTCTTTCAAAGACCGTACACCTTTCTAGTCTGGGCACAATCCTTTCCCCTGGTACAGCCTTTGTTCCAGCACAGGTGGTAGCTAGGGGATTTCTCAAGATGGCAGCCTCCTTGTTCTGTTCCACCCACTTATATATCTTTTGCATAAGGCAGGAATCCTTTGTCTCTCTGGGTTCCCATCCCGCCTTCTCAAACACCAGGTTAAAGATGGATTCCAGTTCAGGTGACATGATCACATGTCAGTGTAAGGCTTCATTACCCGCTTGCCAGCACACACGTATACAGGAAGACTTACAAGTGAAACAGAGCCATCTTCAGACAACTGTCCTGGTTAATGGGAGCCATCAAGATTCCAAACCACCATTAATGGCTCACACTTTTCATAATTACAATAGGCCCTCAGAGTTATATTTTATATTTCTAGTTTCAGATACAAGAGTGATACATTTATACAAATAGAATGACCACACTCAGTAGAGTATAAGCTTTGTAATGATACCTTACAAGAGACCTTTTCCATGAAGCATATTTTAGTTACATTATATTCACACTCATCAGCATACTTTCATAAAATCAGATAGAGTGCAACATCACAAGCGTTTCTTCTAATAATTTCTTCTTTAATAGAAATCATCCTTTGGTGCACTTACAACCAACTCCATCAGATCCCCAGTAGCTAGGAGAGGCATGGCTCTAACTCACAGGGCATAGTCCATTGCTCTCTTAATACCTCTAGAACGTTGACAGGAGGACTATGCATTTGTTTCTACTAGGCATGGTTCTGTCGTATTGGCTTGAGTTGGATCTGAGCAAAATTATTCAGAAGTTCCTCATGGTGAGAAACAGCCGACTCAGTCACTAGATGCAAATGACTTGAATTAGCCATGTGGTTCATGATCCTAGAACTGCCTTTATGAAATCAATTTTTGAACAGTGAGTTTAGGCAGCCATTTTCACAAAATGGAAACCTGACACTATATGTCCTGTGAATGTACATTTTATTACAAACTCACTGCATTAAGGGTTTTTCATACATACTTGTTCTGAAGTGATTCAGCTGGGTTTTGTTCCCTTTAGTACTGCAAACATTAAATCATGCCCATTTGGGGCAGAGTATAAATGTGAAACATTATTGCCTAACCCAGTGAATTTTAGATTATAATTAACAGATTTTAATTAGCTGTAGAATCCATATTCCTACTCACTGAATCTTGGCAATAAGATTATCACTTTGGATAAGTGATCCAATTGCTCATCAGTAGAAAAGGCAGGCTGATCTTTACTATCTGTCCACACTATAACTTATAACTAAATTTGTTTCAGAGTAGCAGCCATGATAGTATGTATTCGCAGAAAGAAAAGGAGTACTTGTGGCACCTTAGAGACTAACAAATTTATTTGAGCATAAGCTTTCGTGAGCTACAGCTCACTTCATCGGATGCCACAAGTACTCCTTTTCTTTTAACTAAATTTGCATACTTAGTTACTAAGGGCTTGGCTACACTTGCGAGTTCGAGCGCATTAAAGCAGCCTCAGGTGCCCTAACTCACGACGCATCCACACTGGCAAGGCACGTAGAGCGCACAGACTCCGTGGCTGGAGCGCTCCTGGTACTCCACCTTGGCAAGTGGAATAATGCTTGATGCTTCCCCGCTGGAGCGCCACGGTGCCAGGGTGGACACCCTGGTCCATTAGTGCACTCTGATTGGCCTCCAGAAGTGTCCCACAATGCCTGTTCTAGCCACTCTGGTCATCACTTTTTGAACTCTACTGCCCTGCCCTCAGGTGACCAACCGTCAGACCAGCCCTTTAAATTCTCTGGGAATTTTGAAAATCCCCTTCCTGTTTGCTCAGCCAGGCATGGAGTGCTCTCAGCACATCTTTCCAGGTGACCATGCCTCCATGCACCAGGTGATCCCCAGTATGGAGAAATGGTGAGGTGCTAGACCTCATCAGTGTTTGGGGAGAGGAAGCTGTCCAGTCCCAGCCTCTCTCCAGCCATAGGAATTATGATACCTTCAGGCAGATATCAAGGGACATGATGGAAAGGGGCCATGACCAGGATGCTCTGCAGTGCAGGATTAAAGTGAAGGAGCTGCGGAACACCTGCCACAAAGCTCGCCAGGCAAACAGCCGCTCCAGCGCTGCCTCCACGACCTGCCATTTCTACAAAGAACTGGACGCGATATTTGGGGGCGACCCCACCTCCACGCCGAGGACCACCATGGACACTTCAGAGGCCAGTTCAACAAGGCAGGAGGAGGAAAGCAGGAGAGAGGGTGCTGAGGAGGAGGAATACACCCCAGAATCCCTAGATGCATGCAGCCAGGAGCTGGTCTCAAGCCAGGAGGAAAGTAGCCAGTCGCGGCAGCCGGTGCTTGGGGAAGGACAAACACCAGAGGAGGTTCCCGGTAAGCGGCTTTTATTTTGGGAAGGAAGTTATTCGGTGTGGGCTCTTGGGGTGAGGAGGGTTTGGGTTGCATGCATGCCTAGATGCGGAATAGGGTGTTGATGTGCTCATTCACATTGTGGTAATCAGCCTCAGTGATCTCTTCAAAGGTCTCATCCAGAACTTGGGCAATACGCTTGCGTAGGTTTCTTGGGAGAGCCACTGTGGTCCTTGTCCCAGTCAGGCTAACATGTCCGTGCCACTGTGCTATGAGGGGCGGGGGGACCATTGCTGCACACAGGCAAGCTGCATATGAGCTAGGCCGGAAGCCGCATTGTAGTAGAAGACCCTCCCTTGCTTCCCAGGTCACCCTCAGCAGCGAGATATCTTCCAGGATGAACTTCTGTGGCAAATGTGGGGACAGTGTTCAGTGTAGGGGCCCCCTGCAGCTGTTGGCTCTCCCCAAGGCACAGAAACCCAGAGGACAATACAGTCATGAAACAATCAATCCCCCTTGACCCTGTGCTTACTCACCATTTTGGGGCTCCTGTGGGTTATGTGCACTCGCTTTGGGATGGGCAAATTCTGCTATTGTGTACACTGTGCTTGCCCTTAAGTATGGGGGAATCAATGCTCTGTCTGGTGTGAACAATGCTGCCTCTGTTAACTGTTGCATTTTGCCTTTACAGATGCAGCCGTCTGTGTTATCACTGGCCGAAAGATTGCAAAGAATTCGGAAGAGGCCACGCAGAAGCAAAGAAGACATGCTGCATGAAGTCATGCAGCAGTCCCTTAACGAGAATCTAAAAGCACAGGAGTGGAGGGAGAGTGAAAGGAGGATCCACCAGCAGAATGAGGAGCGCTAGCACAAAAGCGCAGAGCTCCAGCAGCAAAGCACGGATTAGCTGATAAGCATCATGGAGCACCAAGCGGACTTGATCCAGGCGCTCGCAGCCATGCAGGCAGCGCACTACTGCGCCCGCCCACCCATGCAGCCCTTGTCCTCAAACTCTTTCCCTTGTGCCCACATGTCACTCCAACCCACTTTCCCCAACATCTGGGTTCTTATTGCCACCAGCTGCCTCCAATACTTGTAGCTTCACCACCCAGCCCTGAAAACTACGACCCTTACCCACTGCACTCAACCCCCATCACCATGCATTATAGCCATCCTGAAGTGCAGCATTCAGACAGGAAGTCTGAGTATGAGAACAGGACATATGCAAATCTGTGACTGAACCGTTCCCCACCCCACCCTTGCCCTTTCTGTTTCCCAAGTTGTTGTGTTTCTTTTCAATAAATGAATTTTTTGGTTTTGAAAACATTCTTTATTATTGCATAAACTAAAAGATACCTTAGCTCAGGAAAGCAACAGGCACTGCAAGTTAGCATATCAAACACAGATTCCAACTAACATTAGAACCACCGCTCTTCACTCCTGTGCAGGGCACCAAACATTACTGGTGGCTTTCAGCCTCAAATTGCTCCCTCAAGGCATCCCTAATCCTTGCAGCCCCACGCTGGGCGCCTCTAATAGCCCTGCTCTCTAGTTGTTCAAATTCAGCCTCCAGGTGTTGAACCTCCGAGTTCCATGCCTGAATGACTCTTTCACCCTTCCCTTCACAAATGTTATGGAGGATACAGCACGTGACTATAACCGCGGGGATGCTATCATTGGCCAGGTCCAGCTTCCCATACAGAGAGCGCCAGTGGCCCTTTAAATGGCCAAAAGCACACTCCACAGTCATTCTGCACCGGCTCAGCCTGTTGAACCACTCCTTGCTGCTGTCAAGACTCCCTGTGTAGGGTTTCATGAGCCATGGCATTGAAGGGTAAGTGGGGTCTCCAAGGATCACAATTACCATTTCAACTTTCCCTACAGTGATCTTCTGGTCTGGGAAAAAAGTCCCGGCTTGCAGCTTTCTGAACAGGCCAGTGTTCCAAAAATGCATGCATCATGCACCTTTCCGGGCCAGCTTGTGTTAATGTCAATGAAATGCCCACGGTGATCCACAAGTGCCTGGAGAACCATAGAGAAATACCTCTTCCGATTAATGTACTCGGAGGCTTGGTGGGCTGGTGCCAGAATTGGAATATACGTCTATTGCCCCTCCGCAGTTAGGGAAACCCATTAGTGCAAAGCCAGCCACAATGTCATGCACGTTACCCAGAATCACGGTTCTTCTGAGCAGGATGCGATTAATGGCCCTGCAAATTTGCATCAACGCAATTCCAATGGTTGACTTTCCCACTCCAGATTGGTTAGCAAATGATCGGTAGCTGTCTGGAGTTGCCAGCTTCCAGAATGCAATAGCCACCTGCTTCTCCACCATCAGGGCAGCTCTCAAACTCATGTCCTTGCACCGCAGGGTGGGGGCGAGCTCCTCACACAGTCCCATGAAAGTGGCTTTTCTCATCCGAAATTTCTGCAGCCACTGGTCGTCATCCCAGACTTTCATGACGATGTGACCCCACCATTCAGTGCTTGTTTCCCGAGCCCAGATGCAGTGTTCCGTTGTGGTGAGCATGTCCTTGAATCTCACAAGCAGTCTCGTGTCGTATGCATTACTTGCATCGATATCATTGTCGGAGTCCTTACTGTCAGTTTGGATCTTAGGGGTAGTTCTACTGCCAAACATGACGTGCTGGTGAGACTTGTCAGCATATTCCTCAGCAGTTTGGGCTTCATTCCCGCAGACCGAAAGGGAAGACAGAGCGCACAGTACAAAAACCATTGAAAGATGGTGCCAAATGTGGACGGAAGCACAGGGATTCCTGGGATGCGAAGCGATGCATCATGGGGTATTGGGACAGGACCCAGAATGCCCCACAATCCCCATCCCCTTCCCACAAGCCACAGCGACAGAATGGGAAGAGGGGCTCTGTGGGGTAGCTGCTCATAATGCACCGCTCCCAATGACAATGCAAGTGCTGCAAATGTGGCCATGCTAGTGCGCTTGCAGCTGTCAGTGTGGACACACTGCAGCACTTTCCCTAATGCACTCTCCGAAGGCTGGTTTAATTCAAAGTGCTCTACATCTGCAAATGTAGCCATGCCTTAAGATGATTGGATCTCAATACAGATCACATACCACATGGTTAAAAGCATTTAGTTATTGTGGCAACTAGCAGTATTTCTTGCCTGCTAGGGCCTTAGGCTGGCACATGCTTTCTGTAACCAACTCAACGCCTGGGCAGGAAATTAAAAATTTTGCTTCTATCCACCTGTATGCTGCCAAATTAAACAAAGAGACAGAACTTCCAATGTGGGGAAGATGTTTATTTCCAGGACCTTATTTCCATCTCGGCACCAAGAAATGCCTACAGAAGACTCTTCCTACACTGTCAAGCATCAGAGGGGTAGCCATGTTAGTCTGGATCTGTAAAAGTGGCAGAGTCCCGTGGCACCTTATAGACTAACAGACGTATTGGAGCATTAGCTTTCGTGGGTGAATACTAACTTCGTCGGATGCATGTAGTGGAAATTTCCAGAGGCAGGTATAAATATGCAAGCAAGAATCAGGCTAGGGATAACGAGGTTAGTTCAATCAGGGAGGATGAGGCTCTCTTCTAGCAGTTGAGGTGTGAACACCTAGGGAGGAGAAACTGCTTTTGAAGCTGGCGAGCCATTCACAGTCTTTGTTTAATCCTGAGCTGATAGTGTCAAATTTGCAAATGAACTGAAGCTCAGTTTCTCTTTGAAGTCTGGTCCTGAAGTTTTTTTTGCTGCAGCATGGCTACCTTTAAATCTGCTATTGTGTGTCCAGTGAGGTTGAAGTGTTCTCCTACAGGTTTTTGTATATCGCCGTTCCTAATATCTGATTTGTGTCCATTTATCCTTTTACGTAGGGACTGTCCAGTTTGGCCGATGTACATAGCAGAGGGGTATTGCTGGCACATGATGGCGTATATTGCATTGGTGGATGTGTAAGTGAATGAACCGGTGATGGTGTGGCTGGTCTGGTTAGGTTCTGTGAGGGTGTCACTGGTGTAGATATGTGGGCAGAGTTGGCATCGAGATTTGTTGCATGGATTGGTTCCTGAGTTAGAGTTACTATGGTGTGGTGTGTAGTTGCTGGTGAGAATATGACCAAAATTGACCAATCTACATGGGAGGTCCACTTCCTAGACAGCACAGTGCAAATAAGAGACGGTCACATTAACGCCACCCTATACCGAAAACCCACTGACCGCTATGCCTACCTTCATGCCTCCAGCTTCCACCCCAGACACACCACACGATCCATTGTCTACAGCCAAGCGCTGAGGTACAACCACATTTGCTCCAACCCCTCAGACAGAGACCAACACCTACAAGATCTTCACCAAGCATTCTCAGAACTACGATACGCACATAAGGAAATAAGGAAACAGATCAACAAAGCCAGATGTGTACCCAGAAGCCTCCTGCTGCAAGACAAGCCTAAGAAAGAAACCAACAGAACTCCACTGGCCATCACATACAGTCCTCAGCTAAAACCTCTCTAACGCATCATCAATGATCTACAACCCATCCTGGACAACAATCCCTCACTTTCACAGGCCTTGGGAGGCAGGCCAGTCCTCGCCCCCAGACAGCCTGCCAACCTGAAGCATATTCTCACCAGCAACTACACACTGCACCATAGTAACTCTAACTCAGGAACCAATCCATGCAACAAACCTCGATGCCATCTCTGCCCACATAGCTACACCAGCGAAACCATCACAGGACCTAATACGTCTGTTAGTCTATAAGGTGCCACGGGACTCTTTGCCGTTCCTACACTGTGCTACTAATAAGGACTTCATTTCTCTAGGGAATCTACCAAGAATTGCTTCCCTATACAACTGATATTTTCTAGCTATTATGTGGTAGAAGTTTAATACAATCAAATATTCCCTCTTCTTATGCTTGGAAACAACTAAAAGTGGGAGTTAAATGAGATTTCACTCTCACTGAGAGGAAAACCATGGATTAAAGACAGAAAGAATGGAAACATCAGCTGAGTAGGAATGGAACCCACAGAAATAACCTCCTTGTCCAACGGGATACACAGAATTTTGGTCAAAAAATAGCAAGAGCAACCAGATGTTAAATGAGCTCCCCAGGGGGGTCTCATATGGTTCCATGAATGTAACATAACTTGAATTGAAATTAGCAAGGTAAAACTAATCCAGGGTCATGCAAAGTGTGTCCTCCCACTCAGATGCTGCTCCGCATGCATGTCTCTGTCTTAGGACTAGTCTACGCTTGAATCTCTACAGTGGCACAGCTGCAGTGGTGCTGTGTAGCCATTACATCCGCCCAACAGCAGGGGTTCTCTCATCAGTGTAGTTAATCCAGCTCCCAGAGGTCGGAGCTAGGTCAATGGAAGAATTCTTAGCTGTCTACCCTCGGGGTTAGGCTGGCTTAACATGTCGCTCAGGAGCATGGATTTTTCTCACCCACTCAGCGACGTAGCTGGGTTGACCTAACTTTTTAGTGTAGACCAGGCTTTACTCTGATCTTATTGTTAACTGGTTACAAAGATCCTGGGAGGTTAGTTATCAGTTTAAAAACAAGTTGTAACAGGGAATATTGGCAAAACAGATTCATTGGTCTGTATTTCTTTCCAGTTTTCTTTCAAACAGTTAAACAATGGACCTGAGGTTGCAATTAATTTTATTTTTGCTTTGAGAGGTCCTTGCAGGAAGATAAGGTTCTTCTTGAGCTGGGAAGGGAGGGAGGAAGGAAGAGAGCAAGAATAAAGGGGAGGAATAAGGGGCTGGACAGAGTTGGGGGCACAGAATAGCCAAATTTCTATTTCCAAATCCTGGAAACTGAGATTAACCTTTTCCAGATTTTCGATCTAAAATCCATAAAATGGAGCTGGTTTAGGTATTCTATACACTCCCAAAGTTCAGGAGAGTTTGAAGCTGGAGTCCCACTTTGGTTGCATTTCTAAATGTAACACCTAACAACTGCCTGGAAAACAAAAATGGAAAAATTTAAACCTCTCCCAAAGATAGTGTTACCACACAAAGTATGCCTTGGCTATCTATAACCATGAGGTCATTCTATGACTAAGTAGTAGAAATCCCATCTAAACTTTTCCTTTTTAAAGCGGTCTAGAATTACTGACATACTGAAACTAATTATTTCTTAACTTTTATCTGATAATGATGCTTAGACAGGGCAAGAAATTCATTCGGGTTTTATTAATCACAACATGTTCTCTGGAGTGTTTATGTTATTTAGCATATGGTGTTTTTAAAGCTTCTGTATCTGCTAGATTACATAACTAAAGAAATAGCTTCAAATGTTACTGTTAGAAATTCAGTAATATTTGATTGACTAGTTTATCAGTACAAAGTTGCCTTTGAAACAGTGAAGTTAAAGAGCCAGTTTTGAACATACTTTCTCCCAAGAACTTATAATGCAGACATTTTAATTTTCCAACATGATAAAATCTGGCAAATGAACTGTCAGCTCAGCTGAACTTTTTTCAAATGGCTTTCATTCATGTATAGAATATCTGGAACAGTCAATAGACTACATTTTATTAGTGTATAATTATGGGTATTTTTTAACCCACTGAGTTTAAAAAAAAAAAGTGTCCAGATTCTTACAACACAACATACCCAGCTAGTACTGGCAGCTGTTCTGCTATGTATGTTTGATTTGGTTTTGACTATCCGTACTATAGACTGCAAGCTCCTTGGAGCAGATCAATGTTCTGTTCAATATGTTTGATAGTGCTGAGCAAACTGCGGAACTCAATTTTGGGAACAAAAATATTGCTAGAAAAATTTTTTCTCCCTCTGTTCTTCAGAGTTTATGCAGGGGTGGGAAAAGGATGGAAAATATTTAATGATTTATATAAAGTTTCTGATGATTTGGCCATTTACAAAATGCTTGTATGTCTGCAATTCTATATAGAGATACGGCCATGATTAAGTGAAAATTGTTCTGGAATTTAGTACACGATGTATCTATAATTCAATATACAACCGTATGGAAAAAAGGCCAATGAACCAACTGAAACTATCTGGGGTTTAGAATGTCTAATAGTTTCATCTGAGCTGAAAGGGCCAAATGCTCAAGGACCTTCTCAGATCATCAAGGACACTTCTGTCAGCAAAACAATCTAAAGCACTGACACTTTTTTATGTGGCCGTTAATAAAACCAGACTGTCAGCATGAGACTTGCCACAATCAATAACTTTTAGGACTCAGGATGACAGTAAATGGCCAGCTGTATTTTTTGCAAGGCACCTAGACAATCGCTGATGAATAAATAGGTGCCTAAGGAATATGTTTATGGCCAAGATTTTCAGAAGTGACTCGTGATTTTGGGTTCTCAACTTGGGTTCACAACTCAGAGAGACCTGATTGTCAGATTGCTGAGCGTCCACCCTCTGAAAAGGCAGCTCTTTTAAGGGGTTTCAAGTTGAAACTCCCAAAATTGAGGTGCCTCAAATCACTTCTGAAGTCACTTCTGAAGTCACAAGTCACTTCTGAAAATCTTGGCCATGATGAATATTGCTAAATACAGTCAATTTGAAACATCAGAAAGGCAGCTAGATGGATCAGGGGACTAGTAAGGGAGTGTAGAGCTTATCACAACCCCATTGCTGGCTTGAAGTAACCTAAGATGAGTTGTGTGAACTAATGTAGATGGGTGTTTGGTTGGCTAAGCAACCACATTTCTTTTAGTGCCTTTTGGACAGGTACCCATTTTACAACCATCATTCCTCCAGTGTGGCCTCTTACTGGTAATCTCAGCAGAGAAGCCTTAGGAACAAACTCCATCCCCCTTTCAAAATGAAAACCAGAAATCGAGCTGACCCACCACATCATCCAGTTTTGTCACTTGAACTGAAGAGTGGTATTATTTACATCATAAACATATAAAACAGCCAAGAGGCTTAAAGTGTTGGGTTAATTACTGTTAAATTCCTGGAATAAATTGACAGCATTCCAAACAAGACGTTATCGGCTTCTTTGCAATACAGTACATTTTACTGGCATGCTGTTCAAAGAGTTCTGTTGCAACTCATTTTTAGGACAGTTACGTAAAACCTGATGTAGCAGTGAGTGACAAAGGTTTTATTTATTTAAAGTTATCTGTTGACTTTTAAAGGCCTACGTACTAGAGACAGATTAAGCAACAACTAGTCAATTATTAAGCTGATACAAGTATGAACAGTACTCATTTTAAAGAGCTTTTATGCTATAACTATAAAAAAAAATATAAATCTCTGTTGCACGGAGGCTGAGCCAGTAAAATTTGCTGTTGCAATAAACGTTTTTCAGTTCCTAATACTTATTTACAGACTCCAGTGTTTCTAAACTAAACTATTACTTGTATAAACTAGTTCTAGATTGTCATGAAGTAGAAACATATGTTCCATAAATTTCATTTTAGATCATCTTTACAGCTGAGGTGGGTAGCTCTTTGGCAAATTTTCCTAAAACGATTGAGGTGTTGTTTTTTAAACAATTCATATATATCTTCAGAGTGCATGGTAGCATATTGGTGGTATTAAGGTTCAGCACAGATCAAAGTTACGTTACTTAAGTATTTAATTAATCAACACTCTAAACTTAGGCTTTTCTGAATTTGAGTTATCTTCTTTCCTTGATTCAACTGAAAGGGCTAAGAACTACTTAATCTTTTCTTTAGCCCCCTGTAAATGAATCTGACATGTAGAAAACAGAATGCAATTACGTGGTTTACAAGTATTTCCAAATCAATATTCTATATTCAACAGGGGATGGATTCTGTTTTCAAATAACTGAATTCTTTTTTTCTCCATCAATCTTTTATTTGACAGGATGTATATTTGTTGGCTTCACATCATTCAGTAGATAGACTATCTGAAGTACAAAGCCATGTGCTAATGTCTCTACAAGGTTATTTCAGTGCAGGCATGAGAAAAGGAATTCTCCTTTCTTGTGTTTGGGGTTATGTCTATGCTGCAATTAAAAACCCATGGCTGGCCCATGCCAGCTTACTTGGGGTTGTGGGGCTCGGGCTAAGGAGCAGTTTAATTGCTTTGCAGACATTCAGGCTTGGGCTGGAGCCTGAGCTCTAGGAACCTACAAGGTTGGAGGGTACACCACAATTAAACAGCCCCTTAGCCCGAGCCCCGCATGCCCAAGACAGCTGGCACAGGCCAGCCACAGGTATCTAATTGTAGTGTAGACATATCCTATGTGACAAAAACTCTCCTTGCAATCTGCTGTACACACAGGAATTCCTTAGTTTAATAAATGTAGAGCAGGCTCAGTTGCATCCAATAATCATGTTACTACTGTGTTTTCCGCTTTTGATGGGGTGTAAAACTTTTGCTTTCACATTTCTGCCATCAGCTGATGTTGCTGGGAAAAGCCTAATGCAAAGGGTGCAATTTTCTGCTGACCACTAGCAGAGATTGCAATTTTGCAGTGTGTCAGTTTCCCACTTCAAGAGAAATTAATGACAGGTTCAGGGTATTTTCTAGAGTAATTAATTTCTTCCTGAAATTTACACAAAGGTCCTGTTTACCATGAACAGAAATTGAAAAAACAAGAGCAAAACCACACACACAGGTATTCCACTTGCACCAACTGCTGGAGCTGATGCTGGAACCAGAAAGAAACTCTGTTTTCTGACCCTTTGTCTCTCTGTCCTGCTTCCAGCACAGTCTTCTCTTGTTAAGCCTTCCTTATGAGATCTCAAACTGGACCCCTGCCCCACCAAAGTCACATGGTCCTCAGCATTCTCAGCATGAAGCCTGAGCTAGTTCATGTGGACCTAGGTGCCCCTTTTGTCCAGCAATTCTACAAAACAAAGGAATGTCAGACATGTTTGTCTATGTCCAATGTTCTTTGTAGCTGGCTTCACTGCTAGTCACCATCTGGACAGGAACTCCCCTATGTCTAGATCTTTCTGTGGAGAATTTCAGATTCGATATTTATCAATAATTTATAATGTACCTTTTGTAATCTCCTTTGTCATAACATAATCAGTTTCTGTGCCCAGAAGATGGAATGAGAGGTGCAATAATAGATCACTAAACACTGCCGTGGAGCTGAGGGGGACCAGAGGTTTACAGAGACTTCCACAGTCATGGGCCAGCTGCTGAAATAGTTGTGTCCCCTGTGCAAGCCAGGCTTACTCTCAAGGTTGACAATTCCTTTGCTCAGGTGGAACACAGCTGTTGTGGGAGGGCCTGAATTTGGAGAGTGACAGTTGCTGAGGTAGTAGGGCCTAATTCTATGGAGACTTTGAAGATAAGGAATGAGGCCCAGATCCTCAACAGTGCCTAAACCCCCTTGAATTCAATAAATAACTTTGAGGATCTGAGCCTGGAACCATTAGCTTGACTGTTTATTTAATGGGGAGCCAGGGCAGACAAGGGAGCAATGGCCTGTGCTTCTGAAAAGGGGAACTGCAGCATTTTGAACTCAGTGGAGCTTTTTACAGGGTGATTCTTTCACACCTATGTATATGGGCATTGCATTAGCTGGACTCTGGAGGTCATGAATTTGTAAACCACCATGTCCAATTGCAGGGCTGGTAGGATGCGTCACAGTCTCCTGGCCAGGCCCAGGTTATTTATTTAAGGATTCTTATATTATTATAAGGATTACTTATTTATGTGGGATCCAGTAGGTTTTTATTTATATGGGATCCCCAGGCTACAAACTGGCTTGATGGCTTGGGTGCAGACACCTCACATGATGGGTGATGTTTTCATAACACAATTTCCTACAAGTGCTTCCCATGCCTGACAATTTATTTCTGTCTTGCCTGGATTTAGCTGCTGATGTCCTCTAAGCACTGAGTAAGATGGGAGACGGATCTTGAAATGGACTTGGCATTGGAGGGTTGCCATTGTAGAGCACAGATGAATAGTGTGATGTGCTCAGGCTGATCTGCTCTATTTTGGAGGCAGGCAGCCACATGTAGAACTAAGGATAGCTTTTGGATGGCCTTTAGGGTCAAGGTTGAGCTTACTGCAATAGTCTATACATGAGGGGATGTAAGCATGGAGTGCTGTGTTGAAGCTATATATTGAATATGGTGTTCAGCTATAGTCACCCTACCTCAAAAATAGAGACCAGAAACAGAATGTTCAGAGACTGGGCACAAAAATGATCAAAAGCATGGAAAACCTTTCATATGAAGAGAGAGTGAAAGAAATGGGGCTGTTCACCACAGAGAGGAGATATGTAAAAGTAATGAATGGAGAAGACAGATTAGGCACTTCTACTAATCCTTTCTCATCATACAAGAACTAGGTTAGGGGTGTTCAACAAATTGAAAGCAAATTTTAAAACTGAAAAGGAAATATTTTTCCACACATTGTGCCATCAGCGTGTATAACTAGTTGCCTTGAGATATTGAGTTTAGCAGGATTCAGAAAGGATTATCCTGAGTTATACTACTAAGGATTAAAAAAAATCAGTATTTTGGAAAGGATACGAGCTCTCATGCTTCAGGATATCAGCCAGCCTCTAGCCACTGGAAATTTTCCTTATGGGCTGGTTATTCCATAACTTCCTACTGCACGGTTTCTTGCACTTTCCTGTGAAGCAGCTGGTTCTGGCAACCTTCTGGAACAGGGATACTTTTTTTTCCTATACACTTAATTATTCTTGTCACCATTCTTCGAACCACTGCTGTTTCCGATATATTCTTTCTGCCCTAGGGCAAGATGGGGACCTGAAATGTATCTGCATAAAATGAGATCTGAGATAAATGAGGGATTTGCCAATGCAAAGGAGGCATATTTTAGGCTATGACCCGATTTTGAACAATACGCTTTTCAGATAAGAAGATTCTTCATTAATAATACTATGAGATACTTAATGTCTGCAGTTCTGGACTTGTTTAGCTTAAATTTAATAAGCTTGATATTGCATTTAATGTCTCTTTTAAAAGGGAACTAATTTGTTCTTTAAAAGGAAAGCTTTAAAAGGAAGCTAAGGGGAGAAAGAAAAAAAGAAGAAATGTAATCCTCTGTCTCCTCATTCATTCTGCCCTAACTGTCTCCTCAGCTCCCCAACTCCCATTCTTTCTATCCAGGGCCTTCAAACCTCTCTCTCAACCCAGCAGGAGCTATAGGTCAACACAGTCAGTGGGGCACCGTAAACCTCTTAGGTACACGCGTGCGCACTGCATAGAGCATTTTTAAAATGCCCTTCCATTCTCAGCTGTGGTTGCTGGTCTGTTCTAGAAGACGGCTGCAGCTTTGGAGTCCTTTGCTGGAATGTCCACATGACCAATACATCACACTGGCCCTGGGAGCAGTTACCCTAAAAGAGCTCTCATGCAGAAGATGGAAGGACAATACTGTTAAATTAGCAGCTGTGCTGGCGCACAGAATTAGGATGAAGGCATCTAAAAGAAAAATCTGATTTTTTCCTTATTTTTCTGAGTGTGGCAGTACCCCAGCTGTCTTGAACCTAGAATCATCATTGTCTCATCCCCAGCCTCCTTCTGTGTCCTCTCAGCCCTGGTCTAATTCATCGACTGTCTTCAGTTTGACTCACTGAATCCATTTTACGCGCAAGCTGATTAGATACACACCCCAATGCAGTCACCAAGGAAGCCTGTGTGAGCCTTAAGTAGGAGATTTGGGTTCTAATCCTGCTGCTGTGACTCCTCTGCTCAACTGAGACAGGGACCAGAAATAACATTCACTCCCTGATGATAGTCTGAAAAGGAACAGAGAGAGCAACTAGGTGTCTATGGAAACATAACTGGAGCCTTACATTTGTGCTTTGAAGGAAAAGCCCAACACAACCCGTACCCACCAAATGAAACCTCAGGGCTGCGGAATGACGTCCTTTACAGTTAAATCTCCCACTCTTTCCTTGACAGCCAGGCCCAGGCCTCCTGGTCATACCGGGCAAGGATGGGCAGTGCTTAATTTGTAACGAAAGATGTGCCGGGGCTCAAGCAATTTTTTTACATTCATAACTGACACAGCAAGCCCAGAGGTGCTGGGGCTATGAACTGCCAAACCTAGAGGTGCCAGGGCTCAGCCCTGGCAAAAATTAAGCCCTGGGGGTGAGCATAGTTTCCCACCAACCCTGAGTGATGCTGCAGTCAAAGTTGTCAGATGAACTGCACCTCTCTTCTCTTTGAGAGCCACCCCACCTTCAAGTCTCAGGCAGCCACTTCACTCAGGACGGAATCACATGATTCTCCCACTTTCAGACCAGACCTTGGGTTGTAGTCCCTTGTGTATCAACCGTGATTACCTCAACAGGTCTGACTTCTGTCCAGCACCTGCAAGTCTGTTCCTTCCGGGAACAATGACAGTGGTAAGCAGTGACGACCCAGCCTCCTTAAAGCAAAGTATTATTTAGTTAGAACAAAAGCATTTCAGAAAAAAAACTGGCTTTAAACTAATAAAACAGACTATAAACATGTCTATCTTACCAGGAGTCTAACCATCTTCCACCTGGGATCCTCTAGGTCTAAACTTCCTACAGAGACCTCAAGCGCCTGTCTGGTGTAGTCTGTTCCTTTAACTCACAAACCATTTTTTCTCTCCCAGCCTCAGGAAAGAGGGAAAAAAAGCTGCTTAGTCATTTTGATCACTCCACTTTCCCCTAAGGCCAAGTCACTTTTTAACAGTTTATAGCCCTGTGATTTGTTAGTTTCCAGCACTGGCTGAACAAGGTTTGCCAATTGTTAGAGACCAAATGTAAGGTCCTCAAAGCTGGCAGCTTTGCCAATAGTCTTTCCAAGTGGGTGCTGGGACGTCCTTTTCTGGGGCCATTGTCTTCTTCCTGTTTGTTCATACAACATCCCACTATTAAGTGAGATCAACACATTCACATAGGAAAGCCTTATCACCCAATATACAATAACTTCCCCTCACTGACCAGATTGCATACAGTGTTCATAAAATTATTACCTCTCTGTATTCTAATAGCAATTCCCTGACAGTCCCAGCTACTGCACCATACAGGAGCAGGGAGAATGAGTTTTAGAAGCTCAAAAATCTTTGGCTATTTCTCAATGTGAATTGTTAAACTCACCATTTTAATTGTTTTTCAATTCACCTTGAACAATGGCTAGTCATTACTGTGGACTCATCACCCAGCAAGTTTGAGGGGGCACATTGCTTCCGATGTTCTGGGGCAAAAAAAAAAAAAAAGAGAGTCTATTTTCAACAGGAAGATGTTTATCTTTCTACTCCTCTCACCAATAACCCACAGTAGTCTCCCTCTCACTGATCCCATTTCCAGAGGAAGAATGCAGCAGACTGGCAACTAGTAGAGCTAGTCTGAAATTTTCTAATAGGAATAATTTATCTCAGGAAATGCTGATTCATTGAAAAAGAAAACTTTTGTGGAAACGTGGTTTTTCAACTGATTTCCCCCCAGAACCGGGGCAGCATTTTGATGGAACCCTGCCTGTCAGGCAGTTTTCTAAACTTGCCTGAGAGGTCATCAATGGAAATCTGCCTGATTTCCTGCCAGCTTACCCCCTGGCTCCTCAGCAGCCTGAAGAGTCAGCCAAAATGGGAGCCGGCAAGCCATGGGAGCTCTGGTTCCCAGGATCTGAGCTCAGCTGTGGCTCCCATGGATTCCAGACTCCCAGCTCCCTGTAAGCCTGAGCTTCAGAGACTGGACTTCCAGGAGGAATTGTGTTTTGAAAATTTTGAGACAAACCATTTTTATTATTTCAGAATGAATGTTTTTGGAATTTTCCTTTCCTTGGGAGATTTTGAAATTTGTACTTTTCATTCCAAAATGGAATTATTTCTTTTGAACATTTTCAGAACTCCTGTTCCCCCCTGTTCTAGGGGAACAGGAAGTCCTATTTGCAACCAGCTCCAGCAATAAGTGCTCTATCAAGCTCTATCAAGTGATCTATCAAGATCACATATGTACATCCCTGCAGTTCTCACTGCCTGAATAAGGACTGCAGAATGTGGCTTACAATTTTTCACCACCACCAAGCTACTTTTGCCTTGTCTTGCATGCTCATACTCATTGGCAGACTTCTGCACTCACACAGAGACACCACTTAAATAATTGGGGCTTAAGTACATGATTAAACTTAAGCATATGCATAAGTGCCTTGCTGAAATGATCTCCTAAGTTTGGAAATTTTAGCCATAGATTCAAAATCTAAAAATATCCTAGGATTTATTTACAGTAGAACCTTGGAGTTCTGAACACCTCTGGCATAGAGGTTGTTTGTAACTCTGTACAAAATGCTATGGTTGTTCTTTCAAAAGTTTACAACTGAATATTGACTTAATTCAGCTTTGAAACTTTACTATGCAGAAGAAAAATGCTGCTTTTAACCATCTTAATTTAAACAAAACAAGCACAGAAACAGTTTCCTTACCTTGTAAAATCCTTTTTTAAACTTTCCCTTTATTTTTTTAGTAGTTTACATTTAACACCGTACTGAACTGTATTTGTGTGTGTCTCTGGTGCTGCCTGACTGAGTACTTCTGGTTCCAAATGAGATGTGTGTTGTTGACCAGTCAGTTCGTAACTCTGAGGTTCTACTGTATAATACTTCACGGATCACTTTTGACATTTAGTTTCAAACAAAGCTATTTATTAAATAAAAGGACAGAAAATTAATTTACTGGAATAACATTTCACAATATTTGTAGCTCTCCAAATATTTACATAAACTAAGGATAACCTTTATTGAAATCATTCGCTACCAAGCTGTGTAACATCAAATGTCAGTGGGGAAAATGTGAAAGAGTTAAATATATATTTACATTGAGGACTCTGGCATGACTGTTTATCAGTAATATAGCGATAACATATTTAGCTCAAAGCAATTATTCCTCCAATAGCTTGTAAACTTGTAACCTTTTAGAAACAAAATAATGTCCTAAGCTATAAAGCTACAAAATTGCTATCGAAAAGAACAATACTTAAAATAAATGGGACATAGTATATAATCAAAATATCCAAAAATTACTTATATATAAAGCTCCAGTTGAAATCAATGGGAGCTGGCTCAGGTCTTAAATAGATACAAATTTAGGCCCCCAATCCTGCAACTGATTTTACATGGGGCCCAAGATTCTTCCTGCACTGCTTCCATTGCAAGATTGGGGCTTGTAAGGAATATATTTCCACTTACTACAGGGCATTGGCTAACCATTAACTGTCTATGGCATAGGTGTGGGAACTAGGGGTGCGGGGGAGGGGTGCTGCACCACCCCTGGGCTCCCGCCCCATGCGCCTGGGGTCCTGGCTGCCAGCCCCGCACGCCTGGGGCTCTGTTCCCAGCCTCAGCTCCTGGGGGCAGGGAGGGGGAAGTGGGAGAGTGGACAGGGGTAAAGGGCCTGGTTTTCAGCACCCCCACTATTAAAAATGTTCCAGCACCACTGGTCTATGGTTAGGAAGAAATTTCCACTCTGGCCAGGTTATTCCATAATTGACCATTATAGGGTTTCTTGGCCTTTCCTCTGAAGAATCTGAACTGGACATTCTCAGAGATGGGATATGGGATCACCTCAGAGAAGAAAAGAGGATTGTTAATGGCTATCCGGTCATCCAACAATCCTCTTTTCTTATCTGCAGTGATCCAATATCCCATCTCTGAGAAAGGAGAAACATAAGAGATCAAGTTATGAGAAGAAAATGCTTATAATAGGAGGTTTATCAACTATTATACAGATTTTATGGTATGGCTTAATGAAAATATTATTCAATAAGGTAAATAAATCTTAAAAATTGAGTTTATTATAGTCTTCTCTCCACTTCCAAAATGCAACAAAAATGAGCAGAATGAAAAGGAATGTCTGCTGGAATAAACTGATTGATACTTTGCACATTGGTTTTTATTTATTTCTACAGAAGCAGCCTTATCTATGAAGATTACTTGACTATCTTAGCTTGATAAAATTTATTGTAAGTTGGTGATAATTCTGGCCATAATTAAAAAAAATCTTTCCTTTGTTCACTAAAGTGGTAGATAATGGTAATATAAGTAGGGCCCTTGTCACAAACTGGGACATGCAATCTGGCCTAATGGTCAGAGCAGAAGTTGTCAGGCCTAGTGGTCGGGGCTGAGTCAAAGGCTAGGAACATTGACAAAGGTCAGGGACCAGAGTCAGAGCCAATGGTGAGGGACAGCATAAGGGGCTAGAAGTCAAGCCAAGGCTCAGAAACCGAAGAGGGCTGGAGTGGAGTGGAGTGGACTGGGCAGGACAGGACAGGAACAAGGCTAGGAGCAGAGCGGGCACAGGAGAGATCAAAGCTGCAAGTATGCTTATTGAGCAGCCAGAGAGCAGTTGCTGCTGTTGGGTTTAAAAGCAGGCTTGCTGTCTTCCTTGGCCAATCAGATGGAGTGGTCAATCAGGCAGCCCTACTGTACTCATAGGCTGCCTGCAGACTGGCCAGACATAGCTACAAGTCCTCATTTCTGACATCCTGAGATTCAAGAAAAATCAGATCAAGGCTCGAACCAGGGATTTTCCTAGTGAGCTAAATAATAGATCTACTCACTCCAATACAGATTATTACATAATAATGCAGGGGTGTAAAGCTGGCAGGAGGCAGATAACGGTACTACCCCAGCACCCAAGGTATTAGCCCCATGTATATTTGGGTTGTGTTCAAAGCTTTAATCCAGGGCCCTGGAAAAACTTCAAAAGGTTCAGTTTGGGCAGGCACCCAAAAATCTGCACTATCCATAACTTTTGGGACTGCAGAATTGGGTGGATGTGCTCCTTGAACAAAGAAGATTTCATTCAAGTCTGAAAGAGTCCCTCAGTCTGTCATTAGAGTCCAACTGCAGGTTTGGGCTCTGGTAGCGACTGGTTTGTAATTTGTACGAGTATTGTGCTAGTGCTCCAAACGCCAATTTGTGAAGTTTTCAGAAGGCTGCACATTGAAATGTGAATGGCAAAGTGATGTTGCTATGCAGAGTGGAATATAATTGGTCTGTAATGGTCTGGATGGCTGTTGTGGTGTGTATTGCAAATGCGGGTGGGTTGGAGAGGAAAAACACAGTTCAATACTGAGAGTTAATCTCTCTCTTTTCCCTTCCTCCTCCTTTACCAGGTTGTGCTATTCATACTTTGATTGAAAAAATATTTCTGATGCCATGATTTGCCTCCTCATGGCTAACCAATGGCTATTGTGAATCCTACATTTAGCACCACAGATTGAGCTCCATGGGATAGGTCTTAACCCACGTAGAACACATTGCATATATAGGGGAAACACTGAGGAGCAGGGATTGCAGATTGCCCTACTAACCTTGGCGATGTCTATACTGCAAGGTAAGCCCAGGTTCAGACTCAGGCTTGAGGCCAAACCCCCACTTCTGTCTACACACATCGCTCAGACCTAGGGTCCTAGGACCTTGTGCAGTTGATGATTTTGAGCCCAAGTCAAGCCAGAACCCTGGGTTCAATCCCTATTGCTTTGCAGTGTAGATGCAGCCCATCCTGGGAGTCCACCGAAAGAGACAAAGGAGTCAGTCTATGAACGTGTGGGATACTAACCCAAGAATCTCCAAGTGACTCCAGGGAAATGGAAGCAACTTGTACTGCAGCAGCTTGGTGAGTCAGCGTTTAACTTTCCATTGTTTTCTGACCACCATGCTGCAAACACCTTTTGGAGAACCTTCTGCGTTTGCAATGAAGATGGCCAGAAGTAGTCCTTTGCAAAGCACGCTGCTTCATGGTCAGGGGAGCACAGCCAGATCATAGTTAATTTCTGCTGCAAGGCCAGCAAAACAGTGGATTTTAGTAAGAGTACCAGGAATGACCACACATACCAGAAAATAGAGAAGATGGCAGTGTTAGAAATTTACCAGCCCAGTGCAGGGAGTGGGTTAAGTGGTTCAAGACCAAATACTGAAAAACCAGGGATCAGAATTGAACCTCGTGCAACTCACCGGCATCATGTGAGGATGTTTGACTGGGTACTGTGCCAAGAATGAAGCCAGTGGTGGTGCATGATGACCAGATCAGCCAGGATGGTGCCTTGCTGGCCCCAGAATCCAACATAGGGACTGATGGGAGCCAGCAGCAGGCGCCAAGAGAGGCCAGTGAAGTGACTGGGGATGAAACCGGTCCCAGAGGAGGCTTTGCCACAGGAGCAGCTGCAGCACATCCTGGGTCTGTACTCAGAGAAACTTGTTGATGCCCCTCTGCAGAACTGGCAACAGACATGGAAGGGACAGAAGCCACCCCAAGCATTGTAAGTTTCTGGCTCCATTTTAATGTTTGGAAATACAGGCAGCAGTGCAAGTAGGGCACTACGTGCTGGTACGCCATACCAGCAAGATATTAATAGTTGGTACAGCATACCAGAAAGACAGCAGGAGCAGAACCTGTACCTGTCTCTGGCAGACCTCTCTTTTCCTGTTCCAGGCCCCTTGATCACTACAGGCTGCAGTAACTCCACAACTCACCCATGCTGCAGCAGAAACCTGGGCTCATGTACCTTCACAGACTGCTCCAAGTGGAGGCATTTCCACTGTGAATTTATGGTTGAAGTTCTGGAGAGATCCAATCGGCAGGCTCCGTACCAAGAACAGAGGGACTTACCGCTACAGGAAAGGGATAGAGAGAAGCATGAGGAAAGGCTCAGGCTGACTGTGCAGCTTGAGAGCAGGGTTTCAGCATACGAGCAGGCACTTGCTTCCCAGTTCCTGGAACAGAAATGGCAGCAAAGGGAGAGTGACAGAGCTCACCAGAAAGAGCTGTTTGAGCAGCTTCTATCACTGATGGCTGCAAGAGTACTGGCTCCTGCTGTATCATGCCACGGCCGGAGTCCTCTCCCCAGTACCCTGTGCTGCAGTCCAGAAACAGCTTGGACAACTCCATGGCTGAGTAGTCCTGCAATTGGGCCCTCTGATTGGCTGGACAGGGCAACTTTGCTGCATGCAGTCCTCCAAATTGACCCCTGCACTGTGGATGCCTCTACCGCTTCCCCCTAGCGCCAAATGTGTGGCAAAAGTGGAAGGAGGGGAAAGGAGAATCATAGGACTGCAAGGGACCTCGAGAGATCTTCTAGTCCAGTCCCCTGTGCTCAGGGCAAGACTAAGTATTATCTAGACCAGGGAAGGTCAAACTACGGCTCACGGGATTGCCTGCCCCATGGTGCAGCAGGGCTAAGGCAGGCTCCCTGCCTGCCCTGGCCCTGCACCACTCCTGGAAGCGGCCAGTACCACATCCCTGTGGCCCCAAGGGGGGGACGCGGGCAGAGGGCTCCGTGCACTGCCCTCACCTGCAGGCACTGCCATCCGCAGCTCCCATTGGCTGGGAATAAGGGACCACAGCCAATGGGAGCTTCGGGGCTGGTACCCACAGGTGAGGCCAGCACGTGGCAGAGCCACCTGCCCCATCCCACCCCCAGGAGTCACTGCCAGACGTGCTGGTGACTTCCAGGAGCGGTGCAGGGCCAGGGCAGGCAGGGAGCCTGCCTTAGCCCGCTACGCACCGCTGCCACCCTGGAGCTGCTCGAGGTAAGCGACGCCGGGCCCACACCCTGAACCCCTACTGCACCCCACACCTCAACCCCCTGCCCTGAGCCCCCAACCCCATGCCTTAAGCCCCCTGCCACACCACTGCTGCACCCCAATCCCCTGCCCTGAGCCCCCTGCCACACCACTGCTGCACCCCAACCCCCTGCCCTGAGCCCCCTCCTGCATCATGCACCCCTCCTGCACCCTAATCCTTTGCCCTAGGCCCCTTCCTGCACCCCATACTCCCTCCCACTCCCCAACCCCCTGCCCCAGCCCTACATTCCTGGTCCTGCATACAATTTTCCCACTCAGATGTGGACCTTGGGCCAAAAAGTTTGCCCACCCCAATCTAGACCATCCCTGACAGATGTTTGTCTAACTGCTCTTAGAGATCTCTAGTGACAGATTCCACAACCTCTCTGGGCAATTTATTCTAGTGCTTAACCACCCTGACAGTTAGGAAGTTTTTTCTTGTGTCCAACTATGACAGGGTGTGACTCACTACTACAGTGCCTCCTGCTGGCCATCCTGGGAATTAGCTCTGGTTCACCAGTGCACCCTCATCTAGTGGCATCTTGCCACTGTCATTTCTGTCATCAGTGGCTGTGTTACTCTCAGGACCACAGTGTCCTCTTCTGGACACAGCCCTCCAGCTGTGCCTCACTTGGTTCTCCGCCCCCCTCACTTCCAGGGGGCCAGCAGTCCTCTGTCCAACCACTTGCCTTAGTGGCTGGCTGAAGTCCAGGGTCTATCCACCTGCATCAGTGGCAACTGGAGCCAAAGGCAGGGGGGTAGCAGTCACATGCTGTCACCTCCAAACCCCATTGTCTGTTTCCCTGGGCCACTTTCCCACAGCCCTAGCACCTTCTCCATCTTGTATCAGAGCCTCAGTCTGCCAGGAACTCACTCATGCTCCCCGACCCACCAAGTACTGCTCTAACCATGGTGCTGTCTCTTCTCCCTTCCTTCAGGGCAGCCAGTTTTCCCTCCTCAAACTCCAGGGAGTGGCTGAAACTGCTCTGTTCAGCAGCCCTTCTTATATGGCTCAGCCTGGCCCTGATTGACTGTCTCTCTAAACCTTTTCCTGATTGGATGACTATACAAGCCCTTTCCTAATTGGCTGTCTCCTGCGCAGCCTCCCCGTGGCTGCTTTAACCCCTCTTCTGCCAGCGTGGGGCAGATGCCCCACCACACCAACCTAAATCGCCCATGCTGAAATTTAAGCCTATTGCTTCTTGTCCTATCCTCAGAGATTAATTAGAACAATTTTTCTCCCTCCTCATTGTAACAGAACGGAGAGGAGGCTGGGAGGGAACATGCAACAGTAGGTTATTTTTGTCTTGTATATGGTTTTACTGTTTGGACTTGTTCATTCACTTTTTTAAAAAAGGTTTTGTTGTTTCTGGTGTTTTGGTGTGGTAATGGCAGCTGGCCTGCCTGGCAATGGATAGATGTATTTTTCTAAAACATGTTTATCAATAAAGCTTTACATTTTGTCAAAAAAGTTTAGTGCTATCACTGCATCACATCATACAATGCGTACTTCAATTAATGACGGTAAACACACATTCAGGGACAATTGGGAATTTGCATGCAAGCAACTGTATTCCTCAGCACAGTTAGCAACATTAATCCATGCATCGATCACTTCATTACATCAATCCATATTATGACTCAACCCCCACTTCTCCCCCTCATTTGATAAGTGGTCAGATCATTCATAAGTACATTGAATGGCAATCCACCCCCCACATCCTCCCTGAGCACTGAAACCCTCCACAGCAGTCAGCCCCTTCCTTTCACCACAAATACATTCACAGAGGTACTATTCTCCCTCTTCCATTGGCCCATGCAAGTCCATAACCTGGGAACACAAAGCATTCCTGACTTCTGTTGCCTGGGAGCATCCAGCTGGGATAGCTGTACTTTCTGGCTGAAGGTACTGGTTCAGCGGCACCTCACTGTCATAGGTCCATTCACAGGGAAATGGCTCACCTCTGGCTTCACGAAGATTGTGAAGAGCACAGCAAGCCACATGAGGTCCTTGAGGAGGATAAACTATGGTCATATGAGTTCTATCAATGGCCACTGGTGTGGTCTGGAAACCCAATTCTTTCAAAGCCAGCAGCTACTTTAGGGATATCTTTTATGTCTACCATCTTGGGGTAAATCACACGCCTGATTGCCTCAGAAACCTCCACCACCATCTTACTGGACCAGCATGGCTAGCCCCATGTGGGTGTCTTTACCCTGTAGCGACAAGACAAACTGCTCAGAAAGCTTCAGAAATGTAGCTTTCTTCATGAGAAATTTCTGGACTCATTGCTGGTCCTCCCAGGTCTGCAAGGTGATGTGATCTCACCAGTCTGTGCTTGTAACCCTGTTCCAGCAGTGCTGGTCTACATAGCGGGCATCAGTGGCTATCCTGAGCAGCATCCACCAGTGCGAGTCTGCCATGTCTGTGTCCTCCTCTTTCTCCTCCTGCTCAGTCAGCTGTCTTCGGTGGGTCAGAAAACGCTGCTAAAATGTCCACAGTGCCTCATAGAAGCTCTTCCCTTTTCCTAAAACAGGAGTGAAAGCACAACTGAGAGCAGTTCTGCAAATGGCGCCTCATCATATTGTTGGCTCTGGTTGTTGGCAGCATGCAGTCCAAAATCACTGCTTGGGAGGCTGTGCTGGTGGGCTGTTCAAACTTCATGTGACATGCAGAGTGGACAGTCAAGTTTTCCCAAACTGCATCCTGGCCAAAGGGCTAGAGCAGCCACATTTCAAAGGAGGGCAGAAAGGAGTCTGGACATAGTTGGTTTGACTCAGATCTGCGTGCTGTAATGTGGACATCAGTGCCCTGGGTTGAGGCCCAGGCTAGAAAATTCTTAACCTAGCATTGACAATCAGTGTAGATGCTCAAGCCCTGGATTTGCTAACCCAGGATCTGCTGACTTGAGTCCCACTAACCCTGGGTTTGCGTTGCAATGTAGACATACCCTGTCTGTGGGGAGGTGGCTGCAGCATGTGGCAAACCTTTGCTCTGGGAAGATCAGCAAAAATGGGACTGGGATTATTTGAGTAGAAGAAGCTTAGAGGAAGGAGATAGGAGGATGGGAAAGCACAAATCACAGCTAATCTTGTCCCTCTCCTTTCATGGAGTGTGAGTTTTATGAAGCAATATTTTCTATACATGCTGACTTTTAGCACTGAATGTTACTTATTTTTCAAGTATTATACATATATACCCACATCTTCATATTTGAATACTTTTTTATAGGCTATCTGTATTCTTCATCTACTTTGGACCAGTGATATATGATCCAAAAATCTCAGAGTAAAATAAGCTACATATAGAGCTGGGATGAAATTCTGACCCCATGGGAGGAGTTTTGCCAGTGACTTAAATGGGACCGAGAGTTCATCCTGATATCTTTTTTAAAAAAAAAGCAGCACATTTGCAAAGCATTAGCCATTTAAATGAACCATAGTTAGAGCTAGACATAAGTTACTAATTCCTTACTTTCCTAGGGTTCTTAAACTGACATATGGGAGTTCTGTATTGGGGAAAGCATATGAGAACAGGACCAAGTTAGTCCTATTTTGTGTTTTGTTTCACTTAACTCTTTAAAGGACTAATCCTTTTTGAAGATGACTCTTTTTATAGATGTTACATCTCTGCATGGCTGAACTGTTGTCTCTTAACTTGTCTTATTTATACAAGAGCTTACAATCACAAAGGGAGTTTGAAATCTCATGTCTCCTTCATGAACTTATTTTACAAGGTCTTCCTCATTTCTTCGCTTGACCTTTCTTGTTGAAAACAAACTTGAGAGAGGGGTTCAGTATCGCAGCTAATTTTTGAGATCCAATATTCATCACCTGGATGCCCTGTAGATGTATTCTCACTGTTAATGATCTGAAGAGACTTTTAGAACAGAAGCTATCTTCAGTTATACATCTATTTCTAATATTGTTTAGTGAGGTACGTTTTATTAGTGCACAATACTATTTTAATGAAGATATCCTATTGGTGACTAGATGGACTTGAATTTACCCCCTTAACATTTTGTAAAGAGCCTCTTGTCTCATTATAGATGACTCACTTGATTTGATCTAATTCTCTTTTCTGTTTGATTTTTCATTTGCACGTCTAGCCACAATAAAATATGAACACCTGGCTCAGGGAACTAGTAATTCCATATATTGTTGCTATAGGCAACAGTCTCTTCCTTTGATCCAGAGATGCTTGCATTGTTCTCCTCAATAATGCTATATAAATATTGATTGGTTGGTGAAGCAAACTTTGCCATTGGCCTCTTCATTATTCTAGAGAGAAGAAAAATAATTTAATGAAACAGTTGTAAGTGAATGTGGCCTAGCATGACCAGATAGAAAGTGTGAAAAATCGGGACGGGGTGAGAGGTAATAGGTGCCTATATAAGAAAAATTCCCAAATATTGGGACTGTCCCTATAAAATTGGGACATCTGGTCACCCTAATGTGGCCATTAATTCCAGCTCCTTTGCTACTGTCTGTAAAGCAGCTTCCAAGTGCATGACTTCGTTGAGAAGGCCTTTTTACTAGACCTTTTTAAAGAGTTAGCTACAATCTATCTCTAAATTACAGATATTCTGTGACAACAGATGTTTGGGCCCAATCCTGCAAGGTTATGGCTACAAGAGTGGGGAATTGGAGGGCTCCAAAACTTGCACTGAAGCATGAGGCCTTACAAGGTAAAGTTGGGTCTGTGAGCTTCGCCTCCTGGGGTATTTGTGGCTTCCTGAAACAGCACTGCTGCTCCTCCTGCTGGAGTGGAGGACAAATTCCACCCCCATGCTATACTCTTCCGAAAATTTTTGTGGGGCTCCTTGTGTCATGCCCTTCTCCGAATGCCCCCCAAGTGGCTATTTTGATAGGGAGTGTCAGTTAGGGCCACTGGCTTATGCTGAATAAGACACTGGAGGAAAGTGAGTATTCCCTGTGGGGAAGGATTGTTGGAAGAACTATCATCTTCAAAAGTGAGGTATCAGCTTTGTTAAATCCGTAATTTTACTGAAGCTTTCAGAATTTTGTGAAGGCACCACTCACAAAGACTGCAGCGGAGATGTATTTAAGAAAGTGAGCTGTGACTATCTAAATATAAATCAGTTTTAAAATATAGTGCACAGCAAGTGCATGCTGGTGTGAGTCCTGGGTATAATACACAGAGCACTGTTATCAGACCCACATTGGCTCCAGTCATTCACTTGTTGCTCGCCTGGGGCTTATTGGCTGCAGGGTCGAAAACTCCAAGGTTCAGTATTAACCTAATGACATTGGTCCCCTATTGATCTTTCTACAAATTATGATGACCTCTTCTGTACATGGCTTGCTGCTGGGTGCATTTGCTAGGAAATACAAATGATGCTGATTGGTTATTATTATTTACAGTCATAGAGGATTGGGGAGAGACATGAAAACTCCAAATTCCATAAAAATGAGGATCAGGGTGAATAAAATATTTTTTTTCTTTTAATGGTTATTTTAGAGTCTGGGGAAATTTGGGGGGCCCTAAGGCGCTGATACTTGCCCCCCCCCCCGAAGCCTCATCCCCTTCTGTGCGTTGCTATCCATGTCATCTATAGGCAGCATGGCCACCAACAGCACCAGGGAGAGCAGAAGAAGCTGCCCGAGCAGAGAACACAGCAGGCTGCTTCAGATGTACTTGGAGAGTGATGGCAGGAGGGAACCACTGTTTCCTTCACTGCCACAGGCAGTATCTGGTAGCTTGCCAGATAGGGGGAGAAGAACTTCCCTCTCCCCCCTTTAAATAAATAGCTGAGCTAGGGCTGGGAGAAGAGATGGGGGGAGCTCTGTCACTGAATTCAGTGCCAGCTCCCTCTTGTAGCAAAGCATGGGCTCTGCTCATCTCCTTTCTCCAACAAGAAACTTGCCTCGTGAGTCTCTGCCTTCCTGCCCATTGTGTCCTGAAGTGGACTGGACAGAGCAAATGCTGTAAGGAGGAGGGCAGAAGAAGCAAGTCAAAATGAGATCACCTCTCAAGGCTGACAGCTGCCTGCTATCTCTTCTATCTAAGTACTTATATGGCCCCCACTGTGGCCAAAGTATCTAAACTCCTCACAGACCTTAAAGATTGACATTATCATCACAAAGGGCAATGATGTATTATCCCCATTTTACAGAAGGGGAACTGAGGCACAAAGCATTTGAGTGAAGTGTTCAAGGTCATCAAGGAAGTCTTTGACAGACCTGGGAACTAAACCCAGATTGCTTGAGTCTCAGTCCAGGGCTGTAACTACTGTTCCC
Organism: Eretmochelys imbricata; assembly: GCF_965152235.1. Taxonomy (NCBI): domain Eukaryota; kingdom Metazoa; phylum Chordata; order Testudines; family Cheloniidae; genus Eretmochelys; species Eretmochelys imbricata. The sequence continues at coordinate 273,453,408 of NC_135572.1, read as the reverse complement.
CAAGAACCTCTCCTTAAAGCACAATAACACTCTGAAATGTTTGTTCTTTCCTGAGCAATATAAAAATAATCGAGGTACTGAAGGAAAGTCACAGAGCTGCCTTGGAACTCCAGTCTCCATGAGAACATGCAAGGGGCTCCCCATCTGCATAAGGCCACTGGGTTTGGACTCCTATTTCTGTGTGAAATGGTCAACATCCACAACATGCCTTTTTTACGGCTGCCCTGCTGTGCGTGCTGGTTTAGAATAAGACCCCTTCCCAGAGTGTCCAGTAAGCATCCAAAAGTTCTGATCTGACTGACTTTCTGGGTTTACAAAGTTTTAATACTTGAAATCTATGTTTAGATAGGTTAGCAAAGAAGAATTGTTAATGAGTAATCTTTGTCCATTAGGGCAATGAGCCAATGAAGAGATGAGCCCAAGCCCAGAGTCAGCCGGTTATCACTACAAGCTTCTGTTAAACCTAAAAAAGCAAAACAAAAATGTTCCTGTTTGAAACTTATTAGGATTTTGAACTGAGTGCAGAGGCTTTCCACACTCGGCCATTCTCAAGACTCTGGAAAAGGACAGTAAGTAATAATTGCTTAGTGGGTATTAATCTTGCTGTTTGATCATATTTAGTCATGGAGTACAATTTTTTTCTCACTTACATTATGTAATTAATGTAAATGCATCTCGAGGAGCTAGAAAAGTCAATGATCTGGATGCCAAAATCTCTAAATATTACTTAAATGAATGAAAAATATATTAATACTATAAGACAATGTAATCTCATCAGTATAGTGTGTGTGAGAACAGATATTTTCTTTGAGAAAATTTCATTGAATTGATGAAAAAGTAGCGACCGTTAGGGTATGTCATCTTACATCGGTAGATATGGCATAACTTTAATAATAGGCCAGTTCTACCTTGTTGATTTATACAGATCATCTGTATAGCAGCAGCTGGCATCTTTGACCTGTTAGAAACTGAGAGCATTTTAAATGTGTGTATAATGGGAGAAAAATAGATTGTGCTTCAGGAAAGATTTCAGAGTAGCAGCCGTGTTAGTCTGTATTCGCAAAAAGAACAGGAGGACTTGTGGCACCTTAGAGACTAACCAATTTATTTGAGCATAAGCTTTCGTGAGCTACAGCTCACTTCACCGGATGTAGCTCACGAAAGCTTATGCTCAGATAAATTGGTTAGTCTCTAAGGTGCCACAAGTCCTCCTGTTCTTTCTTCAGGAAAGAGTTATTGTTTTATGTACTTCTCTTTTGTTGGCAAATTTCAGGTACAGGTGGTAGTGTTTCAAAATAAAGCCTCTTTTAACGTTCAGAGCTTTAACACTTATTTTCATATAATCATAAGTAATGATACACAGTGTCCTGCTAGAAGCATCTATTGTCTAATTCCAGTCACAGCTTTTAGAAACATAGCAGTTTGTCCTGAATTGTTCTGCTAGACACTTATGTTAAAAAAAAAAAAAACCTGAGGTAAGACACTCTTACTCTGAATCTATTGTTTATTATTATGTTCATTACAGTAGCACCTAGAGACTCCAAACATTTGGACCTCAGTGTTCTAGGCACTGTACAAACAAATAGTAAGAAACAGCCCCTGCTCCAGCATTTATAGTCTAAATAGGCAAGACAGACAAAGGGTACTAGGGGAAAAAGAATGGCACAGAGACATGAAATGATTAGCCCAAAGTCATGTATTAGCAGAGCCAGGATTAGCACCCAGCTCTCCTGAGTCAAATTGCAATGCCCTATCCACTGAACCACACTACCTCTTTTGAAAGGTTGCTCACTTTTGTGTATTAATATTTACATTATTTTTTTCCTCAGAAAGACCTTTCAGTCTATTCTACATTTTAGCCACAGGAGAGTATCTCTTTACTGAGCTAATTTTAAATGAATTGTTGAATTCGTAACCGTAATTTTCAAACAAATAAGAAAACAGTATTTCGGTCTGTGTGTCACAGAGTTCTCACTCTAGCCCATGTCCTTCTCATTACTTTATGTCATATGTTGTATTGGTTACCTCCATGCTATGCAACTCAAAATTACTTGGTGACATGGGCTGGAAATAAAAATCTCCAAATTTGTTCATGTTTCTCAAATATTTTTTAAAGAATTAAAAAAAAAATAAAAAAAAATGAAGGCACGGCATTAATTATTCCAGAAAAGGTGTAAGACTCTGATTCAAAGCCCATTGAACTCAAGGGGAATCCTTCTACTGATTTCAGTAGCATTTGGGTCAGGTCCTAAATTTATGTTAGTATTAACATTTATTTTGGGGGTATTTGGTAGTTCAGGTATGTGAAGAACCGAACACTCATATTACCTTTTCGGAAAATGTACCTTACTAATCTTTATGTATGAAAAATTCTGTCCCTTGTTTGGTATATTTTTCTTCTAATAACTGAAAATAGATTTGATCACTCTCACTAAAGAAGATAACAAATACGACTAGATTTTCATGATAATCAAACTTATGTTTGTACTTTACCTGAAAATATGTGGTTATGGTGCTTTTGCCTTTCAATGAACTTAGATACTTTTGAAATTAATTGCTTCAACAGAGGCCTGGTCTTGTTTAAACTGAAGCCAAAAGCAGTTTTGCTGGCTTTAACTCTGGTGGGGCCAGAAGCAGGCTCTTGATAGGAATATACAATAAAACTGAAATATATATAAGAAAACTCTGGGATTATATATATAATAAAAGTGAAAATCATGTGTGTTTGTGAGTGTGTGTATGGAATATATATCTCCATTTAATATGGAATATTAAAATATATATATTGAATGTTTGAATCTGTTGAAGTATAGTAGGGCATCTCTGTGTAATGATGATATAAATGTTGCACTTAACTCAAAGTATTTAATAAGTATAGGGTGAAAATAATCTCCCGGTGTTGGGAATCAGATACTGTTCAATATCTGATTATCTAAAAGAATTCTCTTTGTTTTTCCATTGTTTCTTTACTACAAATAATTTTGTCATATGAAAAACTGGATAAAAAGTGGCAAAATTCATATCAGCTTGGATAGGTAGATGGGGAAAGAATGTCTATTAAAAACTAGCATTCTAGCTTCCAAATCATGTCTGTGCTGTTTAATTCCTTTGTATTTTAGTAAGGCCTCCCCTTTCCTAGGTGGACATTGGTCTTCTATCCAATCTATTTTTTTCTTTCAAACATCTACCTTTTACCCATAGTAATACATTTTTATTCCACCTGCAGAAAGAATATCAGATAGTCATTTACTTTAGGGTTTATGCCAGGCTTATCTTGATAGAAAGAAAGTAGATGAAAGACAGACATCTAATCATTTTGGTAACCTTCTAAAAGAAGCTCTTGGAAATCATTTTGTTTTTGGGATACGGAGCTTTGAATTAAGAGAGAGACTACTGATCACTGCTCATACAAAGGAACTGACTCTGGAAGGAGTGGTGATGCAACTTTAATGTTTGAATTCTCAAAGAAAAATCTTCTACAGTTTGTGAAAACACCTCTGCCAAAATACCACATGTAGAAAGAAAGACTCAGTCCACAGGTGAAGATGACATCACTTGCCACACACCAGATGATATCAGCCGCATGATGGCTCTATATTTCTGTTCACTGCGGACAAGATTCCATTAATCAGAACAAGTATCAGAGGGGTAGCCGTGTTAGTCTGTATCCACAAAAACAACAAGGAGTCCGGTGGCAACCGGCACTTGTTGTTAATATTTGAATGTGTATTGTAGTAGCATCAGGATCAGCCCTTTTGTGTTAGGCACTGCACAATCACATGGACAATCCCTGTCCTAAAGACCTGGCAGTGTGAATTATTCAATGGTAAACTATCACGCTTGTCACTGACAAGGAAATATGAAAAGAACTAAAGATTTATAGCACCTAATTACCAGCTCAGTTGCAGGAAAGTTAGATTGGTGTTAAGCCCTTAGTCCTGCATATGTCCTGGGGACGGTTCAATCAAGTTTGCAGAGGTGAAAAGGGCCTCGCACAGCTGTTCTCCAGGAGCAAGATGCAGAAACCCTCTCCAGACGCCCCGAACAATGGAGTTTCGTGCCACCCCAGAGAAGCAGCAACTATAGTAGAGAAGCTGCTGGAGGAGAGGACAGAAGCACAGTCAGGGGTTCCTATAACTGGTGATTAGTAAGGGACCTTCAGGTTTGGGAACTTGAGGCGGGGGTTCATGAGAGAGCTGCTAGTCTATAATTCCATGCTTCCCTGGATCCTCTGTCGGGGAAACTCTCACAATGGGTTGCCATCTTCTTGACAGCTCTAATTAGGAGACATTATGAGATATATTTTGTCAGATCAGCCCATTTTGTCCCTTCCTGGCTGTCAGAGGACCCTGCCCCTTCCACTGGGACCTGGGAGGGCCACTGCTTTCCCTGACAGCACCCCCCAGTGATATATATTATAGTCAAGGAATCGAGTGGGGAGGGGCTTGGAGGTGGCACTGCTGAGCAGGAGGGGAAGGGCTCTCTACCCCCATTCCAAGATACCAAGAGACTTCTGCAGTTGTGGAATCATGATTTTCTGCTGGCGATTGGTTTACATGTTTGCCACAGAAACATCATCTGGTCTATGATACAAGCACCATTTGACATTTCTATGTAAACTGTTTATGTCTGAAAGGACAATTTTAAAAAAGCCGTCCTAATTAGAAGACCTTGGTTTATGTTAGGAAAGAGCTTAATAGGTCCCTATGAACCAATCTAAAAATAATTATACACTTATTTTACTTGTTCCTAACATTAATTGCGTGCCAGTTGACTCTGGGATTTCTTCATACACTGAGACTTTATTAGACTCTTCCACTGTGAGTATGGAAGCTTTCTATAGCCTTTATTGGTTTATAGATACTGGGTTCAATTTTTAAAAGCAACGAAGTGACTTAGGAGTCTAAGTCCAATGGAAAGTCAATTAAGTGCTTTTGAAAATATTACTCATTGATTTCATTTACCCATGGAAGCCTGAAACCCACGCTATAATTTCCAAGTGAAGGAATGCTTCATTTAATAAAAACCTCTGAATACCGGGTCATAATAATAGAACAGGAAAGACAAAGCAAAAAATTCATGTTTTTTTCAGTGTGGGCAATGAAAATTCAGCAGTTAGATTATTATTACATTTTAAATTGCTTGAATTAAGGAAGCACTTTTATAAAGGGGAAAACCATGCACACATACCAATCGTCTCCCTAGTCAATATGGTTGTTGTTTTTCATAGCTTTTCTCTCTGTTTAATCAAAAAGCTCTTTGTGTTTTAAATGGGGAGAGTGCATACTGATTGCTAAGGCACATTGTCTTCCTGCTTGAGCCATGATACTCTGTAATGAAAACTGTAACCCTGAATTTGTGAATAAAAGTGGGAGAAACTGTATATTTGTTTTGATAATTTTGTTATTTTTTTCAAAATATGGAAAGGCCAAGATTTTCAAGGACAGGAGCCTAAATTTAGGCTTTTATATCCATATTTAGGCACTGTGACAGGGTCGGGCTAGATGGCTATAGGAGAGTAATAGAAGGCAGATATATTAGCCCCAGGCTAAGTAGGTCCCTTTTCCCTGGGTAAGGTAACAGGGAAGGTTCCAGAACAATCAGGAACCTTCTGGAGACAATTAAGACAGGCTGATTAGAACACCTGCAGCCAATCAAGAAGCTGCTAAAATCAATTAAGGCAGGCTAATCAGGGCACCTGGGTTTTAAAAAGGAGCTCACTTCAGTTTGTGGTATGTGTGTGAGGAGCTGGGAGCAAGAGGCACTAGGAGCTGAGAGTGAGAACGTGGACTGTTGCAGGACTGAGGTGTGCAAACATTATCAGACACCAGGAGGAAGGTCCTATGGCGAGGATAAAGAAGATGTTGGGAGGAGGCCATGGGGAAGTAGCCCAGGGAGTTGTAGCTGTCGCACAGCTGTTCCAGGAGGCATTCTAGACAGCTGCATTCCACAGGGCCCTGGCTGGACCTTGGAGTAGAGGGTGGGCCCGGGTTCCCCCCAAATCCTCCCAACTCCTGGTCAGACACAGGAGGAGTCGACCTGGACTGTGAATTCAGAAAAACTGCCAAGCTGAGGGCTGCCGTGAAGCTCCAAGGCGAGCAAATCCGCAAGACCCACCAAGGTAGCGCAGGAATTTTGTCACAGCACCTAAATAAGTGGCCAGATTTTCAAATGTGGGGAGCACACAACAGCTCCTCTTGAGGCCCAATACTGTGTGTGCAGCACATTTAAAAATTCAGGCCACTTATTTAGGAAATTATGAAAGAATAATGTGACAGCCTAATCCCCATCAGCTGCTGTGGAAAGCAGAATTATCACATATAACATAGGTCGTTGCAAGGAAAAGGCACAACATTTTTTAAAAGTCTAAATTGCACATGATAACTTCACATCAGGGTTTGTTATAGTAAATACTGAAACAACCTTCAGAATTCTGGCCTGTAATATGTACACAGAAATGAATTATTATCTTGCTTTACTTATCCTTGTTTCTTTATCTTTCAAGGTTTCCTTTCAGCCTGTGCCCTGACTGTCACATTGTTCTTCAATTAAAGACCAGATGGGATCTGAAATGAATCTAATCGGACATTCCCAGCTACCTGGTGCTGATGGATTTTCACTTCCTGAAGGTCCTAATTTATTTGGTAAGTCATCAAATTAGCTTAAAATGTATCTACAGCAAATTATACCTGAACCAATAGCCTAGAATCAAAATACTGAAATCCTACAGTCAGTCACCATGGTCCATGCTGTGAAATCAGTTTTTACGCAGAACTCCCTATTTAAATGAATGACAAAATAAGGCGCAATATGTGTTGTTACATGCCACAGTTTAACAAAGCTTGTAGTTTACTATTATAGCATTATTCTGCTGCCATGATAAGTTATTCAGCAAGGATCGCCTATTATAGATAGGCAGGAAATGATCTTCAGGTTAGTCATTTATGTCCAGCTGAGCAGATACAAAATATTTTTAGTCAATTTATAACTAAATGATACTATAAAATATGTGTATTGCCTTCTTATATACATTTATGAAAAGAATTGAATTGGTATTAAAACCATTACTCTATTTTTATAGAGACCATTAAAAACTGTGCTATTAACTTTAGTGCATAATAAAAGTTATAATAAAGGCTGCAAAATTCTACATAGCTGAGACTCCACTGCATTTTTCCATTGTGAAGCATGGGCTTGTTAAGGAATGAAGAATACTCTGTCAATATTTTATGAGTACAGGGAAGTTGTCTTCTATTATATGTATTACTGGGAAAGAAGAAAATAACTAAGATAGCTGCCCTTTCTTCTATACCAATGTTGCCCCTCTTCTGAGTTGGAGCATATGTCTGGGGCCTTGCAAAGTGGCTTCCCAGTCGAGGAAAAAGTAGTGACAAGAAGTCTGGGGATATGCTATATGTAACATGCTTTCTTTATACCTATGCATCAGTCCTAAAATGCAATGGTCAAACAGCATGTAGGACAATCTCTTCTTCCAGGAACCTCAGCCCAACACCAGCACCTGGTTCTCAGAAACTGTGCCACAAGAATTGACTAATCTGAGCCCCAGGCAGAAAGCAAACTCACTTGCTGTTCACACAACTTCCTCTCTCCCACAGCATCCACTTAGAACTTTGCATAACCCAAAACTAACCACAACACAGCATGTCTTCCAATGCCATGTCTACACTAGTAGTGTTTTGCTGGTGTAGGAACACCAATATGCTGCACTGACAAAGTGCTTCTAGTGTGGATACAGCTATCCTGGCAAAGCTGTACTTTGTACCAGTATAGTAAAACCACCCCTCACAAGCAAAACAAGTTATACTGGTACGAGCACAGCTTTTCCTGTATAACTTCGTCTACACTAGGGGCTTTTGCAGCAGCGCTGTGTCAGTCAGAGAGCACACCCCTGACTGACGTAGCTCTGCCAGCAGAAGTTCGTAGTGTGGACATGGCAAGAATCAAAACTTGCTCACATAAGGAAAAAATTCTTGGAGGACTATGTGTAACCGCATCACCTGATGATGCCTGCACTGACAACAACTGCAAAGGGCCATCTTGGTGATCTGGTCCATTTGCTGTATTAATTATTATTGTTGTTATTTGTTCGGATTACATTTACTGCTTAGAAGACACGGACTAGGTAAGGGCTCCATTGTTGTATTCACTGTACCATCCCTGCCCTGAACAGCTTGGAGTTGTAGACCCTGGTACTGCAGTTTGCTGCATGCAGAGGGACTGCTATGCCTAAATGGAGACCCGCTGAAGTTAGTGGGACTCTGTGCAGGCACAGAAGGCTGCCTGTGAACAAAGAAATGTAGGATTGGAGTCTACACAGACAAGACTGACAAAGGTGGGATTGAGGTTATTGTTACTGTCCTGCTTGTATAGCTGGGAAACTGAGGCACAGAGAGAGTGACTTGCCCAAAGTCACACAGAAAGTCTGGAAGGGCCAGGAGAGGAACCCAGATCTGCTAAGGGGCAGTACAGTGCCTTAACAAAACTATTTTTCCTCTTTATGAATTTTCCTCTTCACTAAGGAATTTTGCTTCTAAATATTTTTTGAAGGAAAATTTACTTTCCATAAAATTGCACATTTCCCTGGGAAAATTTGAATATGCTGATTTTTTTTCAATTTTTCTCCAGGAAAATCAAAATGAAATATTTAATTTGGGGCTAGAGGTTGACCTAAATTGAAATATTTCAAGGAAGTTGTAGTTTTGGGTGCTTTTTTCCTGCATACTCCCCCATGGGACAGGCTCCCTGTCTGGACCACATCTCAAGTACAAATTGTATGCTAAGATCACACAAGACTGTGTTCATCATTTCTCTTTTCTACATCAGTTTGTTAACAGTTAGCATATACTTGGATCCCCTGTGGCTAAACTGGAATGTTAATGAGCAGATGTTTGAGTGGGGAACCTCCGTGAAACAAACTAAACCTATGAATGCTTAGACTTTAAAGAGATTTTTTTCCCCCTTGACTTTGTCCTGTGCTGGGAGAAGTATATTTTAGGAAATTCAATACCGTGCAGTTTTTAAAACAGCAATAAATAGCCACAATTTTAGATATATTTGTCTATTTGTGAAATCCCATGGTCACAGGCCAAAATCTATGAAAAAAGGGGTGGCATTCAAATTTTGGGGTCAAATTCTGGATTAATTTTCACCAGTAAAAGTCCAAAGTGATTTTGATTGAATTACTCCGGATTTTCACTTGCGGAAGAGTTGACTTTGGCCCCAAAAGTCTACTATGTTATTAAGTTCAGTGATATTTTCTGGAAAAGAGGTTAAGGCTGGGCAACTCCAAAATACAAGGAAGTGTGTTGATTTAAAACATGTTCTCTTCAACAAGGGCTTGACTGACCCCTGATGAAACTGTCAGTTCTTGGGGCAAGGCTTGTACAATCCAATAGGACATGCATGAGGCAATAGATAATATGATATAGTGGTCAGAAAATAGTACAGGGACTTAGGAGACCTGGGTTCTAGGGTTCTGCTACTGGCCTGCTGAGTGACCTTGGGCAAGTCACTTCATCTCTCCGTGGCTCAGTTTCTCCATTGTGCAATGGGATAATGCTCATTACCTCCTTTGTAAGGTGCTGTGAGAGTTACATATTATGTGTGGGCACTGCTAGCAAAATGGAACCTTGATCTAAGTTGGGGTATTTCTGTGATATAAATAATTAATGTATAATGGAATTGAATTAGGCCAGAAAGGACGTATTTCACCTATGCACAACTTTTAACTGTCCCTCTTTTAGAGGGATCTCACTCAGTTTAGTCCAAAGCTAGTACGTTTCTCTTAAATTTGGCGTCCCCACACTTTTATTGTTGAAAATTATTTGCATCAGAAATACAGAATCATGAAACCAAGATGAGAGAGCGTTATTTATACTAAGGAAATGACTCTGAGTGCTTTTTAAATTTTGTGCATGAATACTTCTTTGTGTCCCTCAATTTGGTCTTTGCGACACATTATGTTCAGCTTTGGGCCTTGGCAGATTGAGACTTATACACGAAAGGCAGTTAGAGGGTAATTTTATATTATAAAGACACTTGGAACAATTAAATTTCTCATGCAATGCCTCACATATTATGGCTTTGATATAACAGGAGGGGCTGTTAGTCGGTCAAAATTGATTTCTCTACAAAATATCCTCCACCCCTCAAAAATCTAAACACATTTTTCTTTTGTGTTTTTTTTAAAAGTATTGGCTTTGCTTTGTAGTTCATTCAGGCTAGAGCTACCTGGAAGGCATTGTTAGAACCATGAGTGTATGTCTAAGTGTCCCTTCGAATGTACAGTTCTGAGTATTGGGGGTCTAGTTATTTAGTAAAGTTATGCTGTCATTGTGGAGGTTTACACTGTGAAGCTGATCACCATGGTAATCCTAAAGTAGCTCTCAAGATTTATCAGCACTTAAGATTTATAGTTGCAAGAAGTTCAGTGTGTCCTTCAGGATAAACAATTTCACTTTTGGTGGCTGGAGACTGAAAATTGCTGTTTTAACAATATATTCCTAGGGTAATGTATCTATTGTAGTTAATGTCTATTTAGTCTCTCACTCATTAACTGAGATTTTGTTTGTGGAGTTATGAACTCCTGAAAAGAGGTGCTCCCTTTGGAAATGACAAAGTGACCTTAACCAGAGCAGCGCATGTGAGCACCACTAAAATGTAGACATTTCTTTATTATTGTGTCTTCTATAACTGGAAAACAAGTTCCATTTATCTACCTTGTCATTCTGATGGTTTAGAAACAAACCAGATGTCTAATATATCTGCACAGCAAGCATCTCTTGTTTGAAGAAGTCAGCAAACAAATACATTAAACTATCCATCTATACCACATTATTTGTAAGGAGAATGGGGACCTCCTATGGAGAGAAAGTTCCTCTTCTTCCCTCCTCCCCTATTCACCCACAGCTATGACAACTGTTCCAGGTAAGGGAAAGGGGCCTGTCCCTGAATAGGGGCTCTATGAAAGGCAGAAACAGAGGGCATCTGGGATTTCCTTGTCCAGCAGGAAGGGGCAACGGGAATAAGTCATAAAAAGAGCAGAGAACCAGGAAATAGAGGGCAGTCAACTGGTCAGTGCCTAGAAGGAGCCTGCTGCTGGAATACACATACTTTCAAGGTAGAGCTTATTTCCCTATAAAAACAGATGAAATTGGATGTAGATACAGTTGGGGTTTTTTATGTGGCAAAATTTTGGGATACCCAACAAGGCGTCCTCTTTTGATTCTGATGATGGTAAAAAAATTGGTTGATACCTTTAATAACTGCAGTTGAGTTCATCATGCATGCACCACTGATTGCACCACTTGACCACACTTGTGTGCATTAGAGCTGATTAAGAAATTTCCAAATTAAAAAAATTTCAATAAAAATAGGGTCAATTTTTTCCCCCCCAAAATGCTTGTGAAAAATGTGTCCCTTTTTTTGGCCAGCCTTTCTGTTTCCTGTGTTTTGTTTTCTGTCCTCTTTATCTTTTTTCCTCATTTTTATTGGTAAGTAGAAATGAGAGAGAAAAGGAAAAGCCTTTCAAACTGGAGTTAAAACTGAAATGAATAGAATTAGATTACTAGCCTTTTCTCTCACTCCTTCTTTCCCTATTTAGATTGGTTCATTTTCTCCTCACTGGCCAAATGCTACTTATTTTACTTACCCAACAAAGTCCCATTGAATTGAATGGGACCAATTGTGTAAAGGAACTGGGATATCACCCAGTATCATACCCTGAGCCTGTTGAAAAGTGATACAACGCAACCTGCCAAACCAGGTTTTCAAACACTTCTAACTTATGGGTGAAATCCTGGCTCCAGTGAAGTCAATGGGAGATTTGCTAATTACTTCTATGGGGCCAGGATTTCACCCTTTATTTCTAGAGTCTTATGCTTACTCATATTGAGTAATACCTTTCTTCTGGAGTAGTTGCATTGGAATCATGGTAATTGAAATCATGAGGTTTACTTGAGGAGTAAAGTACTATTCAATATGAGTAAGGGTTGGCCGAGTCAAGCGATTTCTTGGCTGCTTCGTATCAGTGTAAATATCACTTGGAAATAACAAGGAAATTCAGTTAATTATTAACTATTTATCATGATTTAGTAAATAGACAACAAAAAGAAAATAGCTGTGTGGGCTTGACAGCATGAAGCCCTTTTTTAGTGAATTCAACCAAAATATTTTTTCAATTTTTATAGGTATTTCCATCACCAATATTTTCCAAATGTTCCTCCAGTGATAGCAATGTGCTACATCTAATAAATAGGCTATTAATCTAGTATATTTTAAAGATTGTTGGTTTTTCAGTGGAAGTCCCATAGGATGTCAAGGTCCATTGCTAAATTGCAGTTGGTAATAGATTTAATTTAGTTTATAAAATAATCCCATTTTAAGACTGTTCTAATAATTGGGCCTACAAATTTACCCTAACTGTGAGTTCAGTGGTAAAAAGTGAGTGTAAGTTCATAAGATGTCACAATAACCTATAAAATGTTGATGGGAAAAGGTATGAAAGGGAGACAAACTGAATTAGTACAAACAAAAAGACCTGATGATATAATTCAAGGATTGTGTTAAGATCATGCTTAAGAAACAAGAAAAGTGTAGAACCAGAGATCAAAATTGGTGTGTCAGAAACTAGGCCCAATTGGTGGACAAAATAATGAGAAGATGGTCTGTTTCACGCATCACTCTCCTTTGTGGCCCATAAAGAAAGAGACTTTGGGGAAAAATGACTACTAGATTGAGTTTTGCCATCATGACTGTCTAGGGTTGCCAGGCATCCAGTTTTCGACCAGAACGCCCGTTGAAAAGGGACTCTGGCAGTTCTGGTCAGCACCACTTACCGGGCCGTTAAAAGTCCAGTTGGTGGTGCAGCAGGACTAAGACAGGCTCCCTGCCTGCCCTGGCTCCGCACAGCTCTCAGAAGTGGACGGCATGTTCCTGCGGCTCCTAGGCAAGGGACTGATCAGGGAAGCTCCGCGCACTGCCCCCGCCCCCAGCGCCGGCTCTGCAGCTCCCGTTGGCCAGGAACCACAGCCAGTGGGAGCTATGCAGAGCTGCCTGGCCGTGCCTCCGCCTAGGGGCCAGACATGGCAGCCCCTTTTGGGTGCAGCACGGAGCTAGGGCAGGCAGGGAGCCTGCTTTAGCCCTGCTGCGCCACCGACTGGGAGCCACCTGAGGTAAGTGCCGCCTGGCCGGAGCCAACACCATGAACCCTCTGCCCGAGGTTGGAACTTGCTCCCACACCCTAACTCCCTCCCAGACCCTGCACCCCCACCCACACCCCAACCTCCTGCCTTAGCCTTGAGCCCCCCCCCCCCCCGCACCCAACCCCCCTGCCCCAGGTCGGAACCCCCTCCTGCACCCTAACTCCCTCCTGGACCCTGCATCCCCGCCCCAGGTCGGAACCCCCTCCTACACCCTAACTCCCTTCTGGACACTGCACTCCCACCTGCACCGCAACCTCCTGCCCCAGCCCTGAACCTCCTCCCGGAGCCTGCACCCCCTCCCACAGCCCAACCCCAAACCCAAGCCCTGAGCCCCCTCCTGCACCCAAACTCCCTCCCGGAACCCGCACCCTCTCCTGCACCTTGAACCCCTTATTTCTGGCCCCACCCCTGAGCTCGCATCCCCAGTTGGAGCCCTCACCCCCTCCCACACTCCAATCCCCTGCCCAGCCCAGGGAAGTGAGTGAGAGTGGGGGAGAGCGAGCGACTGAGGGAGAGGGGCTGGAATGAGTAGGAGTGGGGCCTCGGGGAAAGGGTGGTGAAGGGGCAGTGCAAGGATGTTCGGTTTTGTGCAACTAGAAAGTTGGCAACCCTATGTCTGCCGCACCCACTGTCTCCTGGGTTGCCAGGTCTTTGTCACCGTAATCCTGAAAGATGTCCTGAACTGACTGGGCCAGATGATGTTGCCATCTCTACTGGCTCTGGCGGAATCCTGAACACAACCTGGGATGTGAGACTTCATTTCCCTTCCCCCCATGTGCCCTTTTCTTTCCCCACCTTATTACTTCTCTTTTCTATCCCTCTCCTTTTGTCTTCTGTCTAATCAGAATCTGAATTAACTGGGCAAGATTGTATATTTTGCAACACTGCTGTAAGCCTGTGACCAGAAAAAGGCAGCTAAATTCAATGCCCTACACAGCCTAATGCTGGTACAAGTTTGTTAGGTCTCAGAGTGGCTAATGAGACACGTGCAGTGTTTGTGTTTCTCCAGAAGAGAGGGTGCAACTGAGAGTCAACACCAGAGACAGAAGCTGCATTTTCTGTCTTTGCTGTACTTTTCTTTCTCCTTTGTATATGTTTGTCTTAGAAAATGGGATTGGACTTTAAAACAGCCAGCAATGCTGACTGCTCCAGCCCATCTCAACTAACTTCTTCATTCTCCCCTACCCCGACCCTAAAGGACAGTTGTTACCATCTTCAATACCATCTAAGAGACTGTCAGAGAAGGTTTTTTTCCTTCTAATAACTGTCTCCAGCGAAAGGGAAAGGGAACAAGGGATGCTATTAAAATGAAAGCCATTTTTAATACTTTAACTGTTTTCCCTTCTTTCCTGTATCTTTAATAAAAAGATGGGAGATAAAAGGATTATTAATGGTGCTTTTGCCATGGTACTAAGTAGGCTGAGGTCTCTATGTCAAACTCTGAACCTTGTTTAAAACTGTTTCATGCCGCACAGTGACTGGGTTATGTTAATACCTCTGGCCATATATTCCATCTAAATTAATACAACAGGGACATAGCCACCTAATATGTGTGAAATGCCCTTGCACCCACCATTTTCTTCAACAGTTATCCCTTGCCCTTTCTACAAGGGACAAGTCTTTAGATATGAAACAACGTCATCTTTAGGTAAGGACTGCATGCCTAACAGCTTACATGTACATACAGGTGCACAAAATCTGGTATTAGGGTGTCAAATGGGTTGCAATGCTTTGAATATGTAGCCCATTACAGCTTTCTCTTGAAACTTCTTGTATAGGTTTTGTTAATCTGCATGACGTTCAATCTTGCAGCTTCAGATACTGTGGAGATGGAAGGTTGTAGATAGATAGAAAAATAGGATTATACAATTGATTCAAATAAAGAGGCTCAGTTTAAAAAAATCTGTAATTGTAGTTTCGAGACTGAACTTGATAAGTTTATGGAGGGGATGGTATAATGAGGTTGCCTACAATGGCATATGGCCCAACTGCTACTGCTATGAGCAAATAGCTCCAACAGCTGGAGGTGGGACACTAGATGGGGAGGGCTCTTGAGTTCATACAGAGAATTCTTTCCCAGGTGTCTGGATGGTGGGTCTTGCCCACATCCTCGGGGTCTAACTGATCGCCATATTTGGGGTAGGGAAGGAATTTCCCCAAGCTCACATTTGCAGAGATGCTGGGTTTTTTCACCTTCCTCTGCAGCATGGGACATGGGTCACTTGCTGGTCTGAATTAGAGTAAATGGTGGATTTTCTGTAACTTGATGTCTTCAAATCAAGATTTGAAAACTTCATTAACTCAGCTAGAGATTACGAACCTATTGCAGGAGTGGGTGGGTAAAGTTCTGCAGCCTATGATGTGCAGGAGGTCAGACTAGATGACCAGGATGGTCCCTTCTGGCCTTAAAATCTATGAACTGGTGCTGATTTCCAGCAATTTCTCCCCAGAATGTAACACAATACATGTGGGAAATAATTAGATATGTCAAACTCACTGGAAATGTGACAAGTTGGAGAAGAATGGGAAAAATAGAGTAGAAGTATTTTTAATGGCATGAGTATTTTTTATAGAATTCATTAAAAGACCCCCTAGAGTGGATAGTGAGATACAAGAATAAATTAATGTAAGAAGCAGAAAACAAAGCAACATATTTAAGCAGCCCTTAATGACTGGACAATGAAAAAAAACCTCAAAAGTAAATGCTATATAGTAGCTGTATCAGTGACATAGCACCTTAGTGAACTGTAGAGACTGGATCCATTTGTTAGCTTTTGTTTGGTTTTTAAAAAATCTCTAAAATCAATGGTCAGAAACTATTTAACAACCAAAAGATCATAAGATGAAGTAGCTAACTATTTGTATCCAGCACCATCTGGCAGATGGTGCAGCATCTGGCATTATCATGATGATAAATAGGCAAGTGGTCGACTTCCAAGTCAAAGGGAAACAAAGCAGCAAAAACTAAAACAGAACATTATGTATGTACAATAATTATGGACAACAAACGATCCAGTGGAGCAGAAGTAACCTGAAAGATGTTCTAAAATAATGAGAAATACCTCAACTAAACCTGAAGGAGGTGAATGAATAAAGCTATGTGGCACAAGGTCATTTGATAGGACAGGACAACAGAGAATCACTAGTTCCTCCTATGCAGGTTTTTAGCTTTTAAAAGGAATGATATACCTTTAGGGCCTGATTCTACATACACTTACTACCAGGTATCGTGGATACTTTCCTGAGCAATTGTATTGACCAAGAATTTTCTAGAACACGTGATTCTTGTCTGGGTAAAGATGACAGAATTTGGCCATCCTAAAATAATAGAGTTTTCTCTGTGCCTATGATACACATGCTGCATCAGCCAGTCAAAATGATTTTGAATGGTTAATCTATTAAGTTTATTCACCTAAAAAAAGTAGTAGATTTTTATTTATACAAAATACTAAGGTGAATGAAAACAAAAAATTACAAAATTGTAATGGAGGAGCTATTTGGAAGAGCCCCCTTGAATCCACTGACCCAGAGAAAAGTATCCAGATTTTAGTAAAGGACATTTATACTGTAATTTGGCATTGTTATTCTCTCAAGCAATTAGAAATAGGCTTCACTGTAATGAAGTTAATCAGTAAACTATATAACCTCTGGCCTGTATCACGCCTTAGCTAGTCTTAAAGGAAGTTCTAGTTTTCAGTTCAGAGTAAAGCAACAAGATATTAAGGAAGCAGGACTAAGGAAGTGTAGATGATAAGTACTGACAAGAAAAAGTAAAGAGAACAACACGTTAAATAGCCCAAGTTTTTCAGGAATTGTCATGGAAATGGTCGGAATGAAGACTGCTAACGGTAGGATATTGTTCAAGCTCATGTTTGATCTATTACATTGTACAATATATCTGTTAAATGCTGTGAATCAGCTTGATGCCAGAGGCTGTCTAGCCCATGCCCTTAGACACCTGATAATAGTTTTTTCAGTACTTAAGCCAGATGATTAGCTTATGTTTCCCATTTTGGTTTATCCTGTGAATCACAGGAAATACATTTTGTTCTTTTTGGCTTAAGATGATTTGCTCTCTGTGACTCTTACGTTACATTAGTTTTATTAGCAGGCTCGAGGCCTTAAGGTTTAATTTGTTTGCTGTTCTTTTTCTTATAGTTTTATATTGACAATATTTGTTGTGCCAATGCACTACCACTGTAACTTCTGTAATATTTTGCATACAAATTCTACAGCCTGTATATAACTTCAACATAATACTGAAAATAAAGGGTGAGATTTTCAAAAGCAGTCAGTGATGGCTGAACTCTGATGGTAAAACTTCCTTTTACTTCAGTGGGAGTCCAGTTAAGCAAATGCTGAGAGCTTTTTAAAATCCCACCCAAAATATTCACATGTAAAATTGGAAAAAAAAATCTTCAACAAATCTCACCCACCAATTACATAATGGGAAAGTATTCACAAACTGATGGCCAGATTCAAGAAATAAAATGTGAAATGTTCTAATTACAATTTCTTTTGCAAAACATAACCCCCAATTTTTTCAGACCTATTAGTATTTATTTCAATTATCATATTTCAAAAATGATTACATGTGTGTTTCTGATATGAAAAGTGTAATGGAACAGTAAGAACATATGAACATAATATATTACTAGAGACAATGGGTCTGCTTCTGATCCCACTTACACTGATTTACACTGCTGTAACTCCATTGCTGTCAGCAGAGTCACTCTTGCTTTACAAAAAGAAAAGGAGGACTTGTGGCACCTTAGAGACTAACAAATTTATTTGAGCATAAGCTTTTGTGAGCTACACCTCACTTCATCGGATGCATGTAGTGGAAAATACAGTGGGGAGATTTTATACACACAGAGAACATGAAACAATGGGTGTTACCATACACACTGTAACAAGAGTGATCCTTGAAACAATGTGTGTTACCATACACACTGTAACAAGAGTGATCAGGTAAGGTGAGCTATTACCAGCAGGAAGGCGGGGAGAGAACCTTTAGTAGTGATAATCAAGATGGGCCATTTCCAGCAGTTGACAAGAACGTGTGAGGAACAGTAAGGGGGGGGGGGGAAATAAACATTGGGAAATAGTTTTACTTTGTGTAATGACACATCCACTCCCAGTCTTTATTCAAGCCTAAGTTAATTGTATCCAGTTTGGAAATTAATTCTAATTCAGCAGTCTCTCGTTGGAGTCTGTTTTTGAAGTTTTTTGTTGAAGAATTGTCACTTTTAGGTCTGTAATTGAGTGACCAAAGAGATTGAAGTGTTCTCCGACTGGTTTTTTAATGTTATAATTCTTGATGTCTGATTTGTGTCCATTTATTCTTTTACATAGAGAGTGTCCAGTTTGGCCAATGTACATGGCAGAGGGGCATTGCTGGCACATGATGGCATATATCACATCGGTAGATGTGCAGGTGAACGAGCCTCTGATAGTGTGGCTGATATGATTAGGCCCTATGATGGTGTCCCCTGAATAAATATGTGGGCACAGTTGGCAACGGGCTTTGTTGCAAGGATAGGTTCCTAGGTTAGTGGTTCTGTTGTGTGGTGTGTGGTTGCTGGTGAGTATTTGCTTCAGGTTGGGGGGCTGTCTGTAAGCAAGGACTGGCCTGTCTCCCAAGATCTGTGAGAGTGATGGGTCATCCTTCAGGATAGGTTGTAGAGGTGCGTTGGAGAGGTTGATGCTTTGGAGAGGTTTTAGTTGGGGGCTGAAGGTGATGGCTAGTGGCGTTCTGTTATTTTCTTTGTTGGGCCTGTCCTGTAGTAGGTAACTTCTGGGTACTCTTCTGGCTCTGTCAGTCTGTTTCTTCACTTCAGCAGGTGGGTATTGTAGTTGTAAGAATGCTTGATAGAGATCTTGTAGGTGTTTATCTCTGTCTGAGGGATTGAAGCAAATGCGGTTGTATCGTAAAGCTTGGCTGTAGACAATGGATCATGTGGTGTGGTCTGGGTGAAAGCTGGAGGCATGTAGGTAGGCATAGCGGTCAGTAGGTTTCCAATATAGGGGGTGTTTATGTGACTATCGCTTATTAGCACTGTAGTGTCCAGGAAGTGGATCTCTTGTGTGGACTGGTCCAGGCTGAGGTTGATGGTGGGATGGAAATTGTTGAAATCATGGTGGAATTCCTCAAGGGCTTCTTTTCCATGGCTCCAGATGATGAAGATGTCATCAATGTAGCGCAAGTAGAGTAGGGGCATTAGGGGACGAGAACTGAGGAAGCTTTGTTCTAAGTCAGCCATAAAAATGTTGGCATACTGTGGGGCCATGCGGGTACCCATAGCAGTGCCGCTGATTTGAAGGTATACATTACAGTGTGTATGGTAACACCCATTGTTTCATGCTGTCTGTGTATATAAAATCTCCCTACTGTATTTTCCACTACATGCATCCGATGAAGTGAGCTGTAGCTCATGAAAGCTTATGCTCAGATAAATTTGTTAGTCTCTAAGGTGCCACAAGTATTCCTTTTCTTTTTGCGGAAACAGACTAAAACGGCCGCTACTCTGAAATCTTGCTTTACAGTAGTGTAAGTAATGTCAGAATCTGATCTATACTCTCCATTAATACATTAATAAAATCATATGCACATTCCAGTCAGCAAGATAAAATCAAATTAGTTTTATTATAAGAAGCTAATTGTTTTAGTAAGCCTCTTCAAGAAGGCCTTGTGTATAGAACTGGATGGGAATGGTTTACCTTTCCCATGAGAGTTTTGGAGATTTTTGACATTTTCCCCTTTCTGAAAGTAGAACCTCCCCTCCCCCCCCCCCCAAAATAAAATCAAAATCCTGATAATTTTCACAAACTGATAATCCCAAAAATTCAGGTTGGGAAAATCAGTTTTAAACTACACCTTAAATTGAACTGGGGCAACTTTCTTGTGTAGACAAGACCTAGGATAAGTTTCCTTGAAAATCAAAGGCAGGTCCCCATCACTATAGTATCTGAGTGTATCTCTACACTGCAGTTAAAAACAAGCTGCTAGCCTGTGCCATCTGACTTGGACTAAGGGGCTGTTTAACTGTGGTATAGACATTTAGGCTCAGATGGATCCTGGGCTCTAAGACTCTGCACGGTGGGAGGGTCCCAGAGCTTGGGCTGCAGCCTGAGCCAGACTGTCTATATCACAATTAAACGGCCCCTTAGCTCGAGCCCTGCGAGCCTGAGTCAGCCAGCATGGGCCAGCTGCGGGAGTCTAATTGCAGTGTAGATATATCCTGAGTGCCTACCAGCACTTTAAAGTGTGGATATAAAGATCTGTCTCTCTCTCCCTCCCACCCTTTACCCCTCAGTGAGCAGGGACTGGCCATAATTAATTATTTTTTTTAATGTGGTGTTATTGTGGGAAGGCTAGGTGAGAGAAATAAAGATGTATGGGTTATTCAGGTTTAGCCAAATATAGAGAGATTTGTGTGTACTTGGTTTCTTCCAGAAACAAATATACAGCTCTAGGAACTATGAGGGGTTTTGTACATATCTACACAGGTCTAACTAAACTCCCACAGTTCTGTCCCAGTATTGTGTACTGAACCCACTGTAAAACCCTGGATTGATTTGTTTTTCTTTTTGGGAGGAGTGCTGCAGTCTCTTACTATTATTTCAAAGCCCTGAGCAGATCAGGAAAGTGGTTTAAAGCTTCTGTAGCATTTCTTGGAAATGACATAAAAGTAAAAATTAATATGTATTTTTTATTTTAGTCCTGGGATCTTCCCACTCCCATTTGTGTAAATCAATCAACCAAATAATTAAAAATTAGCAAATGGCATGTTATGTGCCCATAACTAAAAGTTGTTTCCACAAAACAGATACTAAATATTTGTGCAGTGGTTGTATAGTTGGAAACTAAAGTAACTCTTGTTTTTCTACATAAATAATTTTGAACAATCTTACTAAGTAACAGTCACAATAAATTGAAAATATAATTAACAGAAACAGGCCAAATATTTATTAATACTGTGCCCACAAATACCCAGAACTTTGTTTTACACTGGAGTCTCCTGCAAAACAATAGAGCCTACAGCAACTCATTGTTAACACAACATCTTGCCCGTGTTTTTCTGTGCTGCTGCTGACAGATATCAACGATAGTCTTATGGTTAAAGCATGAGATTGAGAATTAGGAGACCTTGGTTCAATTTTAAGCTCTTCCACATACTTCTTGTGTGACCTCCAGCAAGTCACAAAATGTTTTTGCCTTGGTTCCGCACTGGTAAGAAGGGGATAATGTACTTGTCTCTTTGTCTGGTCTATTTAGAGTGGAAGCTCTTTAGAGCAGGGATCATCTTTTACTATGTATTAATATCCTGATAGTATCTGGGATCACTAAGTGCTACTGTAATTTAAAAAATTATTAGTGGTATGTAGCACCATTGTCCTCCTTTGGCTTTGTCCCATAGCTTTCCAGACATACCTATGTCTGCTTGTGCTATGGCAGCATCTCTGCTTCTGCTTACTGTACACGTCAGTACATGAGTGGATGCTATGTTGATGGTGTACCATCTAAGCAAGTAAAAAGAACAGAAGTACTTGTGGCACCTTAGAGACTAACAAATGTATTTGAGCATAAGCTTTCGTGGGCTACAGCCCAAGTAGATACTGAAAAGTGATTTGCATCAGCTTTTGCAGTGCTGTACGCTGGTAAGGGAGCAAGATGTAGCACAGCTGATGCCATGGGACATCTGGAATGAGAGTTTAGTTAAAACAGGAAGTTACGGTTCTGGTATTGCTTGAAGGGTGACAGAATAGAAGGACCCCTTTCATAGCTAATAATGTCTTGCTGTCATTGCAGGTGCTCCTATCTTTTATTGTTGGTACTTCTCCTTTCCTTTTGACTCCTTTGAATTGATGGAAACCTGGGGTGGGGTGGGGGAGAGAGGGACTGTTTTTGTACTGGTAGGAGTGCTCCTCAGAGTTCCCAGCCACACCCTCTTTTCTGGTGATTATCCCTCAAAAAGGAAAAGGAAAGCAGAAAAAAATACTAAATTTCTTCTGATTTGTAAATACGGTACAAGTTAAAAAAGTACACTTAGCAATGTTCATCAATGACAGTTTATCTCCAGGGTTTCTCATCTGTCTCACCATAGACTTCAGTGGGAGTTGAGGGCATTCAGCATCTCACAGGTTTGGAACCTTGAAGCACACAATTTATTGCACAAAATGCCTCTTGTGATTAAATCTTACAAATCCTCATGGATGAATGTTTGTTGCCTTACTGCAGAAATGTCAAAACCTGAGCTATCACCTGTCATTGTGTTACAGTAGACTTAACAGTGTTTACTGAGATCTCAAGCTTTCCTCCAAGCCCACTCAACATTAAATACAGAGAGAAAAGGAGTTATCTAAAGCTGAACTGAGTAACTTCCTGGAAATATAGTTACTTCTCACAGAGCCAATTCCCCGTGGGTCAATGTGAATTTTGCCATGCCCTTCAATAGCACCAGGATATGGACTTTCTTGAACAGAAAGTTTATTGTAATTTGTAAATCACTTTCCTCTTCTCTGTCCAACTTACTGATATGTTTCTTAGATTTAAACTACATCACAGAGGGAGTATTGAGTGTTGTTGAACTGGTTATAATTTATAACTGTGAGATTTAATTTTAATTTGTTTGCATTTTGAAAGTGACTAATAGAATTTTAACAAGTCCATAAAGTACAAGGCTAAGGGAGCCTTCTGTTGGTGCTATTTATCTCTAGGACTTCATTGTTGTATGCTGCTTTTACAGTAACTGCTTCAATTCCTTATCACATTTGGTTAGCTGGTGCCATGATTTGTTATTGTCTTAAGAGGCTAATGCTGCAGTCCTTATTTGGGAAAAAACTCCCTTGTCTTCAATAGCCGTTTCACCAAAGGGTTACAAATCTAGCCCTTAATCTGCACTTTATCATAGGGGTTCCCAGGCTTGTTCCCCTGTGGCCCACCTGTGCAACTGAAATAGGCACTGTGGCCCACTAGTAACACTTCACACTGCTTTCCAAGAGAGAACACTGAGGGTAAAGGTGGTGGTGGGGATTGCCAGGGTAGGGCCATGACTCGAGCTGTTTTCGGGGTTGATGAACCTTTAAATTATGCCCCCTGCTATCAGCCTATATAGTATGATACTGTCCACTCCCACCTTGCCCACCAGGCAGGTGAGTCATTATTCCCTCAGGCTGATCAAATGGTAAATCAGGGATGGGGCTGCCGAGCACACAGCCTGGCCTTCCCAGGCTGCCACGTGTCCGTCAGGAAGAGGGGCATTGTGGGACACATGCAGCCCCTGACCTCAGCAGGGACCAGAAACAATCAGAGGGCGAAGGGGCAAGGCAGGTTCCACAGTCAGCCCCCGCTGACACCCTCCGCCTCAGCAGCTCACTAAGTACCTTGAGCTTGTCACCTGGCAAAGCTGCCCCAGTCACCCATCCAGCATCCTGGGATACCTCACAGACACCCTCTGCCCATGAACGAGGGAAGGGTTTGGGAGCTGCCAGTGCTGGACAGAGGCAGGCACTTGGGCTGGGCCTGGCCGTTACCTATAATTAAGACTGCGAGTTTGTCACGCAGGTCACGGAAGTCAGGGATTCCATGACTTTCCAGTACTTCTGTGACTTCTGCAGCCGGCAGGTGCAATTGACCCCAGGGCCACCTGAGCAGCTCGGGCAGCCCTGGGGCCAGATGCACACCCCCCCAACAGTGGTGGTCCCGGGCTGCCCCCCTGCCAGCAGTGGTGGCAGTCCCAGACTCCCCCGCCAGCAGCGGCGTGGTGGTCCCGGACTGGCAGGGCAGTCCCCCGCCGTGCCAGAGCAGCTGCGGTAGTGGTCCTGCGTCAGTGGGGCTGTCCCCTGCTAGCAGCGGCAGTGCTAATCCTGTGCTGCCCCCCTCCCAGCACCAGTGGACACCCCAGCAGGTGCCCCGGAGCCCCCACCCCAAGCATCAGAAGGCGCCCCAGAACCCCCCCCAGCACCAGCAGGCACCCTGGAGCCCACCTCAGCACCAGCGGGTGCCCCAGAGTCCCCCTTCCAGAGCAGCAGCTGTGCCCCAAGAGCCCCCCAGAACACCAAAGATTTAGTCAGGGGTATATAGTACAAGTCATGGACAGGTCACGGGGGTGTGAATTTTTGTTTATTGCCCATGACCTGTCCATGATTTTTACTAAAAATGCACATGACTAAACCTTAGCCTTACCTATAATGGTCATGATCATGGCATTGTCCAGGAGGAAACAGAGCGGCACCATTGAACCCTTCTCCTTGTGGGGCTGATACTTCAGGGGGACTGCCAGCCATGAATCACAGGGTGCAATGACTCAGAGTGGGAACAGCTGCGAACTCTCCAGAAATCCTCCAGCTGTCCCGAGAGCTGCCACCTCAGGGGGCCGGCCCCTTCTCCTTGCCCTCTGCCCATAGCCCAGCGGCTTCGCTTTGCCCTCTGCCACCTGCCAGTGCACTGGGCACATCTGGCCCTGGGCAGGAGCCATTGCTGGCCGCCACTCTGTTGCTGTCCACTTCACAATACAACCCCCACCCCCCGCCATGCCCTTACAAAACTCTACCCACGGCTCCACCTTTGGGCCACAACCCACAGTTTGGGAACCCCTCCTGTATCTCATATCACTCTCTATGCTTGGATTATCCTCCCTGATCCTCTGTGTCGTGTAATCTCACGCTTCCCCTTCAGACCCCTCCTGAAGGTTCATTTATTTTGGTTAACCTTCCAGCTCTTGCTAAACCCCACCTTTGTCTTTTCTCCCAGCTGTGTTCCCTCACGCTGTGATACACTAACTCCAAATAAAACAGAAATGAACAAGATATGTGTATCTCCATCTTACTATTGTAGCCTTCCTCCTTCCCATAGCTCCCTTGGCTTCTGTTTGCATTTCTTTGCTGTGTTTTTGTGTCTAATCCAGATTGAGAGCTCCTTTGTAATGTGGACTGCTTTCCCTTAATTGTCTGTAGAGCATCATGTACATTTTTAGCTCTGTAGAAATAATAATCTTTCAAGATTTTCTAAGGAAATAGCAGTGCAAAATATTTTCATTGCCTGCAAGAAAGTAGCTGAGAATGTTAATTTATACTGAGAGCGTCTTTCTGTATATTTGTAGAGACCTAGTGCATAGGGGGTTCTGTGACTGGGGCCTCTGGATGCTGAGGGAAGTATAAATATTATCAAGACTATTTTAGAGTTCTTTATGTTTAGTCAATACAATCTCTAGGATTAATAAATAATTTTTTTCCAGTATCTGAGATTGGTATATTTAGGAATGGAAACTGTTCCGGTGACTGTGGTTTAATGGTACTAATGCATATTGTTTCTGCATTATTATGTAGGTGTTCTTACAGAGGCAATGAGTTCTCCAGTGCAAGAACCAGATGTGTCAGCTTATACACAGTACAGCAGTATGCCGTTCCCCCCAGTTCAGCCTCAGATTTCATCACCACCTTATTATTCCAACCTTGGCTTTTACCCCCAGCAGCCTGAAGAATGGTATTCCCCTGGAATGTATGAACTCAGGAGAATCCCCTGTGAGAACTTTTTCACAAGAGAGACAGAACTAGCGGATATACCTGTAGCCAAGAAGTCTAGACTGGGCCACTCCACGGGAAGAGCGAAAGGAGAAGAGCTATGTGTTGTCTGTGGTGACAAAGCATCTGGATACCACTATAATGCTCTGACTTGTGAGGGGTGCAAAGGTAGGGCAAAATATGAATGAATCTGTCACAAAATAAGTTTGGGGGGAAATGGATATTTATTTCCGAAATTTCATTTTGTCTTAATTGAAAAGCTCATTCAAGTGCTTACCCTTTGTAGATCTTTGCATTTGGATCCAATGCACTGTTATTAACTGGCTAGGTAGTAGTACTGTTGAAAAGGATCTGGGGGGTATAGTGGATCACAAATTGAATATGGGTCAACAATGTGATGGAGTTGCTAAGAAGGCCAATATCATTCTGGACTGTATTAACAGGAGTGTTGTATGTATGTAAGACACAGGAGGTAACTGTCTCAGGCTACGTGGCACTGGTGAGGCCACAGCTGGAGCACCATGTCCAATTCTGGGCACACCACTTCAGGAAAGATGTGGGCAGAGCCCAGAGGAGAGCAATAAAAATGACAAAAGTTTTAGAAAACCTGACCTCTGAGAAAAGGTTAAAAAATTGAGGATGTTTAATCTTGAGAAAAGAAGGCTCAAGGGGGTGACCTGACAACAGCCTTCCAATATGTTAACGTGTGGTGTGTGTATGGTGGTGGAACTCAGCAGTATTCTTTGAAATGTCAATAGTCTGACCGTTCAAAGTAGGCATGCATTGCTTATTCATTGGGTAGCATTTAGAAGACTTGATTCAGAAATAGTGAAGTCAATGGTGTTACACCAAAGTAGAGTTTATCTCATTGTGTCTCAACATCAGTTCTCAGCAGACATTCTCCTCATGACATGACTCCGCATTGTTCAGCTCTCATGGTTCTTAACTCTGTAGAGCTGTGCTGGTATAGTAAATTCACCCTTTTGGTGGATTTCATTGTAGAGCACTTTTCATAAAAGGAAGAGCTAGAATCAAACTGTGTCCTTTTAGTTGAAGAGGCAACTTCTCTTGTTCTTTAATTAACCAATTAAATATTCTCCACATCCACAGAAGGTAGGTCGCAAAAAAATAACGGGCTTAGTCTGCAGCGAGGGACATTGAGGGTAGAGATTAGGAAAATCTTTCTGACTCGAAGGGTGGTTAAGCTCTGGAACAGGCTTCCAAGGGAGGCTGCGGAATCACCGTCACTGGAGGTTTTTGAGAACAGGTTGGACAGACACCTATCAAGGATGGTCTAGGTTTATTTGGTCCTGCCTCAGCACAAGGGGCTGGACTTGAGGACTTCGCAAGGTCTCTTCCAGTCATACATTTCTATAATTCTATGATTATTTTCCCTGGGACACATTGGTAGTTTCATTCCTTTGTGGATATAGAATATACACTGCCTTGCAGGACTGTTGATTGACAAACTTAAAGCAAAAGTGTTTGTCCACCAAAACCTACCATCACCAATCAATCAATCCAATCCATCCATCCACCCATCATTGTCGTCAGCAGCAGCAGCAAAACAAACAGTTGATTTAAAATAAGAACTATCGCTGGTCAAGCCTACATCATTTCTGAGTTCTGATCTGTAAATATTGTTTAAACCCCCCTCCCCACAAAAAATTCAGTCTGTGGAGTATTACATTGCATGTCTTTCATTTCTTGAGAAGACAGCATGAGGGTAAAATGAGCAGCTGAAAGGACTGGTAATAGTATAAGAGCTTTTCACTTCTGTGTTGTCAGTTCAGCATCTAATCCAAGTCAGTAGTGACTGAAAGTGATCACCATCTGATGGCTTGTTGGTGGCCTATAGGAAATGCATGGGTGCAATTAAAAAGTTATTTCCAGTGCTAGGACTAGTAACAGTCGTCATTTTAATATTATTCTATAAGGAATACCTCCAAAATTGATAATATCTCTAAAACTAGAATGAACATTTTAAGTGTGCCCAGTGAACAGAGCCCACACGTGGCAAAAAAAGCCACTCACCGTTATTAGCAGTCTGTTGTTGGTAGTTTCAGCAGAGAGGACAAGGACATAGCAGCTGAACAACTTTTACTCCTAGAGATGGTTCTTCCAGGGAACATTGGTAGATAATTGCATCAAATAAGGGAATTATCCTTCCCTGCAACATAAGTCAATACTCTTGAGCCCAATAACTTGTGGATGGAACTATGTGTATCTTTCAGAAAAAAATCCAGTGTTGATTTAAAGACTCCAAGTGATGATAAGTTTACGACCTCCCTTGGTAAGCTGTTCCAGTGATTAATTGCCCTCACTATTAAATGGCTTTTACCAAATGAAATGTAATAATTTTTCCAGCAGTTATAACTAGAGACTGAGGAAACAACATGGTAAAAACTAAAAACATTTTGGGCCAAAATCATTCCAAGTACAACTCTCATGTAAGTGTTGGGATCAGTGGTGACAGTAAATGTATGTTCAGGTCTCCTTGTTGATTTTACTTAAATCATTCTGTGAAACCATTATGTTACTGTTTTATTGGGATAATTCATTTTGTGTTTTCACTGTTTCATTGCTACAACATCAGTTACATAGGAAAGCACAACCCTTGGTCAAAGACTGTAAAAGTTGAATTATTTAAGGTTAATGTATTATGTCTCTGCAATAAACCTTAGAATGGCTTCAAGCAATAGTAAGATGATGTGCTGAGGGGGAGAGGAGAACAATTCTGTTTGAAAAGCTGGATAGTATGTTTTAATGGTCTTAGCATTCTGCCTCTCTGGTGCCCTTCTCCCCAGAGGTGGCTGCATTTCAGTGGTGCTAAATGTGTGGAGTTAAGCACTTTGGTCTCCTTCAGAATGAAAGGCTCTATATAAAAGTAAGATATTACTATCAACATTAATCTACAATTTGAATAGAGAGCCAGTGCAAAGCATGATAGAACCAATTAAATATATCTGTGATACCTGAATACAAACCAGTCTATTTATATTTGAAATTTTGAAGAGAATTTAGTGAACCTTGAGTGGTTTACTTATAAATTGAAAGAGCTGCTGACCTTATATTCTCTCTCTCTTTTTTTGTGGGGAGAAAAAACATGTTTTATTGGCTCACAAGAGATTTGTATTCTGGAGCTGTGCATACATTCAGTTTTTTGTGACTATATTACTATCCGCATACAGATACATGTGAATATTGCCCATCACTTGGCAAGAAAAAAATGGTTTGAAAATCTGATTTTCTATTTATCCTTTCCCCCCAAAATATCAATCAAAAAGCAAACTAAACAGGATGCACATCTCTGAGATCTAGGCTTATGCTAGAATTTTTTTAAAAGATACTTTAAAAATTGAAAACTTCTGTGGGACATCTCTCATCCCTAATTGTGCAGTTATAAATTATTACATCATTCTACAATAATGGCATAATGGTCCATAAACAATGAGACAGTTTACAAGTGTTATTACAATGTTTGGGATATTATATATTACAGTATTTTCTACAGTCTATTCCATTGTAACACCTGTCCTGGTTAGGCATTATAAAACCTTCTTTCGGTATGTCTACACTGCAATTAAAAAATCTGCAGCTGGCCCATTCCAGCTGACTTGGGCTTGGGCTAAGGGGATGTTTAATTGCAGTGTAGACATTGCTGGAGCTTAGGCTCAAGGATCCTGTGAGGTGGGAGAGTTCCAGAGCTCGATCTGTAGGCCGAGCATGAATGTCTACATCGCAGTTAAGCAGCCCCGTATCCTGAGCCACACAAGCCCCAGTCAGGTGGCATGGGACAGCTGCAGATGTCTGATTCCAGTGTAGACATACCCTGTGAGGAGGCCTTAGAGCACATTTGGATCCTAACTGGAATCTAGAGACCCCTCTGGAAAGGGGTGGTATACAAGTCACATGAATTTAGTGGGGCAGACTATAGCGTCATACTCATTTATTGAAGTCACAAAATCATTTACATTGACAGAAAAGTGGATTATATACTCCGTCGCCTACAAAATGGCCTAGCTGATTTTTATTACCCCCAAACTATTCCTGATAATCCTTGATGTATGTCATGTCAAACCACAGATATTTCCTGTTAAAGTCATTCCACATTCATCTTCTCACTCTCTCTAGAAAGTCAGGACAGTTTGTGTGATGATGGAACTCAGACTACTGACATTTCAAAGAATACTGCTGACCGTTCAAAGTAGGCATGCATTGCTTGTTCATTGGGTAGCATTTAGAAGACTTGATTCGGAAATAGTGAAGTCAATGGTGTTACACCAAAGTAGAGTTTATCTCATTGTGTCTCAACACCAGTTCTCAGCAGACATTCTCCTCATGACATGACTCCGCATTGTTCAGCTCTCATGGTTCTTAACTCTGTGGAGCTGTGCTGGTATAGTAAATTCACCCTTTTGGTGGATTTCATTGTAGAGCACTTTTCATAAAAGGAAGAGCTAGAATGAAACTGTGTCCTTTTAGTTGAAGAGGCAACTCCTCTTGTTCTTTAATGTCTTATACAGTATATGCAACATACAATTCAGTATTTGGATATGATAGAACTGGTTAATTTCATTTCAAATTCATTTTGTAGGAGAGAGAGAGACCACAAACATGCTCTTGTTTATTTTCATGCACCAGATGACCTCTACCTGATGCAAAACCAAACACTTCAACAGGGGACAGGGTGGGAAAAGCAATATATACACTGAAGCCCCAGTCTCATAAATTGTTCAATGTATCTGTATAAAGCCCAATTAAAGTTGGTGAGGGTCTGCCTGTGAAGAACAACTTTCAGGACTGGGGCCGGAAAAAGGGAGTTCTACCCATAACTAACCCTAATCACTGTTGAGGCTAACAGAACAAAACACATTCATAGTTTCTAACTGAAGCTAGTTGTTGAGATTTTGGAAGATCAGATAAGGTTAGCAATGTCAAAATGCAAAAAACACCTTATTTTTAAATCACCCCCCCCCCCAGACACTGTCTCCCCAAATATCTTGCCTGATTTGCCTCAGATCGTCCCAAAAAATTCTCCTTTAGCACAAGATCACACACGTGACATTTCAGGACGTTTGATTTAACTCTGGAGTTGTTATTACTAAGGGATATGTATCAAAAATAGGGCTTATAGGGGAGAACTAACTTTGATTACTAGGGAGAAGACTATCTAGAGAGAAACTGCTAAGAATGTCACTCCATAATAAAAATGGGATGAGAGTAAGGTTGAAAATTCTGCTTTGCCAGAGCAGAAAAATATTTTGGATTTTAAAAATTGTTTCTTTCAGTAGGAAACATTCACAGTTCTAAATTTTGTTGGTTTATAAATCTCACTGATTTGGCATCACTACATGTTGTCAATAAGTTGCATTTGCTAAAGCTTTTGCAATTCTTTACATACAAATAACAGCTAATAAAGTGTTGCCTAGATCTTGTTCATGCTAGCCATAATAACAGCAATCTGACTTCTAATGGTCATAAACATATTTGCTTACAGCTTTTGAATATAACTGTCATAAATGATTTTCTTCATGAATTGCAGCCTTTAAATAAATTGTTTAAAATAAAATTAGAACATGATCTGAAACAAATTGAACTGCCATTTAACTGGTATTGAAAATCTACAGCTTAAACCTAGACCTTTTCTTCCTTCCCTGACCAGCATATGGAAATGTGTTAAACTCCATGTGAATGGCAAACAAAAATAATGTCTGGGTCTGACTGAAAGTTCCAAATAATCTGCATTTCAAAAGAGGTTAGTGTCAATCAAGTATATTTGAATGGAAAAAGAGAACTATTCAAAACACACAGTACAGGAGACAGGAGTCAAAGAAGTGCCAAGTTTGTTGTTGCTAAATAGAATTTTATTATTTTTTGTAACAAAATGTTAGGGCTGGGATGGATTATTTAAATTAAAGATGGGTCTGAGCCATGACACTAATTTGTATCCACCGTGAATTTCTCAACAATTCAGGGGTGCATGTAGGCATATGTGTCCTAGTTCAATGCCTTTCAGAGAGAAAACAAAGAAGAGAGCCAGATCTGAACTTCCCCCCGAGTTGACTGTGGGTGATTGGATCCTGTGTTTTTGTTCAGTCCCACCTTTAGTGAATGGAAGTGTCAGGTAGAATACTACCAGGGCTGAGATTAGGGTTAGCCTGTACTACAAATCAGCCATGTGCCCTCAGGGGCTTCCAGGAACCCCTTTTTAAAATTCTGCCACCAAACTGATGGAAGAGTTGAGATTATTTCCCATGCCTGACAGAGTTCACTCCCTCTTTGAATGCTGCTAAATCATCCCATCTAAAACACAGCATTCGAAAAATGCTATGCTTGCAAAATGAAGCACTAAAAGTTCAGGGAATGTTAAAGCAAAGGTTGCCTGTGCAACTTTATCTTTGCCCTCCTAGTAAGTGGTATTATAATAGTCTTTTATTGCATAGAATTTCACTGCATGAATGCATACTGTCTTTTCCACAGTAGCGCAGTCTGAGTACAGGTTGGACAGTGAATAAGGGCTTTGTACTGAATCAGAAAGGGGTCTGTGGATCCATGATTTTCTTTGGGCTAATTTCTGTTTGCAGTTCTTTACACCAATGTAAACTTGGAGTGAATCCAGGAAAACTAAATTCCGTGAAACTTGACTTCAGTGGGACTAATTGTGTGGTTAAAGTTAGAAAAGTGCTTAAGTACCTTGCTGAATTAGGGCCTCAGTGTACCAGAAGGGCAGAGTTTAATGAAGGAGGCAGGGGGTTGTTGCAAACGAGGGAGGAATCGTCTACTTTAATATGTAGGATGAAACTGAATATAGTTCAGAGGCTTCATTCTAGATGGGCAGGCAGTCTGTGTGACCCTGCTTACATGTGTTTGCAAGTACTCTAATTCTCGGTAATTGAGACAATGGGAATTCACTCAGATGGGTTTGCTGCCTGCACTCTCATGGCTTGTCCTGTCCTCAGAGTCCTTCAAGTGAATTGTAGCCTCATAGTTGTTCATTGGCTATTAGAGTACTGTCCAGTATTGTGTATAATCCTGATATTTGAACCACAGTGATGGGTTCCAAATTTGCATCTGAACCTTCTCAAGGATCCCAGATATTTGGATGTGGGATTTTAGTTCAGGCCAATGTCTAGTGTATAGACCCACATTATATAATATCTGGTTCTAAATGATATTGCATGGACCACTTAGGTGCAAGTAATGGTTTAAAGTAGCAATAATTCAGCCATCAGCATGTCCAAGTGATACCAAAAGAAACTGGAGTTGTTGCAGAATGTGTTGCATTCAGAGGGTGAAACAGTTATGCAGTCTCTTTTCAAGCTAATCAGTTCCCCACTTTACAGTGCCTTCTTACACATCTATCTCACTGTTGTTTGCACAGGCTTCTTCAGAAGAAGTATCACTAAAAATGCTGTATACAAGTGTAAAAATGGAGGCAATTGTGAGATGGACATGTACATGAGAAGAAAGTGCCAGGAGTGCCGCCTGCGGAAATGCAAACAAATGGGGATGTTGGCTGAATGTATGTATACAGGTATTTGCATCAAGCAAGCAAAGTACTTTGAAAATATATTCAATCTTACATTTGTCTAACTGGGCTGTGGCTAATATGCTGAAGCCTCCATACGTATACAAAGGTGGGTAAAACCCTCAAAGATATAATCTAGCAAATCTGAAGGCATGGACTGTAGCATTAAAGGCACTGCAGTCCATGCTCAACAAATCTTATTGAATAGGCATGACATACCCATGAATGATGAGATTTGGTTAATGATAGGGGACACCAGAGCGTGAGGTGTGTGATGATCTGGTGGTGAAGAAAGGACTTTCCCTGCCAGAGTGGGCTGACACAGCGAAAGGCAAGAGCCAAAGGGGCTGCCCAAGTGCGAGGAAAAGCCACTCCAGTAGCTATGGAAAAAGGAGGGAGGTGGTGGAAGGCATCAATTGGAGAAGGGGAGGAATACAAAGAAGCAGGGAATTTTCAGTGCTATGTAGGGCAGAGAAGGAACAGACTTACCCCTACCCAAAACCACCTTTTTATGGACTGCCTGCCAGCCCTTCCCAGCCAATTCCAATGCTTGTATGAACTACTGGCAATAAACCAATGGCGGATCTCCTGAAAAAGGAGGGCTACCATTGGCTGGAAGTTGCTGTGTGCTGCAGTCCTCCTCTGGCAATCTGGGCTGGCCTGGTAAGGGACAGCCCTTTTTTTAAATCGTCTCATTAGTTCTTCTAATGGAGGTATAGAGCTATATAGGTACAATCACCTCCAAAGAACTTGGCTTTTAGATTTAAACCATGTTTTATATTAAAAAAAATTGGAATTCAGGCTGACATATTACTTATATACATTACCAAGCTCCAGGTCAATGTACTTTAAACATCTGTGATACTGCACTACACCCCAAAATGAGGAGTTAAAGTTCTACCAGTAATTCAATTTCAACTATAACAGTAATAGTCATTCCATATTTGAAGGCTCACTCCTAGAAATATAGTGTACACACCTGCATATGCTGCCTTCAGTGAATAGGACTGCAGTTTATTCTATTTATTGATGGCTCCAATCATTTTAGCACACTGTAGTGTCAAACCAATTTAGGTTCATACAGGAAATTAATCTACTCTGAGTTTTTAATATACTTCTCTTTTTTTAATCTGATCATGAGATGCTATATTAACTGTTGGCTTTGTGAGAAACAATAACCTCCATCAATATTTGGAATGCATGCAAATATAATATAATTAATCTTTCATTCTGTAAATTGAACAGACTACAAAGATCCTGAGATATGACATATTCTCGTACAATACATAAATATCCAAACAAATGCCACCAAAGTGATGATAGCACTCAATGAGTCAGTAAGTGTCATAGGAAAATAAAAACCCATGGAGTTGGACTCAGATTCATTGTTCCACAAATTCAAGAGATCAGGATTCTCTGAGTGACTCATGGCAGCAGAAAAACAACAGATCACAGAAAAAAAAATAGGTTAGTGTAAATAATACTGACTGAGGACACATGAAACTTTTAAACTGGCTGATCATTTTCTCAAATTGGCATATGTGAAACAAAGACCGACAATAGGTGCTGCCATTTGAATCTTTCTCTGCAATGGAAACACTTACTTTGTTACTGGGTATCTCATGTTACTCATAACTTAAACATAAGCATGTTCTAAAGCACTTCAGTGAGGACATTTTGCAAGTCACCATTTAACAAGTTTCAAAGGAAGACCATACCGTATATGGTTGGTTTTAGATCAGGGCTTGACAGGGTGGTAAAACCTCAAGCTTCTATTTATACATTGTCTTAAGTTGAAGAAGTTTCTTTGAAATAAAAGGTTACCTTGAACTTTGTTTCAGTTACTCATACCAGAGGGTTGCAATTATAAACACTGAAGAATTTTGCTATAGCAAAAAGGGAGGTAGAGTCTTATAAACGTTTATGGCCCTACTCACTAAACGTTTCTATGTCCTTTGCACATAAACCACAAATACGGTGAAATTATTTAACCATCAGCTTCAAATATATTTTTGTACTTATAGTTGCAGTTCTTTAGCGTGACCTGAGTTTCTACTTAAAGGCCAGATTCTGCCACTCTTATTCCGGCTGAATCGCACTCCTAGTCTCACCGAAATGGAGCCATTTCTGGAATTAGAGTAAAATGCTGGCTGCATTGAAATCAATAGGAGGTTTGCAACTAACTTCAGTGAAGCTATAATTTCACCCCCAAAGTACTACTCAGCATAAATAAGAATGGCAGAATCAGGCCTTTAGTGTACAGGACACAAAGCAAACCAAATTTTCCCCAGAAAAGAAATAGGTCAGATCCTCATCTGGTATAAATCAGTGTAGCTCCACTGACTGCCCCAGTTTACATCAGCTGAGGATCTGGCCCAATGGTTTTAGCAGGATTGCTTTACATCTATTCTTTAGAAAAATAAAGCTAGGATGTTGTAAAAATGAGGCAGTACAATCACATACCTTGATGCCAATTATTATCTGCAACATTCCTATCACTGATATTTTCCTATTTCAAGGTACTATATGTAAGTCTTATTTTAATCATGTAAACTTCCTCTTCTCTCAGTGGTATTGGTAGGTTATTTTATATAGTGCTTAAACAGGAAATTAAAAACATTCACAACTGAATTCAGTGTTTACATATCTTTCCCCACCATCATATACTTTCTGAATGAGTCTCTTTTCCTGTTCTGCATTTTCAAGATTGGAGAGCCAGGCAGACTCCTTGAAAGAAACTCTAAATTGAAGTTCTGTGATGATTATATTCTTAGATCCATTCATACCTGCTTGCCTGTTGGTCAGTTTGCTGGTTTTCTTTTGAGGGTTGGTTCTGTTAATTGTTATTATTTAGTAATTGTTCAGCACAGATGGTGTGCTGGTTGCTGTGCATAATGCACCTAAAGATAGCCCCGACCCAAGTTGTTTACAGTCTATAAGAATAAATACATTAAGTGACAAATATTTAATTTAAGAACACAATAGACTCTAATCAATAATAAACCCTGGGCTTGATTCAATCTGCTAGTGCAGGGAGGTACAAATTGTGGCAGTTGACCAGATAATGCACTGGATCAGCACATCTTCCAGACACTTCAGCCATATTCTCTCCCTGGCCAGCATGATTCACTTTTGGTTTGTACCAGCAACACTAGATCTCTCAGCAGAGTGGCGCTGCAGATGCCTGTGCCCCTTCTAAGTGGATGTTCTGCAAGTGCGGCTGCACCCTGGTTTGCACTAGTAGAAGTTGGCTCGG
Organism: Eretmochelys imbricata; assembly: GCF_965152235.1. Lineage (NCBI taxonomy): Eukaryota > Metazoa > Chordata > Testudines > Cheloniidae > Eretmochelys > Eretmochelys imbricata. The sequence goes on along the minus strand of NC_135572.1, from coordinate 273,416,873 downwards.
CTCAAAAATGCTGATCGTAACATCCATAGCCTTTCATCTATGTATCGGAGGGTATGTCTACACTATGAAATTAGGTAGAAATAATCCTTCTTCATTACATCATGGATTCATATAGTAAACAAATTAGGTCGATTTTTTGAGTGGCCTAAGTACTTGTATCTAAGGAGAATGCTGTCTTCAGAAAGAAAAGGAGGACTTGTGGCACCTTAGAGACTAACAAATTTATTTGAGCATAAGCTCACGAAAGCTTGTGCTCAAATAAATTTGTTAGTCTCTAAGGTGCCACTAGTACTCCTTGTTCTTTTTGCTGATACAGACTAACACGGCTGCTACTCTGAAAGCTGTTTTCAGAGAATGTCTTGCATGGGTAAGTCGTTTATTGGTGTTAAAGGGCAATATGTGGGCATGCTCATGTACTTACTTGGTTCCACACTGGTATGTGAAAATTAACCTACCCTAATATGTCTTTTGGGGTGCGAATCCTATGAACGTATTATTTGCAATGCTGCAGGTTTGTTAACAGAAATACAATGCAAGTCAAAACGTCTAAGAAAACATGTGAAACAGCCGCCTGATCAGACAGCCAACGAAGATAATGAGGGAGCGGACCTGAAGCAAGTGACATCTACAACTAAAATATACAGGGTAATAAAATTCATGGAAATAGTCTGTACAATAATTAGGATGTTTTAGCTACATGCAAAGAACACAGCATACTATGGTTACACTGAAGTAATTTAGAGAATCGCCTTATGTAGCCAGACACATTTCCCTCAGTGTTTATAGTGTTTACCTATAATTAATGAAATAGCGTTATTTGAGGATCTAAGGCATTAGTCTACGTCAATAACATGTAAAACGGTAACTTCTCATATAGATTCTAAGGGGGGGGGGTCTTGACCCTAACATGTTAATTATGCATGCATGTACGTATGCACACGCACCACGTTAGCATACACATTCCACACAGAGATTAGATCTATGTGGTAGAAATATCCATGGGATAAACTGCAGAGACGTGATAAACTGCAGAAGACACATTAAGTAAGATTCATCACATGGCTGTGCAAATTATCCGTGGATATTTTTATGATACATATTTACAGATCTAATCTCTGCATGGGATGTGTCTATTGAATAATTACGGTTTTATAAATTATCATGCACCTTTGACCACCTCACCTGCACTCTGTCATGAATCCATCTCCCTCAGGACTACTATTAATATGCTAAATCTGAGTACCTGCAAACAGTTGCCATAAAAAGATCAGTTTGATAGAAGGAAACATTGCTCTTTCTCCCCAAATGTGGAATTCCAATCCTCCAACACTACCCCCCCCCCAAAAAAAATTTACAGCTGCCCAAAGGCATGATGGCAATATTCAGTCCTTACTTGCATCAGTTACAGATTTAAATTTGGATACCTTGCTGCCCTTCAGGACTAGAAATAGGAGCAAAGGAAAAGCAAGATTTCTGACATTCCAAATGGACCTAGTGTTTGCTTCTAGACCTGGAATGTGCGGAGATATTAGACCTTAAAATCTGATATTCTTAGGTATAGAAAAGCAATATCAAGTCACGTTAGAGGCTTTTAATGCTTCTTTTGAGCCTTACCCAGTTGGGGACACATAATAATTACGATACCTGAGATATACAAAGAGTCCAGATGTTTTTTGAAACTCACTAAAACATCTATAAAATAGTTTTTCTGTAAAGTAAGTGTCATGTATAGAATATATGAGGGTGTGGTATTGAGGTTTTGGGATGTCCACATAACTCACTAATTACCAAACCTGATAATACTTCCACTCCAAACTCATGCTGGTAAAACATTTATACCACTCTATCATTGATCCTTTGTATACATCTGCAGTCTCTAAGGGGCTAGGCAGACTTCTCATCTTGTTGACATCCAAATGTAAGATGTAAATCGATACAAACTTACTGAAGTAAGAGATGCTAGATCACTTCCAGTTACTGAACTTTATGGGTTTTTTTCTGCCAGTATAGGAGAAAGTAGAACTTACCCCAGAACAGCAGAACCTTCTTCATTACATCATGGATTCCTATAGTAAACAAAGAATTCCTCAAGAGGTATCAAAAAAACTTGTAAGTACACAAATTAATTAGTCTTTTGAAAGTTGTTATTTGGGTTGTATGCAGAGACTACGGGGCTTTATTATTATTATTAGCATTAGTTAAGGTGGTATACTGAGGGCTGTGTTTGAACTGCAAGCTGTCACTTTAAGAGTGGGAGGGTTTTCTGGTCCTGTTTGCAGGCTACAGGCTCTGTAACATCTGGGAGCAGCTTAAAGCAAGTTGGGGTGAGTTATGTCAGTCTGTTTTAGGGAGCAGCCTGTTTCTGCGCTCTTTTTGTTTGTAAACATTTTGAATTCTAAGAAATAAAGCAACCTTCCAGCAAGGATATTTATGGTTTTTTTTTAATTTAATGTTTCTGGGTGTACGTTGTGAACATAAGTTAACATTTATATGAAAGTAGCACCTAGAGCCCTCAACCAGGTTGACACTGTACAAACACATAGTAAATTACAGTACTTGCCCCCAAAGAGCTTACAGTCTAAAAGAAGAGTTTACAATCTAAAAGTATATAAGAAAATCAGAATCTGTTCTTAAATCACTACAATCTGATCATTTCTTTGTTCATTGAACCCAAATATTGAGGAGAAGAGTATGCATCTTGGGGGAAAGTGACTAACACCCTCAAATCACTCAGATAATGATTAATCACTGAAGACTTTCAAATAGGTAGTATAATGTGATGCTATATTGAATATTGCTTAACTGAAATCTACATTGACTAGTAAAATCTGAATTTGTGTGAATAAACTACAGCCTCCAAGACTGTTGTCATAAAGTCGTCGTCACACACAAACACACATATAAAGACACTTGATCTTTTGGTCTGGCTGAGCACAGCAAAGAATCCAGGAAGTGGGAGGCAAAGGTGGCTTTTTATTGCCTTATCAGACTATGGTTATTCTTCCTAAGGGCAAGTTAGAGGAGCCTTAGGACTAGATCTGGTAAGAAAATAATCGCAAAAAAAATTCGAACTTTGCAACAAGAATATCAAACCAAAAACTTGAAATGTTTCAGTTTTTGGAACCAAAAACTTCTTTTTTTTTCAGTTTTTCCTTTTGGGATTTCTCTCCCCTTTCTTTCTCTCCCTTTCTTTCACCGCCTCTCTTTTTCAGTGGCAAAATGAAAAATAAAAAAAGCAGAAAAAGGGGAGAAAAGATAAAGGGGGAAAAGAGAGGGGAAAATGGGAGAAAATATTTTGGTTTCCAAGTTTGAAAACTAAAAAAAATTCAGTTTGGGGGGTTTTTTTTGGTTAAAAAAATGGAAAATGTCAATAAACAAAACAACAACAACAGCAAAAGAGTTTTGAACAAAATATGTTGACCAGCTCTCCTCAGGGCTCAATCCTTTTGACATTCCACTATACCGGGGGAGTTATGTGGCATGTGCGACGAACTGGCTATGCCAGTTCTATGTCACTTGGGTTTTACAACCACTTCAGTTGCCTAGTTAAATCAGCTATACTGTCCCTTTGCACTGCTGGAGCAATTTTTTGTAATGGTATATTTCTTTTCCCGTCGTTGTGGTGAATCAATGTAGTAGCTGGTCTGAAACCATGCTACTTGTTGCTGCAGTTCCATCAGATCTTGCAAGCACATAGGGTTGGGCCAAGTAAATACTTAGATGGGTGACCTCCAAGGAATATCCTGGGTGCTGTAGGCAGTAATGTTAGTTGAGTAGCTGGCACCCTTCCCCTTGAATCCATATGAACTAATGTTCCAGTGCGGTACTGCTGGAGGTGTGGTTACACACATGATATTGAAAAAGCAAGGTTCTGACCACTTGGGGTCAGTAAAGGTTTCATGCTCTTTTCATAAGTGTAGGACTGTTAACCCTGGTGACCTGGCCAAATTCCAATCTGGAGATGATACTCTGCCTTTCTAAATTCCCAGTGCAGTTGCAACTGAATACAGTGTCTTTCCTCACTCCTTAATCTAAACTACTGTGTAACATTGCTTTGTAGTGGCAAGCAGCTGCCACAATCCACCTGAAATCTTAAAATCCCAAACTTCTGTTTACTTTTATTACCTATTATATTACAGAGGTGTTGTGAGGATTAATTAGTAAATATTTGTGTAGTGCTTTGAGATATTCTTACGAAAAGAATGACAGAAGTCCAAAGTGTCAGCTATTATTAACCATTGTTTTTTTAATTTTAAATACTTAGTTACAAGAGGAATTCAGTGCTGAAGAAAATTTTCTCATCTTAACAGAAATGGCTACCAGTCATGTTCAGGTTCTTGTGGAATTCACCAAAAAGTTACCAGGTATGTCACAATGGACCAAATCTTGCTCCCACGGAAATTAATGGCAAGCCTCTAATTGATTTTAGTTGCAGCTTGATTGCTATGTATATCTAGGTAAGTATAGCTGAGAGGATGTATAAAAGTATGTTCCATTGTCCCTGCCAATACACATAAGCCACTGATGCGACCTAAAAAACTGAAGCTTTATACTCCAAGAGACTGCTTTGAAAGACTCAAACTTAACCAGTTTCAGAAGGAATATCCTCTATATCTATTCAAGGACAAAATGTTCCGGGTGTTTTAGAGTCTTTGAAGGTACATTATTTTAAGATAATGTTGCAATGCAAAATATTGCTCCTTAGAATTGACTCTAACACTTTAGAAACTTTATTTTATTCCCTGTGCCCCCTTTTCTGTTTAAGCCTTTGGGTCAGTGTCATCCACTGAAATGTGTGTGCTTAGAACATTGGCTTTAAGTGTGTGGAAGGGATGTTTATTCAAGGTTTGTGTTTTGGACTCCTTGAATAATGAATCACAGAATCACATTGAAAATGAGATTTCAGTTTTTCAATTCTCAGTGGAAGAGGCATTATAAAAATCTAGCATCATGCTACCTCGAGAGGCCAAATGTGTCACGGCTCTGTTAGATTAATTCTGAAGCACATCCTGCCCCATCCCACGTGGCTTCAGATACAGCACAAGAGGCAGAGTTTTTCTATTTGGAGAGGAGGAGTGCAGAGTATCTGCAGGTCATCCATCTCTACTCCTGTGTCATGGAACCCATCTCTGTGTGAGGTTCCCCGCACCTTTCTGTGCCGTGTGGCTTGGAGTAAAGAGGCGTGGAGGTAGGGCGGGTAGATCCACTGGTCATTAATCCCTACACAGAGGTTTCTTGAGTCCTTAGTTCAGTGCCCCATCCACTAGACAGGGGTTCTCAACCTTTTTCTTGCTGAGCCTCCTCCCCCATCCCCAAACATGCCATAAAAACTCCAGGGCCCAGGGGGAAGGCAACCAAAAATTAAAACTCAAAGTGGGGGCTCAGCTCAAAAAGTTTGCAAACCACTCAGGGTGCAGGCAGGGGCTGGCTAGGGGCCATGTGCAGAAAGGGGGCGGGGTAGCTCAGGGTGCAGGGAAGGGGTAGCTAGCAGTTGTGTGCCAGGAGTAGTGGCTGCTCCCCAAGGGCTTTGCCAGCAAGCAGTCAAAGGAGGCTGGGAGTTGAGGAACAGCTGCAGCGCTGGGCAGCAGCAGCATGAAGGGGTGCAGGCAGGGGGAGACGGGGAAGTGCCTTGGCTGCCCGCTCCATGGTACCAGCCAGAGCAGCAGCTGCCCCGCACTGCCCGGTTCTGGCTTCCAGCCTCTGACTTGGCCAGGGGGTGGGGCCTAGGAGTAATGTGGGAGAGGAGGAGGTGAGGGGGTGTGTATGGGCCTGCCCCACTCTGGTTAAGGCACTGCAATTTATGGGGGAGCAACTCTGCCCAAGGGCTTGGGGTTTCTGTCCTGTGGGGCACCAGGGCTCATGGACCCACTGAAATCAGCTCGCAACTCCCGGGGGGCTGTGGATCCCTCATTGAGAACTGCTGCACTAGACCATTTGCCTCTCACTTTCATTCATACATACATATTTTCATATTCCAATATGTTAAAATTTCATTTTTTCTAGCATTGCCCTTTTCCTCCCTCTGTTATGGGATTATTTTAAAGCCTCTACAGTATTACAGTTCCAATTGTATTTTCTTTTGCAAACTAATGGGCACAGGTTCACAGGAAATAAATGAAAAAAATAAAGTGAATGAGTTTTGAATGGGTTCAGTTCACCGCTGAAAGATGATAATGCTACCAATTCTTTATTAACACTAAAGCAGGAATTTAATTTGTTCTATGCTAATCAAGTTGAAGGCAATCTTACCTGATCCAAAACAAGATTACACACACCTACATATGTGAGTGAGAGGGGGAGGGAGACTTGGAAGGATGCGAGCCTGGCAGTTTGAAAAAGGAAATAGGGGGGGAAACCCTTACAAGATTTCTGTAATACAGATGGTCTGTTGGCCTCAAGTCAAGAACAAAATGAGGCCCAAATCTTCAAAAGTCTCCACTAATTCTGACTGCCTCATTTTGGGCACCCAACTTGAGCCTTATTTTCATAGCTGCCGCGTACCTGCAGTTCCCATTGATTTCAACTGGAGGAGGTGGATGGATCCTCAGCACCTAAGAAAATCAGGCAAAAGACTTCCCCTGGGCTCCTGAAATTAGTGGATTCTCTTGAAAATATTGGGCTTGCAGTCTTGTTAGAGTAAAATAACTTTGAGATGGAACTGCGGAACAAATCAAGCTCTTTTCAGAGTTATGTTCATCAGTGTATACTGAGGAAAAAAGGGAAAGGGCCTTCTAGGATCAAATACAACTGCCATTTGAAAATTTAAAGTAGTGAGATTTAGCACAGTTTACTTGTTGTGACTTTAAATCTGTGACTTTAACTATTTCCTTTCATTCTCTTTATTCTATTTCCTTGTTTGTGTGCTGCTTCACGGACTTGGTACAGGCTCATTGTACTGGATTTGTAGTGGCAGTCAGCATGAACTGGGCTTTTCGTAACTTTCAGTTCCACTCTTGTATGTAGAGGCCCCATTCTGCACTCACTGAAGTTTATGGGAGTTTGGCAATTTACTACAATAGGGAAAGAATCCAGGCCCACAGAAAGGATAAATCCCTATCCAAAATATAGGGGGAAGCCTTTATCCAAAATAACAAAGCTTAAAAATCATGAAAAGGAGGCATGATTTTTGATTGCCAGCCCCTTCTTTGCACATATCCCTATACAGCAGAACCTCAAAGATACGAACACCAGAGTTATGGACTTACCAGTCAACCGGACACCCTGTGAAACAAGAAGTCATCAGTCAGGAAGCAGCAGAGACAAAAAACAACAACAACCAAAAAACAGCAAATACTGTACTGCCTCGGGGCTTTAGCCCTGGGGCTCACGGCTTCAGCTATGGAGGGGTTGGGGCTGCAGCCTCAGGGTGTGTAGGAGGGTCTGGAGTCTAGGCAGGGGGAGGGCTGGGGGTTTCTGACCCCCAGGAGCATTGGGCCTCAGAGCTTTAGACTGGGGGGGAGCTCTGGGGTTTGGGGCTTCAGCACTGTGACTCTGCTCCTGGCTTCTGCCGCGTGGGGGGTGCCAGAACTCAGCACTTCAGCCCCACGGATCCGTTCCCAGCTTCAACCCCGCAGGGGTAGCCAGGGTTTGGGGCTTTAGGTATGAGGGAAGCATTGGTTTCAGTCCCAGCACTGACCCCATAACTAAAGCCCCAAGCCCCGGTGCTGCCCCCAGCTGAATCCAGGCTTAAATGTACATGTAACCCTTCTGCCTGTCAGAGTTGGCAGCAAGAAGGGCCGGGTTCAATATCTAGGGGATCCATTCCAATAACACAATGCAAAACCGGCTCGAGCCCCCACCCAGTGACCTGGGACAAATATATACCACCCCCGCTGGGCGCCTCCAAGAGGCAATACTTCCCCTCTCGCAAGCACAGAGTCTGAGTGTAGCAAAAAGCCTTTTAATAACGGAGAGAAACAATGTGGCATTATGTTGGGGAAACACCACCAACTGGATTCATAACACAACCCATGAGCAAAACCCACCCCAAGCAAATTGGGGCATGTCCTTTCCCTTTGGTTCTTGAGTCCAGCAACCCAAAATCACCCGAAGTCCCAAAAGTCCAACTACCCAAAAGTCTCTGGTCAGGGCAGCCCCAGAGTTCAAAAGTTTATCTGCAGAGTTTTTACCTCCCAACCTGGGTGGAGATTGGGGGGGGGCGTTAAGGGGCACCTTACTTGGTCCAACACTGATGGCCCCACCTCTCCATGGGGCTCCACTCCACCAGCCGCTCTGCTCGCCATCCCACAAACTGAACTGCTCCGCCAGCCGCTCCGCTCACCGTGCTGCAAACAGCTCTACCATATAGCTTCAGGCTCCCCTACTATTTAACACAACACACAGTGATTTCAGCTCTTTTGTGATTTCAGCTTGTAGTAGGGGAGCCACACTGTTGGTACACCATTAGCCCAAAGTGAATTCAGCTCAGCAGCCTGTAACTAGACTCCTAATGGAATCAAAATTAGCTCTGATATTCCACAGTGGAGAGAGGAGGAAGTGCAATTAGCATGTAAGGCCCTCACCAGGGGGCCCATAGCACCAGGTATTAATACCTGTTCCCAGCCTCTCTATTCACAGAGTTTTGGAACCCATGTACCTTGCCTAGCGAGTGCTACTTAGTTGATCATAGAATCATAGAATCATAGAATATCAGGGTTGGAAGGGACCCCTGAAGGTCATCTAGTCCAACCCCCTGCTTGAAGCAGGACCAATTCCCAGTTAAATCATCCCAGCCAGGGCTTTGTCAAGCCTGACCTTAAAAACTTCCAAGGAAGGAGATTCCACCACCTCCCTAGGCAACGCATTCCAGTGTTTCACCACCCTCTTAGTGAAAAAGTTTTTCCTAATATCCAATCTAAACCTCCCCCACTGCAACTTGAGACCATTACTCCTCGTTCTGTCATCTGCTACCATTGAGAACAGTCTAGAGCCATCCTCTTTGGAACCCCCTTTCAGGTAGTTGAAAGCAGCTATCAAATCCCCCCTCATTCTTCTCTTCTGCAGGCTAAACAATCCCAGCTCCCTCAGCCTCTCCTCATAAGTCATGTGTTCTAGACCCCTAATCATTTTTGTTGCCCTTCGCTGGACTCTCTCCAATTTATCCACATCCTTCTTGTAGTGTGGGGCCCAAAACTGGACACAGTACTCCAGATGAGGCCTCACCAATGTCGAATAGAGGGGGACGATCACGTCCCTCGATCTGCTCGCTATGCCCCTACGTATACATCCCAAAATGCCATTGGCCTTCTTGGCAACAAGGGCACACTGCTGACTCATATCCAGCTTCTCGTCCACTGTCACCCCTAGGTCCTTTTCCGCAGAACTGCTGCCTAGCCATTCGGTCCCTAGTCTGTAGCGGTGCATTGGATTCTTCCGTCCTAAGTGCAGGACCCTGCACTTATCCTTATTGAACCTCATCAGATTTCTTTTGGCCCAATCCTCCAATTTGTCTAGGTCCTTCTGTACCCTATCCCTCCCCTCCAGCGTATCTACCACTCCTCCCAGTTTAGTATCGTCCGCAAATTTGCTGAGAGTGCAATCCACACCATCCTCCAGATCATTTATGAAGATATTGAACAAAACCGGCCCCAGGACCGACCCCTGGGGCACTCCACTTGACACCGGCTGCCAACTAGACATGGAGCCATTGATCACTACCCGTTGAGCCCGACAATCTAGCCAGCTTTCTACCCACCCTATAGTGCATTCATCCAGCCCATACTTCCTTAACTTGCTGACAAGAATACTGTGGGAGACCGTGTCAAAAGCTTTGCTAAAGTCAAGAAACAATACATCCACTGCTTTCCCTTCATCCACAGAACCAGTAATCTCATCATAAAAGGTGATTAGATTAGTCAGGCATGACCTTCCCTTGGTGAATCCATGCTGGCTGTTCCTGATCACTTTCCTCTCATGCAAGTACTTCAAGATTGATTCTTTGAGGACCTGCTCCATGATTTTTCCAGGGACTGAGGTGAGGCTGACTGGCCTGTAGTTCCCAGGATCCTCCTTCTTCCCTTTTTTAAAGATTGGCACTACATTAGCCTTTTTCCAGTCATCCGGGACTTCCCCGGTTCGCCACGAGTTTTCAAAGATAATGGCCAATGGCTCTGCAATCACAGCCGCCAATTCCTTCAGCACTCTCGGATGCAACTCGTCCGGCCCCATGGACTTGTGCACGTCCAGCTTTTCTAAATAGTCCCTAACCACCTCTATCTCCACAGAGGGCTGGCCATCTCTTCCCCATTTTGTGATGCCCAGCGTAGCAGTCTGGGAGCTGACCTTGTTAGTGAAAACAGAGGCAAAAAAATCATTGAGTACATTAGCTTTTTCCACATCCTCTGTCACTAGGTTGCCTCCCTCATTCAGTAAGGGGCCCACACTTTCCTTGGCTTTCTTCTTGTTGCCAACATACCTGAAGAAACCCTTCTTGTTACTCTTGACATCTCTCGCTAGCTGCAGCTCCAGGTGCGATTTGGCCCTCCTGATTTCATTCCCACATGCCCGAGCAATATTTTTATACTCTTCCCTGGTCATATGTCCAACCTTCCACTTCTTGTAAGCTTCTTTTTTATGTTTAAGATCCGCTAGGATTTCACCGTTAAGCCAAGCCGGTCGCCTGCCATATTTACTATTCTTTCGACTCATCGGGATGGTTTGTCCCTGTAACCTCAACAGGGATTCCTTGAAATACAGCCAGCTCTCCTGGACTCCTTTCCCCTTCAAGTTAGTCCCCCAGGGGATCCTGGCCATCCGTTCCCTGAGGGAGTCGAAGTCTGCTTTCCTGAAGTCCAGGGTCCGTATCCTGCTGCTTACCTTTCTTCCCTGCGTCAGGATCCTGAACTCAACCAACTCATGGTCACTGCCTCCCAGATTCCCATCCACTTTTGCTTCCCCCACTAATTCTACCCAGTTTGTGAGCAGCAGGTCAAGAAAAGCGCCCCCGCTAGTTGGCTCCTCTAGCACTTGCACCAGGAAATTGTCCCCTACGCTTTCCAAAAACTTCCTGGATTGTCTATGCACCGCAGTATTGCTCTCCCAGCAGATATCAGGAAAATTAAAGTCACCCATGAGAATCAGGGCATGCAATCTAGTAGCTTCCGTGAGCTGCCGGAAGAAAGCCTCATCCACCTCATCCCCCTGGTCCGGTGGTCTATAGCAGACTCCCACCACTACATCACTCTTGTTGCACACACTTCTAAACTTAATCCAGAGACACTCAGGTTTTTCTATAGTTTCGTACCGGAGCTCTGAGCAGTCATACTGCTCCCTTACATACAGTGCTACTCCCCCACCTTTTCTGCCCTGCCTGTCCTTTCTGAACAGTTTATAACCATCCATGACAGTACTCCAGTCATGTGAGTTATCCCACCAAGTCTCTGTGATTCCAATCACATCATAGTTCCTTGACATCACCAGGACCTCCAGTTCTCCCTGCTTGTTTCCAAGGCTTTGTGCATTCGTATATAAGCACTTGAGATAACCTGTTGATCGCCCCTCATTCCCAGTATGAGGCAGGAGCCCTCCCCTCACAGACATTTCTGCCTGTGCTTCCTCCCGGTATCCCTCTTTCCCACTTACCTCAGGGCTTTGGTCTCCTTCCCCCGGTGAACCTAGTTTAAAGCCCTCCTCACTAGGTTAGCCAGCCTGCTGGCAAAGATGCTCTTCCCTCTCTTCGTAAGATGGAGCCCGTCTCTGCCCAGCACTCCTCCTTCATGGAACACCATCCCATGGTCAAAGAATCCAAAGCCTTCTCTCCGACACCACCTGCGTAGCCATTCGTTGACTTCCACGATTCGACGGTCCCTACCCAGGCCTTTTCCTTCCACGGGGAGGATGGACGAGAACACCACTTGCGCCTCAAACTCCTTTATCCTTCTTCCCAGAGCCACGTAGTCTGCAGTGATCCGCTCAAGGTCATTCTTGGCAGTATCATTGGTGCCCACGTGGAGAAGCAGGAAGGGGTAGCGATCCGAGGGCTTGATGAGTCTCGGCAGTCTCTCCGTCACATCGCGAATCTTAGCCCCCGGCAAGCAGCAGACTTCTCGGTTTTCCCGGTCAGGGCGGCAGATAGATGACTCAGTCCCCCGGAGGAGAGAGTCCCCGACCACCACCACCCGCCTTCTCCATCATATGGAGTCCCTCCATCATAGCAAAAGGCCAAGTACAGTTCCACTGTCCTTGATTCCCATAATCAGGGTAATAACAATTTATTCTTCCTGCCCCAATAACAGAGACACTGGGGATCCCACAGCAGCCAAAGTGACCATTTGGGCAGCTATGGCCTCCTTCTAGGCGGGGTGGGTGTGCCTATGCAAATGAGATCAGCCCCTGAAGTTCTTTTCCACAACTTGCCACACCTCACCACCAAATGTCAGGGTGGAGCTCATCCTGACTCTGCTTACATCCACAATACTTAGCAGCCCTGATAAGGACATAGTTAGCTCTTATACAGATGCATGGCATGCCTGCTAACCGAATTCAGCTTAGTGGCCCACTTGGCCCCTAAGAACGCTATTGCTTGGCTCAGCGAATATGCAAATGCTAAATAAAATAAATGGCACCTTATGGTTAAGAACTATAGGACCTAAAGTACTGATGTTCTTATTTCTAATATCCTTCCAGGCTTTCAGACCCTTGATCATGAAGATCAGATTGCTTTACTGAAGGGCTCAGCAGTAGAAGCCATGTTCCTTCGTTCAGCTGAGATCTTTAATAGGAAACTTCCTGTAGGAGATGCTGACCTCTTAGAAGAAAGAATTCGCAAAAGCGGTAGGTGCTTTATTTAGTGGAAAAAAGACCTGCTTTCATGGGTCAGCATTTGTCCTTGAAATGTTAGCTCAGAATGTTTATAATTGGTAATGAAATAGTTTATTTGAATGTTGTTCTTCTCAGTCAGCCTTGAGTGCAAAGGTCATGAGGTAAATGTTTAATCATAATTTCATTGTAAACATTATGAATTAAGCTATATCAAAGAAACTAATGTATCTCTTCAAGGGTGAGTATAAAAGAACTGTGACAATAAAATGCCATTTTATTGTGTTGTTCAAATAAAGTGTCAGTTTATATGCTTGTAAATGTCATTAATATAACAAAAGAATTATAGGTTATTACTGTGTATGATTGAGAGGGAAAAAACCCTGCCTCTCTGGGTCAGTTGGTAAGAAGGATCACGGCGAATAAAGAGCACTGAACAATGATGGTTGTAATGTATTTTCAGTACACATTCCACTTCATAAGGGTTCTCAAAGGTCTGGTCTGCATGATGGAATTTTACAGTGTCTGAACACAGTTCTCAACAATTGAGAACAACAACAGCTCAACAACAGCTGAATAGGGACTGAACGCGGGTTAGGAATTGTTGTAGACTTGGAAAAGTTCTGTATTGTGCCAAGTCACTGTACTTACATTTCAGTGTAGAGTATGTAGAACAGTATAAACAAGTCATTGTATGAAATTTTAGTTTGTACTGTCTTTGCTAGAGCTTTTTATGTAGCCTGTTGTAAAACTAGGCAAATACTAGAGAATTTAATGTACCCCCGGAAGACCTTTGTGTACCCCCAGGGGTATGCTGATTGAGAACCACTGAGCTAGTGAACAGGAGCAGCTAACAGGGGAGTTTTGCGAGGGAGTTTAGAGAAGGAGCCTGAGAACCAGATACACATTATTAACAGTCTCTAAATTTAGGCCAGTAAACACTCCCACCCAAAATAACAACAACAACAAAAGCTACATGAGTAGAAAGAATGAAGGCAGAAGTCCAGCAGCAGAGTGGAGGCTATCCAGTTTATTGCACTGAATGCAAAATGTATGATTACGTGCCTTGTGGCATATGTGTGCATTCAGTGCAGGGAACTTGTGGTCCTCAGAGACAGTGTATGGGCTTTGGAGACCATAGTGGCTTACCTGGAGGAGCTAAGGGAGACAGAGAGGTACATAGATGAGACTTTCCAGGACACAGTAGAATGGTCCCACTCTCAGTCCGACAGCCTCTGTGCTGTTGAGAAGGATGAAAGTCTTGGGAAGAACATCAAAGTGGAGTGGAGGGAAGAGATCCTATAGTTGGGATCCTCCTTCCAGATGATTTCATGGTATACTCTCGCACTGAGGATATCTCTCCGAGGGAGGGGACCCAAGTTATTAGAAAGAGACAGGTAATAGTAATGGGGGATTCAATCATTAGAAATATAGATAGCTGTGTTTGTGATGACCTGGAGAATCACATGGTGACTTGCCTGTCAGGTGCAAAGGTTGCAGATCTCTGGAGACATCTAGACAGGCTTATGTGCAGTGCTGGGGAGGAGCCGGTGGTCGTGGTGCATGTACCAGTGAAATAGGGAAAGACAGGTGAGAGGTCCTGGAGGCCAAATTTAGGCTACTAGGTAAGAGATTGAAGTTCAGCACCTCCAGGGCAGTGTTCTCTGAAATGCCTCCAGTTCCATGAGCAGGGCCAGTTAGACAGGCAGCACAGCAGGGCCTCAATGCGTGGCTGAGACAATGGTGTAGGGAGGAGGGGTTTAGATTTATTAGGAACTGGGGAACTTTTTGGGAAAAGAGGAGCCTATACAGGAAGGGTGGGCGCCACCTAAACCAAAATGGAACCAGATTGCTGGCGTGTCAAATTAAAAAGGTCGTAGAGCAGTTTTTAAATTAAGGTCTGGGGAAAGCTGATAGGTGCAGAGAAGCACATGGTTCAGATGGAGGCATCCCTTAGGGGAGGATCTATTAACGGGGAATCTCTGTATGTTAGTAAAGAGGTGAGGATAGAAGCTGATAAAGTACAGATTGGAGCTGAAGACAAACAGATGAAAAAGAGTGCCATTCAATTCCATCATATAATGGTAGACAACTAAAAAGTGACAAATTTTGTAAGTGCTTGTATACAAATGCTAGAAGTCTAAATACTAAAATTGGGAGAACTTGAATGCCTGGTAATAAATGAGCCTATTGATATAATAGGCATCACAGAAACTTGGTGGAACGATGATAATCAATGGTAGATGGTAATTCCAGGGTACAAAATACATAGGAATCACAGAGTAGGTCGTGCTGGTGGGGATGTGGCACTATAAAGAAAGCATAGAGTCAAATATAGTAAAAATCTTAAATAAATCAAATTGTATAGGAGAATCTCTATAGATAGAAATCCCATGCTTGAATAATAAGAATATAGTGGAAGGAATATACTACCAACCCCCTGACCAGGATGGTGACAGTGATTGTGAAATGCTCCAGGAGATCAGAGAGGCTATAAAAATAGAAAACTCAATAATAATGGGGGATTTCAACTATCCACATATTGCCTGGGTACATGTCACCTCGGGATAGGAGGCAGAAATAAAATTTCTAGACACCATAAATGACTACTTCTTGAAACAGCTAGTCCTGGAACCCACAAGGGGAGAAGCAATTCTTGATTTAGTTCTAAGTGGAGCACAGGATTTGGTCCAAGAGGTGAATATACATGAAGTTCTCAGTAATAGTGACGATAACATAATTAAATTTAACATTCTTGTGTGGGGAAAGAAATACTAAAGAAGCCCACTGGAGTAACATTTATCTTTAGAAAGGAGAACAACATAAAAATTAGGAAGCTAGTGGAAATTAACAGGTACAGTCACAAATGTGAAATGCCTGCAAGCTGCATAGAAACTTCTTAAAACCACCAAAATACAGGCTCAAATTAAATGTATACCCCAAATTAAAAAACATAATAAGAGGACCAAAAAGTGACACCGTGGCTAAACAACAAAGGAAAAGAAGTGGTTAGAGGTAAAAAGGCATCATTTGAAAATTGGAAGTCAAATCCTACTGTTTCCCACATAATTTAGGGCTCTCTCCTCCCGCTCTGGGAGCAATGGCCTTCTGCGGGTTAATGGGACCTTTTCCCAGTGAAAGAGCCTTTATCAGAAAATAAATATTCTTAAACTTGTACATGTATTTATTAGCGATCAACATTTATACCCTCCCCTAATCTTATTTTCCAAAAGATGAGGCCTCCCTCCAGGAATTAATTAATTATGTCAGGCCAGGCCTTTGCTACTTTCCCCTAATTCTTTTTATATCAGTGTTTGTCTTTGCATTATATTTTTATCTTTCTGTGCTTTTGCACATTGCCAAAACCACAGGGTGGTAGTCATTCAAACTACCATTAAAAATAGGCTTACAATGCAAACTAGAGGGTGCAAGCTTACCTCCTTTTTATGCTATTAAAACTTCTAAAATATCCCAGACAGTAAATTTCTTGAGGACCCACGGCCTCCAAAGAGCCGGGCAAAATAACCTTCCATTTCCCTCCTGGTTTCACTATATATAGTCTTGCCTCCCCCAGACTTTCCTGCCCAGAAGCGATGGGGTTAAAAGTGTGTGTTTGCAGGACTGCTTTCCCTCTGACCAAAATAAAGCCAAAACAGTAATCATTTTGCAGCTGATTCTGATACTCTTACTCATATTGAATAGGTCCTTGCTCCAGCAGTAGTCCCAGTGATTTTGAAATTAATCAGATTACTCATGGACTGCGGTACTACTCTGCATGAGTAGGGGGTATCAGTGTCAGGCCCTTGGATATTTGCAATGTATATAGCTTCAGATAATGTAAAGGGAAAAAAAGCATTGTCAGTACAATTCTCTCATCAAAAATTTTCATTACCTTAGGCTTGAACATACAATGCAACATGCAAATATGCAAAGAATACCTAAGTTTACTTCCTCCATACTTTGTTGAACTTATACCAGTTAGTTAGAAAGCTGCAAATCTGCAATGTTTGGCTGTAAATTTTCTCCACTTTAGAGAGGGACAGTTATTATGAAATGCAAAATGATACTTTTGTCTATCTCACAAATGCACTCTGTTAAGCTCAACAAATATTTCTTTCATACGCCATCTGCCACTGACTTATTATAGGATGCTTCTAGAATCTTAAAATATAGTAGGAATTTAACGGAATATGTAGCCCAGACCCCAACAAAATTAACATAATAATATGCTACGGGATAGAAAAATTACAGACTCTTTTTGTAAAAAGAAAAGGAGGACTTGTGGCACCTTAGAGACTAACAAATTTATTTGAGCATAAGCTTTCGTGAGCTACAGCTCACTTCATCGAAAGCTTATGCCCAAATAAATCTGATAGTCTCTAAGGTGCCACAAGTCCTCCTTTTCCTTTTGCAGATACAGACTAACACGGCTGCTACTCTGAGACTCTTTTTGGTGTTTTGAAAACTAAGGTATAGACACATGAACTGTTGTAGCATGCCTGACAGTTTGTTAGTCTACTGCAGTGGTTCTCAAACTAGGGCCACCGCTGGTTCAGGGAAAGCCCCTGGCGGGCAAGGCCGGTTTGTTTACCATCCGTGTCTGCAGGTTCGGCCGATCGCAGCTCCCACTGGCCGCGGTTCAGCGCTCCAGGCCAATGGGGGCTGTGGGAAGTGGCACGGGCCGAGGGATATGCTGGCCGCCCTTCCTGCAGCCCCCATTGGCCTGGAGCGGCGAACCGCGGCCAGTGGGAGCCACGATCGGCCGAACCTGCAGATGCGGCCGGTAAACAAACCGGCCCAGCCTGCCAGGGGCTTTCCCTGAACAAGCGGCTGCCCTAGTTTGAGAACCACTGGGAACCACAAACTTTAGAGGAAAAATGCTTGTCTGAAAACTCACCACAACACAGCTGTTCATATTTTATATTATTTGGGCAGTTTGTTTAAAATGAATCAATAATTAGAGATAAATAATTCCATATTGGAAAGTAGTCTAGCACATAAAAAAAATGGAATCTCACTTTAGTAAGTAGTCACAGGGTCAAACTTCAGAGTTGGATTATTAATATCTGGGGCCTAAATTTTCAAAAGTGACTAGTGATTTGGGGTGACTCTGTTTTAGGGTGTCCAACTTATTACACCCTAAAGGGGCCTAATTTTCATAAAGCACTGAGCACCTATCTTCTGAAAATCAAATTTCTTTAAGTTGTCTTAAGTTGGACACCCCAAAATTAAAGCAATTTTCACTTGTCATCTTTGAAAATTTTAGTTAAGGTGTATATGTAAGCATAAATATTACTAATACAATTCATTTATATACACAAGTTATTGGGCTCAATACAGGGGTAACTGGGTGAAATTTAATGGCCTGTGATATACAGGAGGTCAGATTAGATAATCTACTGGTCCCTTCTGGCCTTAACCCCCATGAATATGTTGTACTAAAAGTTGCAGACACCCACTGCCATTATTTCTTGTTACGAAAATGCTAAACAAATAATTCAGGCAAAGAATTTAAAACTAACCTAGGTAAGAAGGCAAATTCCAAGAGCAGTAAAAAATATGATGCAGAGGGGAGAACAATGCAAAACAAGCAGCAAACGTGCAAGACAAAATTGAATGAAAAGAAAAACCACACAAACAGAAAAAAGAACCACTGAGGAAACATAAATATAGCTGAGCAAAATTCAAAGCAGGTAAGCATACTATATAAAAGGGTAAGGATGAGAGTAGAGGGAAGCAATAATGTATCAGGAATACTTGGAGCTTCTAGAAGGGCACCAAAGACTGACCCTCTTAAAAAGGAGTAGTATATTTTTGAATTTCGTCCTTAGTCAGAACTTCAATCCATATAGGATCATTTTTAGATGTAGGCGAGTGTCTAAATGTCAGCTGGGTCCTATTGTCAGGCTTTGATATATGGACCCATGAAAATGGGGAAAAACTGCCTGAAAGTCGCAAGCTGTCCAATGTTTTGTCATCTGTCATGATGTGCTCTTAGAAATGGCTTTCATCTATTAATATTTATGCTATTCCCCCTCTACAGTTGTATTGAATTTAACATTTTCCTGATAAAGAAACCAGAGATCTGGTGGCGATGACCTTTCAGCATTAGCAGCTTTCATTTGATTCTTATGCTGATGCAATATGGTTTTATTTATTAGTGTGACTAACATACTGGCTAAGTAGCAGCACATCTCACCAACTGTCTTGTTTATGCCCTCAGGGTTTTTTACATAATACGATATAAAAGTTCTTTCTTTAAATGTTGCTGAAACTGAATTCCTCTCCTACGTGGGCTACCGAGGAAACCTATTTAACGTTAATGAAAGCTTGTGCCTTTTTTTTATGTTAATTGATGCTGCAGAATGCGTACCACATTGCAATTACCTGGTTATTTCTGTGAAAGACTGACATCTCAGGAATATGCCTAGTTTACTTCTGTAATTTTAAAGGTGCTTTGCAGATTCCACTTATTGATAGTGCAATATTATTAAAATGTTTATGAAGGGCAAAATATTTTCTCAATGAGCATTTATACATTGTAACTATGATGACACTGCTTTTCTGGAAGTCATTAAGTATCAGATTCTGATTCTTTTACTCTAGCACATTATTCCACGAATAAGCCTGTCGATATCAGCGTTAAGGAATAAAATGCTACTTCACATCAGTAACTGTGGTAGAATCTGGCTCTAATTTTTCAGTGAGTAGAAGAATACCTGTCAGTGTGAAATACACTATTGCCTATTGCCCTTTAGCACCTGAAACCCATCAACAATGAGATAAAGGCAGGAAGGGAAGTAACCACTTTATTCTAAAATATTGGTAAGAGTCTACGTTCTGTCCTTGCATGTGAACACGTGGTTCCCACTGATTTCAATAAGAGTCTCTCATGTGCACTCAAAAGCAAAATTTGGCTCAGCAATAATGGACAATCACTTCCAGTATTTCCAGCTTTATACATAATAATAAATTAATAATAATAATACTAAAATAAATTATTATTATTATTATTATTTAATTACTTGTATTACTGTAGCATCTAGGAGTCCTAGCCTTGGACCAGTACTCCATTGTGCCAGCTGCTGTACAGACACAGAACAAGAAGACAGTCCCTGTCCCCAAGAGCTTACAATCTTAGTATCAGACAAGAGACAACAGATAGGGGAGTGCCAGGAAACAATGAGGCATTATTGATCAGCATGACAGGGAGTGGTCTCAACATACAAGCAGCCCACATGTTGTCAAGATTTTTGCATCATACTAAAGGAGAGTTTTAAGGAGGGATTTGGAGAGGACTAAAGACTTAGCTTTGAAGATGTGTACGGGGAACTGCTCCCACATGTGAGGGACAGCGTGAGAAAAGTTAAATTTTCAAACAAATACCTTTGTACTAAGTGGTCAATGGAGGCTGATATCTTGGGCCAATCGGACACGAGAGTTGACTCCTTGTTAGTGAATGTGAGAGGATAGGAAAGGATAGGGCCTTGAAAGTGAAGACAGGTAGTGTCTGTTTGATGAGATAGAGAAGGAGGAGCCAGTGGAGGGATCGCCAGAAAGCGTGACATGATCAAAGTGATGGTCTAGGAAAAGATCTTTGCAGCAGTATTCTAAATAGATGTCAGTGGGGCAAGATTGTATTTGTCAAGGTCAGAGTAAAGGGTGTTGCAGTAATTGAGACACGAGATGAGAGCCAGGATGAGGGCTTTAGCTGTGTGGATGGCTAAGAAAAGTTGTATCTGAGAGATGTTTTTCAGCAAGACTTAGATTTGGCTGGGAGTGAGGACCCACAAATAGTTCTAAGAAGAAAATAATGCCCAGGTTATAGCCCGAGTGACGGACAGGATGGTAGTGTTGTCCACAGTGACACAATTTTTAAAACACGTTCAAAATGGAATTGCTGGAAAAGAAGACAAAAACAAGCAAATAAACACAACCTCTTTAAAACTCGATGATTTAACGTCTTCCGTTCACTGCATTGTAATACACACAGCCATGGGTATATATAGAATGGGAAAATTCTGTTCATGAATATTTCAGAGCCACATGAAGTAGCCAATTCCATATTCCTGCATTATAGCTAGATAAATAGGTGTAAGTGTTTAATTCGTATCTACAGAGGCAGGGGAATACTGCATTCTAATTGCAATACGCAGGGAATTTTCTACTAAATTTGCACACTGAGACAGACCACAGAGAACACAACCGCTTTCCTTCGATATAAATATGCTTCCCAAGCTGACTACTACTGTATGTTTACATATATAGACTAGAGTCACCAACACTAAGGGAAGTGTAAATTATACTTCCTTGCCAGCCAGGCCTTCTTCCCTACCTGCAGGTAATTCCCCCAACGGAGGGTGTGTGGTGTTTCCACCACCACGTTCCCTCAGGGGGTTTCTGCTGGGGTAGTACTGAAAGTGGGTTGGGTTGTGAAACAAGTCACAGACCTGGCACATACAATTTCTAGGGAGTGAGCTGGGTTGCTGAGGGGTGCACATTTTAATTGCTGCCTGGGGAAGCCCTTCTGGTTGGGTGCTTTTCCCACTTTCCTACCGCCTGGGGAAGAGTAGCCAATCAGGGCTGCTGCAGGTAGGAGGCAGAGCTTTTTTCCCCTCCCCTCAGCAACCTGACACCATTCTCAAGGTGGGAGGACAGGGGCATCATATTCTATTGCATGGGGGACAGTCGCTTCCTCCCAGCCTTGGTTTTCCCTTCCCCAGATCTTTCCTAGCTCCTTGCCAATTGACACTATATTGCCTCCCCAGGGCTGGGGTAGGAGGGGGGGACACTGCTGTGGTGCGGCCTGGGCTGGGGCTCCTAATCTGCATGTTGCTCCTTCTGCTCCTTCTGCTCACTGGCTGGGCAGGAAGCAGCAGTGGCAGTCTGGACTGGAGCTGACAATGCAGAGGGAACCTGGCCCCAATCCTTGCCCTAGGCTGGCCATCACTGAGACACCTTCCTCGGGCTTTCCACCCCCCTACTCGCCGGGATAAGATGGCCATGCCATGCCACCACCCTGCCTACATCCAGGATGGGACCGCGCTCCTCCCCCATGAGCAGCTGTGGCCTTAGCAGAAAGGTGGAAGGTGGGATGCTGAAGTGATGCCCCTGGGAGGAGGGAGATAAGGAGCCAGGCAGCCCATGCCAGTTCTGCTACCACCTCACTCCTGTGAGCAATGGGCTGCTTCCTCTGCCCCCCAGTTCCCTCCCTGCAACACCCACCCTGGGAAGTGGGAGAGAGGACTCTACTGCAGCCCCCTCAGGTGTGGGGGGATGAAACCCCCCATAAGCTGCAGTAGGAACAGAGGTGGGGCGGGGGGGACAGAATTTATGAGTGGCAGATTGGGGGACAGGATTGATTTGGGGGTGGGAGACAGAATTAATTGCTGAGCATGGGATGGGCAGATGTGGGCGTGATAAGACCCCCACTTTTCCAAACCATGTTAAGCATTGGCTGGGTAGCTTCTTTGGTCTGCAGTTGTGGTTCCATTTGAGCCTCACTGGTGAATGCGGAGGAGATGCACCACTTCCTTCACTGGTCATGACTTCTTCTCAGCTAATGCCTCTCCCTGCTCATCTCCCTAACAGTCACCTGATGGAGGAGAGGTCATGTGTCCACTTTCTGGTCCTGCAACCTCTCTACTAAGTCGACTATGCCCTGCCAGGCTCTACACCGCTCGCAGCCAGCAGAGACCCTGGATGTATCTGCCCCAATTATTATAGGGTCCTGTGATGCATTTCACTGTTAACATTCAAATAAAATAAAAGTCAAAGTTTCCAGTGAAAGTTTCTGAGTCTGGAAAACAATTTTGATAGACAAGATTCTGTGAGAGATAAGTTATAATTTAGTGAGTAATTAATACATTTTGTTTTCCATAAAACAACAGTTCATTTACTGCTAGGATTAATATCCACTGGCACCTTCACACTTATCCAGATGAAAGATCTTTTCATCCATATTAACAACACAGTATTAGTCATTGTTAATTAGAACAAAACATTCTCCCTGGTAGAAGTTTTTTAAAAAAACATCTAGATGTCATAAACACTTCTCTAAAGCTTACCTTCAGGTAGGTCTGTTTAATTTTTATTATTGAAAAGAGGCAAATGAAAATAAACACATATAGAAAATGTAGCTTATAAATAAATGTAGTGATAAATACTGACTGGCTACTAGGGAAAGGAATACTCATTTTCTCTGGTTTTAACCAGCTAACTGCTTAGGGCCTGAAGCTGCGGACATCATTCACATTGCCTTTAAGGAGTGTTTCGCCAGTCTAAGGATTGCAGGACTAAACCCTTAAAAGCAAGATAAAAATCATGTATATGAAACCATGGATATTAATAAAGTTGTACAATAGGTAAAGTGGGCTGGACAAATAAGAGTCTCCGCTTTGATGAGCTTTCATGAAAAGATTTCATGACTATCTCCCATTGATTTCCCTAGAAGTTGCATCAAGTCATTAGACAGTAAAGCTCTTCAAGGCAGAGACTCTTATTTGTTTAGGACACTTTACTCATATACTGAAGTCAATGAAATGACTCCATAGAAGATGGATCAACCCTTGTAGGCCCAGATCTGTATGATACATGACATTACAAAATGGCACACAGAGTAGAGCATGTTCTTTGTAGCTGAAATGCTTCACAGAACAAATGGGACTAGCAGAAGATTTTTGAAAGAGGGAAGAAGGGGTGGCTGATGAATATTAATCAGGAAGATGTGCCTACAGAACAATATATAGCACAGATTTCTTCTACATCTCGTACAGATTTTTTATAAACAAAAGTAAGAGCTAGCTTATTTTTTCTCAAAAAGAAAAGGAGTACTTGTGGCACCTTAGCGACTAACAAATTTATTTGAGCATAAGCTTTCGTGAGCTACAGCTCACTTCATCGGATGCTCATGAAAGCTTATGCTCAAATAAATTTGTTAGTCTCTAAGGTGCCACAAGTACTCCTTTTCTTTTTGCGAATACAGACTAACACGGCTGCTACTCTGAAACCTGTCCTTATTTTTTCTGTTCTCGGTGAGGCCAGAAAGACTTTTAAAATCAAATTAAAAATTTAGAATAAAACTACAAACACAATATGTCTTGGCTTCACTTCTAAACTGCAAACTGCAGCAGTGACATTTGAGAAGGTCCCATAACTCCCCCTAGTTACTATCCAAACGCCACCTATAATGTGGTTCTTAAGCACCTGAAGGGAGATGAGACCACCTCTATATATGTCATAATAGCAATTAAAAAAAAACAATCAGGCATTTTAAACATTTCTATTTTTTTTTTCTGATGGGGTTTATTAAGTCCAAACTGAAATATTTTCAGTCATATAAGAAAACAGCTCCCTCTTGTGATGAAACAGCAGTTAGTGCATGATGAAATAGTGTGGAAGAGGTCTGTAGAAAGATGAATAGAACAAAACCAGAAAAGCCTCTTCCACTGGGGCTTATCATTTTACATATTTAGCTAACAATAGTCTCTTGCTTCATTTGACTATTGAAACATTTCAAAATTCTATTCTTTTTGGTATCAACATAAGCATACTCTCTAATACTGTAGCACTCCTCTTCATTCTTTCCTCCCTTTCCTGTTTATTATTATAAAATTTATTATTTGTATCACAGTGGTGCTGAGGTCAGGGCCTCATTGTGCTAGGCATTGTACAGGCATATACGACTTGTCAACACTGACAACACTACAGCGACACAGCATAGACATTACCTACACCAATGAGAAAGATTCTCCTATCAGCGTAGGTAATCCACCTCTCTGACAGATGATAATAGGTCAGTGGAAGACTTCTTCCATTGACCTAGCACTAGATAAAGACAGATAAGGCAGCCATGGATCAGAGAAGGTGCAGGGAAACCCCAGCCATTTCCCCCTATGTAGGAGCCACTAGAGAATCTCTCTACCATGGGATGATCTTTCCATGGCCACCTATGCCTGTTTTAGATCCAGATTCCACTGCTGGCATGGTGCAGAGTGACTACACCCTTCTCCAGAATTGGGACCTCTGATTGTTGTCATTTTTATTTTGCTTTGGGTACACTGTGTATCAGAGAGGCTAAAGAAAACAGCGCAGAAACTCATCACCACCAATGCCAACCATTCAAAGCTCAAGTCAGCACCCCAAAAAATGTGATTGGCTGAAAAATCATGAGATTTTAAAATAAACTACACTTGGGGATCCTTTTGTTTGCCTTCTAGCTTTTGAGACGTTGGGGTACCCTCTAGTCATGTTTTCAAGCTTTTCTCCACAACCATAAGGGCTAGAAACTTTTTTAAAAAACAAAAGCTGGGATTCTCATATAATCACTTGACTGCAGGGGCCGAAGTACCAGATGTCATGAGACAATCAGGAGAGGTGGCAACAAAGGAAACTGGGGGAGAGCAATGAGCCAGGAGTGGGAAGGAGGCAGTCTTGCTAGGATTCTCCCTTCCCTCTCCTATTTTCCATGCTTCCAATCAAGAAGATGATGGTAATCTAATGGCACAACAAATTTGGACATGTTTTGTTTGCTCCCAGACCTTCATGCAGTCATTTTTGTGCCATTCACTTCCAATGGGGAGTTCTTTCTGGCAACCGCCAATGCTAAACTGTACAGATCTTTTACATTTTTCAGTTTTCATATGAGCTTTGGCATTTAATTTTGTCATATTTAATCATAGTGGTACTTTTAAAAAGCATTCTCTTTCTAAAGGAATAGATGGACCTGAAAGCTTAGTGAAACAGTTGTTCAACATTTTAAATAGCTAACTCTGATAATTATGAGAAAAATTACAGTGGAAAATTAGAGGCTCTGGCTGTAGTTCATTGTTTTTGAAGCCCCAAGAGTACAATTAACTCACATATGACAAGCGGACACTTGTCATACATTTCTGCTTCATTGATTCTGACCCTTCTAAAAAGGGCCTGACTATGTGAAAACTTGTGATAAGAGCTTCAGTATTGCAGTTCGTAACCTGAAATTAACACAGGTGGTTAATGTTATATGTTTAATTACAGTGTGCACCATGGGTTAGATTTACTCTCCAAAGAGTGTGTTCTTTGTTGCTAGTTTATTCCAAACCGTAGAAATGTTTATTCCTATAGCAGCAGCAGAAAGTGACTAATCATAGTTTAGTCAAGTGACCTCTCAATTTTTCGATTTTGCTTCCTGTGGCTGTACATCCACTGATTTTCACTTTGAGTTTTCGGGTTTGAACAATCTCCAAACCTCAAAGCAAAATGTGACTAAAACTACAAAGTTTAGCTTCCTTTTTGTGTAAATCTTGAAAAACCACAGTGGTTTCCACCCAAAGCCTTAACTTTTAGCCAAGATTAGCTCAAAACTCAGAAATACGTTTCCTCCTAGGGATTGAGATAACTAAAGAACAAGTCACAAAGTTTTCACTTTTGGAAATAGAGTAGGATCCCTTCCTTCAAACCTATGGCATTGCTACTGCAGAACCACTGGTGTGGAATTCTAAACACACCCCAGATGCCCACCATCAGACAGCTTTAAGCAGCTGTATTAAGCAATCTTGCAACAGCTCTATTTTAATATGAAAGTTATAATGCACCCTGCTCTCCGATAAAAAAGGCATGAATTCATTGGGCCTGATTCTCAAGTGCATTAAGGCACAGTGTAAAGGAGATAAAGTGGGTTTGAATGTAATTTAAGTCCAGAGTGCTGTAAAGGTGCCTGAGCATAAATAAGAATCAAGCCCATGGTCTCTAGACCGAAGAGTCACAGAATCATAGAATCATAGAATATCAGGGTTGGAAGGGACCTCAGGAGGTCATCTAATCCAACCCCCTGCTCAAAGCAGGACCAATCCCCAATGAAATCATCCCAGCCAGGGCTCTGTCAAGCCTGACCTTAAAAACTTCTAAGGAAGGAGATTCCACCACCTCCCTAGGTAACGCACTCCAGTGTTTCACCACCCTCCTAGTGAAAACGTTTTTTCCTAATATCCAACCTAAACCTCCCCCACTGCAACTTGAGACCATTACTCCTTGTTCTGTCATCTGCTACCACTGAGAACAGTCTAGATCCATCCTCTTTGGAACCCCCTTTCAGGTAGTTGAAAGCAGCTATCAAATCCCCCCTCATTCTTCTCTTCTGCAGACTAAACAATCCCAGTTCCCTCAGCCTCTCCTCATAACTCATGTGTTCCAGTCCCCTAATCATTTTTGTTGCCCTCCACTGGACGCTTTCCAATTTTTCCACATCCTTCTTGTAGTGTGGGGCCCAAAACTGGACACAGTACTCCAGATGAGGCCTCACCAATGTCGAATAGAGGGGAACGATCAGGTCCCTCGATCTGCTGGCAGTGCCCCTACTTATACATCCCAAAATGTCATTGGCCTTCTTGGCAACAAGGGCACACTGTTGACTCATATCGAGCTTCTCATCCACTGTAACCCCAGGTCCTTTTCTGCAGAACCGCTGCCTAGCCATTTGGTCCCTAGTCTGTAGCGGTGCATGGGATTCTTCCGTCCTAAGTGCAGGACTCTGCACTTGTCCTTGTTGAACCTCATCAAATTTCTTTTGGCCCCATCCTCCAATTTGTCTAGGTCCCTCTGTATCCTATCCCTACCTTCCAGCATATCTACCTCTCCTCCCAGTTTAGTGTCATCTGCAAACTTGCTGAGGATGCAATCTACACCATCCTCCAGATCATTTATGAAGATATTGAACAAAACCGGCCCGAGGACTGACCCTTGGGGCACTCCACTTGATACCGGCTGCCAACTAGACGTCACTACCTATTGAGCCCGACAATCTAGCCAACTTTCTATCTACCTTATAGTCCATTAATCCAGCCCATACTTCTTTAACTTGCTGGCAAGAATACTGTGGGAGACCGTGTCAAAAGCTTTGCTAAAGTCAAGGAATAACACGTCCACTGCTTTTCCCTCATCCACAGAGCCAGTTATCTCTTCATAGAAGGCAATTAGGTTAGTTAGGCATGACTTGCCCTTGGTGAATCCATGATGTCTGTTCCTGATCACTTTCCTCTCCTCTAAGTGCTTCAGAATTGATTCCATGAGGACCTGCTCCATGATTTTTCCAGGCACTGAGGTGAGGCTGACTGGCCTGTAGTTCCCAGGATCCTCCTTCTTCCCTTTTTAAAAGATGGGCACTACATTAGCCTTTTTCCAGTCGTCCGGGACTTCCCCCGATCGCCATGAGTTTTCAAAGATAATAGCCAATGGCTTTGCAATCACATCCGCCAACTCCTTTAGCACTCTTGGATGCAGCGCATCCAGGCCCATGGACTTGTGCTCGTCCAGCTTTTCTAAATAGTCCCGAACCACTTCTTTCTCCACAGAGGGCTGGTCACCTCCTCCCCATGCTGTGCTGCCCAGTGCAGTAGTCTGGGAGCTGACCTTGTTCGTGAAGACAGAGGCAAAAAAAGCATTGAGTACATTAGCTTTTTCCACATCCTCTGTCACTAGGTTGCCTCCTCATTCAGTAAGGGGCCCACACTTTTCTTGACTTTCTTCTTGTTGCTAACATACCTGAAGAAACCCTTCTTTTTACTCTTAACATCTCTTGCTAGCTGCAACTCCAGGTGTGATTTGGCCTTCCTGATTTCACTCCTGCATGCCCGAGCAATATTTTTATACTCTTCCTTGGTCATTTGTCCAATCTTCCACTCCTTGTAAGCTTTTTTTTGTGTTTAAGATCAGCAAGGATTTCACTGTTAAGCCAACCTGGTCGCCTGTCCTATTTACTATTCTTTCTACACATCGGGATGGTTTGTCCCTGTAACCTCAATAAGGATTCTTTAAAACACAGCCAGCTCTCCTGGACTCCTTTCCCCATCATGTTATTCTCCCTGGGGATCCTGCCCATCAGGATCATATACAAACATACCATACTTGCTCTAAAAGAAGGGGCAGGAATTGGGCACGGGATTCCCTTTTTTCTGGGAGAACACCAGTCTCTTGGATTAATGAACCAGCTGAGGTTGGCACAGTCACAGGTTCTAAGGAGTTTGGGAAGCTAGCAGCAGCTACATACCCTTCTTTCCCTACTAACTGTCTAGGACGCTGTCTAGGACGCTCCTGTTTGGTTTGGCCCAAATAATAATCGGAGAGCCAGAAAGTGTCATTGTTCCTTGGTCCAAATACCTTACAGATGCAAGTGTCACACAGCATAATGCCCTTGGCTCTGACCCCAAGGGTGAACTCAGGGTATGTCTACACTGCAATAGAACACCTATGGCTGGCCCATGTCAGCTGATTCAGGCTCACAGGTTTGGGCTGTGGGGTATAAAATTGCAGTTCAAGTTCTGGCTGAAACCTAGGCTCTGGGACCCTCCCTTGTTGTGGGGTCCTAGAGCCAGGATGCCAGCCTGAGTGTTTACACTGCAATTAAATAGCCCCTTAGCCTGAGCCCCATGAGTCCAAGTCATCTGACACAGGCCAGCTGTGGGGTTTTAACTGCAATGTAGACATATCCTGACAGGTTTTTCTGGGACTGATTGCAAATGCAGGGGCTAGCGGATTATTTGGCAAGCTGCGTGTATTGGATGCAGAAAGCCACCAGAAAGCCAGCAGACAGACAGATGCAGTCATGAATGTGGCCCTAAGAGAGAGAGACAGAGCTTTTTGGGGCACAGGACTCACTGGAACGGCAGGCTTGGAAACCATGAGCAAAGAAACTGTCTCCTGTTGTTTGTTCCTACTGTGTTCACAGAAACAGGACTTTGTGTACATTCTTTGGGAGTCAACAGGATTTCACTAAAGCAATACTGACTATCACCAATTTCTCCTTTAACGGAAACAACCTGGCAAAGGCCCAAATATTTAGCTAGCTGCTTAGGCCAAGAGGGCCACAGATAAAACTATTTATTTTTAGTATATTTAAAAAAAATCTGATTATATCACTGAATTTTTTAATAGGTATCGCTGATGATTACATAACCCCCATGTTTGGTTTTTATAAAAGCGTTGGAGAACTGAAGATGACAGAAGAAGAGTATGCTCTACTTACAGCAATAGTTATCTTAACTCCAGGTAATTTCTATTTCTAAATTCAATAGTCGACAATAATTTTTACATACAGGAAATCATAAAAATGACTTGCCTGTAGCAGCTAAATAAAAATTAAGATATTGTTACTTATCAGAAAGGGCTTTTCTTTTCTCTTGTATGGAAAACTCCCAAGTGTTGATGATATATAGTAGCAAATATGTCCTAACATTCCATTGAAATTTCAGTGGAACATCAGAACTTTGAAAGGAAGCTTCCACATCATGTATACTGTGCTCAAGAACCAGCAGCAAAGGGATTAAGTCTTGAAGAACAAACTCTGGCTGGCATATCATAAGTACATGGTAGAAAACCTGCAGGCAGAAGCAGGGGAGGGAAAGTCGCTGTTTTTTATGTTGTAAGCCCCGTCAGGACCAGGATTTTCTCTTTTCTGTGTTTATATAGCACCGGTACAATGGTGCCCCAATCCCAATTAAGGCCTTTCGGTCCTACTACAATGTATTTACTATTATTACTACTAGTTCCTATTCCAGCTTTCACCAAAACATATGAAGAAGTTTTATGGTACCAAAGGCCTTCCGTCACAGGAGTGGTACAGCAGAATTCTGGGACAAGGCATACAGGTCATAAAATGGCTGGAATAGGGACCAATTGCTTATTCACATAACTTGGCAGTCACTCCCATTCCAACATGCAATATGGCAAAAACCAAGCTCTAAGTACAGTTCTTACTGGTGCCCATGGATCGGCAGGTATAACAAGCCAGGAGAGGCTAAGCCTCCCTTGGCGCAGCTGCTGCTGAACCAGATGCCTGGGCTTTGGTGGCCCCGCCTCTTTCCCTCCCTTCTGGGAATGGGCTTCTACGGGAAGTTTTTGCTTATTTATTATGCGCCATGCAGGTTTCCGGGCGGCTGAGGAGGCAGTATCTGCTACTCAGCTTCCCCAGTCCCTTGGACTCCCTAGGGAGATTACTGATGAACTTGGGAAGCTGAGTAGCAGATACCACCTCCTCAGCTGCCCAGGAACCTGCATGGCACATATAAAAGCTTGATGTTCTCCATCTGGCTGCTTCTCTCCAGCACTCTCCACCCCCAACTCTGGAGGTGCCCACTGCCACTTGCTGGTTCCTTCTCTCCTCCCCACTCAGCCTCCTCCCCGCTTGCCCACCACCGCTCACCAGCGATGGGCCAAGCAAGGAGGGGAGAGGAGATGGAGGGATGCATGCAGCGAGTGGGGAGGGGGCTGAGCAGTGGAGTGGGGGAGGAGGGACCAGGAGCAATGGCAGGGGAGGCTGAGCAGGGAGGAGGGGGAAAGGAGAGGAGGGATGCCAGTGGGTAGGGGACCCAGCTGGGGAGGGGGCAGGGCCTGGGGTGGAGTGTGGGCAGGACTGTGAGCAGAAGAGGTGGGATGGGGAGCTAGCCTCTCCGAGAAGAAGCTTCACCCGCTGCCCATGGTGGTACCAGGAGATGGCCAGGAAAAGAGTCCCCCTCCACCCCAAAAAAAAAATTAGATGGGGGAAAAACAATGAAAACCAAAAAATTTTGACCAAAAGCTTTCAGCTGAAAACTAGAAATCTTGATTTGTAAATGCCACCATGTTGCTGAATGTAAGATGTAGTTTGGATGATTCATGCCCTCATTCTCTTCTATGGGCCCGTCTCCCTGGCTGGCCTACATATCTCATGATACATGACTTCTTCCCCTCTTGGTGAGCCCTCACAATGGATTGTGAGAGTTCCTGGTTGCAGTGCATCATGGGAGATGTAGTCAAGGTGGGGAGCGCAGCCCATAGAGGAGAACAGCGATACAAGGAATCTGAATTACAATACCTCGGAGGTATGGTGGCAACATTTTCTAATAAAAAGCTTTGAGTGTTTGAAGTTAAAATGATCCATCGACAGCTGAAACTTTTCACAAAAAAGATTGTTTAGTTAAAAATCCAATTTTAGCTAGAAAAACAGTTTTGATGGAAAAATGTTTTCCACCATTGCTTAGAGCTTTGTGCTGGTCCTCTGTACTGGGATGTATTTCATACTAAATGAGTAAAAGATGAAGGATCAGCTTTGTTTTATTATTTAATTTGTGTGTGTATTTTCCTGTAATAAAAAGAAGCAAACTAAAAAGAGGCCAAGTTATTGTCCCCAGAAGACCAAGCTGCTGGCATGAGAAGCTTCTGCCTGAAAATTAGTTTTTTTGCTAGTTATGATTGGTTGCAAGAAGGGAGTATGTATTAAAAAGAGCAGTCTCAATCATAATTGCAACACTAGGGCTTGTCTACATAGTGCATTAGTGTGCACCAACTGGGGTGTAAATTCTAATGCACAAAGCACACTGATGAACTTTAGCGTGCACCAGTAGGATCCACAGGGACAATTAGTGCACGATACACTGGTGCATATTAGAATTCACCCCCCCACCCCCGCTGATGAGCACTAATGCATCATGTAGACAAGTCCTGAGATCCTTACGCTTCCTCTTGCCTTGAAACATTCTTTTCGGCAGGTTTGACTGTTGCCGTATGCTAGGGTGAAAAGGTTTAATATTACATACTCTAGGCTGCAGTCCATCCATTTCTCATAAGAGATTCAGAGAAGTGTTTGCAATCTACAAAAATACATACTTGCTAATTATTTTTTCCTTATTCTTTTTAAAACAAACCAGATCGACAATACATAAAGGATAGAGAGTCTGTGGAAAGACTTCAAGAACCACTGCTTGAAGTTTTACAAAAACTCTGCAAGCTTTACCACACTGATAACCCTCAACATTTTGCATGTCTTCTGGGCCGTCTTACAGAATTACGGACATTTAACCATCATCATGCAGAGATGCTGATGTCATGGAGAGTGAATGATCATAAATTTACTCCTCTTCTCTGTGAAATCTGGGATGTGCAGTGATAAATATTTTTAAAGGACCAAATAGCATTTATTTTCATAGAACTACTCAACAGTTATTTCTTTAACTTTTCTTTATTTCTTTTTTACACACAAAGAAAACACACAAAGGATTTCATACAGAAACTTTGTTCATTATGTACTGAATGTTATGTAACTATCAGCCTTTCACATGTGAATATAGAACAACTTTCCCTGTATTTATACTTTCAGATCAAAAAGATAATCTTCAGCATCACTGAGATACCCTATTAGTTCCTTC
The DNA here is from genome assembly GCF_965152235.1 of Eretmochelys imbricata. NCBI lineage: Eukaryota > Metazoa > Chordata > Testudines > Cheloniidae > Eretmochelys > Eretmochelys imbricata. The sequence goes on along the minus strand of NC_135572.1, from coordinate 273,383,961 downwards.
TGAAATGAATGATTATATTTTTCAGTTCTTTCTTTTAAAATGGGTGATGCAGGTTTTCATAATATTTGTTCATCACAGTACTATTATGCTTGACCTTTTGTATTAAAGGACATTGTTCAAATATTTACTGTAATAAACTAATGGAAATGATTTATGCCATGACATACTTTTATCTTTTAACCATGAAATGTGTTAATTTGAGATGTCCAAGCTCTTATTTGCTCAAATGGGTGGACAACCAGTTGGCTCTAGCAAATGGAAAGAGCCTCAAAACAGGCTATCGAACTATTTCTTGCATGCCATAAATATGTAACTTCTTGTTCTCTTTGCATTATCAATATTCATAAGTAAAATTGAGATAACATTGTGTATTTTGTGGAATTCCACCATAGACTATCCTATTTTACAATAGGTTACGTAACAGAAATAGTTATCCGTGATCAGCAGCTCTGAGCTAAATCTCACTATTGATGTCTTAAAAACAGGTATCATTCTTAAAACTAATACAATAAATGTAGCACTAATTTTATGGGGACACTATTAAAGGGACACTGTCAATCTGAAAATCACAATCCTCTCTAATGTTACAGGTAAAACCCAAGAGTAGTATAGCAAAGGTTACGTGGAAAATATGTGCTGGAAATGGCCCACCTTGATTATCATACACATTGTAAAGAGAGTGATCCCTTTAGATAAGCTATTACCAGCAGGAGAGTGGGGGGGGGGGGAGAAAACTTTTTGAAATGATAAACACCCATTTTTTCATGGTCTGTGTGTATAAAACATCCTCACTGCATTTTTCACTTTATGCATCCGATGAAGTGAGCTGTAGCTCACGAAAGCTTATGCTCAAATAAATTGGTTAGTCTCTAAGGTGCCACAAGTACTCCTTTTCTTTTTCCGAATACAGACTAACACGGCTGCTACTCTGAAACATGGAAAATAAGCATTTTTCTCTACTTTCTCCAGTTTAAAGAAAAGGAGTACTTGTGGCACCTTAGAGACTAACCAATTTATTTGAGCATAAGCTTTTGTGAGCTACAACTCACTTCATCGGATGCATTCAGTGGAAAATACGGTGAGGAGATTTATATACACAGAGAACATGAAACAATGGGTGTTACCATACAGACTGTAACAAGAGTGATCACGTAAAGTGAGCTATTATCAGCAGGAGAGCGGGGGGAAAAAAACCTTTTGTGGTGATAATCAAGATGGGTCATTTCTAAGGTGCCACAAGTCCTCCTTTTCTTTTTGCGGATACAGACTAACACGCTGCTACTCTGAAACCTTTCTCCAGTTTGTTTACTTTGTGGATCTGATGGCACTTTCTGCCCCATAACTTCCACTATTTTCACTGTTTAGTCCGTTAACCAGTTTCACCTCCTATTTCTGCAGGTCTTCTACACAGCAAACAAGGGAAAGAAAACCCTTTTTAAAATATGAAAATGCAATTAGAAAACCATAAAAATTGCCAAGGTGGGGTATGGGGTAGTGTAGTAACATAAACTAATTTCAATTTTTTTAACTGAGTAGATTTAAAATTGTTCATGTATGTCACTTTAAATAGTTTAGGCCTCAAATTTAGGTCCTGATCCTGCAATGTGGTGTTTTGGGATGACTCATAGATTCATAGATATCCAGGTCAGAAGGGACCATTATGATCATCTAGTCTGACCTCCTGCACAATGCAGGCCACAGAATCTCACCCACCCACTCTTGCAATAAACCTCTCACCTATGTCTGAGCTACTGAAGTCCTCAAATCGTGGTTTAAAGACTTCAAGGAGCAGAGAATCCTCCAGCAAGTGACCCGTGCCCCATGCTACAGAGGAAGGCAAAAAACCTCCAGGGCCTCTTCCAATCTGCCCTGGAGGAAAATTCCTTCCTGACCCCAATTCCTGTGCCCATGCAGAGCCTTGTTAATATCAATAGGGCTTCAAGCAGGCAAAGGGTATCATATTGCAGGATCTAGACCTCACCTTGTTGGGTACATAATTGTTACAAAATCTAACATAAATTAAAAAATGTTCATGATTTTCAGAAGAACATGCAAACAATCCAGTGTTTCGATAAATTCCTTTGTGCTGGTGGAAAACTGAATAGTGCACTAGTACATGATGAAACTGACTAGAAAGAGGTGAGCCTGGTTTTACTAAGAAAAGTACAAAAACTAGTTTTGATTTTTCAGTTTTAATAACTAGAGCTGGTGAAACAATGAAAAAATATCATGATATTTCAAAATTATTTTCATTCTCTTCATCTTCTAGACCAGTCGTTTTCAAACTTATTTTCTGGAGACCCAGTTGAAGAAAATTGTTGATACCCATGACCCAGCAGAGCAGGAGATGAGGGATTTGGGGTGTGGGAGGGGCTCACTGGGGCAGAGGGTTGGGGTGTGGGGGTGAGGGCTGCGGGGGTGAGGGCTGCAGGGTGGGGCTGGGAATGAGGGGTTCAGGGTGTGGGAGGGGTCTCTGGGCTGGGGCAAGGGTTGGGGTAAGGGAGGGGGTCAGAGCTCTGGGCTGGGGGTGCAGGATCTGGGGTGGGGCTGGGGATGAGGGGTTTGGGGTGCAGAAAGGGGCTCCAGGTTTGGGGGGGCTCAGGGCTGGGGCAGGGGATTGGTGCGGGGTTGGGGCGCAGGCTTACCTTGGGCAGCTCCCAGTCAGCAGTGCAGCAGAGGTGCTAAGGCAGGGTTCCTGCCTGTCCTAGCACCGCGGACCACGCTATGCCCCGGAAGCAGCCAGTGGCAGGTCCGACTCCTAGGCAGAGGCACACAAGCAGCTCCACACAGCTCTTGCCCTCAGGCACCGCTCCCACCCCGGAACCAGCCAATGGGAGTGCAGAGCCGGTGCTCGGGAAGGGGGCAGCGTGCCGAGCCCTATGGCCCCGCTGCCTCGGGGCCAGAACTGCTGCTGGCTACTTCCGGGGCGCAGCGTGGTGTCGGAACAGGTAGGGACTACCCTGCTTTAGCTGGGCAGCACTGCCGACGGGACCCAGTGCCTTACATTCTGCGACCCAGTACCAGGTCGTGACCCATGGTTTGAAAATCACTGTTCTAGACGGCATGTTCTTTCAAAATTTTTTTTTCTATTTTTGAAATATTTCTCAAAAACTGTTTCTTTAAAAAAATTCTGTTTTTAAAAAGGAAAATGATACATGAAAATGATCATTAAAAATAGTAAATACTGAAAATTTTTGGTGAGAATTTTTTATTAAAAAGAGAATTTTAACTAAAAATTTTAAAATATTGTAATAAACTATTAATAACAACATACTGTTAGTAATACAGGTAAATTATTGTTATATTATTATTATTATTATTTATTATTAGGTCCTGTCAGTTCCTATCTAATTGCTTTGACTAAACATTTGATTGTAGAATTTGCAGTTCTGATAACCCCAAGCAGTGAAAAATCACGAGTCAGGACCCCAAAATTATGAAATTAGCTTAAAAATAATGAGATTTTAACAAATAGGTTATTTTGGAGGGGGGGATTATTTATATTATGGTCTTTGCCCCTTTAGGGTTCAAATTTTCAAGTTTTTGTTCACAATCATGAGGGCTGGATACTTTTTTTTTTAAAAAAAAAGCTGAAAGTTTCACATATTCAGATAACATAAGCTGTAACAAAAACCACTAAATATTGCGATAAAATCATGAGAGTTGGCAACACTAAAGTTGTGGCAGAACAATATTATTATCCTACTCTAAAACAGGGTTCCTACTGATACAGATCATTTATAACTTTTTGAAGTGGTCTTTTGTCAGAGATGTTTTGTAGTAACAATACAAACATATCCTCTTCTTTGTCCTGCCCACTCCTTTCCCCATTACCCATTAGGCTGGAGTGCTTTTTTCTTTGATGTTTTTGAGCCCCTTTCTCACTAGTGGCTAATATTGCCTTATCTACAACTAAGGCTTTCATCCCACAAAGATGTATACATGTGCTTAACTTTATATCTGTGAATAGTCCCATTGACTTCAACAGGACGTTGCACATACATATTTTCAGGATTGGAACCTAAGCGTTTTCTTAAAATCTCCACCTTTGCACAGTCACTTTTGTTGCTCCATAAGGCGTAGGACTGGTGGGTGTAGCATGTACAACAGCGGAATGGTCTAGATCTGCCCTGAGCAGGGTTAGAACTGACTGGTGAAAACACCTGTGCCCTGTTTATGCTAGCACTCCCACCTTTGCTGCCCTAGGGAACAAGAGTTGCTTTCAAACATTATTTGATCCTTAGATTATAAGGCTGACATTCTGCTCAGCACACCCAGAACTTTAAGTCATTGTATTACCACATTGCCTCAGCAGCTTTGCTGCTGCTAAACTGTGTGTCAGCCTGTCTGCCTTGCCAGCAAACTCCTTGAGACTCTGCCCGTCTAAACCTTGCCTTGCCGTAACAATCAGTGAACCCCAGTTCCCAAGTTCCTCAGAGACGTCTCCTTGCAGTATCCAGGCCCTCTTACTGTGATGCTGCCAGAAATTATTAAATTCGCTGCCTCTAAGGAGACAGAGCAGACATCAGTCTGTTAGGCTAGTTGAAGACTTACACTTCACTTTAATACACAGTACTGAGATGGTTTTGTCATAAACCAAGGATAAGTTTATTATTAAAGACCAGAGATGTAAATGATACTAAACAAGAACAAAAGAGACAGGCTATAAACAAAACACGCCCTCTGTGACTAAAACTTAATTTTAGCAAGTTACAATCTTTTGCCTGTACAGTTTTTTATTTATATCAAGTTACCAGCATCCAGACTACTATACCTCCAGACTAGGGGATTGGCTCAGAGATTGTGGTACCCTATGTCCCCTAGTCCTGGATCAGTAAAATGTCTTTTTGATCCCCTTATAAATTACCCAGAGTCCATTGAAGGCTTCCTGGGGTGCAATCCTGACCTCTGGTAAATTCTAAACTAAACTCCTTCCTCTGTTGCTCATAAGCTTGATTACTTCATTTACCTGATATATAAATGTATTTTCACTGTCCTCTGCCTATAATCAAGCCAGTCACGCAGGGGAGTCCACATTCCTATGACTATGGCAGGCTCAATATCTGCTCTGCCTCTCAAACACATTTTAAGAACATATTTCCAGCACCCACATATAACTTTTTGTACACAACCTGTATATACCTCATGCAATGACTTTTGGTGCCAGCATGTCACCAGTTTACATAAAACACCTTACAAGAAAGCCACCTTTTAGATATATATTATGACAATAGTGTGTTGTGGGTAGTGAGTGTGTCAGGCCTGATATGAGTTACACTATAGTGGGCCTTCTGCTAGTGGGCACTGAGGGGCTCTTAGGGTCACAAGGGACCATTGTGATCATCTAGTTTGACGACCTGCACAACACAGGCCATTGAATGACACTGAATTAATTCCTCTTTGAATTAGAGCAGGACTTTTCAAACTGGGGGTCATTATTACCTGGTTGTCACGAGCTGTCAGCCCTATGACCCAAATCTTCTTCAGAGTCACTGCTTTCCCATCCTGTAAGTATGGCTACATTCTTTGTTCCTAGAGGTATACATTTACATTTAGCCATATTAAAACACACAGTTTGGTTGCACCTAGTTTACCAAGTAATACAGATAGCTCTGTATTAGTGACCTAATTTGTGGTGTGTAGTCTCATTATTTCCCACAAGGCCCATTGACAGCAATTCCAGGCCCCATGGCAGAACAGTCAATGGGCCCGCACGCATGCACCAGCCACAAGGTCGCAGTCCGCCTGACATTTGGGCGGTGCTGCGCCTGTGTTGGCTGGTGCCCAGTGGCTGCTGGATGAGCTCTTCCAGCACAGCCAGGGCTTTCATATGCCCGTCCGGTAGGGTTGCCAACAGTCTAATCGTGCAAACTCAAATACTCTTGCCCCACCCCTTGTCCTGCCCCTTCCCTGAGACCACGCCACTGTCCTGCCCATTTTCCATGGCCCCGCCCCCTGCTCACTCCATCCCCCCTCCCTCTGTCGCTCGCTCTCCCCCACCCTCACTCACTTTCACCAGGCTGGGGCAGGGTCAGGGTGCAGTAGGGGGTGAGGGGTGCAGGTACTGGGAGGGAGTTTGGGTGCAGGAGGGGGTGCAGGGTTGGAGTTTGGATGCAGGAGGAGGTGTGGGGTTGGGCTTTGGAAGTGCGTTTGGGTGCGGGAGGGGATGTGGGTGCGGGCTCTGGGAGGGAGTTTGGGTGCAGGAGCGGTTCAGGGGGTCGGCGGTTACCTTGGGCAGCTCCCGAAAGTGACTGGTACACCGCTCTGGCTGCAGCGCTCCTAGGCGGAGGCCCATGAAGTCTCCGCACGCCGCTGCCTGCAGGTACTGCCCCCGCAGCTCCCATTGGCGGCAAATTTATTTGGGCATAAGCTTTTGTGAGCTAAAACCCACTTCATCAGACGCATGGAGTGAAAAATACAGTAAGCAGTATATATATTACAGCACATGAAAAGATGGGAGTTGCCTTACCAAGTGTGGGGTCAGTGCTAATGAGGCCAATTCAATTAAGGTGGAAGTGGCCTATTCTCAACAGTTGACAAGAAGGGGTGAATATCAACAGAGGGAAAATTACTTTTGTAGTGCTAACTAGGCCAGTGCAATCAAGGTGGACGTAGCCCATTCCCAACAGTTGACAAGAAGGTGTGAGTATCAACAGAGGGAAAATTACTTTTTGTAGTGACCTATCCACTCCCAGCCTTTATTCAGGCCTAATTTGATGGTGTCCAGTTTGCAAATTAATTCCAGTTCTGCAGTTTTTCATTGAAGTCTGTTTTTGAAGTTTTTTTGTTGAAGAATTGCCACTTTTAAGTCTGTTATTGAGTGTCCAGGGAGACTGAAGTGCTCTCCTACTGGTTTTTGAACGTTACAATTCTTGATGTCTGATTTGTGTCCATTTATTCTTTTGCATAGAGACTGTCCAGTTTGGCCAATGTACATGGCAGAGGGACACTGCTGGCACATGATGGCATATATCACATTGATAGATGCGCAGGTGAACGAGCCCCTGATGGTATGGCTGATGTGGTTAGACCCTATGATGGTGTCCCTTGAATAGATATGCAAAAAGAGTTGGCAACGGGGTTTGTTGCAGGGATTGGTTCCTGGGTTCGTGTTTTTGTTGTGTGGTGTGTAGTTGCCGGTGACTATTTGCTTCAGGTTGGGGGGCTGTCTGTAAGCGAGGACTGGCCTGTCTCCCAAGGTCTGTGAGAGTGAGGGATTGTCCTTCAGGATAAGTTGTAGATCCTTGATGATGCATTGGAGAGGTTTTAGTTGGGGGCTGTAGGCGATGGCTAATGGCGTTCTGTTATTTTCTTTGTTGGGCCTGTCCTGTAGTAGGTGACTTCTGGGTACCCTTCTAGCTCTGTTAATCTGTTTCTTCACTTCAGCAGGTGTGTACTGTAGTTTTAAGAACACTTCATAGAGCTCCTGTAGGTGTTTGTCTCTGTCTGAGGGATTGGAGCAAATGCGGTTGTATCTTAGAGATTGGCTGTAGACAGTGGATCATGTGATGTGGTCTGGATGAAAGCTGGAGGCATATAGGTAAGTATAGCAGTCAGTAGGTTTCTGGTACAGGGTGGTGTTTATGTGACCATCGCTTATTAGCACTGTAGTGTCCAGGAAGTGGATCTCTTGTATGGACTGGTCCAGGCTGAGGTTGATGGTGGGACGGAAATTGTTGAAATCCTGGTGGAATTCCTCAAGGGCCTCCTTCCATGGGTCCAGATGATGAAGCTGTCATCAACGTAGCACAAGTAGAGTAGGGGTGCTTGGGGATGAGAGCTGAGGAAGCGTTGTTCTAAGTCAGCCAGAAAAATGTTGGCATACTGTGGGGCCATGCGGGTACCCATAGCAGTGCCGCTGGTTTGAAGGTATAAATTGTCCCCAAATCTAAAATAGTTATGGGTGAGGACAAAATCACAAAGTTCAGCCACCAGGTTTGCTGTGACATTATCGGGGATACTGTTCCTGATGGCTTGTAGTCCATCTTTGTGTGGAATGTTGGTGTAGAGGGCTTCTACATCCATAGTGGCTAGGATGGTATTTTCTGGAAGATTACCAATGGATTGTAGTTTCCTCAGGAAGTCAGTGGTGTCTCGAAGATAGCTGGGAGTGCTTGTAGCATCGGGCCTGAGGAGAGAGTCCACATAGCCAGACAATCCTGCTGTCAGGGTGCCAATGCCTGAGATGATGGGGCATCCAGGATTCCCAGGTTTATGGATCTTGGGTAGCAGATGGAATACCCCTGGTCAGGGCTCTAGGGGTGTGTATGTGTAGATTTGTTCCTGTGCTTCTTCAAGGAGTTTCTTGAGCAGACAGTGCAGTTTCTTTTGGTAACCCTCAGCGGGATCAGAGGGTAATGGCCCGTGTCATGTCATGGTGTCACCTGTGTCATGGTGATTCTCCCTGTATAATTACATTTTGAGACCTGTTAGTTGGCCAGTTTTTAATCCATTTAATGTCTGCCGTGTTAATTTTTTATTGTTCTAGTTTTTTAATCAAAATATCGTACAATACCAAGTCAAATACCTTATGGAAATCTAAGTATATCACATCAACATTATTACCTTTGTCAACCAAGTTTGTAATTTCATAAAAAAATTATCAAGTTAGTTTGACAGGATCTATTTTCCAAAATGTTGATTGTGATTAATTATATTTCCCTCCTTTAATTCTTTATTAACTGAGTCCTCAGCTGTTCCATTATTTTGCCCAGTATTGATGTCAGGCCTATAATTAACCAAGTCTTCCTGTTTATCCTTTTAAAATATTGGCACCACATTAACTTTCCTTCAATCTTCAAGAACTTCCTCCATGTTCCAAGACTTATTGAAAATCAACATTAACAGTCCAGTGAGGTCTTGGAAGCAAGTTATCAGGACCTGTTCATTTTAAAATGTCTAATTTTAGTTCCTGCTGTCTAACATCTTTCTGAGTTACTACTGGAATAGGAAGTCTTTCATCATCATCATATGATACGATTACATCATTTGGATTTGTCCTAAATACAGCACTGAAGTATCTATTTAACACTTCTGCTTTTCTGATTATGGACAATTTTACCATTTCCATCTAATAATGGACTAATACTATCTAGCAGGTATACACTAGTATTTATTAAGTACTATTATTTAATTCTCTTCTCTGACCATTTGAAACAGACAAGGCTAGAAAATGATGTTTTTGGGTAAAGAAAGTAAAACCCACAGCAAAATGACCCCTCTCCTCCCCCATTTTATAGTGGCTAGAGCAGGGATGGGCAAACTATGGCCTGGGGGCCACATCTGGCCCTTCAGATGTTTTAATCCAGCCCTCCATCTTCCACCAGGGAGCGGGGGTCAGGGCTTGTCTGGCTCCATGCCGTAGCTCTGCACAGCTTCCAGAAGCAGTGGCATCTCCCCCACTCTGGCTCCCACGTGTAGGGGCAGCCAGGGGGCTCTGCACGCGGCCCCTGCCCCAAGTGCTGCCCCCGCAGCTCCCATTGGCCAGGAATCGCTGCTTGAGGTAAGCGCCACCTGGAGCCTTCACTCCTGACCCCCTCTTGCACCCCAACCCTCTGCCCTAGCCCTGATCTCCTCCTGCCTTCTGAGCCCTTCAGTCTCAGCCCAGAGCACCTTCCTGCACCCCCCAACCCCTCATCCTCAGCCCCATCCCAGAGCCTGCACCACCAGCTGGAGCCCTCACCCACCCTTGCACCCCAACCCCTGCCCCAGTCCCGAGCCCCTTCCCACACCCTGAAGTCCTAATTTCTGGCCCCACCCCAGAGCCTCACCCCAACCCCCAGTTTCATGAGCATTCATGGCCTGCCATACAATTTCCATACCCAGATGTGGCCCTTGGGCCAAAAAGTTTGCCCACACTTGGACTAGAGTTTGCACAGCACACAGCAATTTCTTGCCCACCGTAATCGTGGAAACAGACTGTAAGCAAGGCCACATGTACTCCACAGTAACCATGACCTAAACTTTGCAGCAAGACCCCAGTATTCTTTGGCACTCCAGAGCAGTAGACTCTGCTGCAGCTTCAGCAAAATTCAAAAACTCGGATTTGTAGCAAATGTGAAAATGAGTAATACACTCACTACAGTATCCCTGTATCTCACTATTACATTCATTTCTTTTATGCTGTCTTTACATTTTTAATTTTTGTCATGCTGAACATTGCAGAGCTGCACTGCAAAGTTGGCAGACGGAAGCAGAAGGTGGGTGGGGTGACTGGGTTGGGACTTTGGCACTCGGGGAAGTGTAGAAGACAACTGTTGGCTTGGAAAAGGGGATATTAGCTGGATCTTAAAATGGTCAGCTTGAAATGGTTAACAATCAAATTGACACTGCGTATGATTCTCTGACTGCATAACCAGATGGGGGCAACACACCTTCTGGGAGCGGGAGCTATTGTTTCTGGTGTCTGCAGACTCAGGCAGCTAGCGCTGCTCTGTTCCCAGAGGGCTCTCATTGGGAAGGTTATCCTCACACCACAGAATATCAGGGTTGGAAGGGACCTCAGGAGGTCATCTAGTCCAATCCCCGGCTCAAAGCGGGACCAGTTCCCAAGTTTTTTCCCCCAGATCCCTAAATGGCTCCCTCAAGGACTGAGCTCACAACCCAGGGTTTAGCAGGCCAAGGCTCAAACCACTGAACTAGCCCTCTCCCCCACAAAGCCCCATTCTGCAGCAGGTTCGGGGGCTGCAGAAGAGCAGGACGCATGGGCCACCAACCCTGTCCCGCCCCTGGGGACAGCCTGCAGCGACATCCTCCCCCTCCCCGGGGGGGGAGAGACAGACAGAGCCGAGCCCGGGGGACGGGGAGGCAGCAGCACAGGGGCTGTCAGGCGATGCTGTTGCAGCCGCCCCGGGCCAGGGAGCGACCGGGGCTCCGAGGCTGCGCCTGGAAGCTCCCTGCAGCGGGTGAGGCCGGGCTCGCCCGACGGAGGGGCGGGGCTGGCTGTGGCCGACGCCCAGGGCTTGCGGCCCGGCTCGCCAGGCTCCTCCTCGCTCCGCCCGATTGGGCCTTTCGAACGGCGCGGGCGGGCGGAGGCGAATGAATCCGGGCAGGGAGTTGCGGGATGCCCCGGCTGCAAGGGCTCTGCCTGTGTCCGCAGCGTGCCAGGCCGCTGCACGGGGGGAGCGTGAGTTCTGCAGCCGCCGTCTGTGAGTACTTCCCCCCCAGCGCGGCACACGGGGACCACGCCGTATCCGAGGCGCGGTGTCCCGAGGAGCAGCCCGGAGGTCAGCTGTCGCCCCCACACGCTCGCTCTGGGGGTGAGGGAGGGGGATGCACTCGGCGAATTTGTAAAGCTGGGGCTGTGTACAAGCGTCTCTCCTTCTGGGGCGTGGGGGATGATTTATTTTAGTGCGGCGCAAAAAGAGCATGAAGGATGCTCTTGGTGTGTGAGTTGCAGTGCGATAGACAATCTCTGAGCACTGTCTGACATCTGCCCTGCAGCCAAACTGCCGCAGCAGCAGGATCTTGTGACAGCTCTCCTGGAACAGGTCTCCTCTTTCCATGAGGAATCTTACTGGCATTGAAAATAAAACTAACCTTCCGAATAAGTTGCTACTAACAATGATGATGATCATTATCATCCGGATTTGGAGATAATGTGACTTGAAACCTGTTCTAACTCAGTCTGTAAGCATTCTTGGTTTGATCAATACACCCTTCAGTTCCTGTTGCTAGAGATCTTTGCCTCTCCCTCTGGCAGTGGAAAGAGACCTACACCTCTTGAAGTACAATATAAAGAGCTACATGAGATGAAGTGCACTTTTGAGCTGACTGGGGTTGTTCATAATCAATATCAAGTACTTGAAAGTCAGGCAAAGGAAAAGCTAGAGGAATCATTTTAACTGTAACTTGCCAATTTTAACCATATGGTATATTAAGGTGTAATTTTAGAGAATGGTTATGCTGTTTAATATACATATAAGAAATATTTTTTCAGTTTATATGTTGTATCTAGCATAAATCTCAGTTTGCGGTAAGAGGAAATTACCATGGGAACTTTTCCATTTCTTGATTTTTGAATGTTTAAAATTACAATTGTAATGTTTTGTTAACGTCTTTGTATTTTGTAGGTTTGTGCTGGAGGACATTTTATAAAACACTAGTCTCTCTCTGAAAGTATATACAACTCTAGAATGAAATGACAGCACCGCACCACACCACAAAACTATGAAACTTAAATAATGCATATTTGTATTGCCTTCAAGGGGACTATATTTGGATCTGAGGGCAAGTGAAGGCAGCTCACTTCGCCAGATCATAAGAATGGCCATTCTGGGTCAGACCAATGGTCCATCTAGCCCAGTATTCTGTCTTCCGTCAGTGGTTGGGGCCTCATAATCCAGAGGGAATGAAGTAGAACAGGGCTATTTTTCAGTGATTCATCCGCTGGCAATCAGAGGCTTAAGGACACCCAAGAGAATGGAGGTGCGTCCCTGACTAATAATCATTGATGGATCTCCATGAATTTATCTAATTCTTTTTTGAATCCACTTTTACTTTTGGCCTTCACAGTATCCCTTGGCAATGAGTTCCACAGGTTGACTGTGCCTTGTGTAAAGAAGAAGTACTTCCTTTTGTTCGTTTTAAACCTGCTACCTAATAATTTCCTTGGGTGACCTCTAGTTCATGTGTTATGTGAAGGGGTAAATAACACTTCCTTATTCATTTTCTCCACACCATTCATGTTTTTATAGACGTATGTCGTGTTTCTCCCACCCCCCTCCCCCCCCGGTCGTCTCTTTTCTAAAATGAACAGTCCAAGTCTTTTTAATCTCTCCTCGTATGGAAGCTGCTCTGTACCCCTAGTCATTTTTGTTGCCCTTCTCTGTACTTTTGTCAATTCTAATATATCTTTTTTTGAGATGGGGAGACCAGGGCTGCCTTCAGTATTCAAGATGTAGGCATACCATGGATTTATATCGCGGCATGATGATATTTACTGTTTTATTTTCTGTCCCTTTCCTAATGGTTCCTCATTCAGTTGGCTTTTTTGACCACTGCTGCACATTGAGCGAATGTTTTCAGAGAACTCTCCACAATTACTCCAAGAGCTCTTTCTTGAGTGGTAATTACTAATATAAACCCCATCATTTTGTATGTATAGTTGAGATTATGTTTTCCAAAGTGATTTACTTTGGATTTATCAACACTGAATTTCATCTGCCATTTTGTTGCTAGTCATCCAGTTTTGTGAGATCTCTTTGTAACTCTTCACAGTCTGTTTTGGACTTAACCATCTTGAGTAATTTTGTACCATCTACACACTTTGCTACCTCATGGTTCACCCCTTTTTCCAGATAATTTATTAATATGTTGAACAGTACTGGACCCGGTGCAGATCCTTGGGGGACCCCGCTAGTTAACTCTCCCCATTGTGAAAAACTGATCATTTATTCTTACTCTGTGTTTCCTTCTTTTAACCAACTACTGAACCATGCAAGGACCTTCCCTCTTGTCCCATGGCTGCTTATTTTACATAAGAGCCTTTGGTAAGGGACCTTGTCAAAGGCTTTCTGAAAGTCCAAATACACTAGATCACCCATGTCCATATATATGTTAACCTCCTCAAAGAACTCTAATAGATTTGAGGCATGATCTCTGTTTACAAAAGCCATGTTGACTCTTCCCAAACATATCATGTTCATCTATGTGTCTGGTTGAAACAAAATGATCAATCTGCCTGGTTCTGAAGTTAGACTTACCAGCCTGTAATTGCTAGGTTCACCTCTGGGGCCTTTTTAAAAAAATTGGTGTTACATTAGCTATCCTTCAGTCATCCTGTACAGAGGCTGATTTAAGTGATAGGTTACATACCATAGTTCGTAGTGCTGCAATTTCATATCTGAGTACCATTAGAACTCTCTTGGGTGAATGCCATCTGGTCCTGGTGACTTATTGCTATTGTTTAATTTATCAATTTGTTTCAAAACCTCCTCTATAGACAGCTCAGTCTGGGACAATTCCTCAGATTTGTCTTTTTTAAAAAGAATGGCTCAGGTGTGGGAATCTCCCTCACATCCTCTGGAGTGAAGACTGATGCGAAGGTTTCATTTAGGCTGTGTACACAACTTATTTAAGCTACGTTGTGCAGGGGTGTGAATAAGCCAACCCATGAGTGACATAAATTGCGCTGACCTAAGCGCCAGTGTGGACAGCACTATGTCAGTGGGAGAGCTCCTGCCTCTGCTGGAATAATTAAGTCTATGGGAGAGCTCTCTCCCATTGGCTTAGAGCATCTGCACCAATGAAGCTGTGCCACTGTAAACTCTGCGCAATGTAAGCCATAGCTTCTCCGCAGTGGCCTTATCTATCTTCAGTGCTCCTTTTGCACCTTGATCGTCCAGTGGCCCCACTGATAGTTTGACAGGCTTTCTGCTTCTGATGTACTTTAAAAAATATCTACAGTTAGGTTTTGTGTCTTTTGCTAGTTCCTCTTCAAATTCTTTTTTGGCCTGTCTAATTACACTTTTACATTTGACTTGCCAGAGTTTGTTGTTTTCTATTTTCCTAGGCAGAATCTGACTTCCGGTTTTTAAATGATGCCTTTTTGCCTCTAAGTGCCTCTTTTACCCTGTTGCTTAGCCATGGTGGCATGTTTCTGGTCCACTTACTGTTTTTAATTTGGGGTAAAAAATTTAATTTGAGCCTCTACTATGCTGTTTTTAAAAAGTTTCCATGCAAATTGCAGGCATGTCACTCTTGTGACGATTCCTTTTAATTTCTGTTTAACTAGCTTCCTCATTTTTGTAGTTCAGTATTACTGTGGCAGTCTTATTTGGTATTTCTCTCCCCCCGCTCGGGCTCCCCATCTCCCGATGTTAAATTTAATTACATTATGGTCACTATTGCTGAGCAGGTCAGCTATATTCACCTCAGGGCCTTTAATCATCAAACTTGGATAAAGCAGGCTCCCGGAACCACAGGTTCAAATCCAATCAGGTCAACACTGCCCTTCCGAAGTGGATCCTGTAAGATGAGTGCCACGGGGATCTTTTGGAAGACATCTTTAAAATCAGGGTGCAGTGTTCTCTACCTGGACCCTTGATCCCAGTACTGATTTTATAGGAATGTGGTTTGTGCAAATGTCCTTGGCTAAAATTCCCATTCCTGTTGTTCAGTGTGCTGAAAAATGGTGGGCTGCATTTTACCTTGTAAAACATTTTGGCATCTTTTGGGATACAGAAACTATATAAATGTAAAGTATTATGTACCTTTGGACTTTAAGGCATAGATTTATACATCTGAAATCTTACTAGTGTTGTGTAAGGATTTTCAAAGTAAAACACAGGCAGGTTTTCCATATTATAATTTGTCCTGCTCCTGCCAGGGGTCTTTTAAAACCTTTTACTTGGTTCCTGACTATAGTCATGTAACAGGAGGGCCAGGCTTTGCCTACCCAAAGAGCAACATGCTGAGACTTTTAGGGCTGCACTCCGAGTTCCTGCCTTGCTGGGTAAAAAGGGTGTTTTTTATCAGTCAGTTAGCTTACCGTGATTGAAAAGCACTATTGAGATGTGCTGTTGAGGTGCCTTTTCCTCACTGCTAAAAAAGGTGCGCATTTTACCTTGAGGTAACTAACGTGCATGAACTTTTCTGAGGTGGAGCGACAGTGAAGTCCAGGCACTCCAGTTTTGCCGTGAGGTAAGCTCCCTGACGTCAACCCGTGGAGGGGCTATAGAGCTGTTTACTTCAGGATAGCTCATGTGCATTAGTTACCCGGAGGTAAAAAACACTTTTTTAGCAGTGAAGTCCAGGCCAAACGTATCTGAAACCATGTTAGCTGGCTCTGGCCATGTTGTAGCCACGGGACCCCCCAGGCTACACCCATTCTTATCAAGTGAACCAGTTACACCTTTGCTGTAAAGATGCTGCTTGCTGAGCTGACATGTTGCAGCAGGAAATGCTCCTTGACTTGAGTGAACTTCTCTGTCATGCAGGGACTTGTATGAGTTCAGGAGCCTCACCTCTGTATTAAAGTTGGGAGTTGCAGAATGCTGTATACTCCATTGTTTAGGGCTCCAGAAAGGGACTCCCTAAGGAGCACGGTTGCTATACACCCTGATGAAAAGATAGGTGGTTGCCAAGGTGTTTGAGCCCTGGTGACTAATTTGGTTCTTTCTCTATTCCATGCCTTTGAGGCCTTCCCCCGCCCCAGGAAATCAATTTGAAAGTAAGCAGAAGTTTTGTTTCCTATGATGTATTTGGAAGGCTATAGTTGCTGTAGTAAAATATATAGTAGCACGCTCTAGGCATCACATCTGTTCTGATACATTTAAGAACCTAACATACAAAACAAAATTGTCAGTATGTATAATGAAGATATCCTGGATATATTAAATCTACACCAACTGACATTATGAAGGGAAAGAAGCTGTGTTTTTTATTTAAAAATGAACATATTTTTTAGGGATGTGGGTTCCAACAATACTGTCAGAACTAATATAAAACTTCCATCAATTTCAGAATGGTCTGTTTCTGACTGTCTTGGGGGTTGCAATCTTCCATCCCAGCATGCTTTATATTTAAATCTTCAACCTATATTTAGAGAGAGACAGTCTTACATACAAACATTTTGTAATGAGTTTATAAATGGCTTTGGCTTCCACATCCATCTAAATTAGTGGCTACCTCCTTTATAGTTCAGATGCCAATAACTGTTGAGTTGACTTTTTTATTGTATTGCTCAGTGTCTGAACTGCTTATGGGTCACTCTAATTACAGCATATGTAACTTTGGACAGATTTGTAAATTTGCATTACAGAATAGCTTGTATCTAATTTAGCATCTTTTTGCAACATAATGACTTATAGGGCCAATGAGTATGAACTACCCATCTTATTTAATGCATCTAATAGATTGACATTTAAAACAATGCACTAATGGCTTGTCTTTATTGCATTGTTAGCTTGACCTGTAACTTGAGTTTTTCCCCTAACTCCTGTCCACATACAAATCTCTAGCTCAAGTTAAGTGATGCTTTAAGCTTAAGCTAACTGGCTTGACAGGGAGGTGGGCTGAAGGTCAAGCGCTGCTAACTGGAGTTTATAATGCAGTGGGGTTGCAGCAGCTCAAGGTACAACAACTCATAGTTTTGCTGATCCAGTCACTCTGACTTGCCAATCATGCTCGCTTGAGGTAGCTGGCTTGAGTGTAGTAACTTGAGTTAACTGTTACAGCGCAGACAAACCCCAAGATGCACCTCCTGAGTTCTTATTCATTTTTGCAGTAAATGCTTTGGTTTAGGGTGACCAGATAGCAACTGTGAAAAAACAGGACAGGGGTTTGGGAGTAATAGGCGCCTATATAAGAAAAAGTCCCAACAAATGGGACTGTCCCTTTAAAAAATGGGACAGCTGGTCACCCTACTTTGGTTCATATAGACTGGGATCCCTGTGGTTCTGTTTCCTGGATCTGCTGTACACCAGGTGGCGGCACTGTGGGGTGTAGAGAGCAAGTGAACCACCTTACGAGGGCATGTCGAAAGTGTGTGTGTGTGGGGGGGGGAGTTTGCGTGGGCCATTGAGGCCTGTGCAGGGGTTGTGCCCCAAGCCATACCATCTTCCTGAGATACACTGACAGCTGTGTGATCCAGCACCCTCCCCTACCCTCCACTTAGCTCCATCACCCTGGCCTCCCTGGCTTACCTCTGAGCCTCCAGTTACTGCCAGCTCCTGCCTCCGTTAATGAATCAATTAATGCCTGGTCTGCACCCCACAACAAATCAGCCTAGCTGGGCCCCTCCAACAATAAATTAATGCTTCTCCCCCACAGTTAGTTCTGTACAGACTCCTCTGCTGGGGTGGCAGGAGTGGTGACAGAAATCCCCTGTCCTTCCAATGCACACACAGTTCCCCAGCCTGGGGTGATGGTGACAGGAGCCCACACACATGCTGGGCTGGGATGGTTGTGCCCACTGCTTTGGAGGGGGAGGGGATGAAACCCTGCCTCTGCTCTCTCCTTCAGGGGGTGAAGGTGGGATGCAGCTCTTCAGGTCAACTTACTCTTCATAGTGGCAGCTGACTCATCATCTGAACCACAGTGGCAGGACTGGAGCCACTTCTGCAGATTTATTGACTGTCTTGGTTACAGTGTTCTCATTCTGAAGGCTTCCGCTATAAAAACCAGCACTAGAGACTTAATCCTTTTTAAAAAGAAGGCAACTTGTTTAGAATGGAAGATGGCAATTGCCTACCATAGATTCCTACTTGCCCTGGGGGAGTAGATTTTTCAAGCCCTGGTTGTGATAGTTAAGACTGCTGATACCTATACTAAAAAGCAATTACACTTCACAGTGTTATAGTGGAGTGTTTGGTTTAACGTGAGAAATTTCTATGTCTGGAAATTAACAAGCTTCCAGCAGCAGCAGCCTTAATTCTGACACTCACCCATCTCATATTCCAAAGAACTCCAATATCCTGGGGGGAGAAGACTTGTCTGTTAACCCACTTACTAGTTATGAATCAACTCCCCTGTGGACCACAGCATCTCACATATCTCTACACACTGGCCACCTGAGACCCGGTCCCATACCCACCAGCCCATTAGGGGCTATACATTCCAATTCCCCCATTCGCCTTCCCTGTATTAGACCAAGGGCCAATCCACCTGACACCAGCCAACACCCATCTTTTACCATAACTGCTATACCTGTATGGGCTGTGGTAACCTACATTCCTCAAAATTATGAACTCCACATCTGCCTGTAACTGATGGTTTGAGAGAGAATTTAAATTAGCAGTCTGTAATCCTAGTCTGAGTCCTTTTGGGGACACGAAAAATGTATCCTTGCTATGATTATTCAGATGTTTACTGTGTAAATGCAGAGTGTTAGCTTCTTAGAGAGCCCTCCCATGACAACTAAGATTGCAAAATAACTTGCGTAAAAAGAAGTGCATGAAGTTCCAGGGTCACAATTTTTCCTCAATCCCTTTATTTGTTTATGTATTTAAAAAAGACCAGTTTTGTTTCGCATTCCCCAAAAGTGCAGATGCTGAACATTCTTGTAATAGCTGCTTTGTGAATATTTTACTGTGCTCTTGTTTTGAGCACTCCCTGTGAATTAGGCCACCTTTTGTTCTTCTATTGGCAGTTACCATATTAAGGCTCTTGTTTGATTATGTGGGGCTCCTTATTTTAATGAGAGCAGCTTTTCTACTGGCTGTTCCATCCATATATATATATATATTTTTTTTTAAACAGTCAATGAAGCCTCTTACTGGGGCTCTCTCTTGGGACAAAGGATTTCTTATGCTAAAGGAAAATATATGCCCCTGGACTAAGTCATGGGAAGCATAACATGCTCATTTGTAATGCCTGCTATGTACCCTGCCCTTTTCTTCTAATGTGTGGAGAGGAAAATGACCGGGAGAGGACAATCCCACTATTTATTTTGTTTTCCTGCAAATAAAAAGGTGATGTAACTCTTGCATGTTCAGATATAACCAACTCAGGGCATCTTTAGTAAATCTTTAATTGATCAGCATGACAAGTCTGATACAAAGAAAAAAACTTCTGTCTGAAAACAAACTGATTTCACAGTAGGTGTAACTGCATGGTCTTAAGGTATGTTTTGTAAAGTTTTATTAAAATATGTTGTAGTGGGTGGAATACAAAGGCCAAGGTAATGGGGAGAAAAGATGGGAAAGAAACAACACAAACTCTTCTTAGGAAATGGAAATACTTCGGTCTGTAGTAAAATTTACAGTTTAGAGAAAGCTAAAGACTTGTGTTACAAATGTAAGTTTACGTTTCTCTTTGACTTTACACACACACACACGCAGTCAGAACATCACAAATGTGCTTTAATCCCACTCTGGCTGTGCGGTGACTCTAGAACTTTTTTCCTGTTGTCATCAAGCAGGTTTTTCTTTTTCTTTTTTTAAAGAAATGTCTGACAGATGTCTTTTTCTAACATGTGGTATTTACTCCAGAGTGATTGACAAATTATGAAAGATAAATGTATATTTCAGAGTTCATGCAACAATTATGTTGGGCATTCCTGTATCATATGTATGAAAGACATTCTGAATTTTTTTTCCTTTCAGTTTTATTAAGTGCATGTGTGATTTAATTTAATTATTTTGCTACATGAAATAGAATTACACCATATAGGATATGGCATTCTTTGGAAAGGACATTGGGGTAGGGGTTATCTTGTTCTGTGTTTGTACAGCGCCTTTCATAAGGGGGTCCTTGTTCAGGATTGGGGCTCTTAGGCCCTACCACAGTTCAAATATTATATAATAAAAACATTTTGCTTTTGTCTTTCTGTGTGAATTTTGACTTCTCCTTTTTATTCCATGTGAATAAACGAATTTTTATAAATCACTTCCTTTTCCATACATAATATTTTACTTTAAAGACTGAGAGAACCTTAACACATGATTTTCTGCAGTTATGCTGTTTGTGATATATAGGAATGGACTCCAACAACCTTAACTTCAAGATAAGGTTTTTTGGGTACATGTTGGATAACTGATGTAATAGCACACTTGGAATTTTTTTCCTCTTCTACAAGTCGGAGAGCTTTGACACCTTCTTGGAAGCACGTGAACCGTTTCAAATCCTATTTATAGCTAAATAGAAGTGAAGAAACTTGCCATTTTGTCCTGTAATATTTACTGTTTTCTGACGGTGTAGAGTAGTAAAATATCAGGTCAAGATTGTAACTGTGTTAAGAGAGTCAATCTGACCATTTTCACCCAATAGTTTTTTAACTTTTATATGAAATTAGAAGTTATTCCATTAAAAATAATTTGCTGGGTTTTTTTTTTTTCGTCTCTTCCTCCCTCCCGCCCCCATTTCCAGGGAAAGACTCTCGTATAAATACAGATGACCATGCAGCATTCAGTTCAGGTAAATGACATTAATAATAAAAATGCTTGATATTTCTTATGGCACCTTTTCTTTATGCAAGGATCACAGGGCACTTTGCAAACAAATTACTGCAAGGCTCACAATTGTTCCTGTGAGAACTTTACCATCCCCATTTTACAGGTGGGAAAATGTAGTCACAGAGGTTAACTGACTTGCCTTAGGTCACACAGGGAGTCAGTGGCAGGACTGATATAACCCAGACGTTCTGGAGCCTAGCCTTCTGTTTCAACTGCTAGATCACACCACTTCTCCTTGAGTGTTGTTATCCAAGAGCCTTTCTAAGGCAAAGTAAGAGACTAAATCAAACACAATTATTCCTAACATATAGTGACTTTATTTGTGTAACTATTAATATTTAGATTTTGCAAAGTGATTAATTCTATAAGAGAATATATAGTCAGTCCATCCACAAGTTAAAAAGTCTGGTGGGATCAACTGGCTAATCCTGGATGAACTCAATCAACAATTAGTTGTGTGTCTGGACTAGGTTATCGGGGTGATGGGATGGTGAGGGAATGAAATTTTGTGGGGTGAATGAGATCCTCTGAGAGGAAGGGGTTTTGATTTGTTTTTCTTCATCATTTTTTCTTCATCCCCATTATTCTCCTTGACTCCCGAAGCTAACCCTTAATAATGTTACTGATAGACATTTCCCTCTCTCATGGGTTTTTCCTTTCTTTAAATTCTACAAGGAATTTCCCAATGGAAGTTTGCCAGGAATCATGGGATGAATTACTCCCAGTTTACCCTTCTGTCCCCTTATCTCACAGGGTCATATTCCAATGATATATCTGTGGAAGGATTTCTATATAGAAGGTTTCAGAGTAACAGCCGTGTTAGTCTGTATTCGCAAAAAGAAAAGGAGTCCTTGTGGCACCTTAGAGACTAACCAATTTATTTGAGCATGAGCTTTCGTGAGCTACAGCTCACTTCATCAGATGCATACTGTGGAAACTGCAGCAGACTTTATATATACACAGAGAATATGAAACAATACCTCCTCCCACCCCACTGTCCTGCTGGTAATAGCTTATCTAAAGTGAGCAACAGGTTAGGCCATTTCCAGCACAAATCCAGGTTTTCTCACCCTCCACCCCCCACACAAATTCACTCTCCTGCTGGTGATAGCCCATCCAAAGTGACAACTCTTTACACAATGTGCATGATAATGAAGTTAGGCCATTTCCTGCACAAATCCAGGTGTGGAGAAGGTGTGAAGGTGTGAGAGGAAGAACTTGAATTTTTCCTTTCTCATTGTCTCCTATTATTCAGACTTTTTTCTGCTTTACTCTGTGGTGAAGTCCTTCCTCGCTGCTTCTCTCCCTCTCCCAGTACCCAAACTGTCCTAAAGAACTTGCAGTTCAATATAATGTTTTCCTCTCAGGTACTCCAGTGGAACTCCATTGAAAACAGTGGAGTTAAAGGCACAGATTAATACAATTCAGAACAAATTTTCATCTGCCCCAGTTTCTCTGTTATGTTTTGTTTTCTTGACAGTCACTGGGCACTGCAGGTAAAGTTTCTGCAAGGCTGGCTTTTATATATCATGTCAGAATTTCTTATTTCTTTGCTAACATGAGACAGGTGTTGACACAGGGAAAAAATACAATTAGAAGACTTGGACTGATATCCTTTTTTTATTGATGCTATGGTATATTGAGCAAATTAAGTCTTCCTTCCTGCCCCATAGTGAGGAAAACATTTTCAGTGCCCCTGCACATTGCTTTAGAATGGTTGAATACAAGAGGTGAAGACTAGTGTCTAAAAAGTGTGTGTTCCTGTATTAAACAAGTCTGAACAGTAACACATTTTCTATTTTCAGAGTGGTAGCCGTGTTAGTCTGTATCATCAAAAACAACGAGGTGTTCTTGTGGCACCTTAGAGACTAACAAATTTATCTGGGCATAAACTTTTATGGGCTAGAACCCAC
Organism: Eretmochelys imbricata; assembly: GCF_965152235.1. Classification (NCBI taxonomy): domain Eukaryota; kingdom Metazoa; phylum Chordata; order Testudines; family Cheloniidae; genus Eretmochelys; species Eretmochelys imbricata. The sequence continues at coordinate 273,361,154 of NC_135572.1, read as the reverse complement.
TTCATCAGATGCATGGAGTGGAAAATACAGGAGCAGGTATAAATACATGAAAAGATGGGAGTTGCCTTACCAAGTGTGAGGTCAGTCTAATGAGGCAATTAAATTAACAGCAGGATACCAAAGGAGGAAAAATAATTTTTATAGTGATTAATGAGAGTGGCCCATTTCAAACAGTTGACAAGAAGGTGTGAGTAACAGTAGGGAGAAATTAATATGGGGGAAATTAGGTTTCTACATTTTCTACTGTAGCATAAGAATTTTAATGTTCTTTTTTCCCCCTAAACAAAAACCTCCTGTGAAATCTTTGATCAAAGAGAGAGAGACCAGCAGCAAATTTGGTTTTAGGCTGTAGATTTGTCTTTTTATATTGTGGATTCTGCCCAATACTAACTTTCTTACAAGTTTTATGAATTAATTCTTTATTTATAAGGCAGTTTAAAAAATAGACCTTTTTTGGGAGAGAAATTTTTCTTATATAACTCAGAGGGACAACTGTAAATCATAGTGATGTGGTAGCATCTGAACTTAGGAATGAAGATTGAAAGCTGCAATAGATTTTTGCAGGGTTGATGAGTGGCTTAAAAAAAATCAAAATTAGATCTCTTATGTCATTACTTGATTATTGTTTGTGTGAGGAAATTATCAGATTCCATTACTGGAGGTTGCAACTATTAGAGCCATTTGTTTTAACTTACTGAAATCTTGTTTAGGTGTGGTTTGGAGATGATATTCCTCTAACTCCACGAAGCCCTCTGACTCCCAGACATGGCCCGGGCTTGGCAGATGTTTGCCTATATGATCAGTGGATATCTGTGCGGCATGAAGCAACTCTGGTGCCTATGCAGGAAGATCTATCAATCTGGCTATCTGGATTACTGGGTAATGCTAAAATACATCATTGTCTAATGAATTTGAAAGATCCATTATCCTGGCCAGTGTTGACCTTTCATATTCATAAATTTGCTAAGAGCGAGTGAATGTGACTGGGCTTGCATAATAAGGAAAACTGAATTAAAATGCATGTTCCAGTTTCAGATTTTATGAGCAGATAACTGTCGATGCCAGCTTAATACCTCTTATTTATATTTCCTGTTCAATGACTGGTCTGTCTGTAGTCTAGTTAAATAATGCATATTTTGTTTGATTTTTATCTGTGTTTTAATAGAAATAGTTTATAATTAAATTGTTTATTTACCTATAAAACGCATGCCAATTCTCTTTTTACAATCCAAAGTTATAGGGTATAACTAACACAGGCTGAAACAGTGGTTGTTGAGAAGGGGGAAACACAGTACAAATACTAATTTAGAGATGTATCTCTATTTTTTAGATTTAATAAAAGCTTATATTTATATTACTTCAGTGGCAGTTGATTTTTATGGTGAATATGTAAGGTAGCAGAAATTTTAAAGTTTATGCCATTCATCAGTTGTTTTAGTTGAATGGAATAAAAACTGGTACTCAAAATACTGATGATTTCACTTCTATTGTAGACTACAGCCCAACTTTGTGTCTTTTTAATAGTGGAATGCCATGTCTGAGTTGTCTGCATATAGTTTGTGTTAGCTTGCCGCCTTCTGGAATAATTCTAACATTTTCCAGTTTTTGTTTTCAGGGGTAGACGTTACAGCGGAACGGTTGCTGGAAGAGCTTGATAATGGCGTACTACTCTGCCAGTTGGTTGGTGTCCTTCAAAGTACAATTAAAAAATGCTGTAGCTCAAAGGACTTAAGGGTGAGCCATCTGACTAGTACAGTAATTGATAAACTTCATCACTTTATGAGCAACCAATTTTTATCTGCATTTAACAAATTTGCATTCTGTGTGCATTGTACTTGGAAATAAGAAACACGATGTCTTTTTTTATATTTGTACTCTGTGTTGTAGAAGCTGACAGGAAGGCCTACATTTTTAACTATAGCTAAATATATCAAGGCTACATATCAGTAACTAACTGCTAAAATTCTTCTCGAGGGAGGTGTTTGATAGTAAAAAGGGAGCAACTTTCACAGAGCACCATGTTGTATATTTATAAGTAGGGTCCTACCAAGTTCACTGTCCATTTTGGTAAATTTCATGGTCATAGCATTTTAAAAATCTTGAATTTCACAGTTTCAGATATTTGAATTTAAAATTCAAATAAGGCAGAATTTAAAACCTTGGGGAAGGTTGCCAGGCTATTGTATGGGGGGTTATGGTATTGCCACCCTTATTTCTGTGCTGCCTTCAGAGCTGGGAAGCCGGAGAGTGGCAGCTGCTGGCCAGGCACCCAGCTCTGAAGGCAATGCTACCATCAGCAGCAGCGCAGAAGTAAGGGTGGCGATACCATACCATGTCACCCTTCCTTCTGCACTGCTGCTGGCCGCAGTGCTGCATTCTGAGCTGGGTGCCTGGCCAGCAGCCACCCCTCTCCGGCTGCCCAGCTCTGAAGGCAGCATGGCAATACCATGACCCCCCTACGGCAGGCAGATTTCGCGGGGGGAGACCAGATTTCACGGTCCCTGACACGTTTTTCATGGCTGTGAATTTGGTAGGGCCCTATTGATAAGGGGCACCCATGAATGTTGCAGATCATCATTGGCTGTGAAAGGAAGAGAGAAGATGTCTCACCTATATCCCCAAAGTTAATAAACTGCTTTAGAAAAAACTGAAAGCAAGCCACTACTTTCTAAAGGAAACTCTACCCTCTTTCTCCCTCCGTACCACACCCATCTGCTTACGGAAGGGCTTGAAAAGTGCTTGAATGTGACAGCCAGTGCAGTTTCACTATATTCTGGGGGGATGGGGTGAAAAGGATTGTCGTCCATGTCGCTAGTCAACACCCTCTGTGCACTCTAGAGATGTGCTCTAAGAGCAATCCTTTTGCCGCATTGTACAGGGAGTTTGAGGGTGCAGCCAGTGGAACCACGACTACGTAGAGCCACCACCTAAACTTCCCCAGGTGCTGTGAGCTGGTGGAGGTCAGTGGTAGAGACCTGCTTCCAGAGAGGCCACACTACTGCATCCCAGGATGCAGAGCTGCAGTGGAAGATTTCTTTTCCCCCGCCGTAATTCTTGACTTCAACAGAATAACCATACCCACGCTGTCGTCTTAGACTGTGCACAAGAATGACGACTTGCTCCTTGAAGGCCTATATTTGACCTGGCTGTAGCTAGCCATCAAATGGGGAAAGCTTCATCTGCATTCCAGATATGCATGTAGGTTACATCAGCTATTAAAAAATAATAAAATAGTTATTAGCCAGCCACCATTGTTGTACTTTAAATTTGATATTCTTATTTGATCTTACGAAAATGTGTTTCAAAATGTCATCTATGTATCTGTGCACACAGCATATGTACATTAATTTTTGAAATACTTTTTGCCAGAATTTTCCTATGAGACGTGTTCCATGTAAGAAGAATGCACCATCAGGATCCTTCTTTGCTAGAGATAATACAGCCAACTTCCTGAACTGGTGTAGGTGTATTGGAGTTGATGAGACTTATCTCTTTGAATCTGAAGGGTTAGGTAATTATCTCTTTTTGTAAAGTTATTTTGGGGGCATAGAACTCTCCATGGACCCTCTCCTGACCCTTACTGTGACACTTTCTTGGGGTGCCCAGGATTGTGACTCACCCCTCTGCCTCAGCTGTAGAGAGAGAGTTGCTGGTGCTAAACTGTGTATCAGTTCCCCGACAGGTTTCAGAGTAGCAGCCGTGTTAGTCTGTATTCGCAAAAAGAAAAGGAGGACTTGTGGCACCTTGGAGACTAACCAATTTATTTGAGCATAAGCTTTCGTGAGCTACAGCTCACTTCATCGGATGCATTCAGTGGAAAATACAGTGAGGAGATTTACACTCATTCAGATAGCCACCCAAACACACACCTCAGGACTCTGCCAACACTTATTTTGCCTTGCAGGGTAACACTTAGTGTACCCCCATCCCTGAGCTCCAGAGAAGAATCCCCCTGTAGTGTCCAGCCCCTGGCGGTAGACGCTCACAGTAATTACCAAGTTAATCTGTCCCCAAAAAGACAGTGTACACACAGCTGGAAGGTTACATGTCAGGATCAGGTCCTCTATAACACTGAATTATAATTTGTTTATGGTTAAAATGAGTAAGTTTATTAACCAAGAACCAAGATTCACAGATTCAAATGAGTATTGAGTAAGAATAAGGGAAACAGAAATGGGTACAAATGAAACAAAGTATAAAACATTTTCTAGATAGTAAAGCTTTTAACTGGTTATAATCCTTGTCTAAAACAGTCGCTCACCTAAGATTTTTCTGCAGGGCTTGCTAGTTTTCAGTGATAACCAGGACCCAGATTTTATCCCTTTGTCCTTTGAAATGTATCCTTCTGAAGTGCACCCCAGATGAGATTTATTTATTTATTTATTTTTCTGGCATGCTGACATCATGTTGAGTTCACATCCCCCCCATCAATCTATTTTTCCTGTTCACTTTACATGCAAGTGGAGTTCCTGTGTATTGACTTTACCGTGCTTAATTTATATTTCACAGAGAGAGAACTACCTTCCCTCCTGTCTGGAAGAAACCTGGTTCTCCCTTTGTTTGGTTACAGACTTTAAATATCCGTATAATATCCGTACATATGCATAATTCCTCATATCATCTTAATACATCCATTTTACAACAACTTTAATGATCAGTATGTCACCAGCTTTCATTTGATACCTGACAAGATGCTTTTGGATAAATACTATGATTGCAGTGTGTTAGGTGTAGTGAGTTTGGCAGGCCTGATAGGAGTTACTGACAGAACAATGAAGCCTTTGCCAGTTGGCACTGAGGCGCTCTTCAAACCATACTTGTATGAGACAGGAATAATCATAAGCAGTGATTGGGACTTTGATAGGACTGCTCATGTGAGAAGCTTTGCAGGATCATTTGCTTATGGCTGCATTGAGTAATCTGACTGAATAGTGTCTTTGAAGCCTCTGAAAAGTTGCATTGTGGGAGGAAAAAATAAAAATAGTGCAGTGAAATGCCACATTTTCTGCATAGCAAAAAACCCCCAAAACAGAATAATTGAAAGAAAGACAAGCATTTTTTTTTTTTTAAAGTGCCAAGAGACTGCATGGAAATTGTTAAAACACAAAAATCTCCTTTATTCGGTATTAGAAATCTTTCTTGCTTTATAAAGTGGTCAGAATAGTACACGCATGATGGCTAAATTAGAGAGCTACGTCAGGATTCTGTGCCTGAAGTTACAACAGTCTGTTAGTAATTAACGTTTACCTCACGATCTACCCTATATGACTCTCGACCCCTGACTTTCCCCCCTCTAACTAGACGGTTACGGAAACCGACTGTCAATAGAGTTTATGCCTCTAGTGTTCAGCCTGTACTTTGTTACCAGCAGCTGCTAGACTGATCTTCCAGGTGGAATGAAATCTTTGACTGCTCATTAAGAAAAGTTGTACATTCATTGTAAGATAATTAATTGTTTTTGCATCACCTGCTTTTTAAATAGAAACAAACAAGCACAAGCCTTTCTGTGGCAACTCAGGTACCCTTTAAATATTGCTAAATTCTTTGTCTATCAAAAGAACATATAAAATTATCTATATTTGCAATGTACATTAAAACTTGCAATAGTGACCAAAAATGTAGTTTGCAGTTACAGTAAGGGTGATTTTATTTATTTAATTTTAAAAAACTGTTATTACACACTGCTAATGTTCATGACACTTTAATGGCCTCTGTCACTGCTTACTCATTTTATTGGCTAACTATTCTTTGAAATTCTCATTGCTACCATTTGGAGGTGCCCATTCCAGTTCCTATCTATCTGTCTTTCAATCTAATCCAGGGGTGGGCAAACATTTTGGCCCGAGGGCCACATCTGGGTGGGGAAATTGCTTGCAGGGCTGTGGGAGGGGGTGCGGTGTGCAGGAAGGGGCTCAGGGCAATGGGTTGGGGCAGAGGAGGGGTGTGGGGTCTATGAGGGGGCTCATGGAAGGGGGTTGGGGCGCAGGAGGGGTGCGGGGTGCAGGAAGGGGCTTGGGCAGGGAGTTGGGGTGCAGGAGGGACGCAATATGCGGCAGGGGGCTCAGAGCAGGGAGTTGGAGCGCAGGAGGGGGATCAGGGCGGGGAGTTGGGGTATAGGAGGGGTTTGGGCTCCAGCCAGACGCCACTTACCTAGAGCGGCTCCAGGGTGGCAGCGGCGTGCACCGGGGCCAGGGCAGGCTCACTGCCTGCCTGCCCTGGCCCCGTGCCGATCCGCTCAGCGGCCGGCACCACGTCCCTGTGGCCCCTGGGGGAGCCTGTAGGTACCCTCACCTGTGGGTACCTCCCCCGAAGCTCCCATTGTCCGCAGTTCCCCGTTTCTGGCCAATGGGAGCTTTGGAGAAGGTACCCACAGGCAAGAGCAGCATGCGGAGCTCTCTGCCGCCCCACCCCTATCTCCAGGGGCTGCAGGGACGTGGTGTGGCCGCTTCCTGGAGTGGCGTGGAGCCCTCGACAGTGGCAGTCCCGTGGGCCGGATCCAAAGCCACGAGGGGCCAGATCCGGCCTGCGGGCCATAGTTTGCCCACCACTGATCTAATCTAATCTAAAATATTAAATTTATTGCTATATTTCAGTCTTCAGTGGTGCAAGTAGGAGGAAAAAAATGCTTGTGTATATCCCCAGTTCACTCTGTATAAACTGAAGAGCCTAAACTCATTAAATGCACTCTGAAACAACTACTTAAAATATGTTTAACTTTTTTGGGATCAGCAGTCAGGATTTCCCAATGCTGTCTTGTTTTGTTTGTAGCTAGAAGTATTTTGAAGTCTGTTTATTGCTGTTTTCAGAAACTGGCTCTGTGGCATAAATGGCAACGTTGTGTGCCTTTGGCAATGAGTCTTATTAGGGAGGCTGCAAGTCTTCTCACCCCAATTCCCCCCCTGCCCAGACAAGCTTTCAAGCTCTTCTTGACTGGTGAAGTGGGAATGGCTGCTTTTGTGATTTGGCAATTACCCATTTCTGTCCAAGAGACATGCTGTAAAAACAACCCCTAGAATGGGCAGGAGGTTATGGAGGTAACGAATTAAGTGACCCCAGAATGGCATTCACATGGGCAGCAGTGTGTTTCTGGATGCTCTGTCCCCCTCGCCCACTCTGATACCAAGCCAAACATCTTGATTGCTAGTGAAACAGAAGCTTGAGACTTCTGTTTGTGATCTAGGCATAAAGCTACTTGTCTTCACTTTCAAGGCCTTCACAGCCTATCCCACCCTACCCATCTTCTCTCATTCACTATCAAGATGTCAACTCCCACCTCTGATTGGCCCTTGATGTCAGCCTCCATCACCCACCTGTTAAATTTTCAAACAGGCACCTTCTGTCTTGTTGAGGCTGTTTGTAATATCCCACACTTGAAAACTTAGTCTTGTGCGTTTATGTATCTTGTTTGCAGGATGTAAAGCTGGCTTAGGGAATGGGTGAAAACCCTACCTGCCTTCTATTTTCTGTACTTAGTTCACAGGCCACCCCTTATCTGGTAAAACTTTTCAAACGTGAAGTATGACTTATTTTTTCCTCTGTAGTTTTGCACAAGGATCCAAGACAGGTGTATCTCTGTCTTCTGGAAATTGGTCGCATCGTATCAAGGTATGAACTCCGTGTAGTTTTCTAACTAGAAGCTAAAAATTGTGTTCTGTTAAGCATATAAAGTTTTAGTGTTGGGTTACATACCATATTTTGCAAATTGAAGTCTTTTAATACAATGAAAATAGATTCTATTTTGGTTCAGAGCGTAATTAACAGCTCTGCTGTTATGGCCTACCTATGCTAAGGATACTCCTCAAAAATTTCCCATCATTGCTAATACCTGCCTGAATGCTTTCTAGTGAGGTTCAGTTCCACACTGCTGCTTAATACAGGTTACGCCTAAACGTCACAATCAAGCACATAGATAGCAATAAGATATCTACATCTGTAAGGAGGGGAGATCATCAATGGAGACCTAAGTGGCCTCAAAAACAGAACTTTAACTCTTGTTCTTAAAACTTTAAATTTGAAAAATGCCTCAACTGTTGCAATCATGTCATACCTTTGAAAACCTCTAAGTCTTCTCAGTCTCCTGTTTTCCACTGGGAATAAGAACAACTTTCTTAACATTGCCTCATAACTTAAATTGTTCTGATCTGGTGAAAACTTTACTATCTTCTGCTGTAGCCTCTCTGAGACCATCTTTCCCCCACTGTGGTACATTCACTGGGGATGTGTACCTGCTATTTAAACGGAACCCAGACAACAGCAAAATGATTCTAAGCAATTTAAAGCGTGTCTGAGAGAAATTCTAACCTTAATGCTATTATTTGACTTATTAGATAATTAATCCTCTGACTGACCAGACTTTTCTTATATGAGCTGTTTTTTTTTTCTCTGTTCAGTTATTCAACACTTTGCATGTATTTTCTTCATTGGCTCCTTTGTATTTGTTTAGTTTCATAAGGTCTCCTCTTACCCCATTATCATCTTTGTATTTGTGTTCAGGTATGGAGTTGACCCTCCTGTGCTAGTAAAACTGGAGAACGAAATTGAGTTAGAAGAGACATTGTTAATGACCTCCGGGCCAGTAACATCTCTCAGCACCCCAAAGTCCTGTTGCCACCATGGGGAACTGCATGAAGCAGTAAGTATTGTGCATATTTTGTGCGGTGTAGGCTTTGAATTACTCCAGCTCCTAATTTTGCATATGTGCTATTTAGATCATTAAATGCAAGGAATTTCTATGTAGCATATAGGTGCCTTCTTGCGTTGAAAGGGCAAGGATAGGCCTCCGCCAATGGACATGTTCTAAATGTACACAGTGAATCTTTTTATCTATAAGTCGTAGTATTAAATGGGTGCATGACAAACACTTCAGCAAAGGGAAAGCTTGTACTGAAATCTCTCCCTCCTTCTTTCCTGTACTGATGGAAGACAGGGAAACACTGAATGGGGAAAAAAAAACTTGGAAATTTAATGCAACATACTGGATGTGTAAGTCTTAACTGGTATTATTTAGTGGTACTTGGCCAAACTATTTAATATTAAAAGAATAGGCTTTTTAAAACATATGTTTCAAAAGAAAGGGTTTTTTTTAATATGAAAACTTGCTAAAGAAACAAACCTGCTAAAATATCTTGGAGTAATGTGAGAACAAATTTCTGTAGTTGCACGCCTAAGGAAACAGACTTTCATCCAACTATCTTGGAGAATACTGGTGCTTTTGGACCAAGTACAGAATCTTGACCAATTTGCTCATCTTATGAGACAGGTCAGACTGGGCCTACTAAAAACCACTTCAACAATTCAAGAGTGGCCCAGTCATCTGGTACAATTCCTTGAGACATAAAGTCTATCTTTATGAAGCTACCCTTACAACTATTGACAAATGAATTGGGGTAAAGTAAAGAAAGGGAATTTAAATAGGAAAAAGTTTGTTCTAATAAAATGAGAAATTAGAAGCACCAGATCTGAGCTATTCAAAAAATTAAAGTAATCTTGTGTGTGCGCAGATGTTCTCGTGCGTGCATGTGTGCCTTTTTATGACCTTCTTTTATATTACATCTAGGAGTTTTATCTGTTCAGGCCATCTTGTAATGAGGGAAAGTTTTTTTGACAGGGACATATTTAATCTTTTGCCATGGTTAAATGACCTATCAGTGGTTAATCCACAAAACAGAAAACACCACGCACATGTAATCTTTTTTTGAAAAAACTCAAGTTTCTAACAATTTTCTACTTTCCTTTTTAAAATCTAGGTTAAGCACATAGCAGAAGATCCTCCCTGTAGCTGTTCCCATAGATTTTCGATTGAGTACTTATCTGAAGGACGTTATAGATTGGGAGATAAAATACTCTTCATACGAGTAAGTGCGGTTCCTCAAAATGTTTCCTCACCTCATTTGTTAGCTTTGCCTCCGTCCTATACGGCCTGTGGTCTGGGGTTTTTCACCTGGGTTCATATGTCTGTCCAGCACAACAGGAATGTACAATCTGCATGTGTTTTGTCTCACTGGATTCATCCCTGGACCATTGGCAGTGTCCCTCCAGTCTTCTTTCCCCTTGGAATCTCTTGCAGGTCTTTGGTAACCTCTGGTGACCTAGGAGCATAACAGGGAGGGAATACTGTTTAGACACATGAACACTGGAAATCAAGGACAGTAGATTGTTGTAATGTCCCATCAGAACGTCCATACACCCGTCTGTAGTAATGACAGTTTTATACCCTAGGGACCTCGGAAAGGGACCCGAGGGTGGCCCATCAAAATACTCCTCTCGCCACCAGCTTGGTGAAATGGCCTCAACCTCCGCTTGGAGGCGGGGGTAATTGCTCTACAGTGGGGGCAGACATTCACTCTATGCATAAAGCTATGAGAAGCAGAACTGGCAGGAACTTGAGTTTGGTCATAAGGAAAGTGTTGTTTTTTTGTTTTTGTTTTTAAACCTGGCTTAGAAACTGGTGTGTGGATAGACTGGGTGGGCATTACAACAACCTGCTATACTAGACAGTTGATAGAGTAGTGTGTGCAGCAGCCAGGAGACTTTGGAGTAGGGAGAAAGAGACAGAAAACTTCTTTTCTCTTCTGACTATCAGAGGGTGGTTGGAGCTTCAAATATAATACTGTCTAGCCAGAGACTGAGCCAAAAGCATCTTGGTTGAACCTCCAGCACCTGCTCTCCAGCAGCTGTGAATCTGGGATTTTGTGTCAGAACACTGCAGATATTTGGGTAGTGTCTGGGAGGGTGGGAAAGACCAAGAACGAGACAGATGACTTCCTGTCTGGCTAACAGGTTTAATCCTCTAGTCTGTAGATGTCTAGTACATTTCCTCCCCCCTCCTCTCCCACCCCCCCCCAGTCCTGGCTGTTGGCACTCTGATCTGTATGAACTAATTCGAAAATATTAGTTTAACAAGAAAACAAGCACTGAAGTCATGAAATATTAGCTACACAGAAACTGATCACTATATATTTGTGTCTTCATGACTTTCATATTAAATTTGTATACAATTACATTTCATAAAGAAATTCTCTAAAAGGGGATATCGTGATTTTTATACTGTAAATAATGACCCAAACATCATTGCCATGTAAATAGTGACAACCAGAAAGAATCCCTTAAGTTTAAAGTATAGTGCCTTAATGAATTGTGTCTGCACTTCAGGTTCTGACTCTGAATAAAGGAAGATAACTGAATAGAATATTAATCCTTGAATGTTGACTATCAAACTTCTGGGCTATTGAGTAGTGTAGCTGATCTACCCCTTAACCTCACAAATTCTTATGCTATCCTAAATGTTGAAGGGGCATCATCAATGTGAAAACAACTTTTCTGTCTGAAAATGAGGTACCTATAGTTTGAAATGACACATACAATTACTATAACGGAAAGAAGTAGGCAGGAACAATTTTCCTTTATTATTTCAGTTTACTGTGTACATGTTACAGACCTGCCTAGTAGCTACCCCCAGTTCGTTATAAATGGATCCAGCCTTCCAAGCCAGCTGGGTCTGAGCAGAGTCCATTCGCTGTTTTCTAGCTCTGGGCCTGTAAGGCAGATGCTTGGGTGCAGACTCCCTGTCTGACACTCTTCCTTGCAGTGTAGTACTCTGCTGTCCATCTGCCCTAGGCTCCGAAACCAGGGCTGTTACCTCCCAATCTGCCCTAGTTGCTTGTGCATGCACCCCCAGCGTTTAACTTTGCCATGGGTGCTCTGGTTATACTTTAACTCCTTAGGGACCAAGTGGCAGGTAAGGCAAGGAACACAGGTATTTCTTAACCTCGGTAATCCTTACTCTCAAAACATACAAGAGTTACAGATCTTTGGGAAAAATAACAAGCCTATATGCCCTCTCCCCTGAGTGTATGTTCACCCATCTCGTGAGTCCTAAGCCAGTCAGTATGTCAAGTGGACATACTGCCCTCCTGCCATCTGGCAATGGTTGGTCAGTGAGAGAGAGGAAGCCTTGAGCAGATCCTACTCTTAAATAAAACTTCTGTCTCCTCTGTCAGGTGACCAACTGATCAGCTTCAGAACCACAGTTGGGTGATTAACGGGGATGGCTCAGCACCCCGGAGCCAAAACTAGGAAAGCCAGTTTCCTTCTGCCTAGCCACACTCTGTAGCAAAACCGTTGTTCTAAAGTTGGACGCCTTTGGTTGGAAAACAATCACAGTTGATGATTCTAAAGTTGGTTTTTCCATGGAGGTGTTGGGCATTACAGTAAGCTGCCTTGCATCTGTCTTTGACCGCTCTAGGCAGTTCCAGTTACATACCGAAAGGATAGGTCACATTCTTTGAAAGTCACAACTTGATAGAAAGGTGGGTGAGGTAATATCTTGTATTGGAAGGAAATGTTATTGGGTTGCTGTGGTGGGGAAAACACCACAGCAGCCCAACACTGTAGCATTTAATTTCAGAAAGGGGAACTACACAAAAAGGAAGAAGTTAGTTACACAGACATTAAAAGGTACAGTGCCAAAAGTGAAATCCCTGCAAGCTGCATGGAAACTTTTTAAAGGCACCATAATAGAGGCTCAACTTAAATGTACACTCCAAATTAAAAAACATAGTAAGAGACTTCCCCCATTAGCTAAACAACAAAGTAAAAGAAGCAGTGAGAGGCAAAAAGGCATCCTTTAACAAGTGGAAGTTAAATCCTAGTGAGGAAAATAGAAAGGAACATAAATTCTAGCAAGTGAAGTATAAAAATATAATTAGGAAGGCCAAAAAAGCATTTGATGAACAACTAGCCAAAGACTCAAAAAGTAATAGCAAAATTTTTTCTAAGTATATCAGAAGCAGGAAGCCTGCTAAACAACCAGTGGGGCAACTGGACGATCGAGGTGCTAAAGGAGCACTCAAGGAAGATAAGGCCATTACGGAGAAACTAAATGAATTCTTTGCATTGGTCTTCACAGCTGAGGATGTGAGGGAGATTCCCAAATCTGAGCCATTCTTTTTAGATGACAAATCTGAGGAACCGTCCCAGATTAAGGTGTCATTAGAGGAGGTTTTGGCACAAATTGATTAACTATACAGAAATAAATCACCAGACCAGATGTTCTTCACCCAAGAGTTCTGAAGAAACTCTAATATGAAATTGCTGAATTACTAACTGTGGTAACCTATCATTTAAATCACCTTCTGTACCAGATGACTGGAGGATAGCAAATGTGACGCCAATTTTTAAAAAAGGCTCCAAAGGTGATCCCGGCAATTACAGGCCGGTAAGCCTAACTTCGGTACCGGGCAAACTGGTTGATACTATAGTAAAGAACAGAATTATCAGACACATAGATGAACAGAATATGTTGGGGAAGAATCAACACACCTTTTTGTAAAGGGAAATCATGCCTCACCAATCCATTAGAATTCTTTGAAGATGTCAACAAGCATGTGGACAAGGGTGATCCAGTGGATATAGTGTACTTAGATTTTCAGAAAGCCTTTGATAAGGTCCCTCACCAAAGGCTTTTAAGCAAAGTAAGCTGTCATGGGATAAGAGGGAAGGTCCTTTCATGGAACAGTAACTGGTTAAAAGATAGAAACAAAGGGTAGAAATAAATGGTCAGTTTTCAGAATGTAGAGAGGTAAATAGTGGTGTCTCCCAGGGGTCTGTACTGCGACCAGTCCTATTCAACATATTAATAAATGATCTGGAAAAAGGGGTAAACAGTGAGGTGCCAAAATTTGCAGATGATACAAAACTACTCAAGATAGTTAAGCCCCAGGCAGAACTGTAAAGAGTTACAAAGGAATCTCATAAAACCTGGTGACTGGGCAACAAAATGACAGATGAAATTCAATATCAATAAATGCAAAGTAATGCACATTGGAAAACATAACGCCACTATTACATATAAAATGATTTGGTCTAAATTAGCTGTTACCACTCACGAAAGAGATCTTGGAGTCATTGTGAATAGTTCTCTGAAAACATCCACTCAATGTGCAGCAGCAGTCAAAAAAGCTAACAGAATGTTGGGAATCATAAGAAAGGGATAGATAATAAGACCAACTATCATTGCCTCTATAAATCCATGGTACACCCACATTTGCGTGCAGATGTGGTCACCCCATCTCAAAAAGGGTACTGTATATTGGAATTGAAAAGGTACAGAAAAGGGCAACAAAAATGATTAGGGGTATGGATTAGCTTCCATATGAGGCAAGATTAATAAGACTGGGACTTTGCAGCTTGGAAAAGAGATAACTAAGGGAGGATATGCTTGAGGCCTATAAAATCTCTGGTTGGGAAGACGACAAATAAGGAAGTGCTATGTACTCCTTCTCATAACACAAGAACTAGGGGTCACCAAATGAAATTAATAGGCAGCAGGTTTAAGGCAAACAAAAGGAAGTATTTCTTCACTCAGTGGAACTGTGGAACTCCTTGCCAGAGGATGTTGTGAAGGCTAGGACTATAACAGAGTTCAAAAAAGATTAGCCAAGATGGGCAGGGATGGTGTCCCTAGCCTGTGTTTGCCAGAAACTGGGATTGGGCAGCAGGGGATGGACCACTTGGTAATTGCCTGTTCTGTTCATTGCCACTGGGGCATCTGGTATTGGCTGCTGTCGAAAGACAGGATACTAGGCTAGATGGACCTTTGGTCTGCCCCAGTATGGCCGTTCTTATGACCAACTTCTGCTGGTGAGACTGACGAGCTTTTGAGCTACACAGAGCTGTTCTTCGGGTCTGGGAAAGGTAATCTGGCACTGACATGGCTATAGCAACATTGTATACAACAATTTGATACAAACATAAACCAATCTGTCACATTACACTTATTATTTTATTACACTATAATTCCAGTTATCTGAATTCCCTTTTTCTGAAAATCCTACTTATCCAAATCCAGTATGTCCCCTCTCCAGAGCCCTGTGTTAGTTAATAACTTTTTTTATCCTAATCCAGTTATCTGAAAGTTTCACATGTCCCCCAGGCCATTTGGATAAATGGGAATGTACTGTATTTGTATTACCATAACACCTAGTAACCCATAGACACTCAGTTGCCCCTGCATATTCAGTCAGTGGCTCAGTTGCTGGAAAAAACCTTATTAATGTCAAGAGGGGAGCAGAAAAACCCTGAAATCCTTTCCTTTAAAAAAAAGGAGGGGGGAATTTAAAATAAGAGGAAAATCAGGCTATTATTTAAAGGCTGCTATTCAGGAAATTCAGGCTATTATTTAGAAATAGGATACATTAAAGTTGCTAGTGCCTTACACTTCCTGTGTTACATTTGGTAATAAATTGTGTACTAAAGTAGATATGATTTTAGAGTTCTGCCATTCTCAGATGCTGCATGGAAAACATGTGATGGTACGTGTTGGTGGAGGCTGGGACACTCTTCAAGGTTTTCTTCTCAAATATGATCCATGTCGAGTGCTGCAATTTGCAACTCTGGAGCAAAAAATCCTGGCATTCCAGAAAGGTGGCCCCAATGAAGACACCCCTGATTCATCATCTAGAACTCTGCAGCCTCCTTTCATGAATCCCATATCGGCTATTAATATGTTTCAGAAACAAAATTCAAAACCAGCCACTCCTGTTTCAGTTCTAAAAGCTGCTCAGGTGGCCAGTGGTAAGCAGACATTATCTAAACGTCCACAGTCACCTGCCCTGTCATCCCCAAAAGCAGCAACCAAGTCCATATCAGCTCGTTCCAAGTTACAAGGATCTCCAGCAAAGGGTGCCCAGTCTCCTTTCAGATCCTTAACAGGTGCTTCAAAGAAATTGGATTCTTCTGCACGCAACTTACCATCTTCTGTTATTTCAAAACTTGCACAACCTGTAAACAAAAGTTCTTCACCTGCATTATTAAATACTGCTCCTGATTGTTCAGGGCCACTGTGCAAACGCATCTGGTCCCCTGATACTCCTAACATCAAAATTCCACCATCCCAGAATTCTCCAGCAGCAATTTTACATCCTACCCTCTCTTGCTCTACAAGTCAGCTTTCAGAATTACCTGGGACAAGAGAGATGACTGCTTTGAAACAAAAATATGCTCCTTCTAAATGCAAAACTGTATCTAACTCTACCACCAAACTTAATTCTGTTGCTTCAAAATCCTCATCAAAATCTGCTAGGCCACCTAACGCAAATCTGCCTGTTGTTTCTAAGCCTTCACATTCTTATCAGTCTCTTGCAAAAATAGCAAAACCTGCTTCCAAATGTAACAATGAAGCATTGGGAATAGGGTCCCGGCCTCCCAGAATAGTGCCACAAACAGGATCTGGCCCAGGGAGGAATCTCAGAACCACTCCTGTCTTAAAACAGCCAGGTTCTGCATCTTCGTTTGCAGCTGGTAAAACATCACAGTTAATGCCTCCACTGGCATCTCCAAGCAAGAGCGTAGCTTCAGCTGCTAATAAACGACCTGCAGTAAAGTGTTTACAGGGGCAAGATAGCAGTATAAGCCCACAGATAGGATCCAGTTTATCAAAACATCCTGAGCGCACTCCATTATCTGTTGTACGACTTCCCCAAACTTCAGCCAAAGCACAAACGACAAAAAAGACAGCACAGCCTTCCACAACAAATCTCTCCTCAATCAAAACCTCCCAAAAGAGCGATGAAATCCTGGCTTCAACAGCCAAGAAACCCCTCTCAAAAGGAAAGACTACAACTGCATATGGTAAGGGGACGCCTCATGTATTAAAAGATCCTATTTTGAAGGCTAAACAAGATGATCACTATTTTGTTATGACTGGCAGTAAGAAACCCAGAAAGTAAGCAGAAATATGGTGCTTTCCATTTAAAAAGCACTACACTAATCACAATGGTAACACTTTTATGTCTCAGACATGTATGAGACCTAAGTGTGTGTGTTTTTTTTCTATAAGGATTTACTAAATACTCTGTCCATACTTTGTAGTTAAATACCATTCCACTTTTATTACATATGAAAAGTAACTTTACTTGCTATTCACCATAGCGCAGTACAGACAGAGTACACCAGTTTGTTTATACCATGATGATTTAAGGCTGTTTTGGTTTTGGAGAGGAGGGCTGTTGCTGCTTTCCTTAAATGGATTTTAGCTTCTTCTAGATATTTCTCCAAAGTAGGATCCAGATGATGATTCAGAACGCTCTGGTACATCGGTGTCAAGTACCTGCTGTTGCTAGTTCCATTACATATACTGTACGTGTATAATATCACTGAAAGCCAACTTATTTGAAAATAAAGATAACAGGATTAACACTTTCATTTGGATGGGCAGATGATACGGATTCTACGAATTAGGACTCTAGGCCAAGATTTTCAAATGGCTGGTGATTTTTTGGGTGCACACTGTGAGATGCCTTAAAGTGGCCTGGTATTTCAGAAGGTGCTAAGCATCCAAACTCTGAAAATCTGGCTGCTTTAAGGTATCTCAAGTTGGGCACAAGTCTCTTTTGAAAATCTTGGCTTTGGCACTCATCGTTTTGGTGCCTTAGGATGTTGAGTCTCAGTAACACTTTCACACTGAATGTCATGGCTGAATGTCACACTGTTGTTTTTTATTATTATGACAAGATACATTTTTTTAAAAATGAAAGAGGATGGTGCTGTTGACAGTTTTATTAAATTGCCATTGTTGTTTTTAAAGTGTCTCTTCCCCCTGAGCTATGTCTTCTGTTTAAATCTGCTATAATAACTCTACCCAGTCATTCCTTTTTGGAGTTAAGTAACCGTTTCCCAAAGTGCTAACAGGGCTACATTCACCCTCTTCAGAGGGCCGCATGAGGCTTCTTACATAGCACTTAAGCCCTCAAAATAGGGTTTAAGAAATACTAGTATGGTGCTTCAGCCTGGTGCTAACCTTTGCACAAGGGCGAAATTCTCCCTGAATGAATGAAAACTATGGTCACTTGCACTAATTACCACCTCTGGGTCAGTGTTATCTGAAGTCAGGATATTTTACAAGTTTAAAGAACGGCAATGCAAGCATTTAAAAGCAATCTTATGTCTTAAATTTCATAAATGGACTATGACTGTGTGACTTACAAACTGAGAGAATATTTTTCTCCTCCTAAAGAATTTACTTATGGGCCAATGATAAGGATACATGATAGTCTGAATTTTTTATTCTCAGAACTGGAGTTAAAGAGCTGTTTATAAACTAATCATGTTTTTTAATTGGCAGTGGCAGCCTCATAGATCTGTCATTATCAGCACCTTGTTAATTCTCTGTTATTTATGACTGTATTTAAAGTATGCATACATACTGTAGAGTATCGGTTAGTCTGTTGAAAGTGGATGTTGTGTAAACAAGCTACTAGCTAATACTTTGGAATATTAAATACACCAACCTTCATATCTGAGACAGCAAGTCTAAAAAGCTTGTTTTTAGCTACAAAATTGTCTGTTTTGAAAAAAGTCTGTTGCTAAATTGCTTTACCTACACAGTGGTGAGTTTGGCCCAGTGTATTTGTAAGTGGGAAAACTCTAGTGACTGCAGTGGAATTAATCTCATGCTAGTAATGAATTTGGACTGTTGACTCATACACTGAAAAATTCTCTTCTCAATGAGAGAACTGCTTAAGAGTAGACTTCCAAATATCCTGTAGTTAAGATTCAGTACATCCTCTTGGGTAGACTAAGGGCAGAACTCTTGGGTTTCTTCTTTATGAACTATTTGTTTTTAAAGTTTTTTTTAATTGCTATGAAATACTCTCTAAGTACATACTAATTCTATCATACTTTGAAATATGTCATCATGGTTTAAAAGAAGAGGAAATTGGATGATTTCATCTTTGACTTGTAAAATTTAATGTATTAAATGAGAGAATCACAAAGTAAAGCTTGAATATCAAGCATAAACTTCTGAGCTGGGAAGTTTTATCCCACTGCAGGGGATAAAAATGTGCCTTATATCTGAAATCAGTGCAATAAGCTATTAAATGGTTAAGCAATGCACATTAAGTTCCACTTTTGCATTTACAGAGATCAACCTGAGCATTGTGCTAAACAAAATGTAATAGTTATAAAATGTTGACCTAGGTTCAATCTTTAACACCAGTTGCAAAACTTGACTAAGGCTTACATCCTGTAACTTGGCATGGAGTGAATCCAAAAAGGATAGCAGTAGTCAAATTTAACAAAACCGCTCTTGTCATTCTGAAGGCCTCTAACAGGAAACCTATAAGTTTTTTGCAATGTTTACACTGGCAAAAGATATGTCTAATCTCCTGCTTGTACCAAATTTTTGTGAAAGAAATTGAAGCAAATCCCTGAATTCTTGACCTCTTTTCTGTACTAACTCCAGTTACTTTAAATAAACTCTTATACCTCACTTTCGCTTTTTTAGTCAGTGATTGATTTAAAATGTACAAACTTGTTTTGCATTTTGGTGTATACAATATTGCACTTCTATAGATGTGGTGTTAAAGTTTTTTATGTTATAGCACAAAACATGAAGAAAATTCTCTGTGTTGAGCCAATATTAAGATACAAAGGTCTGTGCCCAATTAATTGCTTCGGACCAGATTCCAAAATTTTTAATTCCATCAGCTCATTTCAGTGAGGCTATTTGCAGAGAAAGGCACTACTCAGGATCATATCTTTAAGCTGTGAATAGCCAGACTAAGACTAGTCACAAATCTTTTTGAACTTCAGTTACTCGTTGCCTCATACTAAAATCGTGTGTAGAAGATGAGGGGATTTGGCAATTACACAGACATTTTAACTTATCTGCTGGACCCAGTCCTGCTTCCATTTAAGTCAATCAGACTTTTGCTATTGACTGGGATGGAAGAAGGATTGTGGGGCCACCTGAAAAAAATCACCAGGGTAGTTTTTTATTGTTGCAAAGGGAAAATTATGCTGGGACAGATTGGGGCATATTTTGCTGAAGTCAACAATGGGCAGCTCAAACGAGGGGCACTCAATAAAATATTACACTGTCTATAGAAACAACCTCTTTGCCTAATGGGACTACTACCCTGCACAGTGAAAGAGTGACCTGAGCCCCTGGTAGTAGCAGACCTGTTTCTGTCACAGTAGTTTTGCTGGAGTAATTTCTCCTCTCCAAAGTGGGTAAAATTGGAGATCATGAAAAGAAATAACATAGATTTTATCTGTGCAACTTCCAGTACTACCAACAGGAGTCACACAGCGAAGTTTCCTTGTACTTTGTTAAAAATGTATCCCTCAGTGCAACTGAAATATTTTTCATAAGGTACTGTCAGCAGCCAAGGATACTGTTTGAATGGCCTGGGTTGGTCCTTGAAGTGGGCTCCAGCAACTTAAATTAAATCAGCAAAAAGGCAGAGACTATAAACCTAATATAAATGAGTCCAAAAGTCCTTGGTACTCAGTGCTTCATCCCCAGCTTCTGCTGTTGTACTCCAGAAGCCTTAGAGAGAGCCTGGTGCGATCTCATGCGATGAGTTGTACCCATAATTGATAATTCTCAGAGATGTTTTGCTGTCTGCAGTCAGGATGGGGTCTCAACCTCTGCTTGCCTGTGGTTTTTTTGTTTTGTTTTTGTGGGGGTGGGGAGGTGGTGGTAGACCCCATCGCACGTGTGTGTGTGTACTTGGGGCAATTATATAGCCTGTTATATAGACTTATAAGATTGAATAATGAGCCATTTTGCTACAATAGTCCTCTAAAGTCCTATTTTTGGATTGGGGCCCCATTATGGTGGTTGCTGTCCAAACACAGCTTGGTTGTATTGTGATGAGCCACCATAAGTACATTTGACAAGAAAATGTACATTCTGTCAATGTTATTTTCCTTGTTACAATACCCCCTTTTGATCTTCTGCATAGGTTCCAGTAACAAATATTAAATCTATACAAAATAGTAAAATTTCACCAATTGTAAGAAATTGCTGAACTATCTTTTATTGTTACATGGAGGCAAAAACTTACATCAACCATTGCTAAAATGGGTATTGATAGAAGAGTTTAATTTTACTTTTTTTAAATCAAACTCAATGACACTTTTCTTCATCTTCAGAATTAATGGAGGAAGCACAGGAAAGAGTAAGAAAAATGTGCATATTAACATAGTAGATGCTGGTTTGCAATTATTGAGTCAATCAGATCACAGCTTTCCACTATAAAAGGCCAAATTCAAGCCTGGTGTAAGTGCATTCAATTCCTCTGAGCTCGGAGAGAAATGTCACAAGACTTAAAATGGCAACTGAATGAAATTTTATAAATTTTAAACCCTCTTTCCCAGCCCTGTGAATATGTATTTATTATGAAAAGGAGACAGCTGGAGTTGATCCTGCCAAAGCTATTGCATCAGTTGCCATCACTGCTGGCTAGTTTAGGAGCCTCATACGCAAATGCAGGAAGGAAACTTGGTTCAACAGTCGCACGTGGTTTTAAAAACAAAAAACAACAACAAAATAACCAACAACCTGCATATATTCTATATATTTGTAAATGGGTATGAAGTATTGCTTATCTTATCCTTCTGAACGTCAGCGTTCTGAATGCGTGAGCTACATGGCTTTGCTATTTGAAACATGCTTGAATAAGATTATTTGTCGAAGCTGTCAAATTATTTTGAATGGAACTAAAATTTTTCATGACTTCTCCCAAATCCACTTACAATCAAGTGCTAAAAATTATGTTGAGACATATGCATTATGAATGTGTGGATGAATGTCTGTATAGACAGATTCACCCACAAGCACACACTTAGTACCCCTACATCTGAGCATCAGCTATTCCACCTATGGAAGGGAATGTCTTTTCTCCCTCATGGTTTTCTGTTCACTAAGTGTCAAGCCTGAAATACTTGAATTTGTGTTCTATTCAATAGTTTCTCTGCTCCTTCGTTTTTGTCTTGAGAGTCCTTTGTGTAACAAATGTGATGCAGTAGATCCCAATTTTGAAGCACTGAAGTAATCCAGAGGCTCAACACTTCCATGTTTAATCAAAATCAGCTCAGTTCACGCTAGTCTGTGATTTACTTCCCAGCAAATGATGGGAGGATATAGCCCCAATATTGGAGATGACTACTGAAAACTATTCTGTACACACACTTCACCAATAGGCTGAAGGCTCCAGAAAATGACCAAAAATAAGGAAACTCATACATGACTTTCTATGTATATACATGCAGAAATTTACGTTATAAGGTACCATCTGTAGAGTCAAATGGATAAAAAGCTGCAGTCAAGCAGGTAAAAAGAAAATTCATGTATCCCAGAAAGACTTCCACATAACACTGTGTATATTCTCACAATAACAGATGTGTGGTAGAGATTGCTCATGCCTGCTATTTCCAAAATGTGTGCACTGCCTCGTGAAGAAACTGTTCATTTTGAATCCATTGTTGCAGAATGGTTTCAGCCATTGTAAATCAAAAGCTTGGGCCACAATAGTGTAGATCCATCATAAATACCATTTTCAGAGAATGTTCGGAGAACTTCTTTCTCTCTTTTTATTTCTCTACACACCCTCAGAAGCCACATGTGAACAGGGAAAAAGAAAAGCGTGATATACAAAGCAAGGTGGGGAAAAGGCTGATTAGATTATGAGGACAAAAAGGAGGACTGAGTCTCGAGCAGATTTATCTCTGAATATCATGACTATTCCTAGGTTTAAATGCCAATGTGAACATTCCATTCATGGAGCTTTTATAGGCAAAATATTCCATCCAGTGATTTTGTGGGTCTCCGTAGTAGCTAACAATTTTTCATGAGTCAGAAAAATTCTATAGGTTCAAATTATAGCAGAGGACGTAACCTATTGCAATTGGTGTGCAAAACCAATGCCGTTAAACATGAATCTTGAACATACACCTGGATGTATTATTCTCCTGATGCTACTTAAATAAAAAGTTTCTCTTCCCTATTCTAGTGATTGTTCATTCATTACATTTATCATTTCTGCAATTTATACTTAGGAATGGGATGCCAATGTTGGTAGTGTTCTTTCCTTTATACTATTACCACCCCGTGATTCACTGAACTGTCACTAAGGCAAATGTTAATGGCTGTGTGCGGGGTGTTGATGACACATGACGATGGGATTTTTTTCCTCTGATTTGGATTCTATGTAAAGCTTCTGAACTGGTTTCTTTACTTTCTTTTCTTTATGAATGAAAATTAAAGACTCTTGTTGTTTCTTCCTTTTAAAATCTGATGAAATGATAAAGCATTTTCTTTTAAAATTGTTTCAATGGGATGGCTGCAGAGCAGACTAACAAACTTCCTTTATTTTCACGGTAAGGAGAACATTCATTCTTGAAACAAAAATGAAACGTTGCTGATCAAAGAGTATTATGGGGACCTCTAGTGGCTAACAAAACCACTGTCAGTGACCCAGTTTGCAATATGTATCTGAGCTGCTAAACCCTCTGTTTAAATCAATGGACAAAATTTTCCTCTTGGATCCATGCTATACCTTTCAAACTGCTGATGCCCAAATGTGGGGCATGATAAAGTTACAAAATGATGCCAGAAATTTTAAAAGCTGTGAAATTCTTTCATTTAGTGAAACTGATGTTCTATAACTCCATTTCATGATTATTTCTGATGTAAATAATTTAATGCTAAAAGTGCAGAGATAGCAAATTTATGTGGAATGTAGATAACTTTGGGACAAAAATGTGTTAAATCCCTTTAAAATAAGGAACATTTGAGAGGCCTGTTCCACACGATGGGTCTCTTATACTTGCTACACTCCCCCCTTGACTTGCAGTTGAGCTTCCAGACATGTTACAAGTACAGAATAGAGAACAGAGCGTGACAGACACGCTGTGGATGAAATGCTAATCAGAGAGATGGATTTATGCCCTACAAATAAAAGCTGATTGGATGGCTAAAGGCCTAGTTTGTGGAAGGTACTGCTTTTTAGATACAGGAGAGAAAAGAGGGAGATTAGAGGGTTTACAGGAGCAAAAGAGAGGTGGGCTGTTTGTGTTCAGCCTCTTGCCCCTCCATAAAGTGTTGGTTGATAACTTTTGCAAACAAAGTTTTAGGGGTCTGGGAGTACAGCTGGGGGCTTGAATGTGAGCTGGGGTAGGGAGCAGAGGCAGGAGGCACAATGTAAAACTCCAGGGCCTATAAAACCATTAGGGCCAAATTTACATCTTACCCCAAAAAGAACATGTTTGGATAGCCATACGGTGGTAAAAATAAGATTCTTCACTGCATTTAATGCAAATGTGATATAAAAAAACCAGTGTAATATCAAGATCAGGTTACCTATATTTCCAATGTATAAACATATACACTGGCTGCCAATCACTTGAAAACAAATTGTAATAATAGCAATTCAGGTTTTGATTTGATGTAACTCTGTCTCCTCCCACACTCTCACTCTCCAGATAAGCATTCTTTTTACCTTTTCTAAACTTTAGCTGCTGTAACAGAGACCTCCCTGTACTGGCACCTGTGGTCCCAGAAGAACATAGATAATTACCGTAGTGCGTCATTCTGATGTACGATATGTCTATTAGCACCTATTTATTTGCTGAGTCTAGCATTCTATAGACCTCTGTGAAATAGGATCATAATAAATTATTTGTATTGTGCACACACTGCAGCAGTGACCCTGGCAGTCCCTGGAAGGTATTTATTACTGCATTCAAAACTAAGATGAGCAGAGTGAGTTTGTTTAAAACAAACAAAAAACATCATAAACACTCAGGGCCTATTATGCTCTCTTGGAGTTAAGCTTGTTTATAATATCTAAACTAGATCCAGTAGTCCTGTGTAAATGCGAAGGTGAGTGATTTGTCTTTTGATACATCGTTAGCAAGAGCAGAGGTGTGTGATCTGTATTCTTGTACATCCTTAGCCATAGCAAGATCCCCAGCTATGGTTATTACTTAGTCCTGCCTTGAGTGCAGGGGGCTGGATCTTCTGCAGGGGATCTAATCAGCCCCTGCAGTACCAAAGTGGTAGGTTCATCATGCTACAAGGTTACTGTTGCACTTGGAGTATTGGATCCAGTCATTGCTACATGCTGCACGTTATATATGACCACAGGGGAATCTGCCCTGGACAGTGTCTGACCTTATAAAGGCAAACGTTGGAAAGTTTATGCAAGTTCATTTTGGCCATGGCTTTAAACTGGACCCTCACTTAGGTGCACAAGTCTGGTCTATTGAGCAAGTATATAAATATGCTGGAAAGGTCCCTTCTTCCTTCTCATTTAGGTCATATCTTGAGGATTTTAGTGGTGCATAGTTCTTGTTCTAGCCCTCTGCACAGAGGTGAATTTCACCCTCACAGAATCCCTTGGAGCTCTTAGAATGATCTCCCATTCCAATGTATATAGGTACAATATTTCAAACACACACAGTTTCACCATCTAGTGTGTGTTTTTCACCATTATTTATATTGCAGCAGTACCCATCATGCTGCGTGTTGTGCAAACTTTGGCCCATATTGTGCATTCCTTATTTCCACTAATGAGGTTCACACAAGTAGTCCCTTGCAAGTCAAATGGAAGTCAAGGTATGTGTGAATAGCTGCTCACCCGTGTTTGCACAGGGTTCACTATCTGGCCCATAAAGGAGGACACCGTTCCTGTGTGAAAGAGTTTATAATCTGAAGGTCAGACAACAGATGAAGGGTGAGATAATTGGATACAGTATATGAACACAGGTTGGTCTACACAGGTATTGTTGCATTATAGTCTCTGTTCTGGGTTATGTGTGGGACAGGTGTGCAGAAGTCTTCCATTTATTTTCAACCTGAATCCATCATATCAAACACATTGTTCAAATGAAGTGTTCAAAAACCATGACTTCTTAAAAAATGGCATTCTACTTTTTGAGACTTTTGAGAGAACTGACCCATGCCAAATTAGTATGTGCTCATTTCAGGTTCAAAGTTCAATCTTAAAGGCACATGTGGAGATGTGGGCATCTCTGCTGGTTGGTTGGAGAGGGACTTCGATTACCCTTGCCTTTTGTTTGAGCTGTCATTCCTGCTCTACTCTCCTTTATCACTATCCCTCCTGCTCCCTTGTACATTCCCCTTCTACGCCTGGACACTCTC
Source organism: Eretmochelys imbricata (assembly GCF_965152235.1). Taxonomy (NCBI): domain Eukaryota; kingdom Metazoa; phylum Chordata; order Testudines; family Cheloniidae; genus Eretmochelys; species Eretmochelys imbricata. The sequence continues at coordinate 273,335,203 of NC_135572.1, read as the reverse complement.
CTGTCTCACACCTCTTCCCCTTTCTCCTGAGTTTCGTACATCTCATTCTCTTCTTAAGTCTCCTCTCTGCATCACAGTCGCTCTTCCAAGCCTCCTCATACACCCATTCCCTTGTCTCCCATAGCCTGTCTCCCCCACCTCACTCCAGTTACCTGCTGCTCCCCAGACTGACCCGCCCTGCCTCCTGACAGCATGGTGCGTGTCCACCACAGTGAGGAGAAGCAGTTCTGGTGGGTTGCTGTTCTGAACATTCAAACGTCAACCTTTAGGTGCACATTCAAAAAAAACCTTTAGGTGCCTGCATGGAGGAGGACTCCTCTTACCCCTTTCCAAATCCCTGGGACATGGGTAGTTGCCATTCCTATTCTTCTCCATTCCTTCCCCTTATCACTATCCTTGGCCAGTGCTAGCCCAAAACATACTAATAATTTAATAGGGGGGCCCCTGGAGCTGCTCAAGGCTCTAAGCAATTGTTTAGTCTGCTTATGCTTCGCACGGACTTTGATCCCAGCTATTGCCTTCCCTTCATTACCCTCCCCCACTCCACACCACCCAGACTCGTCTCCCACTCACATGCTTCCTCTGTGCCCCAGCCAGTCTCCTACTGCCACCCCACCCCATCCCAGCATTCTTACCCTGCATTTTCCTCCCTTTCTCTTTAGTGTCCTGCCCCTCACATTTCCCCCCTTCCCCATCACAATCTACTGCCCCTCTTTGGTCTCCCTTATATTGATCACATTCCCTTGCAGCCTCACTCCTCTCCCCACTCTCCTTTCAGCATCTGCCAAACCCTCACATCCCCCTGTAAGCCTTCCTCCCTGCACCTCCACAGTGTCCTCCTGCTCCCAACGCTTCCTTGCATTCCTCTCAGTCTCCTTCTGGGGCTCAGAAAGCTCCACAAGCTGCTTTCAGACTCCACTGATGGGTGGAAAAGACGCCAAGGCACGAAGAACAGCAGTTTCCTGTGTCCCTTCCTTGCTGCAGCATAATAGGGAAAAGCCTTTCTCACAGACCACCATTTTCCTAAGTCTTGGCGTGGTGTAAGAGAAGCTGTCTTTAAGAAAGATGGCTGCCAGCTCCCATTGTTTAGAATGGGACAGAAACCAGGCTGCCCTCAGTCTCCTGCAAAGCAGCCTTGCTTCCCCTCTGCTTCCCACATTCTTCTGTCTCCTGAAGCTATGAGGAGACAGAAGAATGTGGGAAGCAGAGGGGAAGCAAGGCTGCTTTGCAGGAGACTGAGGGGAATGCAAGGAAATGTGGGGAGCAGGATGACACTGAGGTGGCCCCAGTGTTGCAAACATTAATGCACGTGCTTGACTTAAATCAGGACAGTAGTCACTTGAATCTACTTAGATGCAAAAAGTTCAGCACATGCGAGTTTACTATAGAACCCAAACGCTTTGTGCAAGCGACTTCAGCTGTTATTCTTTTGGATTTTAATTCTGCAAGACACTATAGCAACTAAATAGCTACTATATAGCAACTAAACTGCCTATATTCTGTGCAGTTTACTATTACGTTTAGTCAGTATTTTTTCAGTAGACTATTTTTATGCTTCTCATTTATGCTAAATTTTGGTAGTGTGTTACCAGTTATAATAATACCGAGCACTTCTATAGAGCTCTTCATCAGTTGATCTCAAAGTGCCTTACAAAGGAGATGAGCATCATCATTCTCAGTTAACATATGGGGAAACTGAGGCACAGATAGGGGAATTGACTTGCTCAAGGTCACCCAGCAGACCAGCAGCCAAGCCAGAAGCAGGGTCTTCTAAATCCCAGTTCACTGCTCTATCCACTAGGTCACACTGCCTCTCAAAGCACTTGTCTTTTAAAAAGGAACATGAATAACTTCAGAGAAATTTATAAACTGATACTAGGAAGTAGGGCATTTCAAAACCATACGTTTTGGTTTGTACAGAATCAGCTTTTTTCCAGTACAGTTTTGTGTTCAGACTTTGGCCTCATTTAAATGCATTGTAGAGCAAATATGTTATCCTGTGCAAGGACACAAATTAAAGAGAATTATAAAAAGTTAATATAATTTATTTTACTGTTTAAATAGCTGAAAAAGCAAAGTAATTGCAGCTGGAGATTCCCCTGAACTAAAAGCTAAGATCTAAACAGAATTAAAAGCTGTGACTCTGTCTAGGCTTCTTCAGAACTCCTGGAATTTACATATCTAACTATAGACATCAGTCATGGGGGATTAATCTGGGCTGGAGTTGAAGTCAGGAGGTAGATTCATCCTATGATATTGTGAGGCAGAGATTAAGGGGACCTTAACGGGTTGGCAGCATTTGTCTGAAACACTGCACCCTGTTAGTAGACATTGATGATTCTAGGAAAGGGTTAAGTGGGTTTTGTTGCCTCACTGAGGTGGGTGCTTTGTTATCCCCACCTGGGCATAAGGGAGCTGGAGAAGTGGGGAAAGAATACCATTAGGGTGTGGACTGAACACTTCTGTGGAGAAGATATGTATTGTTCTTTCTCTTGGGCCTCTTCTACACTGGGGTTTTTAGCCACCAATGTAGTTATATTGCTACAAACCCCTAGAGTAGCTATGGTATACTGATGACAGCAGAGGCTTGCACTGGTACAGCTTACCCCAGTGCAAGTCAAGTTCACACCAGGGTAGTATGTCTATACTAGAGAGTTGCAGTGATGTGGTCACATCTGTGTGACTACACAGGTTTCTACAACCCCCAGGTAAGCGCACATCTAATGCTCTGGGCACCCTTGACAATCTGTTAAATTATACTAAAATAGACAGATCCATCAGTTCCTCCAGATCAAATAAAATAATCCAGCAAAACCATAAATATAATAGAAATTAATTTACCCATGTCCCAGGCTGTCTTGCTACCAGTACCAGCCTTACTCATCACCCATGAGGAGGTTCTCCTTGTGGAGATTTGTCTCAGATGTTTCTGCTGGGGTGTTTTCTCTCCCTTTTCCAATAGGACAGGCTGGTCACCAAACTCTGTGGGTCAGCTTGCAGTAGGGCTGACTTTTTTTTTTTTTTTGCAGAGGCTCTGGTCCTGTCGATTGGCAGCAGAGTTCTAATAAAGCTACACTGCCAGGGCATCCACCCTGTCAACATGGAAGGAGCCTTTGGAAAAGTCACACATCCTTAGACTGTATTACTTTTCACGTTGAGGAGCTCCATGGGAATGCTATAATCCCCTTTCTCCGTTTATTCCCTTTGGAGCACCCTCTGTGAGGAAGAAAGAATACTATGGAGGAGGTTGGCACCACTCTTTCATGCAGGAGTGAGAGAGCTGTTGCCAAGATCTTAAGCCCTTGTTATGTGAAGTAATGTAATAAAATAGTACGTACCTGCATTACAGAATGGACACTTTGTTCACATACCATAGTTTAGTTTTAATAATTTATGGTAATAATTTATAAGCTAATATTGCTAGTAATAGTAGTTTTCATGACCGCATTTCTGAGAGTTTGGCTTTTTTGTGCTGATTATATGTCTGAGGTGTAGCAAGGTTCTGCCGGTCTCTTTTAGTGAAGTCCTGTAGATGAAGCCAAATTCTTCCTTGTGCACATGGGATTTTTGCTCATGGGAAAGCTGCTTGGACATTAAGAAGCAGAATGTGGCCCATATAACTTTTTCCTAAGGTAAGAGCCACCTCATAGTTGTACCTCTTAATCTCCCAAATCTGATTTGAGGCAACAACCCTCAGCGATGCACAGAAGTTGTTAGTCCAGATAGAGTAAAATGCTATGAGATTTATTTAGCAAACATTTCTGTAACTTCAATTTATGACTAATCCATGTGTGAGGCAAATAATTATAAACCTGAGGATTATCATATTCATATTGTGTGATGGAACATCTGAGTATTTGGTGTGGGTATCCCTCTTAATGAGACACAGCTGAGAGTTATGGCTCACTTCCCACGTCAATTGGAGAGGAGGAACATACTGATTGCCGAAGATGGAAAATAAATGACTGAATTCAACCTCTCTACCACCAAAGACCAGATGGTCAAGTCAGCTTTACATCACCTCATGTGTCAAACTTTCTGTGACTAACATCAGGATTTGGAAGTTAGGCAGAGAGAGATTACAAAAGCCTGAGCAAATACATGTACAGATAGTGCTATGGTGAAAACTGGATTCCTATTCAATCTGGACTTTAAAAGAAGTCAGGAGCACATAATTTCAGTGTTCTGCAGTTGTGAAAGAAAACCATGCTTTGTAAGAGCAGAATCTCTGTCAATTAATTCTATTTCTTACCATTGTGTTTGGATAAATATATATACACATGCATGTACACACTTATCAGGTGTTTGTAGAATTAAAAAGAGCTGATGTAGATTTCAGCACTTTCTTGCCCACTACCAGGCTGCAAGTGGAGTTCGTTATTACATTTTGTATGGCAGTGTGCACCTGTAAGTCATCTATTCTGACTGTGGAGAAGTAAACTAAATTAATCTAATTGTCTTGCTTGAAAAATACTCCAGGTAAGACTAATTAGCTCTTTGTATATAGGTTAGCTACCATCTGCTCCTTATTAAATAAAATAATGGATTTCTTTAGAAGACCTTACAAAAATTGAAATGTGGAACATACAATAGCTGGTTTTCTTGATAATTCCCCCTAAAATGTAAAAACAAAAACAACCCTCCAAAACAATCTCAATCTTTCTTTCCCCTGTTCCTGGACATGTATGTTTAAGTGTGTGCAGAAAAGTACACAAGAGGAAGAAAGATAAAAATCAAATAAACCTTTTTGATGCATGAATCGACACCCCCATAATCTTACTGCTGTAGCCTATACTACTTCACCCCTCTGGTACCTCTGTTCCTGTTTTGTACATTTTATCTTAATTTTGTTTGTGAAATCCTTAGAGCACGGAGATAATCTCTTATTTGTCTGTAAACCATCATGCAGGTTTACTGCATTGTTACAAATACTATTAAAACAACTGTTAGGAACATGGGAAATGTGTGTTATTTTTATGAATATTGTGTGTACCTGTTTATTTGAATTGAATGTCATGGTAAAGGTCTATTGTGAAGTGTCGAGGAGCTACTTCCAGATCCCAGGAAAAAGAGTACAATGGCTTTACCCAAACATCCTGCCACCCAAAAACACTTAACAGTGTGCTCTTTGATAGTCCACCTCCATCCTTTGGTGTGCTCTCCAGACAACTTTGCCAATGCGAGGGAGGTGCTAGTGTGTGGACATGCAGAACAAGGAGGCCTGCCTGATTTTAAAAAGGGACACTCCCTGAATCTCAGGAGAGGCAGTGAGCATAGAGGCAATGTCTGCAGGAAAGCAGGCTGAAACCAAGTAGCCAGAAGCAAGGGTTACCTGGGATAAACTGAGCCTGCCTAAGCTTGGAAGGAAATGATAAGTGTAGGTAAGAAATATGCATAAGCTTTATGTTGTTTTAATCCTTGTCTTTGAATACTTGGTTCCTCTGGATAAATAAGTATTTTGTTCTGAGTCATTGCATTTACCTACTGGTTGCAGTTTCCAAGGGGAAATCTCTTGCAGATCAAACCCAGTTGGACATGCTGAGGAAACATTATTGGAACACAGGGGGCTGCAGCCCACAGACCTAGTCTGAGAGTGGGAGAACCACAGGATTCCACCCGGGGAAGAGTGAAGTTGCAGAGCTTGTCACTTGAAAAGATGCTCTTGAGAGGACTGGAGGGTGGTCAAATGTACAGGTAACCCCGTAACTGTAACAACAGTCATAGGGAGAGTCTGATATTTTCAAAAAGCCCTAATCTAGAAAAACAAAATGTTACATTATAGCACCTAAGGTAGCAGCACCTACAACTGTTAATTATAGCTATATTTACAAATGAATTATAGCTGTATTAAGGGGCCTAACCTTTGGACTCAACCTCTGATCCCCTCCCAGCTGTGGCAGTGCTGCTAATTTGCCCCACTTACCCACGGTTTGTTGTTATGTAGTTAAAACTGTAAGATATTGCCATGTTTGAAATCGGACCAAAGTGATGAACCAAGTGAATTGAATAAAATATGTTTCAATTAAACACATCTCTTAGATCTGTTGAGATGTTTTCAGTGAATTGGAATTTTATGGGTCAAGGTTTCTAAAGCTGGGTGAATCATTCATGAATATATACAAGCTCCATGAAGTTGTTAAAATAGTGATAATCTTAATTATTTGTCCAGCGCTATCACCACAGTGTAACACGGGGTGGGCAACCTTTTTGGCCCGAGGTCACATCGAGGTTGCAAACCTGTATGGAGGGCCAGGTAGGGAATGCTGTACTTCCCCAAACAGCCTGGCTTCTGCCCCCTCCCACCCCCCCCCCCCCCCCGACTGCCTACCTCTGGCTTAACAGAATTAGAACTTGCAACTATCAGTTCGTTTTTGAAACAAAATATAGTCTTCTAGCAAAGAATGGCTGTTGTGGATGCAAAGTGATGGCAGGATCCATTACAATACGAGTTAGCTTTAGAGCTATTCAGACAGGTCCTGATCCAACAGCCACTGAAATTGGTGGAAAGACTTCCATTGACTTCAGTGAGCTTTGGATCTGGCGCACAATACTCAGTTGACTATCTGTGCTATTTTATATCATAAAAAGTACTTTGTTCATCCTTCACAACAAGACAAAAACTCCCCCTTTTCATCCATTTGATGGATTTGCTCTAATTGAGAGGCTGTCTTTGCCAAAACAGGATGTTCAGAAGAGAGGTTTCAGAGTAGCAGCCGTGTTAGTCTGTATTCGCAAAAAGAAAAGGAGGACATGTGGCACCTTGAAGACTAACCAATTTATCTGAGCATAAGCTTTTGTGAGCTACAGCTCACTTCATCGGATGCATTCAGTGGAAAATACAGTGAGGAGATTTATATACACACAGAACATAAAAAAATGGGTGTTATCATATACACTGTAAGGAGAGTGATCACTTAAGATGAGTTAATACCAGCAGGAGAGCGGGGGGAGGGGAGGGGAGAAAACCTTTTGTAGTGATAATCAAGGTGGGCCATTTCCAGCAGTTAACAAGAACGTCCGAGGAACAGTGGGGGGTGGTGAGGGGGAAATAAACATGGGGAAATAGTTTTACTTTGTGTAATGACCCATCCACTCCCAATCTCTATTCAAGCCTAAGTTAACTGTATCCAGTTTGCAAATTAATTCCATTTCAGCAGTCTCTCATTGGAGTCTGTTTTTGAAGTCTTTTTGTTGTAATACTGTGACTTTTAGGTCTGTAATCGAGTGACCAGAGAGATAGAAGTGTTCTCCGACTGGTTTTTGAATGTTATAATTCTTGACATCTGATTTGTGTCCATTTTATTCTTTTACGTAGAGACTGTCCAGTTTGACCAATGTACATGGTAGAGGGGCATTGCTGGCACATGATGGCATATATCACATTGGTAGATGTGCAGGTGAACGAGCCTCTGATAGTGTGGCTGATGTGATTAGGCCCTATGGGTTGGTCCTTGCCTACAGACAGCCCCCCAACCTGAAGCACATACTCACCAGCAACCACACGCCACATAACAGAACCACTAACTCAGGAACCTATTCTTGCAACAAAGCCCATTGCCAACTGTGTCCACATATCTATTCAGGGGACACCATCATAGGGCCTAATCACATCAGCCACACTATCAGAGGCTCGTTCACCTGCACATCCACCAATGTGATATATGCCATCATGTGCCAGCAATGCCCCTCTGCCATGTACATTGGCCAAACTGGACAGTCTCTACGTAAAAGAATAAAATGGACACAAATCAGATGTCAAGAATTACAACATTCAAAAACCAGTCGGAGACCACTTCAATCTCTCTGGTCACTCCATTACAGACCTAAAAGTCGCAATATTACAACAAAAAGACTTCAGAAACAGACTCCAATGAGAGACTGCTGAAATGGAATTAATTTGCATTAATTCAGTAGAGGCTAACTGTCGTTGGAGTCTGTTTTTGACTTTTTTTGTTGAGGAATTGCAACTTTTAGGTCTGTAATGGAGTGACCAGAGAGATTGATGTGGTCGCCGACTGGTTTTTGAATGTTGTTATTCTTGACATCTGATTTGTGTCCATTTATTCTTTTACGTAGAGACTGTCCAGTCTGGCCAATGTACATGGCAGAGGGACGTTGCTGGCACATGATGGCATATATCACACTTCTGCCTTTTCTGCATTATTACTGATAATTCTACCATTTCCATCTAGTAATGGTCCAATATGATTGTCAGGATTCTTTTTGTTCCCAATTCACTTAAGAATAAGGCTGTCAAGCGATTAAAAAATTAATTATGATTAATCGCAGTTTTAATCACACTATTAAACAATAATAGAATACCATTTATTTAAATATTTTGGATGTTTTCTACATTTTCAAATATATTGATTACAATTACAACACAGAATACCAAGTGTACAGTGCTCACTGCATATTATTTTTTATTACAAATATTTGCACTGTAAAAAAGATAAACAAAAGAGAGTATTTCAGTTCTTCTCCTATAAGTACTTTAATGCAATCTCTTTATCATGAAAGTGAAACTTATATATAATTTTACATAACTGCACTTAAAAACAAAACCATGTAAAACTTTAGCAGTTTTTCTCAAACTTTTTTGCTGGCAACTCCATTTGGACTTAAAAAAAATCATGACCCCTCCTCCCACTAGAAAAAATTGTGATCCCCTACCTTCAGCCTCATGAGGCTGCAGCCTTCAGCCTCCATCAGGACGTGGGACTCTGGCCTTCAGCTCTCCCACTACCTCCGGAGCTTTGGGGCTCAGGGCTTCAGCCCCCCTCGGGTCTCCAGACTTCGGCCTCGCTTGGGGTATAGGGCTCTGGTTTTGAGTGCCTCTCAGGGCTTTAGGCTTCAGCCCCTCTTGGGGCACAGGACTCCAGGTTTCAGCCCACCTGGGGCTGTGGGGCTGAGGGCTCCAGCACCCCATATCAGCTGCCAAGCTCTGGTGCAGGGGCTCCAGCCCCCTGCTGCCTCTGGAGTGTGATTAAGGTGTTACAAAAATTAACACATTAATCTTGCTGTGAATTAATCCTTAATTGACAGCCCTAGCTGCAAAGTGAAAGGTCAGGGGGACTTATCAGTTGGAAGTGACAAAGGAGCAGTAAGACCTGGGTGTATTGGTTGATGACTATGAGCTGCCAGTGTGATGCAGCTGTGAAAAAGGCTAATTGAATCCTAGGATACATCAGGCGAGCTATGTCCAATAGAGAGAGGGAAGTGTTGTTACCATTGTACAAGGCACTGGTAAGACCTCATCTGGAATACTGGGTACAATTCTGGTTAACAAAGATGATTTCAAACTGGAACAGGTTCAGAGAAGGGTTGCTAGGATGTTCAGAGAAATGGAGAAACTGTTTTAGAAGAGGAGACTTAAGGATCTTGGCTTGTTTAGTCTAACAAAGCGAAGGCTGGGAGAGGTATGATTGCTCTCTATAAATACATCAGAGGGATAAGCATGAGGAAGAGAGAGGTGCTATTTAAGTTAAAAGCCAGTTGCAGTGCAAAAACAAATGGATATAAACTGGCCATCAACAAGTTTAGGCTTGAAGTTAGAATAAAGTTTCTAACCATCAGAGAAGTGAAGTTCTGGAACAGCCATCCAAGGGAAGTAGTGGGAGCAAAAAAACTAACTTGTTTCAAGACTGAGTTTGACAAGTAGGACCATCAAGCGATTAAAAAAATTAGTCACAATTAATCACAGTTTTGATCACATTGAATGAAAAGATGGCTATATGCAGCTATGGCAAAGCTAAGTTGCAATACCCATCAAAGTACTTCAAGTCTGCAGTACCAGCTAAATGCTAAACATGCATTCGCCTGCAGTTCTTGAGCTACTGATAATCCACTGACAGCACATGAATCCCACCAGCCATGACACAGTATGCTTACAGAGTTTCAGGATTGCTACAAGCCCATGGATCAAACAAAGTACAACAGCTTAACCAATGCTATTGCAAAGTGGATAGCTATGGGCTGCAGACCACTCAACATTGTAAACAACAGAGAGCTAAGAGATATTATTCAAACTGCATCTTCTAATCAGTCAGACATCTTGCCCTTCCAAGGAACCACTGCATCACAAATACATGACCTATATCACAATGAGAAGACTACAAAGTTGGAACGTCTGAAAAATGCACTAGCTGTTGCTTTAACTGGTAATCACTTGTCATCCTTGAGCAATCACAGCTATCTTGGAGTTACGGCACACCCGATTGAAGCCGCATGGACACTGCAGTCGTTTGCTTTAACAGGAACGCATACTGAAGAGAGACATTATGCTGAAACATGTGTAGAGCATTTCTTGAATGTTGTGAAAGAATGGAATATTCAAGAAAAGTTAACAACATTTAGTATTCACAGCGTGATCAAAACTGCAATTAATCACAATTTTTTTAAAATTGCGATTGATTTGTTTTGAGTTAATCGCTGAGTTAATTGGATCTAATGTACATTTATCTCAAAGGCAATCTTTCTTCCTTTGTTCTCTTTCTTTTCTGTTTGGGGTATGAACCTGTAGGTCAGGTGGGACTTATCCTAGTGTAATAGTAAATGAGCAGCAACATTAAAAGTTCAGGGGGGGGGAGAGGTGAGATAAACAATTGATTTAAATAATATTTACATTTTTGTTACTTTTTTGATTCACATAAGTTATCCACTGGATAGTGATATAGTATTTGGTGATCATACCCGTGATAGACTTCAGAGGTTGGTACATATCTGTTTAACTTTAAACTTTCTGTTTAACTTTCTCTCCTTAGGTAGAGCAAGCTGGGGAGAAACCCTTGTAAGTCCTTATCCTGCAAATGCTTGGCATGCAGCCACTTACACACATGAGTCACTTTATACATGTGAGTTGTCCCACAGTGGAAGTGTTCATATTCTTACAATTGCATGCATAAGTATTTGCACAATTGCAGTCTTAGCCTTGAACGACAGCAATGAAAGGGTTAATACATCCCTGTTCTGATCCTTTTGATTTCCTGTAAAGGTCAGAGCATACATAGCAAAATGTTCTGTTTTGACATTGGAACATTGTTCTTCTCCTGTGGATATGTGGTTAACTTTTATATTGTCTCCAGAAAAGAGGAATCTGATAAAATAAACCATGTCTACGAGGGACTTAATATATATATACACCCTTTTTTCTCAATATGAGTGTATACGTTTTTGATAGTAGCGTTGGTGATTTATCAGGCCTTTTATACAGTTGTTTTGCTTCTAATTTTAAAGTTTTCAGAATAATTTCCAGCTTTTATATAACAAGCCTGAAACATTATTCCCATTGTGAAAGAATCACACAGCACAGCAAAAAAAAAAAAAAAAAGTTTAAATACGTATTTGAGCAGGATAAGGGAAAAGGACAATTTCAGAAGTTATTTCACTGATTTCTGGGAGAGAAGCAAAGAGAACAAGTTATTTTATGTCCCACTAATATTTCTTTCTTTCATTCTTTGCAAGATCATTCACTCACATCTGGACACTACTGAATCAAATAAGGATATTTTCAGAACAACAACACAGTTTATACCTTAGAATTCAGATTACATTGTGTTCTCTTGTAGCAAAAAAGTACATGTCATTCAAAACAAACATTACAAGGTTTAACTCCATGAAGAAGTCTGGAGGTTGGGGTTTCTGGTCTCTTTCTACTCCCTACGTCTTGCCGCTCCTTCATATTGGCTCATTTCAAGGTGCTGTGCCTCCACCCTGTCAGACAGATATCTGGAAAAAAATTCCTCATTCCTGGATTCTGATGCAGCGCCCGTTAGATTATTAATGGTGAAGAGCAAGAGAACAGTGGCTATCAATTAGCATAAAATAATGCCTTTATAGCTATCTCAAGGGAAAAACACAGTGAAGACAAGGCACTTTAGTTATATTGTGAAGTAAGCTCTGCGAGTTCAACCACAGGGGTTGTAAAGCTGACCTTGCCTTTATCTTGTGGTAAAACAAAAGTGCCTTGAAAGGGTGGAAAAGCGGGCAGAATTTGCACAGTATAAAAGCTGAAAAAAATCCCCTGGCTCTATTACCTTCCCCCCGCCCACTCTCCCAAGGACCAGTTGGCCAGCTGGATATCCACTGTAAAGTCCCTAAGCCATAACACTGTAAGGTAAGCAACAGGTTTACTACTTGCAAAATCTGTAATGAACAAATTGTAGAGCCTTTGATAGCTAGTAAAATGGATCAAATTCAGAACTGTTGTGATGCCATTGAAGTCAAGGGAGTTACACCAGGAATGAATTAAATCCCAAATATCTGAAGGGGGAACCAAGTAGGCTATGTGGAAATGAGACTCTTTGCAAAATTTCCGGTATGTAAATTTGATTTGTAAGAGAAGCTTCTACTTCGTGAATATCTGTCAACACACATGCTCCTTTCCTAAGCAACTTCTACAAGATGCAGCTCGCACATCCTACATCTGCCCTGTCTTGCCAAGCAGGACAGCTGCACCTGGATCACACAGAATGACCTTGTTTTGGGTGTCACTCATTATAAGGACCATGGCGAGAAGATTTTGCACTGCGAGGATTGTTGGGAAGAATAGCATGCACCTTTGATTGTCAGTCCCTTTGCAAATTTACTTTAGCTAGTTGATTTTCTTTCCTTGCAAGAATTCAGTTCCCTGTGGAGATCTGCAACAGAGTAACCTTTCTTGGAGCAGCAGCAGCAGCATCAGTCATCTGTACCACATGAAAGGAGAGCAGCTCACACACTACCTCATCTGCCAGAGGAGCAAAGTGTATCTTGTTGCTGGGACAAGGCCTCCTAGGCAAAAATCTTTAAATGGTGAGATTGTGTGTGTGTAGCATGTGGCCGGTGTGTACTTTGCAGGCTGCAGGCAGTAGCTGGAGCCCACCTAGAAGACTCCAGCCAGGTAGCAGCACCGGGGAGAGAAGGCACTGCAAGATGGGGGCTACCCAGAAGCCAGCGAATAAGGGTGAACTGCAAACACCCCGGACAGACCTGGCTGCTTTCTGTAGTCCTGCCAGCAGCCCAGCTCAGAACCGAGGCAGGATGTTGTCCCTGACTGCACATGGTAAAGATATTTTCTTATTATTGGGGTAGGATAGTCTCTGATTATTGTGATTGGAGAACACTATTATTTTGGGGTGGGGGATGCAGTCGGGGTGGCAGATCACTGAGTAATGTGGCTGGAGATCCCTGTGGGGGTCATAAGGGGCTGATGTAGGGGATCACTGTGTCTCAGGGATATGGGGTGGAGTAAGGGACTCTGCACTTAGGGGATTTTAGGACGTGACACTATTGTTCAGCACATTTGAGAACACTTGTCACACAAAACTATGGGATGGAGCAAATGTGGGAGCTTCTCACTATGCAAAGTAGAGCCACATAAATCTAAGATGCAAACCAAGGCACTTCTCAGAAGAATGCAGAGAGAAATCTGTGGAACTATTTTCAGATCTTCACTATGTGAGGTGCAAAGATAGTGCTTTAAAAAGTGGCTGTCCAGTAAGAAGGCTTGAGGGTTTCAGAGGGATGTGGAAGCAAGGATTTCTTGCATCCATTTAACAGAGGGGAAATAAATTTCAGGGATTATTCATGGGAGCGCTGCACCTGAAAAGCTTTGCAGGATTTTTCAGCTCCATTATAGTTGATCTTCAATGGGGGAAATATTCCTCATGATTTTTAGCCATTTTATTTAGTTTGTTTATTTGTAATATAGGATGCATTTGTGTGCTTTAAAGCAAAGCAGGACTATTTTTTAACACCTGAAAGCACATCTATGAATGAATTTGCAGTGTGGACATAGCCTGAAAATTCAATGAAACTTGCTGTGCTTCCAGTCACAAGTTTTGCTAGGCTAGAAAGCAATCTCCGTAGTCATTTATCAGCAATTCTGTTCACTGCCTTGGTGTTAAGAAGCTGCATTAGGAGCTAGACTTTTGTTTCCTTCTTTATAGTAATCGTTAAAATCTGGATACACATTTTAAAAAGTCAGTGGCATAAATTTTACTGTAATTATGCATTATTTCTAGCACCATCTTAAAATGGAGCTGTGGGTTACTGTCAGTTGGCAGAGTGAAGCAGAAAAAGCAGTGTATGCTTTTATATTATACTGGAAGATGTATCCCTCCATTAATCCCACAAGGTTATACGGTTCCCTGCCATCTGCAATGATCCATAGCCTTGTGCTTAGTTTGAAAGATCAACTCTGATATATTTCTGGACACTTAAAACATTTTAAAATTAACCTTTTACCGGTAGGTTTTATAAACTGCATGTCAATACGGGCTGTTTTCATAAAGGTTTCCCATAACTCCTTGGAACACAATTTTGATTGCTATTAGGGCTTTGTGATTTAATAGTTTGAAATATTATCTTACATCTCCATGGAGCCTATAGCACTTTACAAACTCTGTAGTTGCAGGAATCACTTCAACAACTGCTGAAATGAAGCCACATATAGATAAGGTGAAACAAGATGCTGATTAAGAGGGCTTGGTAACAGTACAAAACCATGCAGGATAGGAGCAGGACTGCATCCAGTTGAAAATGCACAAAAAGCTCATTGCCTTATTATTTTTATCAGATAATCAACTCTATGTTGCTAGGCCCTTGCCAGAGTTGGGCCTAGTGGATATTGCTGCTTAAATGTACAGTTAGCTTCATTATTAAGATAAATTACCTAGTGATTTTTATTTTTTGTATCTTATATGATCTGTCTTCACAGCAGCTAACTCTGTAATATATGACCAATTTACTTCATTTCTAAACTTCAGATGGGGTACACAAGACTTTTCAAGTTCAAACGGTCTGTGCATGAATTGCTCAGTGTTTCAATTGCACACTCCCTTTTGGATAAAATTCCCTGTGAAGTCCGTGTTCTGTACTATGGGGAACAGCCCTGTACTGGCAGGGGAACTAGCAAGCTGACCTAATAACTCATTCCATTCCTAATGTTTATGATTTTGCTAGGAAACTGCCAGTTCTGTGAGTCATGACTGTGGTTGTAGATTCTTTAAGGGCAAAAAGGAGAACATAAGAGGAAGCTGCAAATGGTACTGGAGAAAGTAAGCCCGAGGAAAAGTATGAAGCCAAACTAAGATGATAGCACGGTTTACAAATTTTTGTATGGCCTTCTGTGCATCTCTCTGTTCACGGCATCTGAAGACTATCCATACGAAAACAGTGTAATATGTACATGTGTGTCCAGATGTTATTGACCTTTCTTGAATGTAGAATGTTTTCTTCTCTCATGAAACATTCAGACCCACAGGATAAATTCAGCCAAATTCAGTCTGTAGTAAGTGGGTGCAACTCCCACAGAAATCTCTGGGCCTAAGTCAGTATTCATACAAATGGTTGTTTAAATTATAACTGAGAAGTGGGTGTAAGCAGCAGAACATGCACTGACTTGACATTGTAGGTATGCAAATTGAGTGGATCTTGAATATTGTGGTAGGAAGGAGGCACTGTAGCCTGTAGTAGGGAAAACAGCTACCAGGAGGGTTTAAGAAAAAGCAGGTTCAGTCTGCCATTTCAATTTGTGCTGCAACTAGCCCCAAAATCCTGCTGTCTAATTCAGCTCTGGTGTAAGTGGGCACTGTCACAGTTCAGGGCAACTGCACCTGCATTTTATCTGTCTTGGGTGGAGAACTGCATATCTCCTTCCTGACTGGGTTGTTCCCAGGCTGAACAATTCCCTGCCTTCACTGTGTTATTCCCAGCAAAAGACAGTTGTCTTGTCTTGTTTCTCACCTTATATTTAGATTGTAAGCTCTTTAATGATAGGGAGGTGTGGTGGTGGTGGGGCGGGGCAATACAAATCACCATCGTCATAAGCAGAGACATTTCCTTTTCAAGAGGTAGTAACATCCTACACCTGTTCCCCATTTGAGGAGGGAACAATAATGTCTCTCTGTCATGATGACTTTTGACTATTTAAATTGTTGATTATATCATTAACCTTTCTGAATTTTTAATCTTATATTTTCGTGGACTAAGAGAGGCAGTCACACTCTTTCAGCTGGAAGTAGTTACTACAGTTGTGTCAGCCAGATCACAGTAGGTAAGCAGATATGTGAAATCGCTTTTAATTTTGCACAAAAATAAATCTGACACAATATTTGGTTTTGCATGTAAGTGGAAAAATGGATGAATTAGCCTTACGCCTCTAGGTGCAAATTCAACCTGAAGGTTTGTTACCTTCCAGCGATTTGGCCATCAGGGAGTTTGGTGGTTTTCATTTGCCAATGGATAGGAACCAGCATATCTTGAGCCCAAATTGTCCATAGTCTCAGCAGAAGTGATAAAGATGAGATGGGTATGAAGCTCCACTAACTCGTAAAGGTCTCCTACAGATAAGTGGGGAGGTTTCATGGGCAGAGGGATGTGCAGAAGTGGGTGCCTCTGGAGCCTGTGGTAAGAGTTAAAACCTTATTTTAGTCTCCAGGGCTGTTGGTTGTGCACCTTTCACACTTCACTTTGAGTTCAGGAAGGACAGGGGGATTGATTGTTAGCCTGTCTGATAATAGCAGTATTACTATTCAGTTTTTAGCAACATTTTTATTGGTTATTGACTTGCCCATCATTACACCTTGTTCTTTTAAAAAAATTCTTTAAAAAATATTTAAAAAAGACATTACCCTGGATTTGTGAACAAACACTGAATTTCATCTCGCATGGTGCTCCCCTTGTACCAAATTTTGTTAAGTCTATCTTTAATACCTCAGTCTTCTGTAATCTCGATTAAATAACTTTTTTCTACCTGCAAACAATGCCACCTCAGTGTTCAGATCATTAATGAATATATTAAACAACCCTGGCCCTAATACATCTCCTGTTCCTCTGTTACGTTTTAGCCATGTCGAAAATTGATTTTACAATCTGAAATGACAATAGATGAAGGATAAACCCTATTTTCACAAATATGTTATTTTGCAGTTAGGCAGAGGAGAACATCCATCTAGTTAAGTATCCCTGATCTGAAAAAGTAAAAGCCCGTGTTATGAGAGCATTGACTTTGGCAGCTTTTGGCAAGGACTCTGGTTAGGACATCCTAGATTTTAAGGCTGGAATGGACGATTATGATCAAATTGCAACTCCATCTCAAAGCAAGAGTAATATTAAAAAATGGAGGGGACAAATAAAAGATTCCATGAATGTTATAATATGATTTATTTTTAATTTGGTGAATCGGGATTATTGAGAGAGTTATGTAGAGAAGTATTATAGCAAATTCTTAATATGTCTTGGGCTTCTACAAAAAGCTGTGTGTAGTTGGCTAAAAGTGACTTTCTCTTCCTCATGTCAGTTTGGATAGCTTAAACAAGACAGGAATCTTATTGTTTTTTGTGAATGGAGAGATTGAACATAACTATGTTTCAAAAAGCCCTGGGCCCCACACAGTGTCTTTCAAAATTTTACTAGAATTTATGTGGTTTTGTTGTTTTAGTTTAAAAACAGGTTTCAGAGTAACAGCCGTGTTAGTCTGTATTCGCAAAAAGAAAAGGAGTACTTGTGGTCTCTAAGGTGCCACAAGTACTCCTTTTCTTTTAGTTTAAAAAGAATCAGACAGTCAAAAGTAAGAGAATGACACTGCACAGGAAAGCTACATGAGTCGAATTGTGTAATAGTGTCTTTTTAGGGTACACTGCAAGATTTTTCTGTGCTTTTCCTGGGCATAATAGGGATAACTGGGTGTGGGGGGTAGCTGAGAGGAAAATAAATTGTTTTGGGATGAAGAAGTCTCTATAGGTCCATCCTTTATAAATGTCTTTTTTGGCATGTTGTAAGCTCTGTTGCTACTTGTACACTTTAATATACCATTGGGAGCTAGTGATAGGACAAAATATAAATCTAAATACATCTTTTAAAAATATAACTGGATAAAAACAGTAACTAATTCAACTGGTGGATGAAGGAAGAAATTTTGAGAAACATGTTTGATGACTTGGGGCTAAATTTTCTCCTCTTCCATGAGCACAGGAGATGAGTGATTGTTAGTGATCAACCCCTCCCCTAATCCCATGGAAGCTGCTCCAAGTTGCACCATGCAGTCAAAGGTCTGCAGATTGGCAAGGAATGGATATGGGGCAGGGCCAGAGAACTAGATGCTTTCTGCAGCCTCATTTGCTCTGCAAACCCACAGCGATTACATGTGCAAGATAATGCTAATGACAACAACCACCCCTACAATACCTGTAATTTACAAAGCTGTGCCATTTTTTCATCAGACTCATTTACTTGTATGTTTTATCTCCATGTGCTACCCTTTGTCAGTTTGTGTCTGGTTCGTTAGCCTAACCAAGGCAGGCGTGGGCTCTTGTATCTTTGTAGTGCCCCTAATGCAATGGGGACCCAATCTCAGTTCACACCTTTTGGCACTACTAAAATACAAATATGTATAACAATAGGGGTTAGGCCAGGCATGGCCAACCTGTGGCTCTGGAGCCACATGCAGCTCTTCAGAAGTTAATATGTGGCTCTTTGTATACGCACCGACTCCAGGGCTGGAGCTGCAGGTGCCAACTTTCCAGTGTGCTGGGGGGTGCTCACTGCTCAACCCCTGGCTCTGCCATAGGCCCTGCCCCCACTCCACCCCTTCCCACACCCTCCCCTGAGCCTGCTGTGCCCTCACTCCTCCCTTCCTCCCACCCCGAGCTGCCTGCACACCATGAAACAGCTGATTGGGAGGCGTGGGAAGGGAGGGGGAGGTGCTGATCCACGAAGCTGCTGGTGGGTGGGAGGCACTGGGAGCGGGAGGTGGGGGGACCGGGAAGCTGTTGGGGTGCTGCTGATGTGTTACTGTGGCTCTTTGGCAATGTACATTGGTAAATTCTGGCTCCTTCTCAGGGTCAGGTTGGCCACCCCTTGGTTAGGCCATGGCAGCACCACTTGTAAGTCCCCAGAATATAAATAAGATTTTTCTATTAAAGAGCAGGAGAAAATGATGTATTGAAAGGATACAGTGGCCCTGGTGTAGGTGTTTGATTTCAGCAGAGTTATGACACAGGTGAATTCGGGCCAGTATCGTTAATATTTTTGATGTGGCCTTTCCTCAGAAGGGGAAAAGTTATTTAAGAGTTAAAATAAAAATAAATCAACTCCTGTATGTTAGATTGTTTTTTATTATTATTATTTTGTATGCTATAAAACAGACCAAGCATATGTTTTAAATGTAAATATTATTTCCAGATTATGATGCTGCTGGACCATTTGCAATAGGTTTCTCTCACTGGAAAAATCCATATGCATATGGTGGTCTTCATCTTCCTTTCTACATCTCTGAAGATGCTGGCATTCCTGTATATCGATCTTTTGAACCACAGGTTGATTTATCAGCTCCTTTATCCTGCCCAGCTTCACTGTCTATCACTCCAGTGCTTTCCTGCAGCAGCAGCAGCCAGGAAACTCTGAATCAAGACTCCACAGGTAAGATTTTTTTCAGATGCTCGCTCTTCAGGTCCTAGTCTAATCAATAGTTTGAGTGTGCAAATTAAGAGATTCGTTCCTGCTGTCATAGAATCATGGCCAAAACTACCATTGACTTCAGGGAGAAGGATTTGGCCACATGGACTCTATTCTGAAACCCTGGCTCAGACCACATAGACTTTATTCCAGCAAGTAGTTTCAATGAATTAAATGCACCAAAAATAATGGGCACCAAATTTAAAATAGCATCAAGATAAGCAGCGGACGCCTGCATTAGTCTAAGTCAGGGATTCTCAGCCTGGGGGGCTGCAAACAGACATAAGGAGGTTGCAACCACCATGCCCTTTCCAAATTGCTAAGTGGGACGGTTGAGGGTCCTGGCTAGATGCCAGTTAGATGAAAGCAGGGACCAGGGTGATCCCTGTAAGGAAAAGCGGATCATGATATGGAAAAGGCTGAGCACTACTGGTCGAAAGCACCACTGATGCTGAGCACCCACCTGTATCCCCAGGCTTGAAGCTCTTATTAATGTTTGAACTTGTTTACTTTTAGAAGGTCCTAATACTTTTTGAACCATTTACTGAAGTGAGCCTCTTGGTAATGAACATACATCAAGTATATTATACCGTTATTTGAGTTATGCTATTTCAGTTTTAATCTCATAGTACATAACTAACAATATGATTAGAGGGACTGATGGGAAAATTAAGATGCCCAGCCAAAGAATAATGGGTACTGAAACTCCAGGGAAGTGCTGAAATCAAAGAAAACCTACATTACTCCCAGAATCTCATACTCTAACTCTCATTAATGACTTAATCTCTTGCAATTGATCAAACTTTCATACCATTGTATTTCTTTCAAATAAAAATCCCAGTTTCAAGTACTTCATTTACTGCACCTAATGCCTGCTGTTCTCATGCTGTGACAGTTACAAATCAAGCCTGGTTAGGCACCTGCTAAGCAGTTAGCACAAGGCAAATGTTATAACTTTCAGTAGCTATTTTGCTTATCTGTTACCAGATACCACGAGTGTAAACATGGCAAAGCCACCTTTCTCAGGAAATGCTTTGTTATCTGTATGAGTTCTGTGACTGCCTCTTGGAAGTTTAACTGGTATCACAGTTTACCCTGCCACCTCTTCTTTGTGATAGAAATACCACTTCTGTCAAGATATATAGCAACTTAACCAGACAAGGAATAGTGATTCTTGTGCTTAGCTGTAATTGTTTTTGCTAATGGGTCAAAAAGTCAATTTAATTAGTGTTACTCTAACAATTCATAAAATTAACATCATTTTCAAAATTCAGGTAGGTCCAATAGGGAACTGCTAGTCCTAGGGAACAGACTCCAGATTATAAAGTGAGTATGTAGCACAAATGACAGATTTTGTTTCTTATTGAATACTACATAGTAATATAGTTGTGTATGGACATCCTGATTTTATTGAAGAGTTTAATAGGCTGCACAGTGGCATAGCTCAGTGTGATCTGGTACGTATCTCATGTAAGAGTGTTATTTATGTGGTTACAATCACATTGGTATTTTATTTTATTGTATTTTAATTGTTCTATATTGCAAGTGGTGTCCAAAGCCTCGAATCAGGATTGGTTCCTCGTTGCGATAAGTGCTACTCAAACACACAAGTAGATACAATCTCTGCCTTGAAAAGTTTACAATCTCATTTTAAATAAGATGCAACAAGTGAATGTAATAAACCATAGGAAACTCAGTGCAGTGCTTTCATTCACTGACAGCAGCTGCAGATGGTGAATTATCAGAACAGTCACCTGGAGTATCGTCCTCTCTCGTGGGTTTCTACTTACATATGCAAATTGGTATCATGCCGATGATGATGACACATTTATAGACAACCTCTTACTCAAGGATTCCGCAAGTTTTCTCTAAATTTCAGAAACTGAAACGATCCTCTCACAAATAATTAAAATTCAGTCACTTCTGATGAGAAATGATGCAGCCATTGAGCAATGTACAGCAACACTACACAGGACAAAGAGGAAGATACCTTGTCCAACTGAAACCAAAGGTAAATGTTCACCAGGCAGAAAGTAACAAACCAAGTTCGAATTTGGGTAGGAGACTGAGGCTTACATTTCTAGAAGTTATATTTTAGGTAATTTGGATCCAAAACAATCTGAGCAGGTCATTTACAGGAATTCATTATATAATTTGATGTAGAATATAATGCTACAGCCATTTTCCTATGTAGATTATCTACCATGAATGTACAACAGTCACTTTATAAAGCTTTTTAATAACTAAAAAACAAATTAAGCAAAACCACTGGTCAAAAATCACCAGTTTATAACATGGACCTATGCTGTGTTATAAAATGAAGATATTTTCATGTAACACCACAGCCTCTAAAGTTACGGATCTGGTCATCTTCTGTATGTAAAGTGCCAATCATGCTAACAGCTATATGCTAGTACTAAAAATAAAGGTTTAAGCATAAATATGGTTCATAGTAGAAATCAAAAATGCCTTAATTGAAAGTTTATTATAGTGGCATCTGAGCAACTGTAGTTTTGACAGCTGTGTTAACACCCTTTCTCTGCCCCCCAGCCCCCCGAAAGAAAGCACGTTCTCTGAATGCTCTGTGGGATGTTCTGAATAACTTGGAAATTGTGAATATTACTACTTCAGTACAGTATGCAGCCCACTTTAGAGGCTTTCAGTGTGAATGCTCTATCTTGCAATGAACTGCAACTGGATATTTTAAGAACTCATGGTTGATGTTATTAAGGGGGGTTCAGGGGAATACACCAGAGTTTGAATTACAGTTTTAAATGCCACAAGATACTGTCACTAAAACTGAACTATTGACACAATAGGATGCAGTGTAATATGATATAGCATAAAGGATGCAGAACTGCAACGAACAGCATTTGGATCAAAGATCCATTACCAGCTATATAAATGGGCATCACACTCATTTAAAATGTTTTAATTTTATTTTACTCTTTATGTTGCATTACAATGTTCTGTAATGGTGGATAATTTGCAGAGTAGGGTTTAAATTCTGTCTTTTAGTATGGGAACATAACTTCTATTATGGTCAGCAAATTGCAAGTGCTTTAGAAAGGAATCCTCCAACATTTGACATATTTGTTTCCTGTAATAGACATTTTGGTGGGAAGTTTGCCTGTTATTAAAGGCTGTTTTCTTCTAGGAAAAAAACAGAAATTAATCCTGTATGAAATTTCCTAATTCAGGAATCAAGTATGAGGGAATATTAATGGGAAACCTTCCATTTTTTCTTCCTTGCTTTGCAAATGGCAAGTCATACATCAGGACAATAGGTAAATCTTTTTATTCATCCCTGAATTTGTTACTAGAAGTATACCCTACTGTGGCAGTTCTCAAACTGTGGGTTGGGACCTCAAAGTGGGTTGCGACCCCATTTTAATGGGATTGCCAGGGCTGGCTTAGACTTACTGGGGGCCCGGGCCAAAGCCCAAACCTGAGGGCTTAAGCCATGGGTGGAGGGGCTAAGGTTATAGGCCCCCTGCCTGGGGTTGAAGCCCTTGGGTTGTGGCTTTGGCTCCCTGGCCTGGGGCAGTGGAGCTTTGGCTTTGCCCCTCCCCCTCACCCCATAAGGTGGTGGGGATTGGGCAGGCTCAGGCTTCAGTCCCCGCTCCTGGGGTCCAGTAGTAATTTTTGTAGTCAGAAGGGGGTCATGGTACAATAAAGTTTGAGAACCCCTGCCCTATTGTAATTAGAAACTTCACAAATGTTAATTAAAAGTGATAGAGGCCTATGGTGAAGAAAAGTACATTCCGCAATCCAGGTTAATATTACTTTTTCTTTTCAGAAATCAGATGTACTATAATGTATAAATGAATGAAATGGAGAAGTTTTTGTGTATATTACTTATTTTGGGTGGAAGTGGAGGACCTTAAATTTGTCCCCTTATGATTGGCCCTAGTTGGCCTTTTGTTTAATGACATAATTGGTTTTTATCTCCCCTCCCCCTGTATGGGAGTGTGCACCATTTAACTTTCTAAGCTTATGTATTGTATTTCTAATTGATTTTAGATTATCAGTCTTCTCTAGTGTTATTGACTGTGCTAGTGGTTAATTTTCCATTTAGTTGTCAAGAAAATGTCAGACAAACAGGCAATAACTTCTTGATTTTTATCTAAAATTTTATTAGGTTCGGGAAAGATGGTGAGGAAGATTCTCTAGAAAATCCTATCAGTTAGCCCTGTGTATCTGCCATGCTGTTAATAAGGATGCTCCAGGACTTTATTCTAAATGAAAGGATTACAGCATTTTTTTTTCTCTTCTGGTGCTTGCTAGGTCAGCCCTGCATCTCCTATTCTTCCACATTGCTGTTTCATACCTGGCCATGTTCCCAGATCTGCCTCTGCGCCTCATAGCAGCTTCCCCTAATGAGCATTAGGGAATGAGCCATACTAAAACACACCTTCAACAAAGTTCAGCAGGAATTGTGAGTAAAAAAACCCTGTAACTTGCCAGGGGAAGCTAGGAATACGGCATTTCATCATTATTTTTTCATTCATAGTCTAATCCACTGTGCCTACAGCTGCTAATTGTTGTCCCTCCAACTAAAAAGAATGGGGAGGACTTGTGGCGCCTTAGAGACTAACAAATTTATTTGAGCATAAGCTTTTGTGGGCTAAAACCCACTTCATCAGATGCATGCAGTGGAAAATACAGTAGGAAGATATATATACACACACACACACACAGAACATGAGAAAATGGGTGTTGCCATACCCACTATAACAAGAGTGATCAGCTAAGGTGAGCTATTATCAGCAGGAGGAAAAAAATACCTTTTGTATGTAGTGATAATCAGCCACACTATCAGAGGCTCATTCACCTGCACATCTACCAATGTGATATATGCCATCATGTGCCAGCAATGCCCCTCTGCCATGTACATTGGCCAAACCAGACAGTCTCTACGTAAAAGAATAAATGGACACAAATCAGACATCAAGAACTATAACATTCAAAAACCAGTCAGAGAATACTTCAATCTCCCTGGTCACTCGATTAGAGACCTAAAAGTCGCAATACTACAACAAAAAAACTTCAGAAACAGACTCCAACAAGAAACTGCTGAATAGGAATTACTTTGCAAACTGGACACCATTAAATTAGGCTTGAATAAAGACTGGGAGTGGATAGGTCATTACACAAAGTAAAACTATTTCTCCATGCTTATTTTTAGCCCCTACTGTTACTCACACCTTCTTGTCAGCTGTTGGAAATGGGCCATCTTGATTATCACTACAAAAGGTATTTTTCCTCCTGCTGATAATAGCTCACCTTAGCTGATCACTCTCGTTATAGTGGGTATGGCAACACCCATTTTCTCATGTTCTGTGTGTGTGTGTGTGTATATATATATATATATCTATATATATATATCTTCCTACTGTATTTCCCAGTGCATGTATCCGATGAAGTGGGTTTTAGCCCACAAAGACTTATGCTCAAATAAATTTGTTAGTCTCTAAGGTGCCACAAGTACTCCTCGAGTATCCTCGTCCTTTTTGCTGATACAGACTAACACAGCTACCACTCTGAAACCTGCCTCCAACTAAAGTGATTTAGGCCATGACCTCATGTACAATTCAATATTGCCTTCTTCATACTGTACATAAGGTTTCTTGCTCTGTCTGTCTGTCCACTCAAATGCCTGCTCAAGTAATTGGACTCTCTCCCTTTGTGAAGCACTTGCAGCAGCAAAATGGATAAATTTGTGATCATCTCTAGTTGGACCAGGGTTAAAATAGAAGGGTATGTTGATGGATTGTGGGAGAGAAAGGGAATGGAAGGAAAGAATGATTGTGGGGGTCAGTGGAGAGAAGGGAGGAGATTTTAGATGGCAAAAGGGGAAAGTGGCAAAAGCTGAAATTCTGAAGGAAAGAGACAAGTAGCAGAAGAGAATAATTATGAATGTGGAATGAATTAAGGAAAAAAGAACAGAAAATCTGGGAAATAGAAGTAGGGCCCTACCAAAATCAGTCCATTTTAGTCAATTTCGTGGTCATAGGATTTTAAAAATTGGACATTTCATGTTTTCAGCTATTTAAATCTGAAATTTCACGGTGTTGTAATTGTAGGGATCCTGACCCATAAAGGAGCTGGGGGGGGCAGAGGGGAGGAGCGCATGGTTATTGTAGGGGGGGTTGCAGTACGGCTACCCTTATTTCTGCACTGCTACAAGTGGCGGTGCTGCCTTCAGAGTAGCTACAGAGTGGCGGCTGCTGGCCAGGAGCCCAGCTCTGAAGGCAGAGCCGCCGCCAGCAGCAGCACAGAAGTAAGGATGGCCTGGTATGGTATTGCCACCCTTACTTCTGCACTGCTGCCTCAGTTAGCAGCCACCACTCCCCAGCCACCCAGCTCTGAAGGCAGCTCAGAAGTAAGGGTGTGTCAAGGTTCCTTCCCCACTCCGAACTCTAGGGTACAGATGTGGGGACCTACATGAAAAACCCCCTAAGCTTATTTTTACCAGCTTAGGTTAAAACTTCCCCGAGGTACAAACTATTTTACCTTTTGCCTTTGGACTTTATTGCTGCCACCACCAAGCGTCTAATAGATATATAACAGGTAAAGAGCCTACACCCCCTTTCCTGGTGTAGGTGAGCATAGGTTTGCATAGGTGAGCACAGACCCAAACCCTTGGATCTTAAGAACAATGAAAAAGCAATCAGGTTCTTAAAAGAAGAATTTTAATTGAAGAAAAAAGTAAAAATCACCTCTAAAATCAGGATGGTAAATACCTTACAGGGTAATCAGATTCAAAACAGAGAATCCCTCTAGGCAAAACCTTAAGTTACAAAAAGACACAAAAACAGGAATATACATTCCATTCAGCACAGCTATTTTATCAGCCATTTAAACAAAACAGAATCTAACGCATATCTAGCTAGATTACTTACTAAGTTCTAAGACTCCATTCCTTTTCTGTTCCCGGCAAAAGCATCACAGACAGAGCGCCTTTGTTTCTCCCCTACTCCAGCTTTGAAAGTATCTTGTCTCCTCATTGGTCATTTTGGACAGGTGCCAGCGAGGTTATCCTAGCTTCTTAACCCTTTATAGGTGAAAGGGTTTTTCCTCTGGCCAGGAGGGATTTAAAGGTGTTTACCCTTCCCTTTATTTTTATGACATGCCCCCCAAATCACAGATGGGGGGGAACGCTGACTGTGATTTCTTTCTGGAGCTCTAGGGGAAAACAGAGTTAATAAGACACATGCACCTCTAAATATACTTCCAAGTATATAAAGACTAACAATATTTTCCACATCTCAAGGACGATTTTAACCAGTTGATTCTGGGAAACTTTCACCGGAGATTGCATCAGCCACTTTGTTAGAAGTCCCTGAGATGTGTTGGATGTCGAAATCAAAATCTTGGAGCGCTAAGCTCCACCGAACAAGTTTTTTGTTATTTCCCATGGCGGTATGAAGCCACTGTAGCGCGGCATGTAGGGTGTTTTCATGCAGGTCCCCACATCTGTACCCCAGAGTTCAGAGTGGGGAAGGAACCTTCACATGGTGGCAGAGGTGGGATTTAAAGGTGTTTACCCTTCCCTTTATTTTTATGATAGGGTGGCAATAGTGCAATCCCCCTAAAATAACCTTGTGACCCCCCCCCCGCAACTCCCTTGAGTCAGGACCCCCAATTTGACAAACGCTGGCCTCCCTAGTGAAATCTGTATAATATAGTGTAAAAGCACACAAAAGACCAGATTTCACAGGGGGAGACCAGATTTCACCGTCTGTGAAACATTTTTCATGGCCACGAATTTGGTGGGGCCCTAGATATAGATAAGTAAAAATGTTTAAAAGTCTAGTGTCCACGTATTACAAAGAAATATAAACTAACATTTGATTTGAGCTTCAGGGGATAGGAGGCGGAGAAGCAGGAACTAACTAATTGTGGGTGGAGGAGTCCTCAAAAATGCAAAGTAGAATAGATGAGACCCAAGTATTCTTTCTGTAGGAGCTAGGAAGCTGTAGAAGAGGGTGAGTAGTGAGGATGGGGTTGAGCCCACAGCAGCCAGGAGGAAGAAGAGTGGAAAGCTCTTCTTTCATTCCAGCAGTGAGAGAGAGGACAGAGTTTCAAATTTATCAAACTCCTGATTAGCCACAGGCTGAAAGCAGTGAAATCCTTGCTGATCTTAAACACAAAAAAGAAGCTTACCAGAAGTTGGAAGCTTGGACAAATGACCAGGGAGGAGTATAAAAATATTGCTCAGGCATGCAGGAGTGAAATCAGGAAGGCCAAATCACACTTGGAGTTGCAGCTAGCAAGGGATGTTAAGAGTAACAAGAAGGGTTTCTACAGGTATGTTGGCAACAAGAAGGTGGTCAAGGAAAGTGTGGGCCCCTTACTGAATGAGGGAGGCAACCTAGTGATAGAGGATGTGAAACAAGGTCAACTCCCAGACTACTGCACTGGGCAGCACAGTATGGGGAGGAGGTGACCAGCCCTCTGTGGAGAAAGATGTGGTTTGGGACTATTTAGAAAAGCAGGACAAGCACAAGTCCATGGGGCTGAATGCATTGCATCCAAGGGTGCTAAAGGAGATGGCGGATGTGATTGCAGAGCTATTGGCCATTATCTTTGAAAACTCATGGCGATTGGGGGAAGTCCCGGATGACTGGAAAAAGGCTAATGTAGTGCCCATCTTTAAAAAAGGGAAGAAGGAGGATCCTGGGAACTACAGGCCAGTTACCCTCACTTCAGTCCCTGGAAAAATCATGGAGCAGGTCCTCATGGAATCAATTCTGAAGCACTTAGAGGAGAGGAAAGTGATCAGGAACAGTCAGCATGGATTCACCAAGGGCAAGTCATGCCTGACTAATCTAATTGCCTTCTATGACGAGATAACTGGCTCTGTGGATGAGGGAAAAGCAGTGGACGTGTTATTCCTTGACTTTAGCAAAGCTTTTGATACGGTCTCCCACAGTATTCTTGCCAGTAAATTAAAGAAGTATGGGCTGAATGAATAGACTATAAGGTGGGTAGAAAGCTGGATAGATCATCGGGCTCAAGGGTAGTGATCAATGGCTCCATGTCTAGTTGGCAGATGGTATCAAGGAGAGTGCCCCAAGGGTCAGTCCTGGTTTTGTTCAATATCTTCATTAGTGATCTGGAGGATGGTGTGGACTGCACCCTCAGCAAGTTTGTAGATGACACTAAGCTGGGAGGAGAGGTAGATACACTGGAGGGTAGGGATAGGATACAGAGGGACCTAGACAAATTAGAGGATTGGGCCAAAAGTAACCTGATGAGGTTCAACAAGGACAAGTGCAGAGTCCTGCACTTAAGACGGAAGAATCCAATGCACTGCTACAGACTAGGGACTGAATGGCTAGGCAGCAGTTCTTCAGAAAAGGACCTAGGGGTGACAGTGGACGAGAAACTGGATATGAGTCAACAGTGTGCCCTTGTTGCCAAGAAGGCTAATGGCATTTTGGGCTGTATAAGTAGGGGCATTGCCAGCAGATAGAGGGACGTGATCAGTCCCCTCTATTTGACATTGGTAAGGCCTCATCTGGAGTACTGTATCCAGTTTTGGGCGCCACATTACAAGAAGGATGACAGTTTTTCAAATTGGGAAATTCAGCAAACTTGACCCTGTTCCATGAAGAATTTCATGAATATTCCATGTTCCCCATGACATAGGAATAAAATATGAAATGTATAAGATCTGTGTCTGAGAGTTTTCTAAGTGCTGTTTTAATTTGTTTGAAACTTGGCAACACCCAGAGCCTTCTGTTTAACTTACGGTCTCTGCCACATACTTATTTTATTTTGTTGGTGTGATTTTTAAATTCAAACCTTTTTCACTTGTTGCTAAATTGTAAGATGTATTTACACAGTAATATTGCCGTCTGCTGTGTGTGCTGTATCTAAAATGGACAAAAATCTAACTGATTATTCTTAAGTGCTCTGTAAGATGAAAATCTGAATTTATTAAGCTTTGATTCCCTAATGTAGTGTGAGTGTGATTTTTAAAAACAGGTGAATTCCAGGAAGATTTAAATCTGGCATAGGTTTCTGATTTTGATGAACAGATCTGTCTTGTACATTCTACCTTTTAAACAGGCTTTAAAACTCATTTCAGATAACCATAAAATGGAAATGTGCTATACAAATAATTAATTTGTGCAAGTGACCGTTTCTGAGAATGGTGTGAAGCTCATTACAATGAAATCAGTCTGTTACCAAAGTAAATAATTTTGGCTGTAGTTTTCAAAGGGGTCTAAAAGAGTTAGGCACACAACTTCCATTGAAAGTCAATAGTTTTCATTTTGTCCACTATATCTTCATTTTTTAAGGTGGGAGGGGAATAGCTTTTGCCAAGGGACAGGCATCTGAGTATGAACTTATTTCATATCGTGACCAAGAGCATATTGTGTCTCAAGGAAGCACTGATTTCCCTCAAGGATGTGACTAGGTTATAGAGTTGTTCCAAATTGGAGGTGGGCAAACTATGGCCTCCGGGCCACATCTGGCCCATGGGACTGTCCTGCTCAGCCCTTGAGCTCCTGGTCGGGGAGGCTAGCCCCTGGCCCTTCCCCTGCTGTCCCTCTTCCCCGCAGCCAGGGGTGAAAGTAACTTAGGACTTACCGGTACCCCGGAGTCCTGAGCGGGGGCATGGCCTCAACTGGAAGAGGTGGGGACTTTAAAGATTTAAAGGCCCTGGGGCTCCGGCTGCAGCTGGGAGCCCCAGGGCCTTTAAATCACCCCCCTGAGCTCCCAGCTGCAGAAGCGGCTGGGAGCCCTGGGGCTCAGGGGCGATTTAAAGGCCCTGGGCCTCCAGCTACCACTACTGCAGCGGAGCTCCAGGACCTTTAAATTGCTGCCCGAGCCCTGCTGCCTGAGCCCCAGGGTAGTGGCGTCAGGGCTCGGCGGTGATTTAAAGGGCCTGGGGCTCCCTGCAGTGGGGCTCGGGAGGGGATTTAAAGGGCCCGGGGCTCCGGCCGCTGCAGGGAGCCCTGGGCCCTTTAAATCGCCAGCCTAGGGAAGCTGGTACGGTGTACTGGCTCTTGTTGGTACGGCGTACCGTACCGGCATACTTTCCCTCTGCCCACAGCCTCAGCTCGCCATGCCGCCAGCGCTCTGGGTGGTGGGGCTGCGAGCTCCTGCTGGGCAGCGCGGCAGGCTCCGGTTGGGCAGCGCGGCTACCAGTCCTGCTGCTCTGAGTGGCATGGGTGGGGAGCGGGGGGGTTGGATAAGGGGCAGGGAGTCCCTGAGGGCAGTCGGGGACAGGGAGCAGAGGGAGGTTGGATGGGGCAGAGGTTCTGGGGTGGGGGGCGGTCAGGGGACAGGGAACGGGGGGTTGGATAGGCATGGGAGGCCCGGGGGGCCAGTCATTGGGCAGTAGTGTGGATAGGGAGCGGGGCAGTCAGGGGACAGGTTGAATAGGGGGTGGGGTCTCGGGGGGGCAGTTAGTCCCAGGCGGGAGTGGTCAGGGGACAAGGAGCGGGGTGGGGTTGGATGGGTGGCGGATTCTGAGGGGGCAGGAAGTGGGAGGGGGTGGATAGAGGACGGGGGCCTGGCTGTTTAGGGAGGCACAGCCTTCCCTATCCGGCCCTCCATATACTTTCGGAACCCCAATGTGGCTCTCAGGCCAAAAAGTTTGCCCACCCCTGTTCTAAAGAGTGCTGCAAATATGTCATGTGTGACTAGACTTTGGGTATTAAACTCTCTTAAAATCCAGTCACTTACGAGGCAGTGCTGCCTGCTAATGATAGGTTTCAGAGTAACAGCCGTGTTAGTCTGTATTCGCAAAAAGAAAAGGAGGACTTGTGGCACCTTAGAGACTAACCAATTTATTTGAGCATAAGCTTTCGTGAGCTACAGCTCACTTCATCGGATGCATACTGTGGAAAGTGTAGAAGATCTTTTTATACACACAAAGCATGAAAAAATACCTCCCCCCACCCCACTCTCCTGCTGGTAATAGCTTATGTAAGGTGATCACTCTCCTTACAATGTGTATGATAATCAAGTTGGGCCATTTCCAGCACAAATCTAGGGTTTAACAAGAACGTCTGGGGGGGAGGGGTAGGAAAAAACAAGGGGAAATAGGTTACCTTGCATAATGACTTAGCCACTCCCAGTCTCTATTCAAGCCTAAGTTAATTGTATCCAATCTGCAAATGAAATGAATTCCAATTCAGCAGTCTCTTGCTGGAGTCTGGATTTGAAGTTTTTTTGTTGCAATGTTGCAATTTTCATGTCTGTAATCGCGTGACCAGAGAGATTGAAGTGTTCTCCGACTGGTTTATGAATGTTATAATTCTTGACATCTGATTTGTGTCCATTTATTCTTTTACGTAGAGACTGTCCAGTTTGCCCAATGTACATGGCAGAGGGGCATTGCTGGCACATGGCATATATCACATTGCTGGATGTGCAGGTGAACGAGCCTCTGATAGCGTGGCTGATGTTATTAGGCCCTGTGATGGTGTCCCCTGAATAGATATGTGGGCACAGTTGGCAATGGGCTTTGTTGCAAGGATAGGTTCCTGGGTTAGTGGTTCTGTTGTGTGGTATGTGGTTGCTGGTGAGTATTTGCTTCAGGTTGGGGGGCTGTCTGTAAGCAAGGACTGGCCTGTCTCCCAAATCTTGATTATCATACACATTGTAAGGAGAGTGATCACTTTAGATAAGCTATTACCAGCAGGAGAGTGGGGTGGGGGGAGGTATTTTTTCATGCTTTGTGTGTATAAAAAGATCTTCTACACTTTCCACAGTACGCATCCGATGAAGTGAGCTGTAGCTCACGAAAGCTTATGCTCAAATAAATTGGTTAGTCTCTAAGGTGCCACAAGTACTCCTTTTCTTTTTGCCTGCTAATGTGTTCTAATTTCAGTTCAGGACCTTCATTTTGGATATACACCAGGACCTCGCTAGAACGTGTGTCTATATAGTGTGAATTCTCATATAACGCGGTCGCGGCCATGGATCCCAAATTTAATTACTTTTTAATTGCAATTCATTTTAACACGGTACCGCACATGGATCCCAAATCCTGCATTCTAGCGGGGGTCCGGTGTACTACTCTTGGCTGGCAACTGCATAAATGTTTGGGTGAGTCAACCACCACAAGGTGGTGCTGATGCCTTCTAATGACTGGCTGAGTGGAGGTTTAGCTCAAGACATTCTTTGGGACTGGAAATCTGAGCAGACCTGGGAAGGACATGTATTTTCATGAGTGTAACTGGATGAAACCACTGTCAAGGCCACAGATCTGGACAAGTAGAGAAGCTGGTGACTCAACTGGAACTATAATTTAAGTATCAGAGGGGTAGTTGTGTTAGTCTGGATCTGTAAAAGTGGCAAAGAGTCCTGTGGCACCTTATAGACTAACAGACGTATTGGAGCATGAGCTTTTGTGCGTGAATACCCACTTTGTCGGGTAGTCTAGGAGGTGTCACAGGACTCTTTGCTGCTTTTATAATTTAAGTATTAATCCTAAAGACTCCTTACATTGAGGGGAAATAGGAGGGGAAGATGTGAGTATATGTCCTGTTCCTTTAAATCCATAGCAGGAAGCCAGGCAGAAGGGGGGCTGGAAAACATGCTAGGTCTAAATTATGAAGGAAAGAGAAAGTAGCTTTAGGGATAATGCCTATTTTTTCTTTTTTCTAATAAAGATCCTCATTTTAAATCCCAACTACTAAAGTGATCTCTCATGTGTTCTTCCCAGCTGATGCCAAGTCACTGCCTGTCATGCTGGCTGATATTGTTTCCTTAAGTTGTACTTCCTTATCTGTAAAAAGAAAAGGAGGGCTTGTGGCACCTTAGAGACTAACCAATTTATTTGAGCATAAGCTTTCATGAGCTACAGCTCACTTCATCGGATGCATTCCTTACCTGTGTGTGTCCCTCTGTTTCCTGTTTTGTGGTTCAATTGTAAGCTCTTTGGTGCAGGGACCATCTTTTTGTGCTGTGTTTGCACAGCACGTAGCACAATGGGTCCAGGTCCATGGTAATACAAACAATAAATAATAGCAACAACAATGCTATGCTTTTTGATACAGGGCCTTTAGAAAGGTTTCCCCACTTTTTCTGAGTAACAGCCGTGTTAGTCTGTATTCGCAAAAAGAAAAGGAGGACTTGTGGCACCTTAGAGACTAACCAATTTATTTGAGCATAAGCTTTCGTGAGCTACAGCTCACTTCCACAAGTACTCCTTTTCTTTTTGCCCACTTTTTCTGGGAATCTGCACGCTGTGATGAAAGCATGCTTGTTTCTGTAGTAGATACCTTTTTGGAGTGACACGTTCACCAGACTTAGTTTAAAAGAAAATCTTTAAATGTTGGTAGTGGTTTTCTTGCTCCCCTGTGTGTGTTTTAGAAGGATTTTTGCTGAGTGGTGGGCTGAGGAGCAACACCACCAAACATGCTTAGGCCCTCCACTCTACTCTACTCCACTCCACTCAGCCACCTCATGATCCTTTTGCAAGCAGAGTCTGAATGAGCTCTCCCCTGACATCTAGTAGTGAGTCATGGGAGAAAACATTAGGAATGAACCATATTTGCATAAATACACCTACAGCTGCTTTGCCAAAGTGATCAATTTTGATTGATGATGGCTTACAAATCACTTTAGTATTGAGTAATAAAATGTTGGTATCCTTACTGTATGAGTAAAGGTCTGCAGAACTGTACTTGCCTGCTCTGATTAGGGGTTCCCCCTAAACTGAACCTCACTTGCTAAGCAGGGGGTCAGGATGCCTGTGAAAGAGAGAGGAGGTGAGAATAAATATTCCTACTGGTGGTGTGGGCTCTGCTTAAGGAGTCCTAGAGGCCATTTGACCCTCTTCTCTCCACTGGTTAAAGACAGAGCTGATTAGACTCAATTGAGAGTCCTTGTTTTGTTCAGTGATCACTGGAGTTGAATTCATTGATAACTGGGCGCTAAGCCTTAGATCTGGTGTGGGACAGCGTTCTGGTGGAAGAAACTGCGTAGCCTGTGCTAGCCCACTACCTGCTGGAATCACTGAGAGCTGGGTTTCGTGGTGGAACCCCAGAACGTGGTGCCGCAGGAAAGAGGCAGCGGCCAGCAGTTGCAGAGTGAATGACAGGGCAGTGGCTGGCGGCGCAGTGGCCGACGGCGGTAGAGTGAACAACGGTGGCAGCAGAGTGAATGGCAGCAGCAGAGGACAGCGATGGCCGAGTGAACCTCGGCAACTGTGAGCCAGTGGCAGCAGCACAGCAGCTAAGGCATTTCTCAGTGCTCTCCCTTCACCCCCAGGGTGGGAGGTGAACTGAAGTGAATGCACCTTTGATCTCGGAGTCCTCACCAGGGGTGTCGGAAGAGGGTGGGCCAAGAGGCCAGGGCCTCCCATTTGTGAAAGAGGACAGGCCGGGCCTGTCCATCTTTCGCCATAAGGCCAGTTCCCCGGCCAGACCAGAACCTGGGGCCCGGCCCAGGTAAGAGTGGCCTGGGAACCTGGGCAGCTGTGCGTAGCCACAGACCCTCCACCTGCCTGGGATGTGGGGCTGGAGAGCAGCCCCCAGCCCGTGTCCTCACCCCCCCAGACCTCCTGCCCAGGGCAGATGGAGGATTTGCAGCTGCCCAGGCAGCTCTTACCGTGGCCCAGCTATGGCTGTTCAGCTCCTTAAGCCCAGCCCGCAGGCCAGGCCAGAAGCTGAAGCTGGGTCAGGGTAAGAGCCATGTGGGCAGCAGTGAGGAGCCAAGGACCCTCCACCTGCCCTGGGTGGGAGGCCCAGGGAGCAGGGACATGGACCGGGGACCGCTCTCGGGCTCCGTGACCCTGGGCACGTGGAGGGGCCTGGGCTCCTCAGCCTGGCTCCAGCTTGGTCAGGGAGTTGGGTATGGGGGGGGGGGGGGGGAAGAGGAGGGGTGGGTTGGGGCCATGGAGGGATGGGGCTTAGTGGCCCCTACACTTTTAGGAAGAATCTGTCACCCTGGGTCCTCTCTGACCAAGAACAGCAACTGTGAGTGGGGTGTAGTGGAGGGAAAGGGGAGTGATATGTTAATGGAACATTTGATTTTTGGACTTTCATACCACAAGGTGAGAAACTGAAGCAAAGGACGCTGCCCAACATAATCTGGGGTGAGATGTTTGCTCTTGATCAAATGCTTTTGAATCGTGGTTGTGGTGTTGTCCCAAATTAATGCTGGGTCACTTTTCCCGTTTATTAAAAAAAAATTATTTGCTGTACACAGACTCAGTGCTTGTGAGAGGGGAAATATTGCCTTGTAGAGGCACCTGGGTTGGTGTGTGTAATTTTCCCAGATTACTGGGTGGGGGCTCAAGCCAGTTCTGTTTTGTATTGTTAAGAAGAACTCCCTAAATATCTTGTTGCTGCTGCTGCCACAAGGCAGAAAGGTTGCACTTCTTCAAATACCTCCTTAAAACTTCTCTGCCAGGATGTATATGTAACCCCTTCTGCCCGTCAGAGTTGGCAGCAACAAGGGCTGGGTTCAGTATCTAGGGGTTCCATTCCAATAACACAATGCAAAACCGTTTCGAGCCCCCACCCAGTGACCTGGAACAAATATATACCACCCCTGCTGAGCGCCTCTACAAGGCAGTACTTCCCCTCTCACAAGCACAGAGTCTGAGTGTAGCAGAAGCCTTTTAATAACAGAGAGAAACAATGTGGCATTATGTTCAGGAAACACCACCAACAGGATTCATAACACAACCCATGAGCAAGACCCATCCCAAGCAAATTAGGCCGTGTTCTTTCCCTTTGGTTCTTGAGTCTAGCAACCCAAAAGTCCAACAACCCAAAAGTCTCTGTCAGTGCAGAGTTCAAAAGTTTATCTGCAGAGTTTTACCTCCGTACCTGGGTGGAAATGGGAGGGTTAAGGGGCACCTTACATGGTCCGAAGCCGATTGCCCCACCTCTCTGCTCTACCAGCTGTCCCACGAATTGCTCTGCTCTGCCAGCTCCCGCAAACTGCTCCGCTCCACAAGCCGTCCCATGAGCTGCTCCAGCCATCCTGCAAATTGCTCCACTCCACCAGCTGCTCCAGCCATCCCATGAACTGCTCCACAATATATCTTCAGCCCCCCCCCCCCCTTAACACAACAGTGATTTCAGCTTGTAGTAGGGGAGCCTCAATGCTGGTACACCATTAGCCCAAAGTGAATTCCACTCAGCAACCTGTAACTAGACTTCTCCCTCCCTCTTCACTGAGTTTTGGACCCATGTCCCTTGCCTAGCGAGTGCTACTTAGTTGATGGCGAGCCCCTCCATCATAACAAAAGGCCAAGTACAGTTCCACTGTCCTTGATTCACATAATCAGGATAATAACAATTTATTCTTCCTGCCCCAATAACAGAGAAACTGGGGATCCCACAGCAACCAAAGTGACCATTTAGGCAGCTATGGGCTCATGCTAGGCGGGGTGCGTGTGCCTATGCAAATGAGATCAGCCCCTGAAGTTCTTTTCCACAACTTGCCACAACTCACCACCAGATGTCAGGGTGGAGCTCATCCTGGCTCTGCTTACATGTACAAAAACAAACAATACTTGCACAATAGTTACACAGCTGGTTTGCTGTGACCAGTGTTCTTCATGCTGACTGGTATTATTTCTTTGTGCTCTTCCCATCTTTTTGTTTAATCCACCTGTTCATGGTCATACTTACATA
Organism: Eretmochelys imbricata; assembly: GCF_965152235.1. Lineage (NCBI taxonomy): Eukaryota > Metazoa > Chordata > Testudines > Cheloniidae > Eretmochelys > Eretmochelys imbricata. The sequence goes on along the minus strand of NC_135572.1, from coordinate 273,298,145 downwards.
GTAAGCATTTGGGGGCAGGGACATTATCTGTACAGTGCCTAGCACAATGGGGCCTAGCCTCTCAATGCTACTGTAGTACAAATGAATAATAATGCTCTTCTTTGCTTTCTTTCTGCTCAGACTTGCCTGTTGGTGAAAAAGACATTTTAAATTGGAAGGAAATCAGCTCAATAGTTCTATGAATGCACTTAGTGTATCTGTAAACTTTCTGAATTTTTGAATGCTTGATTTCTCAATCTTAACATTTAACTAATGGTAGGTTTTTGCATTTGATTTTATAGTTACATAAATTCTCATAATTATTGCAGTTTCCTGCCCTCAGATACATATTTCCCTTTTTGTTTTTCGTGTAGCTCATGCTACAAAGCCTCATTATGAGAAATACAATGTGGTTTTTAAATTATACTGTTGCTTATTCTGAAGTGATATGCATTAATATTACTTGGATTGACACCACAGAGAGCAGTTCTCTTAGTTTCTCTGGACACAGTTTTTTATAATATGGGTTATCTGTATGTATTGAATGTATTGTAAAATTAAGACAAAGTGGAGAAATGATGGTTTCTCTAACAAAAGGAATTGATGAAATATTGGCAAATCAGGTTTTTTCACTTTATCTGGATTGTTAGATTTGAGGGTGTCGGTTATTTCCTGTGATTAAACAAAAATTAGCTTCTGGCAGAAATTTATTTGTGTGTGTGTGTGTGAGCGAGAGAGCTTGTGCAAGGTGTTGCGTTGTATCTACGGAAGTGGCACAGCACACGCAGTGGTGGGTCATGCTTCCCTATGATATCCGCTTGCCTGCAACAGGATCCAGAGGAATCGAGAGGTGACAGAGGAGAGAAAAAAAATGCCGGTGCACCTTTCAAGTAATATTTAAATTGTCCCAATTGGACTTTGAAGTTGACACTTGCACTGAAGTAACAGGATGGAGGAAAGGGGAATCCTGCCTGGATTACTGCAATTTGGCTGAAGTCAGGGCTGGAATAGTGACAAGATTTGTATTGTGATGGTCCTATCTGTGCAGTAGAAAAAATTAGAAACCAAAACACAAACAAACTGATTGGTGGAGATTTTCAAAGACACAGAGGACTTCTAGGCGTCCAACTCCCATTGAAAGTCAATGGCAATAGGGCATCTAATTCCTCTTTGTGCCTTTGAAAACGTCCCTCTTAGAGAATGCCACATAACAGAGTAAAAGCTTTGTTATCCGGCATTTTGGGGAAATGGGGGTTGCCAGTACATTAAAAATTCTGGTTAACTAAGTTATACGGAGGGAGGGAGTTTGGGTGTGGGACGGGGCTGGGGGTTGGGGACCAGGAGGGGGTGTGGGGCACGGGCTCAGGGAGGGAGTTTGGGTGTGGGAGGGGGCTCAGGACAGGGAGTTGGGGTACAGGAGGGGTTTTGGGGTGCAGATGACACTCACCTTGGGCATCTCCCCACAAGCGACAACATGTCCCTGCTGTTCCTAGGCGGAGGCACAGCCAGGCAGCTCTCCGCACTGCCTCCATCTGCAGGTGCCACTCCCGCAGCTCCCACTGGCCACTGTTCCCAGCCAATGGGAGCTGCGGAGCCAGTGCTTGGGGTTGGGCGAGGGCAGCACATGGAGCCCCCGTGGCTGTTCCTCCACCTAAGAGCAGCAAGGACATGTCGCTGCTTCCGGGGAGCCACGCAGAGCCAGGTAGGGAGCCTGCTGGTCCCGCATCAACTGGACTTTTAATGGATATCAAAAATACCGATTTCTAGAGCTTTCTGGTTGATAGAGTGCCGGTCAACAGAGCTTTTACTGTATAATACAAAGAGGTTGCATTATATTGTGCAGAATGCAGTGGAGTTCCTCAGATTGTGCAGTTCAATTCCTCTTCTCTCTTGCATCCCTCCAAGATTTCTCCCTTCTCTGACTGTGTCTGTACTAGCAACATTCTGAGTCAAAATTCTCCACTGGTGGTAGCAACTGTAATCTATAAAGAGCTCCAGTTCTTTCACCACCATGTTGTCTAACCCAACTCTAAGTAATGTGGAACTGCACCAATGGTGAATAACATGATCTAGTGCTGACTAGGTCCGGACGATGATTAGGGTATGTCCATACCAGTTTCCCAACTCCAGCCATTTTTGCTGTAGTCTTGTTTTTGTCTCTTTTAAAAAATGTGGTTAGAATTTTCTTGTCACAAAATGCAAAATATTTTCCCTGTCTCTTCTGCTGAAGAGATCTTGAAACTTTCAAGAAAAAAATACTCTCCTTTCCAGGTAGAGAACATGCATGGAAAACTAGCTCAAAGGGAGCGAATGTTTCTGGGAGTTAGGACCTTGTGAAGATGGGATTATGATGGAAATTTGTTTTGCAACGTTAACAGGAGTATTCACAACTGAGGATGGCTGTACAATTAGGAATATTGTGCTGATCTTACTGCTAATGCATATTGGTATCTGTGTTTATAATTAGTGTGTGTATGAAGAGGGGAGATAATCCCTTTAATTCTTTTACCCACCTTTCCATAGAATTTCCTTGTGTTGTGAATGGCAGCTGTTTAATTACCTCCAGCATAACTGCTGACCGTAATCTCTGTACAAGAGCGCCCTGGCTGGAGTGCTGACTGCAGTTTTGCTCGTGAAATGGAGATGGTGCATTTTTCCCAAATAAAACTCTGCAGAAATGTATTTAAATCTAAACAACCTGAAATTGCTAAAAAGCATACTGCATTCAATCAATGTGCTGAATTATGATCTTAAAACGTTGACTATTTCAGTCATTAATAGCTTCTTTGCTGACTCTTGGGACATAAAATACCATTAAGTCAATACTTTTAAACAGATGACTGTGTGGGCCTTCATAATTCCAGGATTGTGGAGAGCTCATACGCATATCATAAGCAGATAATATTGTTTACTCAAAGACTGTTTGTCTTACTTAATCAAAATGAACAGACAACAAAAAAGCTTCACACTTAATGAGAGGGAAGAAAATGTCTTAAACTCATTATTTGCTATTGATTTTTCTGACTCCATCATGGACTCAAAACTAGAAGGTGCTGAACAATCTGGCTGTGGTCGTGCAAAGCACTTAAGCAAATGCTTAATTTTGGGCATGTGAGTAAAAACACTGAAATCAATCTGACTCTCTAAAAGTAATTTTCATCCAGCTATTGTTAACTGTGACATGCCTAGGTGGAATGAATCAATCTAGTTTCATGGTATGCAGGTGTCCCTATCACAAATTTATCATGTATCAATAGTGCTCTCTGTATCCGTAAAAGAGGTTCAGCATGGGCAGTGGCAATGCAAACTTTCCTATGATGCCCTGCCAATGTGCCTAAATTGTTCTACAGAGAGCACCTCTAGAGTTGGACGTGAGTCCAGTCTCCATGGCCTAGTCACATCTAACTTCCCTGCTGAAACTGCCAGTAAGGTCTGTGGATTTTGTTTGTTTGTTTGTTTTTTGTTTTTGGAGCGGGGAGGGTGGCGGTTGGTTGAGTTTTTAATGGAATAAGAACACTTCTCCTCCAGGAACTGATCTGACATCACCAACTGGTAACATAAGTTTGAACAGCCATCAGATGTTAGCACTATTTGCTTATTACCAGCCTGGGCTTTGTTTGAACCAATGGCCCTGTAGCTGAAAGACACTGTAATATACAGTGTCTCATTCTCAAATTGCCCCGAGCCATACAGACCTCTTTCTATTCATATACATTTTCATCCTTGTCTCTTATCTAATTCTTTCCTGAATACATTTCTGCCACAGCCAATGACCATAGTAGATATTAAATGAATTTATTTGAATTTCAAATTTCATGAAGATTTTTTTCCTTCCCTTTGGCCAATATTCTGTTTAATATGCTGGTCTTACTTCTGTTCAAGTTCATCTGAAAACCAGAAATTAGGCCAAGTTGAGTTCCAAGGCGGGGACAGCTGGGTATTTTCAGACTGAGACCCCTATCTCTGAGGCACTTTTTTCCACTGGCAGTCCTCCAGTGATAAAGAAAGCAATCTTTAAGACTTGGTACAAGATCCATTGGCCTTTAAATATGGTAGGGGTTTATGGTGGTGGGTATAATGGAGAGTTTTCTAGCTTCTTTGGCTTGTATTAACTGGGCAAGTTGTAATGTCTGTATTTATGAATATTGTAGCTTTGTTAAATGTTTTCTGAATGAATAATAAATAAATAGCTAAAAGACTACCATAGCCCAATCATTTATTTCAGCTCTTATAAGTAACTGAACAAGAATGGGGTTCCTTCAAAATGTTTCCTGAGAAATTAGGCACTCTGGAATAGATAGATTTTTATCTAGTTGCTCATTAATGGACATCACCAAGTTAAAATCTTGATAATATGATATCTCTAAGTGAGAGAAAAATGCTTGTGCTAGAAAGACTTATTAAAAAAACCTCTGGTAAATGTCCTATAACTGTCTTTACAATACTGTGAATGATGGCCAGGGCAGGAGAGTTGTTCAGTGTAGTTAAACAGAATAAAAAGGATTTTTATTTTCCTCCTTTCTGTATGGCTTTCCCCCCATTATCTCAGTGGTATAATTTATTTTTTTAGTGCTATGGGCATTCTTATGGCTGAAAGAGAAACTCTCACAATAGGTTTTGTCAATGAAGCAGTATGTTGGGAAAACAAATAATTAAAAACAAATAATCCCCCTCCCAGACACACACAAAAGAAAGAAAATCCCACTCAATGAGATTTCCCAATGTTTTAATTTTATTTTATTTTGGAGGCAGGCATGAATAAGATTTATCAGAATGGGATGAAGGAGGGTGGAGAAGAGGAGGAAAACCTGTGCAATGCTACAGTGCATGTCTGAGGCAGAGAGCAATGATTAGATAACTAAAAGGGAATGAACTATATATAATAGCTCCAATTAGGCCCTTGGTTTAACTGTTCTCCTTCTTCAGAGCTCAGCTTAAAGAAGGAGGCCTGTTGGCCCTGGTAGCTGTGAGAATCCTAGTGCTAGGGCCCAGCAAAGAGTTTGGAGAGAGTTGGAGATGAATTTAAAATTCACAAAGCTGCTTCCTTTTCCACCCATTTCTTCTTTCCTTTTACTTATCTCCTATTTCTTTCCTTTGCCCCATTTTATTTTTCTTTCTTTACCACAACCATTTGCCACCTCACATCTCTTCACCTTCCCCCCCTTCTTCCAACCTCCTGAAAAACTTCCTTTAACTTGTTATTCCCCCTGTCCCAACCATTTATCTTGGGTCTTCCATTAATTTTCCTCTCCCCCACAATACCCAAATTCAATTATCTTCAGCTCTACCAGTTAGCTGAGAGCATCTGTGAGAGCAGAGGCACCTTCTGGGGAGTTAGAGCCAAGAGACATGCTAAAGAACCACCCTGAGATGGAGCTACTCCCTGGCCAGCTTGCCAGTGGGACCCTTTGTTTACATAGTAGGATGGTGAGGGGATTATAAGGCATTTGCTGAACCTAGTTGTCCCTTGCTCCTGCTTTCTTCTGGTGTCTCATGATAAGTTTTTATATTTGCATGGCTTTGCTGTGATCATTTGATACTTCCCATACAGGAGGCAACAGAAATATTTATCATTTAATCAACTTCAGGTAATATTTTAATGATTGTTGTGCAATGATTATCAGTAAGACCTGAATGGTTTGAATTTTCATTCATTTATATCTTAATATCTGTTTTATTGTGTCTTTAGGAACAAAAATGGTCCAAAGGGTTTTCCGTATTGCACTTTTGTGTGTGCCTTCTTGGTTTCCTTGGAAGATTTTATTAAATAAGCATAATGCTCATAAAAATGTGGGATTTGATGACTGACAGAAATTCACTGTTTATCCATAGAACAGGCATAGCTGTGTCAGTTTACGTACCGTCCCATCAGCATATCTCAACCTAACCTGAACACAGTGTGAGAAGACACAGTAGTGCAGGCCCAATCAATCCATTGTGCAAGACTATATTTTTGCATTTTGAAAAGAAGTATTTAAAGTATTTGTGGCACATCATACTCTGATTCCCTGCGCTGCTCTGACTCTTGTGCAGTAAGTAGTCTCTACCCCTTTCTTTTTTAGGAATATAGTTAAAGGGATCAGCATCATGTGCAATGGTTACCTCACAATAACCCACTTATTTCCCGTTATATGCATAGGAGAAAAATGGAAGTATGTCAGATACAATTGTGTGGCTGTTGTGGACAAATGCTGCCTTTTAAAATGGCAAACACTGTAATTCCTCTGTAATTCTTCAAGAAAGAAAATCTTTTCCTTTTCTTTCTTTTTGTTGTTGCTTATTCCTCTTGCTTTTATTCTTATTATTAACTTATTCTTATTATTAATTTTAATACTTCGCTTTGGTGCTTCTCTAAGGCAGCTCCTTGCTCTCTCAGCTGCCAAATATACTATCATGCCTGGGCCTGCAAAGTTCCAGTCAGTAAGATGAAAATTCTAGAAAGTGACAATTATCTGAAAACAAGACTTAGAGAGGAAGTGCTTGGGCAACCCTAATGAGAGGTGTAATTACCACTCCACTTAGAAATAATAATGTTCTTCAGCTGTTCATTTGTAGGCGTCCAGGGCCCTTTGCAAAAGTGCAGAAGCATCATCCCCATTTTGTAGATCAGAAAACTGAGGCACAGACAAGTTATGTGACTCTTTCACAATTTCACAAAGTGAGGACTAGAGTCTATGCCTCCTGGCTCATACTCGACCCAGCAGACTATCTATGGAGAAAAGATTACATTTTGCTAGTGTATTAGCTGGGATGGTATTTTAGCATCTACACTAACACTTCCTGATAAAACTGCAAAGAGTATCCGTGTCTTCAATTATGAGTGGGAAATGAGGCTGTGACATCAAAAATTGCAAGTATCTGTTTTGTCAGTCTTCGTTATATAATGTTCTTGAATTGAGGCAGCAAGGGAGTGAAGAAGAAATTGAATGAGTCATTGCTAAAGAAAGGAGCTAGATCAGCATTAGGTGCTGAGCGAGCTGGGCATCTGAATAAGGCAGGCGATTTATTGTAAGGAACAGACAGTGACGTCACTCTAATGAACTTTGAATGCTGTAGTAAATTCATGATGATTAGGGTTGTTGATGCTTGAAATGTTTTGTTTGTTTGGCCATTGAGGGCTGAAGGAATGCCTATCACATCCGAGTTGAAACCACAATTACAAGCTTAGAAAAAGAACATAATAGGTCCAGTTTCAGTTTGGTTTCAGACATTAGGTAACTGGAAAAGATTTGGGTTTATGGAAGAAAAGTAAGGTGCTGTCTTCCACAGTTGTAATGACAGTAGGTGATGGTAAAACACAGACTGATGCTGATGTGGTTTAAAGTTGGCGTTTGACAATCCCATGCAAAGGTTCACCTGTTTGGTACCTGTGTAAGCCATATACTTTTAAAGAACTCGTCAGTTTACATTTTTAATGGTGAATGATTAGTAGCTACAGCTACTGTTTTGTTATTTGGCACATGACACAAAAGCTGTGGATCCCAGTGGATGCGTTTTCAGCACCAGTTCACATTGCTCCAGGTTCAAAGGCACTGTGAGTTGTGCATTGTGCATGTGAAAGTTGTGCATTGAAGTCTTCCATTTGCCTAGTCTCTGAAAATGTGCACGTTGACTAGGATATCTGAGTATTGTAGGGAAGGGTTATGAAAAGTGGGTGATTTCTAGAAGGTTCAGGGACCAATGTGGATTACAAACTTTTGGAAAAGAAAGCTAAGATCTGCATCCCTGAAATCCTTATTTAATTAAACTTCATAGCTACATGGTCTAATGTACAATTTATATTATATTTTAATGAGTTAGAACACAACCTGCAAACACCTCTGCATCTCATATCAAGCTTGTGAGTAAGTCCTATGAGGTTAAGGAAATGACACATGTACATAAAGGTATTCAGGATGAAGCCATTAGCTTGTATATATTAGGTAGTTTTAGTTCTAGATATGAAGCACAAATTGGTTTAACCTTTTCATGCCATGTGTGAATATTAAAATGAAGTATTTAAGTCACCTTTGGAAAAGTTTAGTTAAAAAATTTAGTACCATAAAGTTTGAATAGGTAGTGTTTGTTTGAGAAAAAAAGTGTTCCTAGAGTTTCAGCTTGTGCTTAGCTTGCATCTTGGGCTGCTGAGACACTTGACATTTGTGCCATGGAGACAGGAGTACAAAGGCCTAGACTCCTTTATCCATCCATTTTTTCATCTTTCTAGTATCCCACAATTATTTCCCTACAGCTCTTTTTTCCCCCTCCTCTTTTCTTCACCCCCTTCCCATTGTATTGATTCCCTGTCATACTTACAGCTTCCATCTTCCCTGCTGTTAAAAAAAAAATCACCTTGGAAGACATCTTGGTCAACTGATTCAAACCCAGTGAAGTCAGTAGGAATCTTTCCATTAACTTCAGTGGGCTGTGGAACAAGCTCCTGGTGAGCGTCTGTAACCCCACTATTGGGAGTGCTGAATACAGTACAGACATTGGGATTGCTTTTGAAATACTTGCCATGGATGCTTCACTTTCTTTATGGTCAGGGAATATTCTGTGTCACACTGTCTGAAATGGCTCATGATCGAGAGGTCCAACTCTGGGCAAACTGTCAAAAAGCAGGGCAGACACCCCAAATTGGTGGAAAGTTCTATAATTAGATTTCACCAACCCAGTAACAAGTGTGAACTCCCAAAGTCCTATAATCGTCTTACAATGGACTCACAGACAGTCCCCCTTGGACACTCCAGGCAAGATGGACTATGTGATAAATGGTCACTTACCCCACAGATCACAAAATATTCAGATTGCTCACAGTCCCAAGAGACCAGTCACTTACCCAAATTTGTACCTTAGATCTCACACCAAAGATAATGCCTGTAAGCCAATCCTGTAATAAACTAACTAAAGGTTTATTAACTAGGAAAAATAAATGAGAAAGTTATTGACAGGTTAAAGCAAGCATATATATATATACACAAATGAGTTTTCAGTCTGTGTTTCAACAGGTGACAGTTGTAGCAATCTGTCAGTTCAAAATGTCTTTCAGGACTAACCCATGCCAAGCAGCATGGGGATCTCTTGCGTATGTTTAGGAATCTTTGCCCTGCAGAGTCCAGACAGCATAAAAGAATCATAAAATCATAGAATATGAGGGTCGGAAGGGACCTCAGGAGGTCATCTAGTCCAACCCCCTGCTCAAAGCAGGACCAATCCCCAACTAAATCCATCCCAGCCAGGGCTTTGTCAAGCCTGACCTTAAAAACCTCTAAGGAAGGAGATTCCACCACCTCCCTAGGTAACCCATTCCAGTGCTTCACCACCCTCCGAGTTAAAAAGTTTTTCCTAATATCCAACCTAAACCTCCCCCACTGCAACTTGAGACCATTACTCATCTGCTACCACTGAGAACAGTCTAGATCCATCCTCTTTGGAACCCCCTTTCAGGTAGTTGAAAGCAGCTATCAAATCCCCCCTCATTCTTCTCTTCTGCAGACTAAACAATCCCAGTTCCCTCAGCCTCTCCTCATAAGTCATGTGTTCCAGTCCCCTAATCATTTTTGTTGCCCTCCGCTGGATGCTTTCCAGTTTTTCCACATCCCCTACTGGCAGAGAACACATCAGTAATGGATGTTTATCCAAATGGAACCTGAACGCTGACATTTTTGAAGTTTGCTCATCACCAGTTGTGATACTGTCAAATGACCATGCCCCCTTCTAGTAAGTTCTCTTATCGTCTCCAGAAATAAATGGTTCCCATTCTCTTGAGATGAAGGAGGGAATCTCTCTATGAGGCTAAATGTGAAAAAGTGAATACGGAAAGAGGAATCTCCTCCATGAGATGACTACTAAAAGAACTGTGGCAACACTCGAGAACCCCTCCTAGTTCTCTATCTGATTTGCCAGTTTACTGGTAAAGTGCAATACAGTGAAGTGACACTGAAAAATGTACAGTGGGGGTTGTTACAAATGTATTCTCTCTGTGATTTTCCTTATTAAACCTGCTCACTTTACTAGTCCGAGGACTATTTTCTAATAGCCTGTGCTGAAAACTCCACCTGGAATGTGTTCTGTCTCCCCTCCCCACCCCTCAGTGTGCAATAAAAATTCTGCAGTTGGAACTTAGCTGACAATTTTGTTGATAATGCCTGACGGAGAACAGAATCTAACCTACTCCTATAGCTGTATGTTGAGTCTCCAGTATAGCAGTACAGTAGTTTACACTTTTTTGCATCAGTCAAGTAAGTAGGTGTGACTCAAAGGCAACCCGGGAGCAGATGTTTGAATGTGACTGTGTCATTTTAAGTTACTTTTCTGATTATAACCACACTTGAAGTTATCATTGATCTGACTAACTTTAAATTTAGTCAGTCTCTGTTGAAGTCCGTGGCTTGGAGTCTGCTGTGCTGCCTTATAGAAGTCTAACAAATTTCTTTCTGGCCCAGAACCAGGCATCAATGTTTAATAATTTAGAATATAGAGGACGAAACTAAAGGAAAATAAAAACAAAATATTATGTTCACTTTTATAGTAACGCTCAGTACAATCATTCTTCTTTGATTTATTTTTTGCATGTCTTAGATGATGATAAATGATAATCCTGGCCAACATTTGGTATGTTGGAGCTCTGGGCAAATAACTTTTTCTGGGTGCTTAGTCCTCATTTTGTCTCTTTTCTGTGTAAGAATGAGAGGAGATTAGTCTGTCTGAAAGGTACATTCAATGTGTAAAACTTTCTCTGCATACCTTTTCTACTTCCTCTTTTTAGGCCAGGCCAGCAGAATTCAGTCCATAACAACAGGAGGAGGAAATTGACTAGAATCTTAATATCATAAATACTCTGTGTACTACTGCTTAAAAACGCAAGAACAAAAGAACCGTCATACTGCATCAGACCAATGGTCCATATAGCCCAGTATCCTGTCTCCTGACAGTGGCCAGTGCCGGATGCTTCAAAGGGAATTAATAGAACAGGGCAATCAAGTGATCCATCCCCTGTTATGCAGTCCCAGCATCTGGCAGCCGGAGGCTTAGGGACACCCAAAGCAAGGGGTTTCATCCCTGACCGTCTTGGCTAATAACTTATCTATTGCTTTTTTTTTAACTCAGTTATAGTTTAGGCCTTCACAACATCTCCTGGCAGTGAGCTCCACAGGTTGACTGTGCATTTTTTTGAAGAAGTATTTCCTTTTGTTTGTTTTAAACCTGCTGCCTATTAATTTCATTGGATGACCCCCTGGTTCTTGGTTATGTGAGGGGGCAAATAACACTTCCTTGATCACTTTCTCCACACCAGTCATGATTTTTATAGACTTCTAGCATATCCCCCCTCAGTTGTGTCTTTTCCAAGCTGAATAGTCTCCATCTTTTTAATCTCTTCTTTGAAGGAAGTTGTTACATACCCTTCCTCATTTTTGTTGCCCTTCTCTGTACGTTTTCAAGATCTAATATATCTTCTTTGAGATGGGTTGACCAAAACTGCATGCAGTATTCAAGATGTCAGCATGGCATGGATTTACATAGTGGCATTATGAGATTTTCTGTCTTATTATCTATCCTTTTCCTAATGATTCCTAATTTTTCGACTGCTGCTGCACATTGAGTAGATGTTTTCAGAGAACTAGCCACAATGATTCCAAGATCTCTTTTTTGAGTGGTAACAGCTAATTTAGATTCCCCATCATTTGGTATGTATAACTGGGATTGTTTCTCAATGTGCATTGCTGCATTTATCAACATTGAATTTCATCTGCCATTTTGTTGCTCAGTCACCCAGTTTTGTGAGATCCCTTTGCAATCATCTTTGGACTTAACTATCTTGAGTAATTTTGTATCATCTGCAAACTTTTCCACCTTGTTGTTTACCCCCTTTTCCAGACCATTTATGAATACATTGAACAGTACAGATTCCTGGGGGACACTGCTATGCGCCTCTCTTCTGAAAATTAACCATTATTCCTACCCTTTGTTTCCTGTCTTTTAACCAGTTACTGATCCTTCCCTCTTGCCCCATGACTGCTTACTTTGTTTAAGAGCCTTTGGTGAGGAACCGTGTCAAAGGCTTTCTGAAAGTCCAAGTTCACTATATCCATTGGATCACCCTTGTCCACATGTTTGTTGACCTCTTCAAAGAATTCTTATAATAAGAACCATAGGAGTGTAGGTCTGGAAGGGATCTCAGTAGGTCATCTAGTTCAGTCCCCTGCACTCAAGGCAGGACTAATTAATAACTACACCGTTCCTGACAAGTGTTTGTCATGCCTCACCTATCCATTAGATAGGTGAGGCATGATTTCCCTTTACAGAAGCTGTGTTTACTCTTCCCCAACAAATCATGTTCTTCTATGTGTCTGATAATTCTAGTTTGATTTCCTTCAGAACTCTTGGCTGAATACCATCTGGTCCTGGTGACTTATTACTTTTTAATTTATCAATTTGTTCCAAAACATCCTCTACTAACAGCTCAATCTGGTCTGTTCCTCAGATTTGTCACCTATAAAGAATGGCTCAGGTGTGGCAATCACCCTCACATCCTCTGCAGTGAAGACTGATGCAAATAATTCATTTAGCTTCTCTGCAAAGGCCTTGTCTTCCTTGAGTGCTCCTTTAGCACTTCAATCTTCTAGTGTCCCCATTGATTGTTTGGCAGGCTGCCTGCTTATGATGTATTTAAATTTTTTTTTACTGTTAATTTTGAGTCTTTCGCTTCAGAGCTCAGGATGCATTCTAGTCAATTTACTTGCTAATCCACTCACTGTAGCAGGGGAGTACAAGAACCAGAGAAGAGCTGGTCTTGTAAAAACATATGCTTGTCTGATCTATGTGGGAAACTTTTGGATGTTGGCTCCTCCTTCGTGCTCCAATTACATTACTTCTCTGAACGTTGTGGGATGACCAAGTGTATCCCCAGCCTCAAAAAAGGCAGGGAAGGCATGGGTATTTATGGTGCTACCACAACATGACGCTACCCCAAAACCCAGGTATAATCCCTCTCCCATGTTTTCCAGTCTGCAGCAGAAATACACACACTATATCCTATGCACATTACAACCTTCAGGAGGGGGTAGCGTGCTTCCTTTTTAGTAATCAACCAGCCCTGCCCTTACCTATCCCCTGGAGCTGGGATGCATGGCACAAACAGTTCTTGCCTTACTTTGAGCACAGGGACTGCAGTTTTTCCTGGCCCTTGTGGGAGGCATGCAATGAAGAGAGGCCCCATGTGCACCACCCCCACCCACACGGGCACCACAGCCAGGGAAAATCTAGTCCCTTAAAGAAACCTGTTACATCTGATTTTTTCCCTGGAGTCAGGGGCGCTGGAACAATTTTTGTAATAGGGGTGCTGAGAGACATTGAACCAAACTGTAAACCCTGTATATGATGGAAATCACTTCAAGACTGGAGGTTTGGCAACACCCCTAGTTCCAGCATCTATGCCGGGAGTACAAAAGACACTGGTAAAGTCTCGAGGAAAAGTCAAACACTCAACTTCCCTTAGGAAAGATTGCATGAGTAAGGAGGTAGTTTAAAAGCTTAATCCTGGAAGCATAAGGCTAAGAGTGTGGTTGTCAGGAAAGGGAGAGGATGATGTCGTTCCATGACCCAGAAATGCACACTGTGTTGTCTACTTCTGGCATATCTATGTGGGAAATCTCTTCTGGCTGCCAAGTTGGGAAATATTAACATAACAGTGTCACAGTGTGTGACCATGTCCTCCTTGCACCTCCTGGTTTATGATATCATCTCTCTTCTCTTTCAGTATTTATTGGAAAGCTAACACACATTTCATAAAAGTTCTTTTCCTCCACATTTCAGGCATAATTTTAAAACCAATCGCTGGCCTCAGCTGGTTTATAGAAAATCTAGGCTAAAAAATAGGTCATGTTTAAAAAGTTAGCTAACATGTTTCAGCCAAATATTTTAAACATTAGTGTTGATAGGATTTAACACTTTTTTTAAAAATTGTGTTTGTTTATCATGATCAACTTTGGTTGGGGAGCCTACAACGGACCACAACAAGTTAACGTGATTTTACCTATTTACATTACCTATTTTCCTATTGTAGACATGGTCAATGTCTCCTTCAGTCATTGATTGTCTTCAACATCTCTGATACAATGTTTCAGTATTATTATTCCCCACCCAGTCTAGTCTTGCCTTGTCTGGTAAAGGTCACAGCAATGCTTTGCACAGAACCTCCACTCCCACCACATGTAGGTATTTGCTCTCACCTTTCATCAGCCTCTGATTACTAGTCCACCTGGACATTGGGACTTCCATGTCACTTTACTTTGTGAGGATAGCGTTCATCACCACTTGAACCAGCAGGCTTTTGACTTTAGCTTTTTATTAAGAAAGCAATAGTGAACGAATGTAGAAGGAACTCAGAAGCTTCTCTCCAGGGCTTTCCTGACTTCCTCATGACTTTTTGCCTCTCCTTACCTTGGGTCATGATCAATAAGTCTGTAGCTTTGGAGACTTTTGTGGGGGAAATGGAAGCAGCAGGAATTCTGGGTAGCTACAGCAGCAGCATACTCTGTAGCCACTTTGGGCAGTGACAGCAACTGGACTATTAAGTTACGCCTTTCTGACTATGTTCATTAAACTGCTATGGTGCCATTGTGAAGACTTCATGTGGAATAGTGTGTACAATTCTGGTCGCCCATATTCAAGAATGATGAACTCAAATTGGAACAGTGCAGAGAAGAGCTTACTAGGGTAACCAGGGGAATGGAGAGCCTATCTTACAAGAGGAGACAAACAAGCCAAACTCTTTTAAGCCTAGCAAAACAAAGGCTCGGGGGTAATACGATTGCTCTGTATGACTACATCGGGGAGGGGGCCAAGGAGGATGAAGAACTATTTAAGTTAAAGAACAGTGTTGACACAAGAACAAAATGGCCACAAATAAATTTAGACTGGAAATTAGAAGACGGTTTCTAACCATCAGAGAAGTGAGATTCTGGAACAGCCTCCCAGTAAAACTTGTGAAGTAAAAAACATAATTAGTTTTAACGTTGAGCTTGATAAGTTAATGTGTGGGATTGCGTGATGTGGTGGGACGCTGGGCTCGATGGGTGGGCCTTCTGGGTCAAGTTTTATGTTCCTAAAGTATCATGCTTCAGGGCTACAGCTGTTCAGCTGTAGGCGCCAGGAAGGGAATTCCACCTCTGCCCCATTGTATTCTGGGTTTTTTTGTGTGTTCTTTCTCTGAAGCATCAGAGATGGCCATGTCTGAGGATGGAACACTGTACAGGGTGGGCCAATGCTTTGAGGAGATACTGTGGATTCTGTTTCTCAGGTACTTGGCTGGGTCTTTCTCACATGTTCAGGGTCTAAGTGATTGCCATATTCAGCACCAGGAAGGAATTTTCCCGAAGGTCATATTGGCAGGGACCTTGGCAGAGGGGGTGGGGGTGGGAAGTTGTGCCTTCCTCTGCAGCATGGGGCACTTCGCTAGGATCATCTGGGTATATCTCACTTAATCAGTAAAAGATACTGCTTCATGCGCCTGATCTCTCTAATGTTCTGGAACCAACATGGCGACAACAGTACTGCAAACAACAACGTTTCAAATTAATAAATTTTTATGTACAATTTAGCATCTACCATGGACCAAAAAAAAGTCAGAATTAAAAAGAACAAAAACAAGCCCTACCATTAACCATGACCAGCTTACATATTTTTAAACATGGTCCTGTTTATCTTAACTCAGTGCATTAAATTAAACAGGAACAAGACACTCTTATTTTGGAACACACAGCATTAATGAGGATCAATTAATTTGGAACAACTCCTTATGTAGACAAGGTGGCTAATGGCATTGTTTATGGCAGTTGCCTAGAACGATTCATTATAATAGCTATTTGAAGCCATAACCAGAATTTTGGAACTTCTGTTTTTCTTTATCCCTTCTTGTTTAGGGTACTATGTGGATCCCACATGATTAGTAATGGTATCATTTCTCAAAAAAAATGTTTCCAGTGTGGGCTCTCTGACAACACAAATCTTTATTCTGGTATATTTGTCTATTGTATTCCTAACAGATTAAAGGTTAAGCCTTCAAAAATGGAGGGCATCAACGTGCTTACATGGCATATATTTCTGAGTGATCTGAAGTAACAGATCAACTAAGTGAGCAGCAGGATGAATGTAAAGAAATGTTCTCCCTTTCTTGGAAAAACATTTGAACTCTCTTTAAGATTTTTTTGTCTGTTAGGTGTAATACTCACTTAGCTTGTGCTTTGAAAATACATTTTGAAAGAACAATAAAAAGGATAGGACCATGGGGGCCAATCCAGTTCTGCAAGATACCAATAATTTGGTCAACATTAAAGTTCATTAGATGGAGTCAGTTTCAACAGAGTTTGATCAGTCCTGTCTTTGATGTTTAGCGATGTGAAATCTTTTCTTATGGTTTCTGCTGTGAGGTAGAAGCCAGAACATGATTCTCTTGCCAGGACTATCCTGAACTTACAATGGATATTATACAAAATAGAACAAGGGCCTAACATTTTTATAACATTTTGTTTTTAACAATGATTTAGGCTTTTTTACATTGATCACAGTGCATCAATGTCTAAAAGCCTTTAGGTTTATTTTCTTACATTTGGGGGATGGATCTAGCTGTTAAGAAGCCTTCTTGTTGACAGTGCAAAATCTCAAAATTTTATCCACGCTCCTCAAGAATAGGTACGGAGCAGTTCTCACCTTCTGCCGGGCTAAATATTTGAAATTTTGTTTGGAATTCACCTTTAACATTTCTGCTGAGCACCATACTAAGGGTAACTTTCCCGCCTCCTATTTTAACATAAACATTGTTCCATTTTCAGCTTTCACCAAGAGGAATATAACTATTCCCATCTTTGATTCAACCTGTGTAGTCTGTGGAGGTGCTTTCTTTTCCTTGCATTTTAAATTATCTAACCATTTTGAAAGTTACATATTTGAAAGGCTTAGCATTAGACTAAGCCAGTGTAAATTCAATAATCTCATGATATGCTTCATGAAAGGCCTGTTGTCCTTACTTGATGCTGCATGTGGCTGTGTTTAATTTGTTTACCCCCATTTAGATGTCATCAGCCCTTGTTGCTGGTAGTTCAGTGATGATAAGCAACAGTGACAGCTATTATGTGTTCAGGAAGAGCTTACTCAGACTGCAGCATAATGTGTTGGCTTGGGCTCTAAAGCTATCATTAACTATTGTGAAAAAATATTGTGGATTCTTTAACTTTCACCCGAAAAAGGTAGGTAGACTTTAGTTTGACATCTGATCAAAAGGACAGCATCCCTGCAGTGCAGGACTTGTCTGTAGTAGGCACTGAACTATAGGTTTGGCATTGACTGATTATGAGATTGTGAGGTACAAATCACCACTTTCTGGTTGTAAACTGAACCATGCAGGAAAAGTTTGGCCTTTTTTTCCTCTTTGAATAAAATAGACAATAAACATTTGTTTGCACCTACAGTAAAAGTAAAAAGGTATGTGGCAAAATCACTTCTGGGTCTTTAAGAAAAAGTCCCAATATTTTTATTTCAACCACATTATCTCCTGAGCATCTGTTCTAGGTTTAATGCAGATATGAGGATAAATGCCTTATAAAGAGGGTGGGAAAATAATTGTATGGCCTATTAAGGGATTTGTTTTATTAGCAAAGCTTTCAAGTCTTTATAAATAGGTAAGTAATTGGAACAAAATAGAATATTCTGTTTCATTAATTGGTGATCTTTTAAGAGGTGTAATTACTTCGCCTGCTATGATGTTTGTATTCCTATATTGTTAGCATTAATTTGCTTCAACTTATTGTATAATGAAGTATTCATTAATATGGCATTATATGTAACCACGACAGCTCAGTGGCTTACAGAAATATCCTTTATAGTCACTAAATGTTAATGATCAACTTCCCAATTTAAAATACAATTAAATTGAGACTTTGGTTTGATTTTTAGCAATAATAAGTCAATTCATGCAAAATTAAATCTGAGCTATGGAAACAAATAGGAAATGAAGGGTACAGGGCCAGAGACCAAACAAGATAAATTATTTCTGATAAGATCTTTTAGACATGCGGTAAGTGCACTATGCATGTGAAGCATGGTCTACACCCTGAAAGGGCTGCCATTCCTGAAAACTAGTGTGAATATCAACATATAGTTTCCTTAAAACACCTGAGACATGGGAAAACAGGCTGATCCTTAAAGGTTGCAAGTTTTATTTTATTCAAATCTTGTATGCCCAAGTTTTTAAATCAGAAACAAGCAATATACTTTGGCAGGGAACCCCCAATATGTTCTTTAAAAAAAAAAACCTGAAAAAAGGAATTTTTTGAGGAGCCCCAGGACGGGGTCTTTAGAAGCTGTGGAAGAACTTGCTTGTTCCCTTCCTTAATTTACTGAAAAAGAAGAGTACTTAAAAAACCAAACAAACTCAAAAACTCCATTCAAAAAAACCCACGGAACTAACAAGACATACAGTAATTCCTCACTTAACGTTGTCCTGGTTAACGTTGTTTCGTTGTTATGTTGCTGATCAATTAGAGAACATGCTTATTTAAAGTTGTGCAGTGCTCCCTTATAGTGTTGTTTGGCAGCCACCTGCTTTGTCCACTGCTTGCAGAAAGAGTAGCCCGTTGGAGCGAGCTGGTGAGGGCTTGGAACCAGGGTGGGCCAGCAGCCCCCCATCAGCTCCCCTAAGTTCCCTGTGTGGCAGCTGCCCAGCAGGCTATCAGTTGCCAGCAGTTCAGTTGTCCTTCCCCCCACTGCCATGAGCTGCTCCTGCCCTCTGCCTTGGAGCTGCTCCCGGGAGCCTCCTGCTTGCTGTGCAGGGGAGGGGGGAAGAGGGTGCTAATGTCAGGGTGTCTCCTTTTCCCCCTGCTCCTGCCCCCAGTCCTTTACCCCGTCTCCGCAGAGCAGGGGGACATAGGACAGGGCTCAGGACAGAGGGAACGTGCTGGCAGCAGCTGCTGTCTCAACTTGCTGATCTACTTAAAAGGGCAGTGTATTTAGAGTGGAGTCAGCGTACTTAAAGGGGCAATACGCATCTCTCTCTCTCACACTCACACACACAGACACACACACACAGTGTGTGTGTCTCTGTCTCTCTCTGTCATGCTGTGTCTCCTCCCTCCATTTGTGCTGCCTTGTAAAGTGTGAGGCTACATTAATAACGTGTTAACCCTTGAGGGCTCAGCCAAGTGCTAGTTCATCATTTAGTAAGTCATTCCCTGGGAAATATCCCTCCCTCTTCCACCCTCTGACTCCACCACCTCAACCAAGCTTCACAACCATCATTGCTGTGTACAGTATTAAATTATTTAAAAATTATTGTGTGTGTGTGTATGTAATATATATATATATATATATATATATATATATATATATATAAAAATCTTTTGTCTGGCAAAAAAAAATTTCCCTAGAACCTAACCCTTCTATTTACATTAATTCTTATAGGGAAATTGGATTCGCTTAACATTGTTTCGCTTAAAGTCACTTTTTTCAGGAACATAATTACAACGTTAAATGAGTTACTGTACTCAAGTACTACCCTTCAATTGCCCTGCTTTTTGTTGTTTTTGTCTCCTTTTTCTGTACGTAGTCAATCTAGATGGCAAGATCTCTGGAGAATCTTGTCTGCATATATCTCTAAAGGACCTAGCCCTGTGTTGCTGCTACACTAAAAATAAACCATAATAAATTAGGTAAGCTCATGGGTTTCTGGAGGTGGATATCCACCTTTACTTTTCATTACTAATTTCACACAGTTAAAACACAAAGGCTGTATTTTGTAGTGCAGCCTATGCAGTGCTGCAGAATACTATTTGCAAGACTGGAAGAAGGGGGTATAATGAAGATATGTACATATTAGCGCAAACTTACACACTGTATTCACAAAGGGCAGTTTCTGAAATACTGTAGTTTTAAAACTTTTTTCCTGTTTGGATTTCTTTTAATTAAACATATCAAAAGAAACTCTTTGGCTGGATCGCCATTTATAACCAAACAATTCAGAATGTATTAGCCAGCTGTTAAAAAAAGAAAGAAAAGAAAGAAAAGTAACAAGACATTTTTAAGAACATCATACTTCAAGTGGTAAAGCTATACTCTACTGAATACCTGCACCTCTGCAACAGGATAACAGACTCAACTGTCACCCACAAACTCCTATCTTCCAGGCAAACAGTTCCCCTAGAGAGCACTCTGACACACAAGCAACTTCCCTTAGTTGCTGAAGCAACAACCCTTAGTCTGTCTTTTCAAAAACTCCTGAGAGCTCCAGCATAACCCAAATTGGCAGCTGACCCTTAATCTATTTAAAAAAAAAAAAACCTTCAGGAGAACATTCATGACCAAAACAAGGGTAATATCCCTCCAAAAGAACACTGAAACATAGACTGGAAGCTATTGCCCCAGTCCTGCGCAGCACTTACATACATACTTAAGTGCTGTGCTGGATTGGAGCCTAAGCCATCATTGGCACCAAAATGTACTTGGAATTGAATAAGGACCATCTTCTCAGATACCTCCCCTCAAACATTCTGAGACTGAGTAGTGGTCACTGGCAAGCACTCCAGTATCAAGAAATAGGTCAAGCAATAGGTTCTTGAAGAAGAGGCAGGTTTCTAGGGCCAAAACAAGATATACCCTACAAATAATGTACTTTTAAGCCTAAATGGTAGGATTTGTGCTCACAGTTAAATGCAGGTGCAAAATTGCCTCCCCCCGCATCTCCCAAAGGAAGCGTCTCATTATCATCCTTAAATAAAGAAAATAGCTAGAAAATCATGAACTAATAAAAACAATCCCCATTAGAAACATTTTTTCTTGGAAAATCCACTTAAAATGATACTTCTGTGACATTTATATAGCCCACAAAGACCTCTCTAATGATATCTTGGAAAATCCTCTTTGTAGCTGTAGTTTTTTGTTTTCTTTTAACTCTTGGATTTTTTGAATGAATTGAGTTCTTGGAAGGGGGCCTGGTTTGACAGTCCTGGAGATCGGAAACTTTATCTGCAGAATTAGGTTTCTCATAATCAGCAACAAGTTTTATCCTCATTGTTCTTGCTAATTGCTATTGATTGCCTTCAGCCTAGACTGGATTTAAACTTAGGACTCAGAAGTGAAAGTCTGTTACCAATTCTATCCTCTTCCATTTTGTACAACTTCAGAAGTGGCTGTAAAGGATTCCTTATGAGGAAGAAATTCAAGATGGCAGCTATGAATTGGCAATTTTGATTTTGTTTAAACCATTATGTTTTTCCTGGAATTCCACTAAACTTTTCAGTTTTCCATTTTCCCCACCCCACACACAACTCAGAACCCACTTCACCCAGTGAGAGAATGTGTCAGCAGCTTCAAATACCATTTCTACAAGTACAAAAGTGTGCAAAAACCTCAGTTTTCACTATTCTGGAGTCCAGAAGCTATTTCAGTTTCATGTTGAATCAAACCATCTTGTGTCATGCTTAATTGGTCTGAAAAAAAAATCAGAGCACTTCCATAATTGTGAACTGTTTTCATAACAGAATGTTTAAGAACATTTTACTAGATGCCCCAAAAGCCACAATCCCACAATTTGAAAAAGAAGGCTACACTGGTTTAAAAAAAAACAGTCTGGCTTGGAGTGGAAGTGAAAACAGGTATGTATCAAACTGCTTTGTAAATTCACTTTATAAATTGTAATGTCAATTAATATCAATTATAAACACAAGTGCCTTTAATAGACTAAACTAATTTAAACCAGTAACAAAACATTTTAAAATTTATTAACAAATCAAACGTTGAATTACTAATATTAAATGACCCAAAGTAGACATTCTGTACATAAATGATCATGTTCACCTTCTGAAAGTAATTGTATAAGCAAGTGTTAAATTAAATCTAAATAAAATGCAAGCCCTACCTCTTTGATGAGGTTTTTTTCCTCCCACGAACATCCCAGAATGGGAGGGTGGCAGAAAGTAGACTACAAGAAAGAAAAAGCACTATGAGAGGGGAGGAAGAGAAAAGATGATTGTGTTGCTAGATTAGATAAAAGGAATATGGAGAGTGTTTTGCAGAGCCTCAGCCAGCAGCAGTGGAGAAGTATGGGTGGCAATACCATGCCATACCATACCATGCCATACCATGCCACCCTTACTTCTGCACTGCTGTTGGCAGCAGTATTGCCTTCAGAGCTGGGCGCCCAGTCAGCAGCCATCACTCTCTGGCTGGCCAGCTCTGAATACAGAGGAGAGAGGGTGGCTGCTGGCTGGGCAACCAGCTCTGAAGGGAGTAATAAAATGTGGTCTCTGGTCACAGATGACAGGTGGTTGCTCTTCAGTTTCTTCAATCAAATTATAGGGGAAAATGTTTCATGGCCTCTGCAAGTAGTCACTTGTAACAGATGGTATCTCTTCAGAGGTCATTGCCAAGGCAGGATTTACTGTATTTTACTGAATTCGAAGCCTGCTGTTTCTTTTATGGGGGCGGCAATCCAACTGTTTGTTTGGTACATTAGTATTATCCCAGAATTCTTTCCATTGTGCTTCAGGATTGAATGAGGATGCTTTCAGAACTTTAGCCTGATCCCAAAAAGGTTTGCAAGATTTCAGGCATGTTACTGGAAGGTTTTGGAAGTCCTCATGAATTGGGAAGTTCAGGCTGGCAATAGTTTGCTTGTACTCATGAGCTGTATAAGTGTCTCTGGATCTTAGGGGCAGGGGATATTTATTTTAATGTTCCTGTTAAATTCTCCTCACAGCACTAAGATGCACACCTAGAGATTTGATATGTGAGCTGCCCACCCAAACTGGTCCTCAATATTCAGCAACTGAGTATGCCAGTGTTAGATGGGGCTGTTCAAAGTGTGTGCCCATTGCAGATGAGGCTTGTCCTTTCTTTTACATTTTTGCAGATGTCTTTTCCAGATGAGCTTTAAAAGTCAAGTTTCTGTCCAAAGTTACACCCAAGTATTTTGGACAAGAAGGCTCATTTCTGACCTGTTGACCATAAAAGGTCACATTAAGTGGTTACTTGACGGCTTTGTTGTTTCAGTGAAAGGTGATTACCAAGGCTTTGGAGATGTTGGGGTGGAGCTTCCAATACTGAAAGTATTCCTACGGTTACCTTGAGGTCTCTGGAGAGGATGTCACTGACGGCGGTGAGGTCTTTGCCTTGTACTGCAAGAATGATGTCAGCGTAAATGAACTTATGTGAAATTGTGTCATGTAAGTCACTAATATAGATATTAAATAGCGATTAAGCCTGCATGGATCCTTGAGGTAAACTATCATTGAGGGTGCGTGCTTTGCTGATTGGCTCATTCAAAAGCATGTGGTATCTACGGTTGCTCGACGTTGTGGCCTGGAGTCACACATTGCTACGACATTTGATGAGCCTTGATGCCTTCACCAATAGTTCATATCTTTAAACCATGTCAAGGACGGCAGATAAATCTATCAACACTGTTCCACATTTTAGATTGCACTGGAAGCCAGTTGCAATGTAACTAATAATGTCAACAACCTGGTTGTAGCACTTTGTCCTGGTCTGAAGCCAGCCTGTTCCTTGGGCAGGATGGCCTCAAGGACGGGGTGAGATGGGCCGGTAAAACACGTTCCATTAACTTATGAGTGGTGGAGATAGGGTGACCAGATGTCCCGTTTTTATAGGGACAGTCTCGTTTTTTGGGACTTTTTCTTATATAGGTACCTATTACCCCCTACCCCTTGTCCCATTTTTTCACAGTTGCTATCTGGTTACCCTAGATGGAGAGGAGTGACGTGGGGCAATAGTTGGTGGCATCATTTGGTGGTTTCCCATATTTGAAGAGTGACTATTGCCACACACCAGCTTTGTGGGCTCTCCCCTGTTAAATGTTTGGCAGTGAATAGGTCTGGCAGCCATGTCATCCCTTTGGCCCCAAATTTTCCACTTTTCCACTTTTAGTGGCCATAAGGGCCTTGTTTGTTTTCTTCTGTAGTGGTGACATGGCAGGGTTTTCTTAGACATATAGAAAGAGCACTTTCTGAAACTTCTGTCTAATCAGCTGGTCAGTTTTGGTCTTTCAATTACAGAGAAGGTGTGAGGTGACAGCACCGTGTGTTTTGTTTGCTGGTGTTTTACTGAATCAGTGTCTCCAGCCTTATGGAAGAGTGCCCAGGCTTTGCTCCTGGAATTAGTGAAGTCAAGACCTCCATTGTCTTGTTCCATCTCTTCAGGCAGCAGGGTTCAATGACTCTATTAGTGGTTTTGCTGTGTCCGAATCACCACTCTTCTCATATTAATTGAAGAGTGCCTATGTCTGTGGCTGAAGAAAGCCTTTGTCTTCTGCTGCTCAGAAGGAGTATAGACCTTCTGATAGCCACGAGGAATGTGTTTTGTGGCAGCTTTAATAAGAAGGTGAACAAAGCATAGTTATAGTTTTCTGGGATTGGTGTAATATGGTGTATCCAGTCTTCAGCTTCTGCTGTGTATGCAACCTAGTTTGCTTTGCTGGAATTCCAGTGTGGTTTCAGTATTGATTCAATTGATGGAACTCCAAAGCTGAAGTGCAGAATACTGGGGCAGTGCTGGCTGCAAGGAACATTTCCAAGCACCGTTAGTGACGCTTGCAAAGGAACACTGCTATTGTCTTTCTTCAGAAAACAGAGGTCTGGATTGCATTCAGTATTCCCTCTGGCAATGACTCGTGGCTTAATCCTGCTCATTTCAGCCCAAGGCAGTTTTCTTTTTTCCTTTTCTTCCTCCTGAGTTCCTTTGCTGAATGGCTGCAGCACTGCACTCTGAATCCAGTTTATTTTGCCTCCACATGAGAGCGCAGTTTTAAGTTCACTGGCCTCCCTTGCAGAAAGCTTCAGAATGTGAGAATTTCCACTCAGAAACTTTGGGGAACATCAGATAAATTGGATTGGCAGTTGTTGCTGTTGTTAAGAACCAGGCCATGGGTGATCTTGCCTAATGGTCAGGTCAGAAGGCTGACCTAGTGGTTAGAGCAAAGGTGACCAGGTCTAGTGGCCAGAGCCCAAATCAGGAGCCTAGTTATTAAGTCTAGGGAGTGAGCTGGAGCCAAGGAATCAGGAGCCAATAGGGTGACCAGATGTCTCAATTTTATAGGGACAGTCCCAATTTTGGGGTCTTTTTCTTATATAGGCTCCTATTACTCCCCACCCCCTATCTGGTTTTTCACATTTGCTGTCTGGTCACCCCAGGAGCCAAGGACCAGAGCCATGGTCAGAAACCAAATTCCAAACCTATGGAGTGAACTGGAGCTGAAAGCCAGGAATCAGGAGCCAAGAGTCAGAGTGGAAACCAGGAACGAGAAGCCACGGAGAGGGAACCAGGAGCAGGAGGCAGGAGCAAGTGCCTGGAGCAAGGAAGGAGCTGAGAGCAAAAGGAGCCAGACCAGAAACACAGTTGCGGGAGTGGAATGCTATTGAGCAGCCAGGGACCCTGGGCTGCTGCAGGATTAAAGAATGTGCTTACTGATGTCTTCAGCCAATCAGGAGCTCAGGATCATTACTGACTCAGCTGAGGGCAAAGAGGTGGGTCTGGGTTCGGCTGTGGATCCCTGACCATTGTTGACCTTTCTTTTAGGACAACCTGTGGATATGATGTTTTGGACCTGTATTAATTCTGGCTTCCTCAGAATATCTGAGCTTTCCCTCTCCCCGCCATGCGATGTTACTAACACCTAAACAGTCTCTTTGAAATTATTCTAATCCATTTCATGGTATGGCAAAAATCCATCCTTGACAATTTTTTAAAGGATATTAAAATCTAAAATCATTTTTAATTGCAAAATATGTCCATTTGGGGAGTATTCAGATTTATATTTCACATTCGGGTCCATATAGAACCCAAGATCCAGCCCCCAGTGTGAACTATACCGTGTAGTAGGATTAGGAGCAATTTCCCCTGCCGGTGGAATACTTAAATGCACCTGACTTAAATCCACAGATTGGGTAGGCTCTCATTTTTTTTAATAAACTCCATAAAGGTGCATATTTCCAAACCTGTATATCTCTACTACAAATTTCCTCAAGTCTTTCTGTAGTAGGATACACATCATATGCACCAAAATATTTAATCCAACAATAATTTTAATTGATGAAACTTTTACATATACATGCCACATAGATCTGCTACTATGTAGGTCCAATAATATGTTGCAAACCGTACTGATTTTCACAAGGCTAATTGTGAACAAAATCCCAGCAACAAAATCCCTGTTTTTAAGTCTTTAGTATGCTTTCCTTTTTAGGGTAAAATAAAATAAATCTTTGAAGAGGTGGCAATTTTCAGTGCTTCTCCTGTATACATAATAGATCAAGGCTAGCAGATTTTGGGTTAACAATACTAGAAGGTAGGGGCAAATTAAGTCTCAAACTTTTATTCTGTGTTTTTTGTTTGTTTGTTTATTTGTCCTGACTTTAGTATGATTGCAGAGACATAGAAGCTAGTGTATCTGAACGGCAATGTGAAGACCTCATATTGGGTACCTTTCATGCTTTATCCTTTGAAGGGAAGCCACAGCACATGCAGTCAATTTATTTGTGTAGGTGAAAATAAAGCCTCACTGGGGTTAAGAAGCAGATTACCCTATGAGTGTTCTTGTATAAGCAGTGGAATGTGAGGTTTGCCTCAATGTTCTGCTGTCAGTGCTTTGGTCAACTGTCATGCTGACACAGCTCAAGCTCTTCTGATTGGTTGTTTGCAATGACTGATTAAGAATATTGATGCGGTCTCTCGGTTCCTTTCCACTTGGAAGAGAATTCGGTTTTCCCCACCCCCAGGCCACCTCTAGGATGCAAGTAATTGTGAGACTATGAAGATCGAAACAGAGCAGCCTGAGTGACTGAGGAAATACAACAGTCTGTTTTAACGGCAGAGCTATGTAGCAGTTTTCTTCAGACTTCTTAACATAGATTATACAGCACAAACTGCTTATAGGTTTTGGAAGGCTGTGAGAGGACTTACTGGTTGTATACTAGTATTTTTTGTATATCATCACACTATCTTGCCTGTGTCTGGACAGCTGTGGTCAGAGCTTCATTTGGATGTCTTTCTTTTGAAGATACATAAAAAGGATCCTTAATCTGATTCTCTTTGGATCTTTCTATTTTGATGGTAAGTGCCAGCATGTATTGGCTGAGCATAGCTTCTTTGCTGCAGTGCTCTCTCCCTCTCTCCCTCCCCTTCTATTCTCAGCTAAGCCTAGTGACCTTCATTCAGTATCTAATGCTCATTTTCATCTGCTTCATGTTTCAGTGTTTTTAGCCAACTGAAATAAAACTTTTTCTTTATTTTTCTCCTGAAAACCTGCGCTTTTAAATACCAGTTGAAATCTGAGTCCTATCTCTTTGTCCTTGAAACAGGAGGCATGGGAACGTGTTCATGGTTGTAAGCGGCAGCAGTGTTACAGGCATTCGGTGTAACTGAATGAAATTACAGATTTGATAAAGGTTACTCATGCATACAAGTCTGCACCACAATACTGGAAGGAAAAAAAAGCCTGCACTTGACTAGCCATCTAGAAAACTCTGTAATTCTTCAGCTTTAAGTGTGGTGCACACGTGTGGATTGTGCCAATGATTGGTATCCTCACCATAGTTAAGGAAGGTTCTGTCCGTATTTGCAGTATAAACCCTTCTGTTCAGGCATCTGCAAGTTGGACGGTAAAATTCACTCTGAGCTGACCCCTAAAAACCTACTCTGAGTGGGCTGGGTGGGGGGAGCTGACTGAATGAGCTACCAGGTCTTTCCTTCTGTAATCTGTGTGATTCTAAATTCTTCACCTTTGAAAGTGCTTTTATAACGCTTCAGAGGAAAAAATGCCTTTACGTTACAGTAACAGAAACCATTCGCTTGCTTCATCCATGCTTCATGCTATGTTAACAAGTCTGTTTTTAAAAACAAAAAATAGGAAGGTTGTTATTTAGTCTGTAACGGAAAATATGTCCTGGAGGTATTTGTTTCTAAAAAGAGGTTGAGCCATTGAGGATTAAAATGATGACAGCACAACGGCAAACTGGTACCTTTTTTAAAGAATATTTTTACAGCATATTTGGTAGCAGGAAGCCATAGTATGCAAATATTTCTTATGACTAAATGTATTTCATATTGTGACTCCATAATGTGGATTATCTATGTATGCCCATTGTACAGTGTAAGAATAATAAACACTTCGCTAAATCATCGGGGGTCCACTGATGGGGTAGGATACAACACTACAGTTGAAGCTTGTTACGGGCTGATGTAAATCCTTGCACAGCTACCTACAAGCAAGGCAACATGCAGATATGCTGCACCCCTTTTGTTCACTGAGGCAGGATAAGGGCAGAGTTTCTTTTAACTCGGAATTTTCTCTTATCAGGGTAGGCTAGAGAGATGCTGCTGCCTGGAAATCAGTTTTCATTGTTGAACGTATAATAAATTATGGATTCCTTAATAAAGAAATCTTTTGTTAGTGATGTAGCCTGTGATCTAGAGTACGTGTTTTATTTGCTTAACTGTAGATGTTTATCTTTCTCCTCCAAAGTGAGTGAAGACTTTAAATATCGCCATATAACCACCTGAATCTCTTTCCAACACTTTGGGCCCAATCCGGCCTTTATTGATAGGAGGCGGCAGGGCTTGCTGTTTGCGCAGTAATTGCAGGAGGTACTAGATGCTATGGTGATGGGGCCATATACATACCTGTATGTGTGGGTAGCTGCACTGTGTGGTGGGGCACACACTACTTCTCCTCTGAAACAGAGCAGCATGCGCCAACATTTAGCATGTGTTGGAGAGGACACCACACGCTCCAGACTGTTGAGGTCTGGGTAGGCTCCCTAACATGCAGACCCAGACATCTTGAGAGGGTGATGCACCGGTTGGTGCAATACCGTTTCCTGTCTCCCTCCCTACTGTGCTGTTGAGTGCTGGAGTTCTGCTGAGTCCTAGGTTTGGGATCCTGCCCTGCTGCTGTATCTGTGGGAAGTAAAGATGTCTGTTATCTTTCTCTATTAAGACACCTGTGCAGTACAGAGAAAGGTTTCATCCTTTCAGAATGTTTTAGCAAAGCGCTTCTGAAGTGCTTGGGTGCTGCATGGTACCAAAAATATTCTGTGCTTTCAAATGCATGGGGATTATTGTGTTTTTTGATGTGGGTAATAGAGGCTATTTGGATTATTTTCTTTCTATTTTATTAATTTCTGGTGACTGTAATTAAAATGTAGAAGTAACTTTGTGTTTTTGAAACCAGCAGGAGTCTTCCTAATGCACACATGGAACTATCAACTCCAGTGCATTACTTTTGACAGAGTAGATTCAGATCGCTGTTGACATACAGTATTGACTGAATATAACATAATTCTGTGTGTGTGTGTATATGTAAAACTATATCCACACATACTGTTTTGTTCCCTGTAATATTTTTGTAAATTTTATTTAAAATATATACAAAATAATTTGTAAAAATGCTTGCACAAGTCTGGATAACTGATTCAAGGCAGCTGAATTTGAGAACTTTTAAAGATTAGAGTTAAAAAATAACACATTATACTGTACATACTTTAAAAAAGATTATTAGAAAACCACATTTTTTCCCGCTCCCCAAAACAACGTCTCCTCTCAGCAAACAGCTAACCAGGCCTTCTCTCAAAAATGACACATACATTTGAAAAATGAATTTCTTGCAAAAGTTATTTTTGATTATTTCTTAAAAACTAGACACAAAACCATGTCTTACCAGTGCAATGACAAATAGTTGAAAAGCCAAAACTACATCAGAATATGTGTTCCCACTTTCTTTTTTCTAAAAAGTTTTCCATGTTGGGGAGAGGGAGAAGAAATTATCAAATTTACTTTATCATAACTTAGCTCCTCAATATTGAGAGCTGAATCTTGCAATAGAATGTGCTAGTGTGGACCCTTATGTCTATGCTCTGTCCACTTAAATCAACAAACTGTACGTCTCTGTCGATAGTCTGTGTTAGCAAATCGCACTGCAGGATCGGGGTGTAAAACATAATGATGGAAAAAATATGGGGGCTAAGGATGAGGGGGAAATTGCTAAAATAACATTGTCTTCATAAGTATAAATGCTTTTTAATTCTCATAAAGCTCTGAAGAAATGCTCTGATTTGGGGCTGCGCACACAGTTCTTCCCTGTCTCACAGCATGGTGTCATGTTAATTCCTTTGCAGAGTGTCTGAAGTCTGCATAGAAAACAACTGCAGGGGAAAAAAGAAAAAAAGGAAAAAGCCCTGTTCCTTAGTGAGCTAAAAACACCCATTGGTCTGATGAAGTCTCTGCATTATTTTTTCTGTATATATTTAATGTGCATTCTGCATCTTGATTTGGCCATGGGAGCAGGTTCTTTAAAGGTTTATACTCACCTAAGACTATACAGATACTCAATCCTACACATTTATAGCAAATATTTAACATACAGAAGAACTACATTTACAAATAGCTCACTTGATTTCCATGTAACTTTTTCCGTTTTCTTGCTATGTATTTCATCACATCCTTTTCAGCTGCAAATATATTGTCTTTTCTTTTTCTGTTATACACAGTGCTGTCTTTTCTCTCCTGTGAAACATAAACTCCAAATGTTTCAGTATTATAAATGACGTAAAAATTACCCTATCTTATGATCCTGTCCTGTAGCGGACATTCAGACACTTTAAACTACTCTCCCATAATTTATTAGGCAAACCTGACCACAGACCAAATTCAGGTCTCAGTTACACCCCTGTAAATCTGGAGTGACTCTATTCAAGCCAACGGAGTTACTCCAGATTTATATTGGTGAAACAGAGTAAAATTTGGCCCCATGCCTATTCGTCTAGGGCAAATTATTAAAGTAATCTCTTAATCCAGCGTTTCCCAAACTTTTTTGGCCACAGAACACCTGGTATATATTTATGGAACACTTCTAATGTTATTTTCTAGTCATTTGGTTTTCAAATAAAAATGGCATTATTTATGCTCAAATATATTTTATTTTATAAAACAAGCAAAAATACAAATTTAAAATAACTTGAACTAACCATTTCTAACTGGAAAGCGCGTATAAAGCAGTACAAAAATCAGGTGCAAGACCCTTTTTTTAAATTACGATTCTTTCCCGGAACACCAATTCACACCATGCGGAACACCAGCGTTCCGTGGAAACGCTGTCTTAATCTATAGGTATATTTGTTTTGGGTTTTGTGAATATGAAACTCTATGGGAAATTTAAATGGAGTA
Organism: Eretmochelys imbricata; assembly: GCF_965152235.1. NCBI lineage: Eukaryota > Metazoa > Chordata > Testudines > Cheloniidae > Eretmochelys > Eretmochelys imbricata. The sequence continues at coordinate 273,266,963 of NC_135572.1, read as the reverse complement.
ATTTTCACTTTTAAATTACTGCAGAAATATTTATTCTGTGAGTGGCATATCTCTCTCTTCAAAGTTGAGTCAAGCCAATTTTATTTCAGTGGTAATCCTAGATCAAGAACTTTACATAGTTATCTCATTTACAATAACGCTCAAATCAAGCTGTTTTAAATTAGAAGTCTAAAACTGGGACTTACCAGATAGTTCTTATAACATGAAATGGAAAGGATTCCAATATCACAACACATACCGTCTTCAAGGGTCCTCTCTATAAGACCTACAAGACTTGTGCACCATTAAGTGGTGCCTAGGCACATGAATGAATTTTGTCCCAAGAAAACACAGGTAGTGAAAGCTTTTTCATTATGCCTCTCTTCCATGTAAAAGGGAAAATGTAGATATATCTTAAAATATATATGTAGGATGGTGTTTGGGGGTTGCTGGGCAACTCCCCAAGGCAGGAGCAAAGCTGGCTTCTGCAGGAGAAGGTGGATAGCTAGTGAGAGCAGGCTGGAAGCTTAGGGCAGGAACAGGGGCAGGCTGAAAGCTGGGGTAGGCCATAACACCATGAGGAAGAGTTTCCAGCCATGTGATGACATTGCACAGACTGGCTTGCCGCTCTTCCTGTGGGATTTAATAGCTGTCCCTGGGGGTCATCTGACCCAGTCCTTGCTCACACCTGCTGATGCACACCTAAAGGATGAGTCATCGCAGGTTCTGCGGAGGGATGACTCATTGCAGGCTATAGTTGAGGGCTTACCTCATATTACCCCCTCTTCAAGAGCATCTCTCAGGTGTCTTTGGACCAGGCTTGTCAGGACTAGGTTGATGAAATTCATGGACAGCTTTGATGTCAGTAGCCCAGTTCCCACCAGCATTCCTCTAGGCCATATCCCTCCCTCTCTCCCAGTCAACCAGGTATAGGACCTTTTTCTGAAAGATCTTGGAATCAAGAATTTGCCTTATGCGATACTCCTCTTGTCTCTGCACCATGACAAGAGGGGTGATGAGGCTGTTTTCATCTGGGGAGGCAATTGGGTATGTGTTTCATTAAAAGGAAAACATGAAACACAGAGTTCACTTGCATCCTGGGGGGCAACTGGAGACAGGTTATTTTGTTGAATGACCAAAAAGGGACCAAGGTACCAGCAGTCAAGTTTAGTCAAGTTTTCAGGAGGGATAGGCAGTGTCCGTATGTTGTGTGGACAACCATATCTTGTCCCCAACAGTAGCTGGAGGGGCAACTCAATGATGGCAGTTGGTGAAGCGTTTATAGTCCTCCTTGGCAGCATCCAACTGGGGTTTCAGTTCCTCCTGGACATGGGGAGGTGTTTAGCAAGGTTAGAGGCTGCAATGATGTGGGAAGTCAGTGGTAGGGATGGTTGGAATCAGAGGTGAAAGCCATCGTTGGAAAAGAAAGGGCTTTGGTAGGTGAATTTGTGATCAGAGTTGTTACAAGCAAATTCTGCAAAAGGTAAAAGTTGGACCTGTCATCCTGGTGGCGATTAATAAAACAACAGAGATACTGCTCCAAAATTAGATTCACCCTTTCCCATTGTCCATCCATTTGGGGGGTGATATGCTGTGGAGAGGTGCAGGTTGATGTTCAAGAGGCGGAATAACTCTTGCCAGAAGTGGCAGACAAATTGTGATCCGTGGTCAGACATGATGTTGGAGGGTAATCTGTGGGGCTTAAAGACAGGATCAAGGCACAAACAGGCTGTCATATGCACTGTGGGGATCTTCCAATAGCGCATGAAGTGGGCAGGAGATTAATGACTACTAGTATGGCTGTGTGGTCCTGCAAGTTGGGGAGGTCTACAATGAAGTCCATAAATATGGACTCATAGGGTAGGGAAGGAGTAGGTAGTGGGACCGTGGTGCCCAGAGATTTATTACAGTGGACCTTTGTCCAGCAGCATACCTTGCAAGAGTCAACGTTGGCCCTAACGGAGACATGCAATCTTGGCCAATGGAAATGCCGCAAAATCAATGTTATCATCTTCCACTGCCTGAAGTGGCTGGCTGGAGTGAGTCATGGCATAGTTAGAGAATTGCAAGGTGAGACGGATCTTCTGGGACATAAACACAGTCTCAGAATAATATTACCCCAATGGTCTTGGTGACACTCCCAACAGTTGTGCAAGAGCATGAGTCCCAATTTCATGGCAGACTGTTAGAAAACCAGGTCACAAACCCCAAATTAGTCATGAGTTCTAAACTTAGATTTCACCAACAAACTGCCCCAAGTGCAAACTCTTCAAGCACTTTAACAGCCTCAAATGGAGTCACAGACAGTCTCCTTGGATACTCCAGTCTGTCTTGCCACCCAGACAAGGTGGCCCTTACGATCAAGAATCACAGCAATATTCAGGTTACTCCCAGTCCCAAAGGTCGAGTCACTTACCCTATGTCAATTGCATCTTAGATTTCGCACCAAAGATAACACTTGTAGCCAATCCTATAATAAACTATATGAATATTTACTAAATAGGAAAAGGAAATTAGAGAGTTATTTACAAGGTTAAAGCTAGCAAATATAGAAACACAAATGTGTTAGTCTTAGGTTTTAAAGGGTAATAGAGGCTTCTATAATCAGCAAGCTCTATTTGTCTTTTAGGACCTTAGAGACTAACAAATTTATTAGAGCATAAGCTTTCGTGGGATACAGCCCACTTCAACGGATGCATAGAATGGAACATATAGTAAGATGAACATACATACAGATAAGTTGGAAGTAAGCTTATGCTCTAATACATTTGTTAGTCTCTAAGGTGCCACAAGTACTCCTGTTCTTTTTGCGGATACAGACTAACACGGATGCTACTCTGAAACTTGTCTTTTAGGGTTAACCCTGGCTAAGCAGCTGGGGATCTCTTGGTTTTGTTCAGGAAACTCCTTGCCCGTCCCCTACAGTCCCAGCAACAGAGCTGCTTAGTTCTTTTTGTTTTGGGTTTTTATCCCCTTCCCTCCATGTGCTCTCAACTGCAAACTCAGCTGGTGGGAGGAGTCCACTTGCATGACTCATCTTCACAAGGAAAAGAGCAGAACAATAAGAGTCTTTAGTTCTTTTGCTGATGATTTCTCAATCCAGATGTAGAGAGTTTCGAGGTGTAAAAAACAACCATAGCCTTTGTTTTGGGAGGAGCATACAGTTTCTGTAGAAGAGCATCTCTTCCTACTAATTAATGTCCCTCTCCTGTATGGTGATTTGGTGATTCATACAGTCAGACGCTCACACTACACCTGCCCAAATATTACATTACAATATGGAATACAGATATTACAAGTAAGATTAATGCATGCAGCTCACTAGCTTTTGATAGAGTCCAAACATTTTCTTATAATTCTAATGTCTATCCCAGAGGCACGCAAGCTACAGCCCACAGGCCGTGTCTGGCTCATCAGACCTTTTAATCCGGCCCTCAAGCTCCCGCCGGGGAGCAGGGTCAGGGGCTTGCTCCTCGCCGCGTGACTCCTGGAAGCAGCGGCATGTCCCCCCTTTGGCTCCTGCACATGGGGGCAGCCAGGGGGCTCTGCACACTGCCCCCTACCAAGCGCTGCCCCCGCAGCTCCCATTGGCTGGGAACTGCGGCTAATGGGAGCTGCAGGGGCGGCAACTGTGGACGGGGCAGTGTGCAGAGCTGCCTGGCCATGCCTCCACCTAGGAGCTGGAGAGGGGGACATGTTGCTGCTTCTGGGAGCTGCTTGAGGTAAGTGCCAACTGGAGCCTGCACCCCTAACCTCGTCCCGGGCCCAAACCTCCTGCACCAGCCCTAATCCCCCATCTGCCCTCACAACCCCTCGGTCCTAACCCAGAGCACCCTCATGGAACCCCAAACCCCTCATCCCCAGCCCCCCCACACCCTAATCCCTTGCCACAGCCCAGAGCCCCCTCCCATACCCTGAATGCCTCATTTTTGGCCCCACCCCAGAGCCCACACCCCCAGCCAGAGCCTTCACCCCCAATTTCGTGAGCATTCATGGCCCGCCATACAATTTCCATACCCAGATGTGGCCATGAGGCCAAAAAGTTTGCCCACCCCTGACCTATCCCATAATATTAACCCACAAGTGAGCCAGACAGATTTCAGCTTTGAATCTGTCAGTGTTTAGTTGAGACGGGGGGAACTTGGCATGAATTGGCACTTGATCTGCCAGTGTTATAGTCTTTACCTGCTGTGAGGGACTCCCTTTTGTGCGACAACACAACTCCCCTGCTATTGTGATAGCACAGCCCCTGGATTGCATAAGCGACCCTGTCTGTCTCCATGATGAAAAACTTGGATGGGTGCATTAATACGGGTGTTGAAGTGAAGGCCACCTTCAAGTTATTCAAAGGCCAGTTGGGCCTCCAGTGTCCAGAAAAAGGCAGAGGGCAAACAAGGTGCAGTTTATTTCAACTGTGACTGGGGCTGGCCCCAGAACTGGACTTGCAAGTGGGGCTGATGGGGGGGGGGTCTGCTAGTGTTGGGGCACATGCTAGGGTTTCCAACTTTCTAATTTCTGAAAACTGGACACTACAGCAGGAGTGGAACTGGAACCTCCTGCTCCGCCTCTTCCCCCAATGCCCTGCCCCTGCTCCGCCTCTTCCCTTGAGGCCCTGCCCCAGCGCCTCTCCTACCCTCCCCCTGTAGCTCATTGCTATCCCCTGTCTCCCTTCCTCTTCGCTTGATCCTCTCCATCTCCCTCCCCCTCACCTCCCCAAGCTGGGCTTCCTCTGCTCCAGGGCTGGGACAGGAGCTGCAGCCCCTGACACAGAGCCTGCTGCCTGCCCACGAGATGCAGGTAGGAGGCAGTCCCGGCTGAGCAAGGGCTGGTGCTGGTTGATGACCTGGCACCTTCCCTTCCTGTGGTAACTGGATTTTGGTGTCTGTTCAGTACATCTGACTGGACACTGGATAGGTCCCTTTTTGACTGGATTGTCTGGTCAAAAACTGGATACCTGGCAACCCTAGCACATGTGAGTAGTAGAGGGGGGTCTGTCTGGGGACTCTGATCCCCTTGTTATGTTCAGCCATGATCCCTCTATCAAGGCTGAACAAGGTCATTTACTGGTATCATGGCCGGCCTGAATGTGCGGCGGCACCCTGAAGCAAAGTGGCCGCACCCTCCACAGTACAGACAGAGGCCAATCCAGCACTGGGACTCTCTCTCAGTCTGTGTGGCATCTTTGAATGGTGTGGATTTTCATGGGCTCTGGTCTGGTACTGGGCAGAATGCATTTTCAGGGGGTTGTGGTACTAGGCTGGGGTCCAGTGTAAGTCCTCCTCTTCTCCAGGCATTGCTCAAGCAGCCTGTTGTCTACTGGGATACCAAGCTTGAGGTAGGACGACAACTCAGCAGGGGGGTTGACCTGAGCCAGCTTGTCCACTATGGTGGTGCTCAGCCCTGGAGGAAAGTAATAAAACTCTACTGCCTTATTCCAGGCAGTATTGGCAGACAGATGCTGGAGGTGGGCTGCAGAGGCTGAGACAGACTGTGAACTCTGCGTGAGGAAATGCAGGGCGACTTTGGTGGTCTGGGCCTCCTGGGCCATCAAATATGAGCAAGAAGAATTAGATGAATTCTTTGAAATGGTCCAGAAATGAGTCCTCCTGTTTCAGAAGGGGATATCCAGTCCAGGGCTTCTCCTGTTAGTAAACTGATAATCAGCCCCACCTTTGCCTGGTCATTTGAGTACCGGAACAAAGAGGCACATAAAAAGAACCCAATATTCTTTTTCTTTTTAAAAAAAAAAACATGTCATGACTGGAGGATGTATAACTCGTGATTTTAAAATTCTTATGGTTGACAAGCTATTTCGGGGTTGTAGATGTGCCTTCATTATGTTGTGAAGGCCAAAACTATAACTGAGTTCAGAAAAGAATTAGGTAAGTGCCTCCAGATAGGTCCATCAATGGTTGTTAACATAGATGCTCAGGGATGCAACCCTATCCTCTGGGTGTCCCTAAATCTCTGACTGCCAGATGCTAGGAGTGGACGACGGGATGGATCACTCGATGTTTGCCTGTTCTGTTCATTCCCTCTGAAGCACCTGGCACTAGTCACTGTTGGAAGCAGATGCTTTGGAAAATCCCATTAGGCACATATCTGCATCTTTAGGCACATAAATACCTTTAAAAAATGACTCTCATAGATAGACTCATAGATGTTAAGGTCAGAAGGGACCATTATGATCATCTAGTCTGACCTCCTGCACAATGCAAGCCACAGAATCTTACCCACCCACTCCTGCAATAAACCTCTCACCTATGTCTGAGCTATTGAAGTCCTCAAATCATGGTTTAAAGACTTCAAGGTGCAGAGAATCCTCCAGCAAGTGACCTGTGCCCCATGCTACAGAGGAAGGTGAAAACCCCCCAGGGCCTCTGCCAATCTGCCCTGGAGGAAAGTTCCTTCCCAACCCCAGATATGGGCAATCAGCTGAACCCTGAGCATATGGGCAAGATTCACCAGCCGGATACCCAGGAAAGAATTTTCTGTAGTAACTCAGATCCCACCCCATCTAACATCCCATCACAGGCCATTGGGCCTATTTACCATGAATAGTTAAAGATCAGTTAATTGCCAAAATCATGTTATCCCATCATACCATCTCCTCCATAAACTTATCTGGCTTCAAGATTAAACTCGATAGGTCTTTTGCCCCCACTGCTTCCCTTGGAAGGCTATTCCAGAACTTCACTCCTCTGGTGGTTAGAAACCTTCTTCTAATTTCAAGTCTAAACTTCCCGATGGCCAGTTTATATCCATTTGTTCTTGTGTCCACATTGGTACTGAGTTTAAATAATTCCTCTCCCTCTCTGTATTTATCCCTCTGATATATTTATATAGAGCAATCATATCTCCCCTCAACCTTCTTTTGGTTAGGCTAAACAAGACAAGCTCCTTGAGTTTCCTTTCATAAGACCGGTTTTCCATTCCTTGGATCATCCTAGTAGCCCTTCTCTGTACCTGTTCCAGTTTGAATTCATCCTTCTTAAACATGGGAGATCAGAACTGCACACACTATTCCAGATGATGGCTCACCAGTGCCTTGTATAATGGTACTAACACCTCCTTATCTCTACTGGAAATACCTCACCTGATGCATTCCAAGACCGCATTAGCTTTTTTTCATGGCCATATCACATTGGCGGCTTATAGTCATCCTGTGGTGAACCAATACTCCAAGGTCCTTCTCCTCCTCTGTTAATTCTAATTGCTTATAACTAAAATTTTTGTTATTAATCCCTAAATGCATGACCTTACACTTCTCACTATTAAATTTCATCCTATTACTATTACTCCAGTTTACAAGGTCATCCAGATCCTCCTGTATGATATCCCGGTCCTTCTCTAAATTGGCAATACCTCCCAGTTTTGTGTCATCCGCAAACTTTACTGTTAGCACACTCCCACATTTTGTGCCGAAGTCAGTGAGTGACTTGCCCAAGGTCACACAGGAAGTCCGTGGCTGAGTTGAACCCAGGACTGTTAAGTCCCATTCTAGTGCCATATTACCTCAACCATTCTTCCCATCTTGATTGGTCATTCAGGGGAAACACTGACATTTCCTATATATAAAGTGCAGTCAAGTACACAAAGTAAGCTGGAAAAATAACCTCTAATCTCTTAGTCTGTCATTTTAAATATGACTTGTAACAAGTAAAAAAATTAAGGCAGAAGTATGATTTTTAAATTGGTGTCCTTTTAGGTTTACCATGTTATTACAACATGCAAAGAAATATTTAGGATCTGTTTGCTAAGTAACTTTTGATACCATTGCTATCTTCCATTGTTTATTTAAAACTTCCTGTTTGTTTGTCTTTCCGCTGCATGCTATGAAAGGCTATTGAGATTTTCAGACAATCTAAAATTCCTGTTTTCACACTGTTACAGCGCATGCCTGGCTAAGTGAGTCAGAATTCAAATAGGGTGTCCTGTGTAATTACTGCAAAGCAAGTCACCTTATTCGTTTAGAGACTTCAGGGTCAAAATGCATTTTAGGGACTACGCTTAGCATTTAAGTCTTCTGAGCTGCATTTATAGAAATGCCTGCGATTAGAGAATTTTATCCATCATGAGTATTACATTGAATTCTTATATATCTTCTATACAAAATCATTATATTAAAAGAATGTTAAGGGTGCAAACACAAGCATTCATGAGTTAAGAAATGCCAGTATTAAGGCTGCCTGTGCAATCTTAATTTGGCCCCCTTAGGCATGTGCCCTATGATACAGTCTTTAATTACACGATCACACGCTACGTTTTCCATACGATGCCTACCTCATTCAGTGCACATTATGGACGGTGCTCTTTGAATGGGTGGCTGCTCAATATTTCTTTTTGTCTTCATCATTCAGTGTGTGACCCCATGCATCATTTACTGCTTACCCTTCAGCCCCTGCTCTGAATAAAGAATTATACGTTTTTTCATTGACTCTTTTATGGAACTCATCACCATAGTACCTGAGTGCGTGTGACATGTTAATGAATTTATCTTCACAACTACCTTTCAAGATAAAATGGCATAATTATTCCCTTTATCATTTTAGGATTTTATTCTATCTGGGGATCTGAGGACCCGAGAGATGGAGGTTCAAAGGGTCCATTAGTGTCGGGTGCTGAATTTCAGATGCCTAGCACCTAATTTTTTTGAAAATATTTAGCATTTTCTAGCATTTATATAATTAGAGCAGAGCTTGCGTTGACTTCAGGAGCAGGTGAGAGTGTCCAGCCCTGCAGCTAATCTGGCCTGTAATGTCTCAAGTTGGGCACTCAGAAAATGAGGAACACACACTTTGTGGCCACACCTGAAAAGCTTGCTTTGTGTGACTTGCCCAGCATTGCCCAGTAAAATGCAGGAAGTGTAAAGTGTGGCAGAGTCAGGGATAGATTCCAATTCTCCAGGGTGGCATTCAAATGCCTCAACCCCGGGACTCTCCTTTCTCTTCCTGCAATCTCCTACCTCATTCACAGCATACCTTCCAACTTCTGCAACCTATGGGGCAGGGGCCCTACAAACAGCAGCCTCCTTCACTGCATGACCTTGATTTATTCCCTGAGCAGCATCCATCTTGTGCACTCAATAAGGCAGAGGTCTTGTGGAAAACTAGAAAAGGACATAGTGGAAAAATTGCTCTGTGGGCAAAAGGCAGAGAGGCATTTCATCGCTGTGGATATGGTTATTACTGAAAGTACAGGGAGCCCCTCAAGTAGCTGTTATATGAGAATGTATGATTTAAGTATTTTGAAATGTAATTGTGTTTAAAAATGTCTTCTGTCTTGAAGAAAGGATGAGAAGTTGAGGCAGCCATGTTGTGTGGAGGAGCTATAAGAACAGCAGCGATCAAGAGTGCTGGATAGTTACACTGGTAGTTAGTAGTTAGTGAGAGTCTGATCTTGTTTCACTAAAGAAAAGAAGAGTTTTCAATTGGAGTCGGACTGGGCCTTACATGTATAGCATCCTTGCCCTCTAGCTGAGACCATTTCATTTCAATGTCAAGGCACTCTTAGCTCATCTGAGAAAACGGCTGTGCTACAACTTGCGGTACATATGGAAAAGGTCAAATTCTGTGCAAGCCTAGAAACGTGAGTTTTCCTGATAGCAGGAAATGTGACATGCTGATGGAATTCTACCCCAACAGGTGCCATATGCTCCACACATTTTACAATGGTTTTAGTGTTTCAGTTTTGCTGAGTATGTTCAGACACCAGTGAGAGGAGATAATTCAGAGGCAGGTTCTTCAATTAATGAGGGAATGAAAGAGACACTGCAGCTCATCTGATCTTGTATAAAGAATATCACTAGAAATTGGAGAAATTGAAAATCCTTAATGAAAGAGTAGAACAGAATCTAGTGCTGCAGTTGGTCAGGAAATCAGTTATGAGTAAAAATGCATGCTGTCTGTTTTCATCCTGCCCCTACTGCAGGGTATTTCCCAGTTCAGGCAGATGCAGCAGTTAGATATAGCCAGCAAAATCTCTGCAATTAGAATTTGCAACAGTCTAGACTGATATCTCCCCAGTTGACTTTAGAATAAGTGTTCAAAGAAGTTTAAATCCAAGGTATCTAGCTCTGATGTGGCATGAAATGGTTATCAAATCTTCAGCAGATCAGTTATAGCTTTTTTGTGAAATACAATTTAGTATTGAAGAGTGTTGATAATGTAAAAGTCTTGCAAAGTTCACAATAATAAGGAATAAGTAGGTGAGGCCAGGAGACAAGTTAGGCAGCCGATGTGATGTGATTACTGCTTATTTCACTAATCGTAACTGTCTCGCCTTGTGCTCCCCTCTTCTGCTTGTTCTATCCATCTGTGTCTTGTACTAAGCTGGTAAGCTCTTTGGGACAGGGACTGTCCTTTTGTTATATGTGTGTACAGTGCCAGGCGCAATGGGACCGTGACCCTTGATTGAGATCTTTAGGTGCTACTGAAGTATAAATGAATAATGACAATAAGATGAAGTGTGAAGGTGTGGTAAGAGCACATTGGAGTCTGCTCAACGGTTCACTGGTTGTAGACAACACAGATGAAGTGAGGTTTGAGTTGGGTTTTAGCACAGGACTGGGGAATCAGGGGGCTAGAGGGAAGCACAGCAGGCAGGCAGATTGTTCCATATTTTTTCACCCTCATTTTGAAGGATAATTTATAGCTGCTGACAATATATGAAGGCCAGATTCTGATACCCTTTCACTGAATATTGCCTTACTCTATAAATACAGGAACTCCTCACTTAATGTTGTAGTTATGTTCCTGAAAAATTCAACTTTAAGTGAAACTATGTTAAGTGAATCCGATTTCCCCATAAGAATTCATGTAAATGTGGGGGTTAGGTTCCAGGGAAATTTTTTTCACCAGACAAAAGACTATATTACACACACACACACACACACACACTATAAGTTTTAAACAAACAATTTAATACTGATACACAGTAATGATGATTGTGAAGCTTGGTTGAGGTGGTGAAGTCAGAGGGTGGGATATTTCCCAGGGAATGCCTTACTGCTAAATGATGAACTAGCCCTCAAGGGTTAACTTGTTATTAATGTAGCCTCTTGCTCTACAAGGCAGAAGGAATGAAGGGAGGGGAGACAGCGTAGCAGACAGAGACACACACTGTGAGTGTGTGTGTGTGTGTGTGAGTGAGAGATGTGCATTTCCCCTTTAAGTATGCTGATCCCTGTCTTAAGTACAGTGCCTTGTTAATTAGATCAGCAAGCTGAGACCCACCTCAGCTGCTGCCTCCGGGACTGTCATGTGTCCCCCCCACCTGCTCTATGGAAGATGGGGTAAGTGGGGTGCAGGAGCAGGGTGGAGGGAGACACCCTGACATTAGCATCCCTCTTCTCTCTCTTCCCCTCTGTTCCCCCCCCCACCCCGCACAGCAAGCAGGAGGCTCAGGGAGCAGCTCCAAGGCAGAGGGCAGGAGCAGCACATGGCAGTGGGGGGAGGGACAGCTGAACTGCCGGCAACTGATAGCCTGCTGGGCAGCTGCTGCACAGGGAACTTAGGGGAGCAGGGAGCTGCGAGGGGGGCTGCTGGTCCACCCTAGTTCCAAGCCCCCACCAGCTAGCTCCACTGGACTGCTCTTCCTACAAACAGTGGACAAAGCAGGTGGCTGCCAAATGACGGGAGCATTGCACAACTTTAAACGAGCATGTTCCCTAACTGATCAGCAATGTAACAACGAAACAACGTTAACCGGGACGACTTTAAGTGAGGAGTTCCTGTAGTCCCACTGAAACCAATGGGGCCACTCATTGAATAAAGAGCAACTAAACTGGAGTAAATGTATCACAGTCCGGCCCTTAGCTCAGTGCTGTACAGCACATAAAAAGGATAGTCCATATGCTGAAGGGTTTACGGTCTGAAAGATACAGAAAGCTGGGAGATCTTGAGCTGGGGATTTTTAAAATTATGCAATTGCTTTCTTTAGGCATTTTGGAGGAAGTAAGTTTTTAGAGACGTTTGAATGAAGAGAGAGTTGTGACTTGATGAATTGAGATGCATAAAATCAGCATTTTCTCTCAAGTTTGGGAGCATACTTTTTCTTAACCTGAATCCAGAATAATACAATAAGTCTAAATCCCTCACAGTTAAAGGACTATATTCTCTTCCACAGATCACACTCCTATATTGCACTTAAAAAATAAAATATAAGAGGTTAATAACACTATGCTTAAATGTTATTGAGTTGTGAGATAATAAAGAATTGTTTGATGTACTAATGAATTTATATTTCTTTAAGAGTTAGTGTAAGGACCCTGGAGAAATAAAAAGATTAATTTGTCAATGAAAGCTGGTCATAGGTATCCATCCACAGGCATAAAGTTCCCCTAGAAATCAGGTATTGGACTTTAAATACATGTTCAGGAGTCATGCAGTTTGTGTGATACATTTATCAAGGGATTAGTATAGGTCAATATAAATCCTATCGAAGAGCTGCTCAAAATTGATGTGAGAAGTCTATTTTAGTAATCTCTAAACTAATGAGCTACAATAGATCTCTGCTATCTGGATTACTACAAGGAAATTACTGAAGAATCCTTACTTAAATTATAGTCTTAGGGAAATTACAAATAAACAAACAAAACACCAACACCAGGGCCAGATCAATAAGTGTTATTGCTTTTGAGCCGTCCGCCTCTGAGTCACTGGCTAGAACCCAGCTCAGGTGAGAAGCTGTTGCTATCTTTTAGCAAATTAGTTTCATGTAGGTGAAAGATGCCTAGTTAACTAAAGTCCACATCACAAAAAAACCCACTATGCCCAGTTGTGAACCTTGTTATCTGACAGTCTTAGCAGAGAGGACAAGCACCGAATAGGCACAGTGTAAAATGCAGGAAGACTGTGTGGAAGCTTGTTATTCTACTGAGATCTATTTCTCAGGGGCAAACTGTCAATATTATCCACAACAAGGCTTGGACTGAATAGCTGGATGAACTGTTTTTGTAAAAAAAAATTATATTTATTAATTTTATTACAGTCAGCCTTGAAAATAAAAACCAATAGGAAAAGAGAGTTATTAACAGCCATCAGTCCTCCCTCTATAAAGCCCTCAAAGTATTTGAAAAATTTTATTAACTCTATCTAGAGAGTTAGAGCTTTAATTAAGTAAAACAGAGTCAGATGTGGAAGAAAATAATGCAAAGTTTAGAAACACCACAGCTGCCATACAATGCAAATGTCACAAAATAATCATTGACAGGAAGCATTATAAAGAAATGAAAGCAAAGGCTCAGGCTGGCCACAAACTAATGAGTACTTGTAAATTAATGAAAGGAACATTATTGCAGTTCTGGAAGAGCTGAGTTCTAGGTACATTCCCCAACCGAATTCAGAGGACTTCCGTTCTCCCCATCTTATATTTTCTCCCTAAGCCTCTGACTCAGGCCATAATAAAATAGTGAGGCATTGTCATAGTCTTAAAATAAATAAATAAATCTTAACAGTTGGTGATGACCTGTGGCTGCCACTTACTAAGGAGCAGCAAAATGAAATAATGATACTCAAGCAGGGAACCACAACCTTTAATGTCACAATCCTTCCTCATTGAGCTGTTTGTTAAAAATCCCAGTGAGAGGTAATTAGACAATCAGAGTGTGAAGAGGGTTAACCATCCCCTTACAAGGCAGAGATAGATAAAAAGGTCCAGGAGCTCTACCTGCAACATTTCCTGGCAGCACCATATTGAATAACCGAGCCCGTAGTTTGGGAATTCTTATTCGTCGGATGTCTGCCTGACAAACTTGAAGTGTCACCCATCTCCACTTCCTTGACAAGAAAAAGTACTTTCTGTCTCCTCCCTACTCTAGTGCCTTCTGATGGCTACAACGAGAGGTCTACAGCCTTCTCACTTTTCCAAGAGGTGGGAAGTGTCTCTTCTACTCTGTCTCTCTGCTGGCGGACTATTTTTGGGTCCTTCTCTCCTATGAATAATTCCAAATCCGGCCTTTGCTGCTGCTCAGAGTTTTTCTCAAGTAGTAACAGTGGCAGGAAATGGATCTGATCTGGGTCAGTTTCACTGCTGCCTACAGGATTGTGAATAACTGCAATGAAAGCTGAACAGAACCTTCACTCTACTGCTGCATGGCAAAGCTAAGAGCAGCTGCCGAGGTACAGGAGCTGTCTGTTTTCAGACTCAGTGAAGACAACACTGAGTTGGCTTATGCTCTGCTCACCTTTGGACAGTTACCTTTACAACCATAAGGCCTTTTCTTTATCTTTTTATGAAAACTTGGATTCTGAAGAAATCAATGGCGAAGTCCCTCACATTAGCTACAGAGAGGATCCCATTTCTGGATTTTTCTAACTCTGTACGTAATTCACCACTGGAGTAAGCTGGTGCAATTGTACTGAACACAGGAACAAAAGAACAATAGAGAAATATATTTGCTTTAAAAACCTGTAATAAATTGATGGTGGGTTTTGTAGTTATTTAACTACTTTTGAATTGCCTTTTACTTGAGAGGGAGGTACGGTGCATTGGCCTGACCATAGCAATTAGAGGTTAGGGTTCCTACGTTCTGATCCTGACTCTGCCAGTGATTTGCTGTCTAGCCTTTGGGCAAGTCACTCAGGCCTTGTCTACTCCATTGGGCATTAGCCACAATTTCAGCCACCATTGTACCTGCACCAGGGCAAGTTTCCTTGTCTGTGCTGAGCGTATCCACTGGTACAACTAGACTCACGGCTGAAATCAGGGCCAATTCCCAACATAGATAAGGCCTTAACGTCTCTACCTCAGATTCCTCATGTGCACAATGGAGATAAAGCTCACTTAATGGGTGTTTTGCAAATTAAAACCTTTGATTTCTGGTGAAAATTACTCTCAATATAGACGTTAAGTAAACAACTTTACTTTAATTATCCAGCTGTATGCTTGGTTTTCTGTAATTAGGTTAGCTAATTTGAATATACCACTTGGGGTGGAGTGTGGGAGTGAGGTTCAGAAGAGGAACTTTGGTGACGAACCAGTGTTTAATAAACAGGGTTGATCCTGAAACCCTGTTAACTAAAAATCCCGAATATTTAAAATCTAACTGTAGATTTTTTTTCTTTCCCCAAAGAGCCTTTGCTTATATTAGAGAGTGAGTTAGAGGAACATCCCTGCATCACTCTCATACCAATCACAACCAAAAGTTTATTGAGTTCAAGATTTTTTTTTTTTTAAAGAGTGAGTTCTACAGATCAGCAGGTTTCTTTGAAATTCCCTGCAGTAAACTACATGGACAGTGTGTTTTGCATCAGCAGTGTGGGTCCATTATAGCTGTACTGCCTTATCCACTGCCACACCAATACACATTTGAAAAAAGAATCAGGGATGTCCACAAGATTTAAACCATATCTTGAGTCTGGTGAGCCGCCAGTAGAATCAGGTTTGTCTTTACATTTCAGCTTCATTTTATAATGTCAGGTGTTTTCTTAAATTTATTCAAACATTGGTTGTATTTATGGCTCTGTTGTTGCTATAATCTCCTTCAGTACGTAATACGTATTGAGAAAAATATTGCAGGTACTGCTTTATGCTTAATCGGTGCTTGCTGGTCGACTGACGAAGATGAACTTAGGCATGAGTGTGCAAAAATTCCCTGCATGAATGAAACCTATTGCTAAAGTGCATGCTAATTCCGGCTGTCTCCATTAGATATATAATTGACTTCGCAATACATACTAGTCCTTTTGACTAATTTAAACTATAGAGGCAGATTTTCTCTTGCACTGAAATGGAGGGAAGGGACGTAGTGGAGATGGTTACAATTCCCTGATTCTCAAACTGCTCTGGTTTATCCCTGACATAAATAGGAACAGCCTAGGGCCCTAAGAGCAAAAAAGAGCTGAGAATTGCTGTAGGAGCATTCTGTTCTGCCCCTCTCTCGCCCATCACATTCCTTCCCTGCCCTCAACACTCCCCTATTCTGGGGTGGGGGAGGGTGTGGTTAGCACAGGAGTCAGCTCTAAAAGGCTTCACACCAGATGAGAATTCCCCTCCCATGGAGGAGTTCTCAGTTTGACAGCTGTGGCCAGGCTACATCCCCCTTGCACCGCTCAGTTATGCAAAAGGAGACAGAACTGGGGTGGACAATTTAAGCCATTGTGGTGGTCAGAAATATTACAAAACCTGACACTTATTTTTATTAACGGAAATTGTGTTATTACATGAGGAAGAGCTAATATGACCAATCAAAATTTTCTCATAGTTCAATCCCAGGCCTCAACTTTTGAATAACATTATCATCATCCTTATTTATTATTTGTATTGCAGTAGGGCCAAGGTGCCCCAGCTGAGATTCACTGTACTCAAAACCCATGTGGTGAGGAATCTGAAGCACAAGTAAGCCGCCATATGCTAGTAAATGGGTGATCAAAGCAAAGGAGCACATAAGATGTTTCAGTTTTGGATGGTGGTTAGTGGTTGCTCCACTCAAGTTTCTGAAGCTGGGCTGATTGGTAAATGAACATTGCCCCAGGTTTCTGAATAGGGATATTCAGCTGGCAAACAGTCTAACTATGGTGAATGTGAAAAAGGGGGGAAGAAAGTTACAAATTGCGTAAAAATAAAAAGGAGAATTTGTCAGAGCTACTCTTCAACTGTTTTTACTGAAGTTTAATATTAGCAAAATACAGTTGTGAACCTGAGGGAGACTCCAAAAAATCACTTGGTACTTATCCTTTTTGATTTACATTTGCTGTTTTTTTATGTTGTAACATGTTGCCATGGAGGAATTGACAATTCATGGCATTAGGGATCCTTGGACAGCACCTTTGAAGATGCCCACAATTTAAGGCTTCAGTCCCGTAAACTGATCCTCATAGGTGGTATTTCTTCCAGATCAGGCCGAAAAGAACAGCTAGAGGACTCAGAGAATTGGTAACTGGGTCTGAACATTCCATCTCTGTGTATATATAAAGTCTGCTGCAGTTTCCACGGTATGCATCTGATGAAGTGAGCTGTAGCTCACGAAAGCTCATGCTCAAATAAATTGGTTAGTCTCTAAGGTGCCACAAGTACTCCTTTTCATCTGTACGTCGTAAACTAGAACTTGATACAGGCTGGCAGTGACCTTGTGTTGATTGCCAGGTGGTCTGAAATTACTTGGTAGTTTTAGTCCTGTGCCTGGAAGATGTCCACATCCCAGAAACCACCATTACAATTGGCAGTCAATACAGTCCAAGCAGAGAGCTTAAGAAGTGACAATCATAAGGACAAACCCTAGCTATAGTTCCCTCCTGCTTACAATAGAGGTATATTAGGTGGGGAAGCTTGTACTACTTTGCTCATTATGTGAATGCGTTAGAACTTCTTGAAATTGTAAGCAAGAAGGAAGGATGGCTCACAAAGCTCTGAGGAGTGTTGGAGTTCCCCCAAGATCTCTTCCATTTGGTTCCCCAAGAATTCACTCTGACTCCAGCCTCATCCCTTAGCTCCTTCATTTGGCACACTAGCAAAGCTACACTGGAAAGGAGTACAGTCATTGAAATGACTCCTGTACTTACTGGTAGCTAAAATAACACTTTACCACTGGCCCTCTGTTCCTCTTCACAGCTTCAAGCAGTGATCCTAGATGAGAAGGTGAGGAAGGAGGTGAAACATATGCTCCCTGGTTTATTGTGGAGGCCTGGAAATTGAGAGTACAGCCTCCCGAGTGATCCCCTTCCTGGATTGTGCATGGGATATGGAAGGGGCCTTTCCCCATAAGACTTAAATTTAAATGTATACACTTTAATACTTTATATAGTCATAAATTTAAAAAAAAATCCTTGAATGCAAACAAATTCAAGACAACAACAGCACTAGAGCATGGAGAGAAATGTGTACAGGAGCTCACAGAGCAGGGCTAGTGCAGAAGTCTTCAAAGTCAGAAAGGCGCTCTTCACAGCGGTGAAACTGACTATACACAAAGCACTCTTGAATACAAACAGGAAACAAACCAAAAAGACGGGAGATATTATTTTCCCCTCTAATCTCTTTCATTTTCAATAAAGTAAGGTGTTACCTAGAACAATAGCGAGTAAATGCATTGCAGGCCTAAGTGTGACTCTTGAAACAAAAAAGACAAGATTCCAATGGTAGAATTG
Organism: Eretmochelys imbricata; assembly: GCF_965152235.1. Lineage (NCBI taxonomy): Eukaryota > Metazoa > Chordata > Testudines > Cheloniidae > Eretmochelys > Eretmochelys imbricata. The sequence continues at coordinate 273,248,901 of NC_135572.1, read as the reverse complement.
AGATAATCAGACCAATAAATGAGATTAAACTAGGCTGTTTTACTGTTACAATATATAGGAAGTGCACTGCTAGATCAATATATAGAATATTACCATTACAATATATAGGAAGTGGTGTGTTAATTCAGAACATTGATCCAGCTAATGTAGTATCTTGACTTTGGCAGTGGCCAGTATTTAATGCTAACAGAGGAAGAAGAATAACCCTCATAATGCATCTAGCCAATTCTGTACTGTTGGGACATGTGGGAAGGTGATCCCTTCCTTGACCCCTTCAGGTGATCTGTGTAATCCTCTGAAGTCTGAGGTCTGGTTTCCTTGGTAACATTGTCATATCTTGCATAGTAGCAAATGTAATTAAATGGTCATAAAATGATCCAGTTTCTTTAAAAATTCTGTTGAGCCATTTGTCTTGGTGGCCCTCATCCAGCAGTGAGCTCTACACAGGCTGACAGTACAACTTATAAAAAATATCTCCTTTTATTGGTCCGCTCTCTACTGTAGCAGTTAACAGCGCCAGGGGTGTCAGGAGCAAGGCTGGGAGAGGGGAACAAATGATAGGAGATGGAATGGGTTCATGGGAAACTGTCTTCCAGACACCCCAAGACTCAGGAGGAGCCAGCAAGGGTATCAGTTGGAATGGTCTGTCCTCACTCCCTGCCCTGAACCAAGGAGAACGTGTTCCCCCCTCCCCCCTTTCCCAACTACTCCAGAATCCTTTCATGAAGGTATGGAGAAGGACAGAGGGCCAGTGGGAAAATGTCTTTCCTGGCTGTGCCCCTGCACTGAGCTCAAAAAAGTGTTTTCCCCCAGCCCTCCCCAGGTCTCTGCATGGAACTGGGGAGGGAACCAGACAAGAAGTCATGCTGGGGATTCCCTTGAACTGTGAACCAACACATTCCCTTTTCATTCTCCCAGGGACCTAGACAGAGACAGGAGAAAGAAGGAGGAAGCAGGTAGTGAACAGCGTGAGCTGAACGGTCCCCTCACCAGGGTCAAGGACAGCAAAGGGCCTGGATGCTGAATCTCTCCTCAACTAGGTTAAGTAAAGCAGAGGGGTCTGAAGGCTCCCCACCATGTCATTCACATGCAGAAGGGAAGAAGGTTTCCAACGCGTAGTTCAGTCTATAGGGCCAGGGACCAAGAGGGAGGGTGCTTTGGGGGCAGTGAGTCTCCCATCCCCAGGCTCCCTTCTGTAGAGCCAGAGGAGGCAGAGACAGCAGGGAGGGGATAGCCTAGCTGGGTAAGTGGGGAGCTCTTCTCTCACCAAAATGCCTCCTTGTGGCCCCGGTGGCATCAGAAGCAGGTAAAGCAAGGAGCTCCTGACTGTTGGAGATTAGCCCCCAGCGACAAGGATGGCACTGGGATAGCAGCAGACTCCTCTACAAGCCTAAAGAGAGCAACGAGAAAAGTTGGTGCCCCAGATCCTTTCACGGGACCAGGGAGAGCACAAAGACAACTGTGAGAGGAGCAGGGACAGGTACTTTGCGTTGCAGTTCCAGATTATCAGTGATGTGTGTGTAGCAGGAGGGGTCATCCTTCAACGTCAGTCACTAGGACTGTGGGATAGGCATACACTCCGGACTGTTGGTTGGGGCAGGGTGAGTGCACCTTTAAGGTATCGCAAAGGGGGTGATTCAGTTTTGGATACACCATATCACTAGTATTATTATTTCACAGTTTTTAAACCATTTTTTTAAAACATCAGGGCTGTTCCCACTCAAACACCTGTTTAAATCATGAAAAAAGTGTGATTATAATTCAACTGTGACAGGAATTAGAGACCCAGGAATTTAAAAAAAAAAATTCTCTAGACAGACAAACAAGAAATTTCGTATTCATGCTTCAGAAGGTGATATTCAAAGCCTACACCTCAAACAGAGCCAAGGCCAGACACACAGGGTATCCCTATACTGCAGCTGGCAGCTATAATGTCCGGGTAGATGTACGTGGGTAGGCGTAGATGCACTAGCTGTGGGCAGGCGTACATAGGTAAGCATACATGTACTAACTCTGTTTGAGCCAATGTGCTAAAATTAGAAGTGTGGCTGCAATAGCATGAGTGGTGGCTTGGGCTAGTCGCTCGCGTGTGTTCCCAGGGGCTCAGGCAGGATTGTACTCAGGCGACTAGCCCTAGCTGCCCCCTGTGCTGCTGCAGCCACGCTACTATTTTTAGCGTGCTGGCTGGAGCAGAGCTAGCACCTGTATGGCTACCTAAGCCAGGAATTACACCTCTCAGCTGCTGTGTGGACAGACCCACAGATAAACTGAAATAGCTATTGTGGAGATCTCCAGAGTCCAGACACACCTAGGGCTAGACTGTGCAGCCAGGGTGAGCACTTACAAATGCAGACAGTCTCGTTGAATTCAGTGGGATTGCTCCCATAAGTGCTCAACGATAGGAGTTAGGGTTGCAGAGGGTAGCACTTGCTGTCTGAGAGTGGCTAGGCTCTGTCCACAGTAGGGTAATTTCTTGTCTGAAGTATTGTTTGAAAGATGTTGTTTTCCCGCCTTGCCCCCGGGCTCATTTTACTTGCTTTACTTTATTATTTGAGCACCAATAGTGTGCTTACAGCTGTAAATATAATAAATTCCTGTCTTGAGATACTGACAGACTAGTTTAGACACACAACACACAGACACAAATAACACACTGAATGGTGATATAAACTCAAAGTAATGGAGAAAATCATTGCTCCAGGGTAATCTGCTATTACTGGCAAGTTGTCAGCCCAAATAAAATGGTGTTAAAAAGGTCCTTTGTATTGGTCTAGTTCTAACTCTGCTGGTGACTTCTGCAGACTTTGGAAAATTGTGGATAATAAGACTCACCTACTTCATAAAGGAATTGTGAGGATTAACTCATGAATTTTTGTAAAGGCTCTGTAAGTAAACTTGGAAGGATTAGAACTGCAGGCTTTAGGACCCTGTGTGGTGGGAGGGGCCCATAGCTCTGGCTCCAGCCTGAGCCTGGAAGTCTACACAGCAATGAAACAGCCCCACAGCCCGAGCCCCATGAGCCCGAGTCAGATGGCATAGGCCAGCTCTGGGTTTTTCTTTGCTGTACAGATCTACCCTCTGTGCCTCAATTCCCCATCTTTCAAATTAGGATAATAGTGCTTCCCTCCCTCAGTGGGGTGTTGTGAGGATAAAAGCAATAAAGTTCAGTTACTGCCTGGGCCAAATAAGTACCTAGAGATAGAGAGATAGATAGATTTGATTGACTTCACACTGGATAAGGCACACAAACAGTATATTTCATTCACTATGGCATAACTTTATGAGGTTGCAATAATTTATTTTTGGCTTAGAGAAGTCAGTTATTGTAAGTCATTAGAAGCCACTTGAGTTATCATGTATCCTTAAATTTTCTTATGTCCTTTTATAATTTGTGAGTAAAGCACTTCCTTGTCTCTACTAAGCATTTGCTATTGATGATTATGATACTGGTGACCACAAATGAAGACGGAAATACTGATCAGTTATAAGTAAGAACCAAATCTGACGTGGCTATTTTTTTCCTTTAAAAATTGAGTTGTTGCCCTGTGGTGCGGCGGTGGCCCACCCCCTGAGAAAAAGGGCTGAACCAGGCCTGAGAGGCGGTGCAGACCAGCAGCCAATCAGAGAAGGCCTCGGGAGAGCCAATCAGAGCAGGGAAAGAGGCAGCCAATCAGGGCTGGGCTAGGTCCTATATAAAGGTTGCCTAGCAGAGGTGAAGTTAGTCACTCCCTGACTAGTAAGGGGGAAGGACTGGCTGCTGAGACTGTAGAGCTGAGCTGAGCTGAGCTGAGCTGAGCTGAGCTGAGCTGAGCTGAGCTGAGCTGAGCTGAGCTGAGCTGAGCTCTGGCCCAGATACCTGCCAGGCTGTGGCCCTTGCTAAGAGGGGTTGCGAAGGTGCATAGGGTCAAAGGGGAAAAAGTGGTCCAGGGAAATAGACAGGGGGCAGAAGGAGGCTGCCACTAGAGGGTCCCTGGGTTGGGACCCAGAGTAGCAGGTGGGCCTGGGTTCCCCCCCTTGCACTGTCCCTTGCTGTTGAGGAGAGATACTGAGACCTGCCCCTGCAATAAAAGTCTAGACTCTAGGGTTGTGGTTGGCCACTGAGGCAGGGACAAATGGTAGAACTGCAGTTAACGAAACCCCCCGGAAGCGGGGGTGGTGAGACCAGACTGGTGGGCAGTGTCCTCAAGTGGATGTAGAGTGCCCTGCAGAGGATGCAGCTGAGCAGGGAGCAACATAGGTCCTGGGACAGAGGAGCGGAGACAATGAACAAGCTACCACGTGTTGAGGATGTCCTGCAGCGGTCATGAGCTAATTCCTGGAGTGATCAGTGGGAGGTGTCAGGGGTGGTGAGTCTTGACCCCATCACAGGCCTCCTGTCAAGTCTCCTGTGGCCTTCAGTTCTGGAAAGGTTATGCACCACTTGTCATGGCCTAACTTACCATCCTTATGCATGCAAGGGTCCCATATTGTCTACCATGTGAGAAATATGGGTGTAGCAGGGGGGCAGCTTTTGCCACCAGTAAGATAGTTTACAGCATGTGTGAAAACTACAGTATCTGATACTCATTTTACAGACTTGGTACCCTACTAACTATATTTTTTCAGTACATTTTGCAGTTTGTGTGTGTGTGTGTGCATTTCAGGGTGCCATGTTCCAAATGTTTGAATAAATTGTCCAAGCCATATGCTTAGAAAGTGCTGACTTGTTTCCCACCTAAAATTGCAAATGAAGAGCAAATTAAAATAATATAGTGCAGGCATATTGCACTTATGAGTGGTTGTACCAACTCTGAGATTTTGCAGCCCTAGGCAAACAGGAAAATGGCCATCACTTTCACACTAAACATTCATTAGACATTTTGCTGCGTTAGGTCCCATCTACCCAAGAAAATTGACTGATTGCTGACAACCGTTCCCCATCGATTGGTGCTGAAAGGGATTTAATTGCTGGAGTAGATTGGGGAAAAAACTTTTCAGCACCATTACAGGAAGTATTCTTGAGGCCACTTTCTGTAGCAGTTTTGTCCCAGCCACACTGGTGGGTAAATTTTCAAGCACTGGTTTGGAGACCCATCTATGGCAAATATTGTCATGGGTCAGTTTCTTAATCAGCTATAGTACGGATCCATCTGTTGTGGTAGAGCTTGCCTTCAGGGCTGGCCCACAACATTTTGGCACCTGAGGCAGGGAGCTCAAATGACGCCCCCATGGCCCCTCACTTGGGCCAAAACTTTGAAAAGGTTGTCTTCCTGTTCTACTCCTCTCATGGTACTGCTCTGCTACCTACCCCAATAAAGGAGAACTAACAACTTAAAATGCCTTGTTCAAAAATTTTAAGTAACACTTACATTTGCTCTTCAGGCATTTGAAATTTTGATTATTCAAACAGATAAAAATACCAGACAAGAAAAGTTAAAGTGGTGCTTTCCAGGGCTTCTTAGTTGCAAAGATTTGAACTGCTTCCTGCTGAAGGTCCACAGTCTGGGCCAGCTCATGATCTATTGAGATGGTTGCAAGGCCAACCAGCCTCTCCTGTGTCATTGTGGAGTGTAGATGTTTTTTATTAACTTCAGCTTGGAGAAGCTGCGTTCTCCACTGGTAACTGTTACAGGAAGTGTTAGAAGTATGCGCAGAGCAACAAAAGCATTTGGAAAGAGTGGTCATCTTATTTTTGCTCATATATTCCAGAACAGCCTTTGAAGTTGATCCTGCTGAAATGAACTGAAAGCCCTTTCAAGATACATCACCTAAATCCCTCGCATCAATATCGCGCATGTCATCATGTGTCAATGCTGTCTCTAGTGCCCTGCATTGCTGGTGTAGGTCTTCAGGTATAGTGAGGAGTTTTGGAATATCATACAACATCCCAAATATACTGCTGTGTTCCTTGAGCTGCATGAAACGTTCTTTAGCTGACTGTATTGCACAGTCTAGCACCTGGTTAAAGAATTCAACTTTGAATTGTTGTTTGGCGTCTCTTGTGGAATTATCCCGTGCCTTATAATCAAAATGTCGTCTTCTTTGGTGACTCTTGAATGGGTGGGAAAATAGCTTCAGGGTGAAGTTCCTCTGCCAACTTCTGTGCAATCTTTAAAACATCTTGAAATCCCTCATCTGGCCGGTAAGACTGTAGGTATGACTTTGCTTTCTCCAGTTGTTCCATTGCTCCATATATATCCAGGTCAACATCATGGAGTCTCTTGCTTACAACATTTATTTCAAACAGTAAGTCATGCCACAACACTAAGCCACACAGAAATTTGAAGTTATGTATGTTTCTGGTGATTCCATTTCCCTCTCCCACTGTTCTCCCATGAAAAGTTCCAGTCCTAGCATCATCCCCCATAATGGCAACTATGGTGGCAACTATCTTCCTAATTTGGTGTGTGTTAGGTTTTATCGCCTCCACTCAACTTTCCCATCATGTAGCACTCAGTGGTTTCAGTGTTGGAGGATGTTCCCAGATGATGCTTCAAGATTTGCCATTGATGAGTTGATGCACAGAAAAATACATAGATGCTTTGAATTACATTAAAAAATTCAGCAGCCTCACTAGAAGCTGATGCTGCATCACTGACCACCAAGTTCAATGAATGAGAACTGCATGGGAGAAAAAAGCTCGAGGGTTTAACTCTCGGATCTGTGTCTGCACTCCTCTGTTCTTTCCTCTCATGTTGGCACCATTATCACAGCCCTGACCTCTCATGTCCACTATCAAAATTCCCGTAGCTTCCAGCTTTTTAAGAAACTACAGGAGCTGATATGACAAATGTGCATCATCAATGTCAGATTCTAGAAAATGCTCTCTGACAGTCACGATTGCAGGGACATTTTCACTAGGTTCTGTTGTTGTTTTTACAAAACACGCCATTAAAGTCATTTGTTCCGTATGGCTGATGTCAGTTGTGCAATCCAGAATAACAGAGTAATATCTTGCTGACTTCAGATCTGCCACAATCTTCTGTTTGAGTTTTGTTGCCAGTAACTGTATGATCTCATTTTGAATTTTTTCCAAGGTAGTGGTGTGTACGTTTCTTGGGTGGTGACTCTTCTTAGATGCTTCTGGAGTACAGCATCAAACTCAGCCATCAGCTCCACAATTTGAAGGAAGTTTCCATTGTTTGGCACATACAGCTGGTCTGAAGTGCCAGGCAGTGCTAGGTTTTGGGTAGCAAGCATTCTCACAATGGCAATGAGCCTTTTCAGAGCATTATGCCAGTAAAGAGACTCTGATGCAATCTTCTCTTGATGCTGATCATCTCTGGTGGCCTTTAACCTTTGTCTCCTCTCAAGCTCTTTCCACCTATGGAATGTTCTCTGGTGATTTGCTGCCTTCTCATGGCATGCCAGATTTCTAGCCAGATTTTTCCAGTCCTTTGTTCCTGTGGAACCCAATGTGGCTGGAACATTAGACTGGAAGAGTTTGCAACAAAAACAGTATGCAGCATTTTAGGTTTTTGAGTAGATAAGCCATGGCCTCTCCACTTTGTCACCATTGGGGATTTCACGCCAGTAATGTGTTGGATGGAAACTTCATGTTCCCCAAAGACCATGAAAATAGAAGTTTCACTTGCTGTGGTCCATGCAGTACAAGGAAGTCCCTCAGGCTACTGCTCAAGTGGGTCCAAAGTCCTGGATCATCTAGACTTAAGGAAATAAAGTCAGCAGCAGCTGTTTCTTGCACCTCCACCACACTGTTCTCTGATCTATACTTTTCTTCAGGAATGTGCCTGGTTACACCCATTTGAGATGGAGATATGGATGCTGCAGTAGCTGCCAGGTCACCTGCACTCCAACTAACTGGAAGATCAGGTATCTCCTCACCACTCACATCCTCACTGGGGCTGGAAGGCTGACCGTGAACATTTGTGTCTATGTATCTCAGGAGAGCGCCTTCCTGCTTAGATAGAAAAGCTTCCTTTGCTTTCTTTCTTTTTCTGAATGCTGCCCCAGAGGGGCGTTTTCTTCTTTCACTCATGACTGCTGTGCTGTGCCAACTCTAGTGGCTCTCAACACTCAGGTGAAGGGGACAAATGAGCAGGCTGGTAGCAGGGCCTGAGTGAGGGAAGATATCCGTGTCTTAAGGGCCTACCTGGCTCCTACTACTTCAGCCGACTGCCTGTTCTTCTCAAGTGCGTTCAGGGAAGCAGCAAGAAACAGGAAGCTCCCCGAGAAGCTGGTGTTAATCAGTCCAGGCTCCTGGGGGTGTGAGAGAGGTACATAAGAGGCTCCTCCTCCTCCTCTCTCTCCCTGCAGCTCTTGTTGCTTTCTGTTATTCCCTCTCACCTTTTTCTCTTAGCTGCCTGTTTTATGTCTCTTGTGCCCTCCTTCCTCCAGCACAGCGCTCTACCATCTCTGTGCATCTAGAGCAGAGAGAATACATATGCACCAGCAGCAGACACAATTTTCTACACTCTGGGTCCTCATGGCACGCCCCCTCCCCCCCCAAAGTCTGGCATCTGAGGCAGCTGCTTCAGTTCCCCTCATGGTAAGGCCAGCCCTGCTTGCCTTGTCAACCCCAGAGTTGTCACGCTGAACTTCGGAGTGGTTAAGAACAATGGGCCTGATTTTCAGAGATGCTGTGCACCCACTGCTCTCACTTACATCATCAGTAGGGGCTGTAAGCATTCAGCTCTTCTGAGAATCTGGCCCAGTTACTTAATTGTTCTTGGAGAAACAGCAGCATAGCTCATGCTAACGCAATATGGCAGGGATGTCCCTTTTTTGCATCTTTTCCTGTTTTGATTTGTTTGCAGTGTTTTTATTTGTTGCACATATATAGTATCTTTGTAACTATAAATACTACCAGTAATTCAGATGTAGCAAAGCATCATTCATTTCGTCCTAGTAGCTGATACTGTGTTCTGAAGTGGTAAATCTAATTTTAGCTTTCTGTATTAGAATTCTGTTTGCAAACTTACTATGTGGTAGGTGTGATGCTTCATGCTGTAATATTTTTATATGGCTTGATGAATATCCTTAAGTATGTGGAAACTTCATCAAAATTAATCTTTCATTTAATCTTTTTTATGAAATTGGATTTTAAATGCTAGATTTAAGTAACTTGTCAATATTGAAGCTCTGAAAAGTATGTGTACTCTGTATTTTGGTGCATTAAAGCTACATTATTCTGGATCTGAGACTTGTCAATATGGAGAAGACTTGCTGGGAAACTGTCTAGTTTCACAGAAAACAGTTTGTCCATCTCCCTACCCAGCACTATCTTATATAAAATATTACTCAGAAAAATCTCTATCTCCATCAGGTGAAATATTTTTCATGCATTGGAATTGGGAGGGGAGGGGACTTGGGGTGAACTAAGTCACAGTAAAGGCACTAAGCACACACAACACCATTCTAGCCCCTCATCCATTCAGACTCTTCCAGCAATTGTTTTACTTTACCGATTTAAATCGGCAAGTAAAAACCTTGAGTTAAATAACCAATTTTAAGTTTGCATTTGTACTTCCAACTTTTTTTAGGAAAATAACTAAAATCTCATTAGTGTTCAACTAAAACATGGTTTTTTAAAACTAAATTTGGTACTTCTTTGGGAGGATATACCATATCTGCACACTTATTTAAGCAGTTATATAGCTTAATTTACCTTTATTCAGGTTCTTAACTTACGTTTATGTTAAATTGTGAATGATGCATTTCTTATTTACTAAATTTTTTTTAACTTGTGATTTGTCTCAAGCTGTATGTGAAAAGAAATAAAAATTCAATTAAAATACACAAACATTATTAATATCATTAAATTTACATTAAAAGTGCTGGATATATAAGAAATTTATCAAAACACATTTTGCATTTAAAATTAACTGATTTTATTCAACAAAAGTATGGTGTAGTTTTTTTCTAGACACTGTTCTTCAAGATCGTAGAAGGAGTAGATACCATCCTCTCTTACTTAATTTTTAATTCATAGATTGGAAGAAGAAAAACAAGCTTTCCTGTTTTTCTCTCTTCTCCCCCCACCCCAAACTTCTAATTGGTTTCTTTAACACTGGTCATTGAACTGAACCAGTTGAATGAACTAAGATCAAAATATTCTCTTTGCACTTTCAGAAGAGGCTCTTGCTATGAAAAGCTGATTTTGCATTTCAACAAACTCTGGTTCTTGGTACTTAGCCAATGATTTCCAACAAGTCAGTTGTATGGCTTTCTTTAAAACATGGTATCAAACATGTATGCTTAGTATTATTGCTTGTATTTTAATTTACATGATTTTAATAGACTACAATTTTAGGCCTTAACACAGGATGTTGTAATTTCAAATTTAATTTTTGAATTATTTAAATTTAAAAATCCAATTTAAATGTTCAAAAATCTAATTTTTTAAAAAAAATTAGATTAAAATTTTATCCACCCTGTTAGAGAGACTCAGTGTTAATACTGGAAATATTAGGTTTGTAAAGAAATCTATATGGCAATCAAGCAAATGTTTAAAGTAATGTTACTTTTGTCACTATCTGACTGGGAGAGTGCCATTTAATCTTAATGCAGTGGAAGTTCTTAGTTTTTGATACTGCTTAAATCCTTTTCAGTTTAGACTTTTAGATCCTTTGTGATCCTGCCATATGGTGTAAGTGGCACATTTATTTGATACAAGACTGAAGAAAGACTTCGGTAATTTGAATGAATTGGAAGCTGAAATGCCTTAACTATTTATTCAGAACCTGAATGTGCTTAGTTTTTTTTGCTGTGAAGAAGTGGTGTTGTAACTCAACATGGGCTCCTCTTGTCTGTGTTTTATAAGTGGAGCAAATGCATATTAACTAGGCGGGTCAGAGATTCTTCCACAGAAGAGTTTTCATTGAAAAATGCCAGTTTGTCAAAACCAAAACACTTTGTGGAAACACATCAGTTGAGATTAAATGTTACCCAGGAAACTTGGTTGGGAGGGTGAGGGGAGACTGAACGAAAGAGAGAGAGACTGCAAAAAAAAACCCAAGCACTGCCTGGTGAGCACACTTACCTGGGATGTAAGAAACCAAGGTTGATTCACTGGACTATAGTTAGTCTTTCTCTCATGGTTGGTGGTGTGTGGTGTGGGTTTTTTGTCTCCCCTCCCCCCCCCCAAAAAAAAAGTTTGAAGTTTCATTTTTGTTCCAATTTAGAATCAAGCCAAATTTCAAAACCTTGAAATTTTTTGCAGAATGGATTTCTTGCTTTCCAGCCAGTCCTAATGTTAACTGCATGAACTGAGTCATGCATTAGTGGTAAGAAGTGGACCTTCCCTCTTCTGCTCCCCTTTATCTCAACACTTGAGGCCCCAACAGCCTCTTTGACCTCTACACAATGGGGATCTCTGAGGCCTGAAAGAATGGTCACCTGAAGGGTTGGAGTTAGGGAATAGCCACTCTAGGCACCAGGCTCACAGTAGAAACTACATATTATCTCAGTGAAAAGCCTTTGGAGGCTAATGCTGCAATAGCTGCATTAGCATTTGTGCCAGCTGATTTTTAATTTTCTTGCTTTCAGAGCTTTTATTGGTGATTTAGTAACTTCTTAGGATACACTATCAACTGGTTTAAATAGTCTGGATTCAATTACCAACCATGCTTTCAAGTTAGTGTTACAGGGAATGAGGGAGGCAATGAATGTGGGAGGCAACCTAGTGACAGAGGATGTGGAAAAAGCTAATGTACTCAATGCTTTTTTTTGCCTCTGTCTTCACTAAGAAGGTCAGCTCCCAGACTGCTGCGCTGGGCATCACAGCACGGGGAGTAGATGGCCAGCCCTCTGTGGAGAAAGAGGTGGTTAGGGACTATTTAGAAAAGCTGGACGTGCACAAGTCCATGGGGCCGGAGAGTTGCATCCAAGAGTGCTAAAGGAATTGGCGGCTGTGATTGCAGAGCCATTGGCCATTATCTTTGAAAACTCGTGGCAAAGGGGGAAGTCCCTGATGACTGGAAAAAGGCTAATGTAGTGCCAATCTTTAAAAAAGGGAAGAAGGAGGATCCTGGGAACTACAGGCCAGTCAGCCTCACCTCAGTCCCCAGAAAAATCATGGAGCAGGTCCTCAAAGAATCAATCCTGAAGTACTTACATGAGAGGAAAGTGATCAGGAACAGTCAGCATGGATTCACCAAGGGAAGGTCATGCCTGACTAATCTAATCGCCTTCTATGATGAGATTACTGGTTCTGTGGATGAAGGGAAAGCAGTGGATGTATTGTTTCTTGACTTTAGCAAAGCTTTTGACACGGTCTCCCACAGTATTCTTGTCAGCAAGTTAAAGAAGTATGGGCTGGATGAATGCACTATAAGGTGGGTAGAAAGTTCGCTAGATTGTCGTGCTCCACGGGTAGTGATCAACGGCTCCATGTCTAGTTGGCAGCTGGCGTCAAGTGGAGTGCCCCAGGGGTCGGTCCTGGGGCCGGTTTTGTTCAATATCTTCATAAATGATCTGCAGGATGGTGTGGATTGCACTCTCAGCAAATTTGCGGATGATACTAAACTGGGAGGAGTGGTAGATACGCTGGAGGGCAGGGATAAGATACAGAGGGACCTAGACAAATTAGAGGATTGGGCCAAAAGAAATCTGATGAGGTTCAATAAGGATAAGTGCAGGGTCCTGCACTTAGGACGGAAGAACCCAATGCACCACTACAGACTAGGGACCGAATGGCTAGGCAGCAGTTCTGCAGAAAAGGACGTAGGGGTGACAGTGGACGAGAAGCTGGATATGAGTCAGCAGTGTGCCTTGTTGCCAAGAAGGCCAATGGCATTTTGGGATGTATAAGTAGGGGCATAGCGAGAAGATCGAGGGACGTGATCGTCCCCCTCTATTTGACATTGGTGAGGCCTCATCTGGAGTACTGTGTCCAGTTTTGGGCCCCACACTACAAGAAGGATGTGGATAAATTGGAGAGAGTCCAGCGAAGGGCAACAAAAATGATTAGGGGTCTGGAACACATGACTTATGAGGAGAGGCTGAGGGAACTGGGATTGTTTAGTCTGCAGAAGAGAAGAATGAGGGGGGATTTGATAGCTGCTTTCAACTACCTGAGAGGTGGTTCCAGAGAGGATGGTTCTAGACTATTCTCAGTGGTAGACGAGGACAGGACAAGGAGTAATGGTCTCAAGTTGCAGTGGGGGAGGTTTAGGTTGGATATTAGGAAAAACGTTTTCACTAGGAGGGTGGTGAAACACTGGAATGCGTTACCTAGGGAGGTGGTAGAATCTCCTTCCTTAGAAGTTTTTAAGGTCAGGCTTGACAAAGCCCTGGCTGGGATGATTTATTTGGGGATTGGTCCTGCTTTGAGCAGGGGTTGGACTAGATGACCTCCTGAGGTCCCTTCCAACCCTGATATTCTATGATTCTATGATAGTATCAGAGAATCTAATCATTCCAGGAAGTCACCAGTTTGATTTTTACATTAGAGGTGTGTAGTATATTGATCTATTGTATCTTTTTGTTCAAAACACTGAGAGCTTTTACAAGTTATATTCTACCTTAAGCTATCACAGTGTTCATCACATTTCCATAAAATCAAATTCATGTTTCTTTCAATCTCTTTATCAAGGTTTTATAAAAGCCTTGTGTACACATTCTTAATGTGTACTTCTTCCACATGGAGGAACAATGGAGTTTTATTCTTCTGTGGCTCTTTTTTTTTTCACCGTGACTGTAGCCATTAAATAAATTAGAAATCATTGTTTGAGTATTCTTTGTTCGGCACACTTACCTATGAAGATTAATTTCATAGACACATTTAGTTTTTCCATTCTGTTTGAGTTTTATTCCGCTCTGACCCAATGATGTACTGGGGAGAGATCCATGGTGGGTTCTAATGTATTGAACTGTATAATGTATCGAACTGTATACATCTTTTAAGCTACATAATAAGAAAGTCATATTGTCACCACTAGAAGAAGATCTTGTACAAACAAAACTGGCTATTGTGTTAGGTTATCCTTACGCTGTGAGTATTTTTCATTTATAAAGATCGTGGTAAAGTGGAAGTGAGGGATTTGTGCTCTGAGGATGTCCTATAGAAATAACAGGTGACTATTAGAGCTGGTTGAATTATTTGGCAATAAATTATCCAGAAAAGTTAACTCTTATGTCGATGAATCATTAACGAACCAATCCTGATAGCCCATAATGTATTTGACCAATGGTCTTATGCAAACAAACATTTCCTCTGAGTTGTTTGTAAATTATTCACTTTGACTGTTCATGGTCTTTGGTCACTAAAATGAAATGGAACTGTTTGTGATCCCTGATTGGATAACTGAAACTTTCTATAGAAGAGAATAATGAATAGCACAGTGCTGACGTGAATTTTCAAATGAATAATCATTTGTACAAATAGCTGTTGAACTCTTGATATTTGCAAACATTGTCTCAAGTAGACTGCTGGTGCATTACATTGTGCATGAACATATCGTGTGCGTACACACACACTCTCTCTCATTTTGCAGTCTGAGTAGGGCCATTACAACCATCTTTTTAAAAAGAGTAACAAGATAATTTGTGGTTTAAAAATTCCATTTATTCACTATTTCTTATATGGATTATTATCTAGCATTAACAATTATCCTATTAGTTTTACTTTGAAACCTTACTGAAATGGCACCAAAATCCTGAATGGGCACTGAAATTTGTGATGTCAGTGCAAAATGACATACATCCTTCTGATCTCTGAAGTATTAGAATTACTGTACAAGCAAGTCCTGCAGACATACCGCAGAGGTGAGACCGTCGAACTTTAGATGGGGGTGGGAGGGCTAAGTTAGCATTCTGATGTTGGCCATGCTGTATGCATAACTAGCTCAAGCTAGTCAGGGAAGTCAAATTTATAGTAAGTAGTCATGCCTGGTTTTTAAATTAGTCAGAACATCTACAATGCAGAGTGCATAGAATTATCCTCACAGAGGAGCTGGAAACTGTTCCCACCGAGAGCGCAAATTTAAATATCAATTTATCGTTCATTTAAGTGAGAGAAAGACAGGCTCTTGTTTACATCACCAAAATGAACAAAAGTTCAAAACAAACACTGGAAAACACTGCACCTTTTGCAGTTTGTTTTAATGGGTAGTGAGGAGAAAAACGGGTTGGGGGGGGGAGGAGAATGGCTTTGGTGAAGAAACTGTGCAAAGCCAGAAGCTTCCAGACCTCAGCATTAAAACGCTTTATGAAAAAGATTAACACAAAGCATCTGAGCCAGCCCAAGTTTACTGGGAAAATTCAGGTCAAACCCTGGATTAATGCTTTGTGTGTTCCACTGATAACCTTGATGTTTTCCTTCTTATCTGTCCCTTCCTCTCATGGTTATTTAAGACCCATATTCTTTCTATTAGGGAATCCAAAAATGTCTGCAACTGCTCCCAATGCCATCAGTCTTTCACATAAATTGAGCATTAATACAGTATCTTTGATTTTTCAATACTGGAATATTTAGATGAGTAATTAGCAGACCTAGTGTTAAACAGCTGTTTCTCTGGGTAAAATTCATTCTGTCTGCACAAAGCCTAAGTAATTGGGTTTTATGTCCCGAGTCCATTAAAGTTTGGTAGGGAATTGGGGGGAGGGGATGTAGATCAAATGTATGCTGGCCATAGGCCTCCTATGCAGGCTGTCTGTGGCCTCTATTCAGTTTATGGGCTGCAACAGTCACTGCAGATCATCCACCTACTTTATGCTGGAGATTTGGGACACTCAAGATGCATCCTGTGAGTTGATATCCCAGTTTTTGTGTGCCATTCTGAATTGGCCTACTTGGGGCCATAAGAAATCCCCCTGCTGCATTCAGGAGCTGTGTAAGTTCCAATGCAAAAATGCTTTGCCTGTCCTCACTGCCTCCCTTCAGACCTGAGTGAATTTAACTCCTTAAGTATAACCAGTAATGCGTGTGTTCAGAGGTACCTGTGTTATCACGGGACCATCCATGGCATGCTCAATAAAATCATGGTTTAAAAAGGTACTTGACCTTTAATAAGCTGTGTCCTGCCATTGCAATGGCTGCCCAGACATATTCATCTGTGTGAGAGGATTTCTGTTAACGTTGATTATGGATACAGTCAGGGCTGTCCCTAGGAGGGTGCGGGAGCCTGGGGAGGAAGTGACGCGTCCCTTCCAGGAGTGACCATGCTGGCCAATCGCACCGGCCCACGGGACCCCCCAAAGCGCGGGCCCTGGAGCAGTCACCCCAGTTTGCTGTACCCGAGGGATGGCTCTGGGTACGGTAACCATGAATGACACAATGGTCAAAACATTATAGACTGAAAATCAAACACTATGGTCCAGATCCTCAGCTGGTGGAAATCAGCCTAGTCCTGTCTAATTATGTAAATTTTAATAGGGGGGAGTAATTACCCATTGGAACAATTCTCCATCACTAGCAATTTTTAAATCAAAATCAGATGTTGATTGTCTAAATGATCTGCTCTAGGAATTACTTTAGAGAAGTTCTGTGCCCTGTGTTTATACAGGAGGTCAGACTAGATGACCACAGTGGTCCTTTCTGGCCTTTGTATCTATTAATCTATACCAGCTGAGGGTCTGGCCCTTTGTGGTTTTTCATATTATAAAACATTACAGGGAATCCTCCACTTGATATAGGTAGAGGCCATGCAGAACAAAATGCAGATTATTTTGATGAAGTGGAGGAAAGCTGAACCCAGGTCACCATTCTCCTTTTAATTAAAATTGATACATTTAAGCCTTCCCTGGCAACCAGGCTTTGGATGAAAGGTAAGCTCACCATTGACGCAGTGTTATTGGAATACAAGGGTTTGTTGTGACGTTTCTGTCTCCTTCTGATACCTGTTTAAATGTTGTTTCAGTGTTAAACAGTAACGTTCCATGCTTCCCACCACTGCCTTGGGCTTTTAACTGAGACCGGTCAACTTGTTTACATTGGAGGGGTTAAGATAAGGCCACTCTTGCTTTCCAAAACCCATTCTTTACCTGATGTGGAAAGTGAGCAGCATTTGTGCTGCAGATCCCATCCCTGCCTTTCCATTTCTCCATTTGTCTAGCCCCACCATGTAACATACTCATGTGTGGCCAGCTTGGCTGGTTATTGCTTCTGCTGCTTTCTCTTGACCCCAGCACTTCCTTCAGGTGGGGGAGAAACGCTGCACCATACCTACGTGTTACAGCACTTCCTCTTCCCCGTCCTCCCCTGCATCCCATGCATGCAGCACTGCGTGCAAGAGAGATGGGTTAGCTCTGCTCCCTGACCCCTGATTTCCCTTCATTTGCGGTACAGTCAGAGGGCAGCAGAAGATGAGGAAGAGAGCCCTGGGAAGGTCTCTTTCTACACATGGACTGTTGTCCTACTTTATATTGTCTTCCAAACCAAGCACAGCTTCTGGTGCAAAATCCTGCCAGAAAAAGCTACATTTTAAATAAATAACAGATAAAGGGGGAGATTTTTCAAAGACGCAAAGAACAGTTAGGTGCCCAGCTCCTATTGAAAGCCAACAAAAATGGACACCTAATCCCATTTGTGCCATTGAAAAATCTCTCCCCATGTGAACAAGTTTAAATGAACAAGCAGAGAAGGAAGATAATAGGTAATACTAGCTCATACAGAGTGTGCACCCTCTGGCCAGCCTCGCCTTGCTCAAATAAGATAGTAAATTACCAGGGTGAAAGTGAGGCATAGAAAAGGAAACAAAATCTTCACTCCCTAGAATTCTTTGGGAGAATATATTTCAAGTCGTCTTTGTTTTGGAGAGAGGTGGTTGACGTATAGATGGAAGGAGAGGTTGTCTTAGGGCATGACTACACTGGCAGAGTTACATCGCTGGCAGTTGCATTGCTGCTCAGAGAGCACTGAAGGGAAACTGCTGTTGTGTGTTCACACTGTCAGCTGCCTGCACAATAGCGTGTTCACACTTGCGGCATTTGCATCGGTATTCAGAGTGGTGCACTCTGAGCAGCTAACCCACAGAGCATCTCTTCCTCTTCTGCTGCTAAGAGTTGTGGGAAGGCAGAGGGGGTCACGGGGCATCCTGGTTCCTGTCCCAGTGCCCCGTGATGCATTGCTTCTCATCCCAGCAATCCCTGTGCTTCAGTCCACATTTGGTGCCATCTTTCAGTGGTTTGTGTACTGCGTGCTCTGCCTCTTTGGTCTGCAGGAGAGTGAGTAACTGCAAATGGTGAGTAACTGCAGGGTCAGGGGAAATCAGTGTTCCAGGACCGTATTGTACACTGGGCACGTGGCTCTTGGAGAGAGCCAGCACTGGCGGGGAGCGCTTATAATCATTCCTGTCCCCATATTTTCCACAGGCTTTGTTCATTATGGAAAATATCTCGCTGCTGAGGGTGAGCAGGGAATCAAGGGAGGGTTTTCTCCAAGAATGCGGCCTCTGCCCTGGCCCTTATGAGGCTTGCCTGTGTACAGCAATGGTCCCCCCTTCCCCCCCCCCCCCGCAAGTGACAGTAGAGTGGCGTGGGAAAGTTACCCTTAATGGGGCAAGAAACAAAGCAGTTCTGCCAAAGAACCTGCGGCAGCGGATTGCACAGTATCTCCATGAGAGTCTCCTGGAGATCTGAGGTGCATTCCCTTGAAGTGAGGGAGTCAATCAACACCTTGTTCCGCTGCTCAGACTAGGCACTTGGTATGTGCATCATACAGACACAAGCCTGCTTTCTGCAACCGTCCTCCCCCCAACAACTCGCTTCAGCGATTCCCATAATCAAAGCCACTTACCAGGGGCCGCCTCCTCCTGTTTGCACTTCACCAAGATCTGACAGCTGTGACTGGCTAGCCTCCTCTGGGGTAGAGAAGAGCTCCTGGCTGCATGCATCACTGACCTCCAAGTCATCCTCTGCCTCTGGGTTCCTCTCCCCCTCCACATCCTCATCCAAGATTTCCTCCTCCTGGCTCGGTCCACTCTCGACTGGCATGCAAGCCACCAAAGTATCCGCAGTGGCCTTCGCAGTGGAGGTGGGATCGCCAACAAGTATCACATCCAGCTGTTTGTAGAACTGGCAGCTCATGGGCGCAGCACCAGAGCGGCGATTTGCCTCCTGCACCTTGTGGTAGGCGTTCCGCAGCTCCTTCACTTTGAGAATGCGCTGCAGTGTATCCCAGTCATGGCCCCCTTCTGTTATGCATCATGAAATCTGCCATGGGTATCATAATTCCTATGACTGGAGCTCAGCTGGGACTGCACAGCCTTCTCTCCCCAAATGATGATGAGGTCCAGCAGCTCGACATTGCTCCAAGCGGGGGATCGCCTGGCAGGCCTGGCCACCTGGAAGGATGTGCTGAGACCACTGCACGTGTCACCGAACAAACAGGAAGGGGACTTTCAAAATTCCCAAGGAATTTAAGATGTGGGGCTCACGGTGGGTCACCTAAGGACAGGGCAGTAGAGTTCAAACAAATGACCAGACAGTTGAGAACAGACATTGTAGGACACCTCCTGGAGGCCAGCTGCAGCGCTGTAATCGACCAGGGTGTCTACATTGGCATCGTGGTGCTGTAGCCCAGCACAGAAAGCTGTACGCCTCTCGTGGGGGTGGTGGTTTTTTTTGTTTTGTTTTTTACAGCGCTGCAACTGTGCAGTTTCCGCGAACTAAGTGGCTTGGCAGTGCGTCCACCTCGGGAGTTACAGCGCAGAAAGCTGCTTTACTGCACAGAAACTTGCCAGTGTAGACAAGGCCTTAGAAAAGTTATGTCTGTAAGGAAGAGAAGGAAGGGATAAGGCAAGCAGAATCTGCATGTTTCTTTGTGATTTATACCAGCTAAGGATCTGGTCCACCGATTCCAAGCAAGTCATCAGGATCTGAGTCACGTGTGTCTTACATGCCTCCTTATAGAAATGTGATCTTGGTGATTTTCTGTGCCTGTGCTGAAGGCTTAAGACTTCAAGTCTTTGTAATGTTTTGGGTTTATATGGCTGTCTGTCAGACTCGTGAATCTTTCAACGTAATGTGTGAAAAGAGCCCCAATTATTTATAAATAACCTCCTTTTGATATAATGTTTGCCATTTTTACATCTCACCTTTCAGATGTCTCTCACAGGGTATGATAGGTCTGAACTATACAATTATTTCTCCCTGCATTATTATATTCTGATGTTTGAGAGGGAGGCCTGAACTGAATCATTGATCACTGATGTCTGGACAGCTGAATCATTTTAGAGCAATACTGCATCAGTTGGGGGAAAATATGTGACTCTCTTGTGTTTCAAAATAACTTGTATTGTTTTGATTGAACATATTTTAAGTGTTCATCTTTAATAGACTGTGGTCACATACCACAATCATAGTGAATCCTCAAGAAAATTGAATTAGCATAAGCAAGATCGTTTGTAAAACTCATGTGCTTTAAAATAGGGAAAAAAGGATTGTAAAGATGTCAACTACAAATGATATAAAATCTAGTGCAATGAATTTGTGATAACTTTACATTTTGTGCTGATTAGCTCACTTGTCATCTTCTCTCTGCCTTCCACTCCCATATAAACGCATAGATGTTATTAGCTATCGCTTGCGTATTGTGTCTCCAAAGGAAGTTTTATAACACATTTAAAATTAAATAAGCAGCAAAATGACACTTTAAAGAAACATATAACAGTAAAGGAAAAAATCTTTTAGAAGCAATACAACTTATAATTAATTAGTCAAAACTCATTGTATGCAGTCAAGTTAAAACGCATCTGCCTCTCTCAAGAAAAATTACCCAGTGTCTTGGAGTGTTCAAATGCTCCCTACACCTGGCTGATCTTGTTGCTATATACTGTAAATAGAACACAGTCTGATGCCACAATTTTCATATGGCAAAAAAGAGCAATCCATGAAATAATAAACTAATTCTGTTTACCATCTTACCTGGAGAGGAGATAGGGAAACCAGGCATCCATGAAACTGACTCTATCTGTGACTAGCAATATCCATCTTAAATTAAAATCAGTATTTATGAGTTCATTGCCTACACCTTGTAACTTTTTAGTTCACTCTCGTCAGAATGATATGTATCCCAATTCCCTCCACTGGACAAATCAGTTTACTCCTATAAAGGACAAGGCATTGTCTGTATAACAGAACTGGAAATTCATAATGTTTCAAAAGTACAATAATAGTAAATGGTTAGTATATTTCAGTCATTTACTACCCACACCGAAAATCAAATTCAATAATCTCTCTTCCTTGCCTTCCCCCTCAAAGAAAACACTTTCAGAGTCACCATCACATTCTCTTGTCTGGCCACAGATGACAGCTGATTTCTTTAATTTTCTATAGCGGGTGATTTGTTGACCATGAGAAAAACAGAAAATAAATGTTTACATTTAGAGAAAACCAGTAGCTTAACAAAAACCTGTAGGGTGACACTTCGGAATGGGTTCCCCTGAACTGTAAGTTTGGTGGACTGAATGGTGTTTGTCTAGATGGTCTGTAGTGAAGGACATTATTGCCTGCGCTTCCTTAAACTCTGTTCTTGACTACTCTCCATAAGTGTCTCTTGAATTCCTGTCGGACCATAACAGTGCTGTGACATACGTTATGGGAGAGGACTTTTTAGTTTGTGCTCTTTGGACAGAGAGTGCTGAGATGGGGCTAGGCTCCAAACATCTTCCTTTCACTACCTCTCCTAAGAGACTGAAAGTTTTTTTTGTTTTTGTTTTTTTCTTCTGGACAGTCTGTGTGAAATTGCTAAATGAATCTAAAATGAAGTGCTCTAATTTTAAAATAAGTTTTATTTAGAAAAGAGAGAGAACAGATAAAACCAAAAGAAACACTCTGGATAATGTAATCTAGACACTTGGCAAAGCCCATCTAGATTGGTTCATCTTAGGTTTGTTTCCAGCACAGTAACAGACTTACAGTTTGTAGAGGGCATAGTTTCCTTATCAGCCCTCAGCCCTCAGCCTGCATTCTTTATCTTCCTGGCACCTGTCAGAGTCCTAGCCTCTGATAATCCCATCTCTCTGGTTTCTGTATATCTCCCTCTTTCAAGTCCCTTTTTCACTTAGTCTGTGATCCTTTGCTATTCAGAGTCTTACAGGGTTCATTATCATATCAGGGTGAAATTACCTCAGTATTGCGACTATATAATGTTTGACTAGAGGGGTCATCTGCCTAAAGTCATCTTAAAAAAAACCAAGGGCGCTAAATCTTGATTTGCTTGTCACTGTTCCTTGCTAGAGATGGCTGGAGTTCCTTAGCATATTACAATTAGGAAAAGGTCTGATACTAGAACTTTGTGATTTTATAACATCTGATTTAAAGTTCACTGATGATGAACTTTAAATTAAGTGAAGATGAAGCATTTCAGATGGTTATGAGACATTTAAATGATTATTTCTATAGTGCCATAAACATGTATAGCACATCACTGACAGCTACAAGAAGGCACAACCCTTGTTCCAAGGAATTTACAATCTAAATTAGACAAGGCACAGACAAACAGAAGAGTTGATATAAAATGGAATTTATACAGATATACATTATTGAGGTTTGGCTCTTGTCTTGTGGTTCCAGGATTGTTTTTCCAGGAAGGAGAGTGGGAGAACATAGTTAGCAATGAAAAGGTAATCAAAAGATAAAAGTTCCTTGGCGAGATTTGGGCTATTTAGTTGTACTGGATTTGGTGGCTGTTTCAGGCACAGGACATAGCATGAAAGAAGGTGTAGAGATTCATTTGGGAGGAGAAGATGAAGAGCTCCATATAGGGAGAACGCTGAGGCAGCAAAATTTATAGATGATGCAATTATTTGAGTAAATCAAAACTAGAAAAGATTATATGAGAGTCTGCTGGACTTAACAGAACAATGCGAATGGGCAGCAAGATGGCAGATGAAATTCAATGTAGATAAGGTAATGCATCTTGGGAGAAATAACTTAAATTTTTCATACCTCGCTAGGTTCTGAACTCACTATAATTACACAGGAAAAAAACACATAGGTGTCATTGTGGACAATTGAAGGAAATCTTCTGTTCAATGTGCAGCAGTGGTCAAAGAAGCGAACAAAATATTTGTCTCTATAAAGAATGGGAACATAGAAATTGCCATATTGGATCAGACCAGTGGTCTCTCTAGTCCAGTATCTTATCTCCAACAGTGGCTAATAATACTATATGAAAAATTGTTTCTGGAAACATTTCTTAGACGAACCCAAAAGATATTCATATTTTAATGGTGTTGAGGAGCTCAAAGTGGTGGCCATATCTAGGGTTCAGGGAAGACAGTCCATCTCATCTACTGAAGTCAGAAGTATCTACTGAAGTCTATTTCCATAGCTAGTAGGGTTTTGAGGTGTGGCTTCAGTAGGTCAGAATTTCCCTTCAATAGGGATGATGTTTAAAATTAGTCATAAGGACAGAACTCACCCAGTATGCAAGGGTCAGTATATTATCCCAGGAGAAGCCAGTGGAAGGCTAAATATGGTGGTTGATGTTGTGGCTAACGTATTCTCCTAAGGAAGGAGATTCTACCACCTCCCTAGGTAACGCATTCCAGTGTTTCACCACCCTCCTAGTGAAAACGTTTTTCCTAATATCCAACCTAAACCTCCCCCACTGCAACTTGAGACCATTTCTCCTTGTCTTGTCCTCTTCTACCACTGAGAATAGTCTAGAACCATCCTCTCTGGAACCACCTCTCAGGTAGTTGAAAGCAGCTATCAAATCCCCCCTCATTCTTCTCTTCTGCAGACTAAACAATCCCTCATAAGCCTCTCCTCATAAGTCATGTGTTCCAGACCCCTAATCATTTTTGTTGCCCTTCGCTGGACTCTCTCCAATTTATCCACATCCTTCTTGTAGTGTGGGGCCCAAAACTGGACACAGTACTCCAGATGAGGCCTCACCAATGTCAAATAGAGGGGAACGATCACGTCCCTCGATCTTCTCGCTATGCCCCTATTTATATATCCCAAAATGCCATTGGCCTTCTTGGCAACAAGGCACACTGCTGACTCATATCCAGCTTCTTGTCCACTGTCACCCCTACGTCCTTTTCTGCAGAACTGCTGCCTAGCCATTCGGTCCCTAGTCTGTAGTGGTGCATTGGGTTCTTCCGTCCTAAGTGCAGGACCCTGCACTTATCCTTATTGAACCTCATCAGATTTCTTTTGGCCCAATCCTCTAATTTGTCTAGGTCCCTCTGTATCCTATCCCTGCCCTCCAGCGTATCTACCACTCCTCCCAGTTTAGAATCATCCGCAAATTTGCTGAGAGTGCAATCCACACCATCCTGCAGATCATTTATGAAGATATTGAACAAAACCGGCCCCAGGACCGACCCCTGGGGCACTCCACTTGACGCCGGCTGCCAACTAGACATGGAGCCATTGATCCCTACCCATTGAGCCCGACAATCTAGCGAACTTTCTACCCACCTTATAGTGCATTCATCCAGCCCATAATTCTCTAACTTGCTGACAAGAATACTGTGGGAGACCGTGTCAAAAGCTTTGCTCAAGTCAAGAAACAATACATCCATTGCTTTCCCTTCATCCACAGAACCAGTAATCTCATCATAGAAGGCCATTAGATTAGTCAGGCATGACCTTCCCTTGGTGAATCCATGCTGACTGTTCCTGATCACTTTCCTCTCATGTAAGTGCATCAGAATTGATTCTTTGAGGACCTGCTCCATGATTTTTCCAGGGACTGAGATGAGGCTGACTGGCCTGTAGTTCCCAGGATCCTCCTTCTTCCCTTTTTTAAAGATTGGCACTACATTAGCCTTTTTCCAGTCATCAGGGACTTCCCCCGTTTGCCACGAGTTTTCAAAGATAATGGCCAATGGCTCTGCAATCACAGCCACCAATTCCTTTAGCACTCTCGGATGCAACGCGTCCAGCCCCATGGACTTGTGCACGTCCAGCTTTTCTAAATAGTCCCTAACCACTTCTTTCTCCACAGGGGGCTGGCCATCTACTCCCCATGCTGTGATGCCCAGCACAGCAGTCTGGGAGCTGACCTTATTAGTGAAGACAGAGGCAAAAAAATCATTGAGTACATTAGCTTTTTCCACATCCTCTGTCACTAGGTTGCCTCCCTCATTCAGTAAGGGGCCCACACTTTCCTTGGCTTTCTTCTTGTTGCCAACATACCTGAAGAAACCCTTCTTGTTACTCTTGACATCTCTTGCTAGCTGCAGCTCCTGGTGCGATTTGGCCCTCCTGATTTCATTCCTACATGCCCGAGCAATATTTTTATACTCTTCCCTGGTCATATGTCCAACCTTCCACTTCTTGTAAGCTTCTTTTTTATGTTTAAGATCTACTAGGATTTCACCGTTAAGCCAAGCTGGTCGCCTGCCATATTTACTATTCTTTTGACACATCGGGATGGTTTGTCCCTGTAACCTCAACAGGGATTCCTTGAAATACAGCCAGCTCTCCTGGACTCCTTTCCCCTTCATGTTATTCCCCCAGGGGATCCTACCCATCCATTCCCTGAGGGAGTCGAAGTCTGCTTTCCTGAAGTCCAGGGTCCGTCTCCTGCTGCTTACCTTTCTTCCCTGTGTCAGGATCCTGAACTCAACCAACTCATGGTCACTGCCTCCCAAATTCCCATCCACTTTTGCTTCCCCCACTAATTCTTCCCGGTTTGTGAACAGCAGGTCAAGAAAAGCTCCCCCCCGAGTTGGCTCCTCTAGCACTTGCACCAGGAAATTGTCCCCTACGTTTTCCAAAAACTTCCTGGATTGTCTATGCACCGCTGTATTGCTCTCCCAGCAGATATCAGGAAAATTAAAGTCACCCATGAGAACCAGGGCATGCGTTTCTAGTAGAGAAAAACCTTATTGGTATCTTAGTTGTATTAATTAGTTTTGTAAAGGAGATAATGTTTGATAACTTGAACACAAATTGCATTGTGTATGAGCTACAGTAGAATTTTCACATCTGTAATAGCCGTAGGTAATGAGTGAGAATCAGAATGCTGAAATTAAGCATGCCAGCTATTTTTGCATATAAAATGTCCATGAACATCAGGAAATTATGCAGCTAGAAATCTCTGTTTAAATATAAAGACTTTTTCCCCACTGGGTTTTAATTTATGTCAAAGTATTATTAACTCAGAATAATGGGTTAATTTTAAATACCGTTACAGTGAGTGCACCTTGAGAACCTTCATCATAAGGCATCATGAAAGTGGAAGTTCACATTTTAAATAAGAATTCTGCTTCTAATCTCATCAGGCAATTACAGAAAGCAGGTCTATTATAATAATTAATGTGAAACAATGATTACCCAACGTGAAATATAGCATGGAAGATGTAAGGAGACCTCTAGCTGACTCAAACCAATAAGCTTATGTAAATAGTTTGTAGCCCTTGTTTGTAAAACATTTTTTTTTAATTATCACACACCCCTCACAGCTAATAAGAACCTTTGACTGGTAACGAGCACAACTGGGCTCATATAGGTGTCCAGCAGTTGGGGGCCATAAGCAAGTGTTAAACTCACAAGGATTCCTTTATCTACAGCCTTTATCAGCAATTGCAGACAAGATATTCAGATGCTCATAAAATGCCTTTATCTACTGTATCCAATATAGCACTGCAGCACACAGTGAAGAAAAATTCTACTCTCAGATCTTCTCCAGTTTCTATAGCAGAGCTAGACTTAAACATTTTTCAGACACTAACCACATAAGAATTTCCTGCTCATGAGGAGAGCAGAATATCAGAATCAGGGTCTGCCATACAGATCAGAGAGCAGAATTTTACCCTACATTTGTTACATTAATTCCAGAAGTACTTCTTCCAGCTGTTATAGCACCAGAATCCCTGGTTTGCTTATACTGAACGTTATGCCCAAATATCTCTGGTGTGGTAGACGTTTCTGGGAATATTTATAAATGGTACAACTACCTGCTGGGTATAGTTCGTCCGCATCCTGAATTTTGAAATTTATCATTCTAGTGGTGCAGTTGTGTGATGGTTCTTTGTTTCGGTTTGGAGGAAATGCTTTTATTATGAAATATTCAGATTTTTGGCACTTAGGTGCTCTCTTTGTATCTTTACCCAAGATTCACACAATGGAGTAAATCCATGAAAGATTTCACTGTCCATTTTACAAAAACAGTTGCACTTCTGGGACAATCCAGTCCAATTTCTTATGTGTGTGGTGTGTTGTGGGAAAAAAACTGTAGTCCACTCGCTGCACCTTCCTCCCAGGCTTAGAGAATTAAATAATATAGCTGAGACAGTGTATAGAATGAATTACAGAAAACAGTATTACAATGGCATTGGATGTTGTTGTGAATGCATTGGCAACAAAGATTAAAAATAGATATTTTACGAGATTTGAAAAGAGATGGAGAATGGATGAGGAGAAATTTTGAAGGAGAAAGTGTGTTGGGAGGAACTATTCCAAATAGAGGTTGCTGCAGAGAAGGCATTTGCAATCCCTCCTCCCTGAGATTAAGAGAAGGATCTAGGTGACTGGAGGGACTGCATGCACTACACTGCGTCTATTGTACTGCGGCACCACTGAAACATACGAAGCTTGTGTTATTTTCCTTATTTTTACCCCAAGAATGAGTAATTGGGCCCCAAAATGATATTGGAGCCTTCACTGTTTAACGCAGTGCTTCTAGGTCCCGATCCCACTCTCCTGGAAGTTAGATGGGAGTCCTTCCATTGTCATCAGTAGGAGCTGGATCAGGCCCCTCGCATGGAACATCCATTACTTGTGGTTCTGCTATTGGAAGCTTTCATGAGAATACATTCTACCTTTGTGATTATTTAAACCAATGCTATTTGCCTGGGATTTCCATTCTTTTTCTTGTGCAAAACCACAAATCCACATAATTATACCGTTCACGTGAATCCGGTCAATGTGAAGCCATAAATATGTATGTTCAAGGAAAATGTAAAATGCAGCTGTGGCGCTGTGTGATCTGTTACAGCGTCACATTGCGGGCGATATAACACGGGCAGTTGCAGGCCCCATTCTAAGCCTCTTGAGGCTTTAATAATGCTGCCAAAAAACCCTTCTGGCACGAGGCACCAGCTCTCAGCTGGAAGTGAGTTTGTTAGCTAAAGAAAATTCAGATTTCATTTTGATTGAGGCAGGATTGGTTTTGTGTGAGTGGCAATTTAATTTCTTTCTCACTCCTCCCAACCTAGAGGTTGGGTGACATTTGAAATAAAACAAATTGATCAGAAATTCACCCCTGTATTTGTTTCTTACTCATGCACAAGGGCTTTACCTGGTTGTAAATCCCATTAAAACCAGGGGGGAAATCTGTGGTGACGGGTACTTACTTCTGTTATGGTACAGTATATAATTTTTTTCAGAAGAAGGAATATTTAGTATGAGAATAGGCAGTTCTTACTAGCTATGCCATTAAAAGAAATAAACCCTTTATTAAGAATCTTCACCATGGCTCTTGAACTGTTCAATGATGGGTGACAGGACAAAAATTTAGGTGAGATTAGAGATTTTGTGTATTTGATAATGCAACAGTAGGCATTAGAGCTGGCAGGAAAGAGGAATTTCCATTCCATGAAAAAAATTGAATTTTTTTTGTCCCGAATCAGGCTGAAAAGTCAATTTTTCACTGAATTAATGTTCTGAAAACATTCAGTTTCAGGAACATTGATACTTTTTGTTTTGATAACTTTGACATGTGGTATCCTGGGTCAAAAAAGGTAGAACTGTTTTGTTTTGACATATAACAAGAAATCCATTATCTTACATCTTTTTCCAAAAAAATTCTAATCATATTGGTCTATACTGTTTCCCATTTATCTGAATGAGTAACAGGAAGTGTTTGGCCCATTAGGGTGACCAGACAGCAAATGTGAAAAATCAGGACAGGGGGTGGAGGTGGGGGGTAATAGGAGCCTATATAAGAAAAAGACCCAAAAATCGGGCCTCTCCCTATAAAATCAGGACATCTGGTCACCCTATGGTCAGTTGGGATTTCCCTGTGATCTAAAGTAGCAGCTACTCTACAGTATCTACCATAGATACTGACTTTTTGTTTTCCCCGGGGGAGGCTCCATCCCCGCTCTGCCCTGAGGCTCCATCCCTTTCCCCAAGGCCCAGCTCTCGCTCTGCCTCTTCCCATCCAGATCCACCCCTCCCCTGAGGCCCTGCCCCCCCTGCTTTCCCCCTGAGGCCCTGCCCTTGCTCCACCTCTTCCTGCCCCCACTCCTCCCCTCCAAACCCCCCTCCCTCCCCCACTCTTACTTCTCTCTGCCCTCCGCCGAGCCACCAACAGCTGTTTGGTGGTGCCCCCGATGAGCTGATTGGGGGCGCTGCCAAACATCTGTGGCCGGTGTGTGCTCAGCACCCGCTATTCTTTTTTCCTGTGTGTGCACGGAGCCTGCGTCTGTAGTATCTACACGCACTCACGTGTTCTGAATGTTGGCAGTTTCCCAGTGTAGACTCCCTGGGGCAGACAGGCATCCAACTCCCATCTACTTTCAGTCGGCTGTAGGTACCTAGCTGCTTTTTGTGCCCTTGAAAATCTCCCCCAGATGCCCATCCACTATCCCTATTTAAAATGGACACTCTTCAAATAGTTTAGGTTCCAAATTTAAAGTTTGTGGGTTAGAATTGTTTTTATTTGTAAAATTCCATTTGAATAGCAATGACAAGGAATTGCAGAGAAAAGTGTTTTTGGTTTTTAATGAAAACCTTCCCGTGAAGTGCTGGAAACCCAAACAGAACATCATTCTGCTCGAGTGCTGTGATTTTGATGTGTTGGAGTCCCCCAAACAAGATCATGAAACTTTTCTGGGGCTTGTGAAATAAACAAAAATAAATTCAATAAATAATAGAAAATAGAAAACAACTTTTTTTTCTTATTTTTGTGAACCTGTGAGTCACATTGTCGTATGCTCTGCACAGATTTGATGTGTTACAAACATGATGGTGCATGTCCAACAAGCAGGCCTATTCCTCTTGTGTAATGGTGAGGCCTTGTCTTTCTTTTCTTGTTCATGTCTTTCTTTCCATGTTTTGAAGTGTTTGGTCTGCCATGTTTT
The DNA here is from genome assembly GCF_965152235.1 of Eretmochelys imbricata. Taxonomy (NCBI): domain Eukaryota; kingdom Metazoa; phylum Chordata; order Testudines; family Cheloniidae; genus Eretmochelys; species Eretmochelys imbricata. Next base: position 273,218,971 of record NC_135572.1, on the reverse strand, counting down.
CATCTTGACTATATCTATCTAAACAGCACTATTTAATCAAAATGCAGTTAACCTAACCCGGGAGAAACTATGCTGCAGTCCAGCTGAGGTTTAATAAATTAGGAAAAAAATTCAGAGCCAAAGCAAAACCCTGGCCAAACTGACTATACATAAAATAATATAAATTAAATCATGGTGACTGCCAGGGCATGATGCTGGAATATTCTCCCTAGCTAGCTTGGCTCCTTAGCTAGTATTTATTCCTGAACACAAAATTAGTTGAGCTTTTATTACTGGCATGTCTACTTTTTTGATCAATCTCACTCTTTAATTGCAATGAATCATTCAGACATAGGTAATGTTCAGCATTCTGCTTGTTTCTCGACTAAAAAGATGTGGGATTGACACATCCAACAATTTAAATGATCTTAGGTATATGGTGTTTTTCACATCTGTAACATCAATTTCCCAGTGTGTAAACAAAGACAAATCAAGAACATGGAGGTAAGGTTCTTGCAGTTCTGAATAATAAGACTCTGGTCTATGAAAAATACAAGCTTTAATCCTTTCTCTCTCTCTTTCTCTCTCTTTGTGTGCATCCTAGTTGCACAAGTCACCTTCCTAGCAGGAGTGTTGAGTATACACAGAACTTTCAAATGTGGTAATTGTGACACTGGTAAACCAGGTGCCGGCTCTTGCCAAGTCTGCAGGCCTCAGCTGAGCACTGACAAATTCAGACCAGCTCACCTATGGGTTAATATTGTTCAAGATTTGTGTTGAACTTGTAAAAATGTGTTTAGTGTTTAGACTCTATGAAATGCTTGTAAATCACTGCATACAATAATCTTAGGCCAGGTCTACACTACAGATTTATATCGGTATAACTACATTGCTCAGGGGTGTGAAAAATGCACACCCCTGAGTGACGTAGTTATACCGACCTAACTCCCAGGATAGACAGCACTATGTCAGCAGGAGAGTGTCTCCCATTGACACAGCTGCCACCTCTTGTGGAGGTGGAATAATTATGCCGACGGGAGAAGTTCTCCCATCAGCACAGAAGTGGCTTTACTTAAGCTGCATCAGTACAGCTGCGCCAATGCAGCATTTTAAGTGTAGACCTGCCCTTACTCGTAATGTCTGTATCCTGTGCTATAAGGTAATATATAAGCTTTGCTTTATCACAGTAAAAATGCGTGCTCTGAATGTGTGAACCTAGGCTGGAAAAGTGGTTCCCCTGCCCATCCAGAAGAACTGTCAAGACTAAGTGGGCCATTGTGGAACATCACAACACACAGGCTGGTTTAACGTCCCTTGTACACCCATGAAGGTGCTAAGTCAGAGAAAACACATCCCATCAGCCTGAATTCTGGAAGAGGGAAATAAAGATAGCTGATATGAAGATTTTTTTCATCCCTTTGCTGTTTGGACTCTTACCAGGGCTGAAGCTAAGAAACAAAAAAGCAGAGATCCCCAGGGTCAACCTGGGTTAGCCATAAAAAGACATTCCGTGCTGACAGATTGTTATGTCTCTGTTACCATTCAGAACCATGGACTGAATTCATTTCATAGAATCATAGGGACCTTGAGAGGTCATCTAGTCCAGTCCCCTGCACTCATGGCAGGACGAAGTATTAACTAGACTAGCGTTTCTCAGATGTGACCACATGCAGCCACCGGGGGCTTTTCTTGCAACCTTCTGGGTGGTGGTTGGGGGTGGGGAGCAGCAGCCTCTCCCCTGGGGCCACCAGAAGAGGTTGGACCCTGCCCCTCTCTGGAGCCAGAAACACCAGAGGAGCAGACAGCTGTTTTGAGTTCCCCACCTTCCCCAGGGCAGTGGGGCTCAGGCTTCCAACTTCAGCCATGGGATGGCGAGTGGCAGGCTCCAGCCATGCAGTGGTGGGCTTTGGCCATGGGCTCCGTCCCCTGGCCCCTCGGCGTCACCCCCAGTCCTCACTGCCTTCCACCCCATCACCCCCAACCCCCTTTGCCTCCCTACCCACCTCCACATCCAAGGCTTAATTTGTCTTCCAGCTTGCCAGGGCTGAGTAAGTCTGCTGTGAAAAGTGATATTTGTAATTTGTTAATATCACTTTTCAGGGCCTCCCAGCTAGCAAACAAGTCTGCTGCTGTGAAAAGTAGATATTAACAAACTACTTACTAGCTAGCAGGTCTTAAAAACCAACCAACCAAACAAAAAAACCCAACCCACACAACAAACCAAACCAAAAGAAACAAAAACAAAAAAAGACAAGAACATGCAAAGCACCTTATTTGTGTTTCTATTCTGTTTAGGTCCAGTAAAGAATAAAGACAACTGTATGTTTTTATTTTTGAGTTTGCAAAAAAAGAAAAAAAACCTTGCATGAATAAATTACTATGATTTGGACATGTACATGTACATATGTATTAGTTTTTCCTAAAGTTAACTAAGTACTTTAGGAAGAATTGTCATAGCAGCCACCAGCAAGAGTTGGTGGCCACACTCTGAGGCCACCAAAAACTTTTGTTGTGAGAACCCCTGATCTAGACCATCCCTGACAGGTGTTTGTCCAACCTGCTCTTAAAAATCCCCAAGGATGGAGATTCCACAGTCTTCCGAAGCAATTTCTTCCAGTGCTTAACCACCCTGACAATTAGGTAGTCTTTCCTAATGTCCAACCTAAACCTGCCTTGCTGCAATTTAAGCCCATTGCTTCTTGTCCTATCCTCACAGGTTAAGAAGAACCATTTTTCTCCCTCCTCCTTGTAACAACCTTTTATGTACTTGAAAACTATATTATGTCCCCTCTCAGTCTTTTCTTTTCCAGACTAAACAAACCCAATTTTTTCAATCTTCCCTCATAGGTCATGTTTTCTAGACCTTTAATCATTGTTGTTTAATCATTTGTGTATATATGTTCCCTGTTTTAACCTGTAAATAACTGGCTACCAGGATTGTCTTTGGTGTGAGATCTAAGGTACAAATTAATCTGGGGTAAGTGACTGGTCTCTTGGGTCTGGGAGTAACCTGTATGTTTTGCGATTTTTGGTGTAAGTGACTATTTATCACTAAGTCCAGCTTACCTGGGTGGCAAGATGGATAGTCCCCTTGGGCATTCCAGTCCATGACTCCATGGTAAGACTGCTATAGTGATCTAGGACTTTGTACGTATTACTGGATTGGTGAGATCTAATTGTAGAACATACCACCAGTATGGTGTGTCTCGGTTGTGAGCCATTCTAGACAATGTGACAGTAATACCCAAGAATCATCACTTTTAGACAGAGTTACAATTAGCGTGGCATTGGATCTATTACTCTGTTGTTCTATCCAGAAGTGTTCTGTGGGAGTCCTTTCACAGCGAATCGGGTCTTCATTAAGACTGAGCTCCAAAAGCTGAGCAATATGCTTCTTCTGAAAAGCAGTGATATCTGAGGATTAACTGCTTCCTGGCATCCCAAAGGGATGGGTGTTTCATATTCTCATTTGGTCTTCACCGATCTCAACCTGTCTCTGCGTGGCAGGTTGTAGCTTTTAGAGGTTGTTTTCCCTTTACGTCTCTAGTTTCACTTCTCTTGCATGCATGTGCACTCTATTACGGCCTTTTATCCCTGCTATCATTTATTTGCTCTTGGAGGTGGAGGCCAAGTACATGATTTCTGCAGCATCAAGCCAGCCTGGCGGAGATTCCAGGCAGAATCTCTGGAGTGAAACGCACACACAGAGAGAAAAATCTAGCAGTAGGGGTTTTATTCCCCTCTTTATTTCCAATTAACTTTCTTGTTCAGTGTTTGAAGAAAACTATGTCTTCTGTGTTTCTTTACCATTGACTGATGACCCTGAAGACATCTAGCTTTCTTTCCACAAAAGTAACATAACTTCAGAAACCATCAGTCTCTCTGAAGCAGCAGTTCTCAAACTGTGGGTCAGGACCCCAAAGTGGGTTGCAACCCCGTTTTAATGGGGTTGCCAGGGCTGGCTTAGACTTGCTGGGGCCCGGGGCCAAAGCTGAAGCCTGAGGGCTTCCATCCTGGGCAGCAGGGCTAAGGTTACAGGCCCCTGCCTGGGTCTGAAGCCCTCAGGCTTCAACTCTCCCCACAACCCCCCAGGGCAGTGGGGCTCAGGCTTTGGCTCCCCTACCCACGGCGGTGGGGCTTGGGCTTACTCAGGCTTCGGTCCCCCCTCCTGGGGCCATGTAGTAATTTTTGTAGTCAGAAGTGGAGGTCATGGTGCAATGATGTTTGAGAACGGCTGCTCTAAAGAGACTGCTAGAACTGGTCTTTCCTAGATTGGGACTTTCCACCTGAAACTCTGAGAAGGACTGCTTCCCATGGGTGGCAGGCATCATGGGCCAGGGGAGGCTGTGCCTCCCCAAATGGCCTGGCATGATTCCACCCATGCTCTGTCCCCAGAAGTGAGTTCCCATCATGGCCCAGGCTGGGACTGGGGTCGGATGGCCTGCCGCCTGGGATTCAGGAGGCTGGGGCTGGCTGGTGCCCGCCCCACGCTCTGGGGCTGGGTTTGGGGTGGCTGCAGCTTCAACTCGGGGGCTGGGGTCGGGGTGGGTGCCGTCACACTGCCCGCACCATGCTCTGGGGCTGGGTTTGGGGTGCTGACATGATGCCATCCATCCCACGCTCCAGGGTTGGGGTTGGCGGTGCTGCGGCCAAGGTGGCAGTGCTCTGGGTTGGGTAGGGGAGCAAAAGTGGAGGGGGTGCGGGGTCTTAAGCAGAAGGGGAGGGGCTGTGGATTAGCCTCCCCCAACCACTGCCCATGCTGCTTCTCTTTTGCCTGAGGCTGAATTGCACAGTATAATTGGCTATTTCTTCTTTCCTTACAAAGTCTTAACTGTACAGTGTTGTTGTAGCCATGTGGTCCCAGGATATTAGAGAGACAAGGTGGGTGAGGTATAGGGTGACCAGATGCTCTGATTTATAGGGACAGTCCCGAATTTTGGGTCTTTTTCTTATATAGGCTCCTATTACCCTCCACCCCTGTCCCGATTTTTCACATTTGCTGTCTGGTCACCCTAGGGAAGTAATACTTTTGATTGGATTACCTTCTGTTGGTGAGAGAGACAAGCTTTCGAGCTTACACCGAGCTCTTCTTCAGGTCTAAGCTTGAAAGCTTGTCTCTTTCACCAACAGAAGTTGGTCTAATCAAAGATATTACCTCACCCACCTTGTCTCCCTAAAGTCTTAACTAGTAAGGCAAAGACCATACCAATGGATCACAGAGAAAACAATCTGGAAGCACTGCAAGAAAACAAAAAACCTCTGGTGTGGAATCTTACTTCCACAATAGCTCACTTTATGTGCATATTGCATTCCACCTGTCCCCTCCATCCAGCAAATAATTTTGAGTGTCGAAGTGCTAAATTTCTGTATCCCAAGTGCATGCTGTGGAAAGCCATGAACCCAGCAGGACTAGTGTGGCTCAGATGATGAGGGTGTGTTTCGGCGGTGGAGGGTTAAGGATGTGAAGAACTTGCACAGATAATCAACTATCCCTGTGCCCTGCAGAATACAGTTCTATGGGGACTCCTTGTGCATTGGTACAAAATTTATTTTTTGACGGGAGAGGAGTTAATAAATTGCCAGGGAATCTTCAGTGACCCTGCTCCTCTTCCTCCCACCGAAGAGCAGTGCAGAAACTGCAGGGGCTACTGAAGTAATAGCTACAGAGTAGAGCTACTACACTCTGGGCTGGGGGCAGAGCAGAGAATTCTTTTCACTAGAGCTGACTGGGAATTTTCCAGTAAAACATTTTTCATTGGAAAATGTTGATTAATCAACACTGAAACTCTTTGCAGGAGAGGGAAGGTTTTGACGAATCTCCCAATTTGAATAATTTTAACAAGTTTCAAAATTGTTGATAATCCCCCATTTTGAGATTTTTGAAAAGGCTTTCATTTTGGAATTTAGTGAGTTTTTATATTTTTTCAAAAAGCTTTAAAAAATTAAATGAAACATTTTGAAATTATTAAAATAGAACACCTTGACTCAATCTGAAATTTCATGAGGATTATCAATTCACAAAAAAGGTTGACTTTTTGTCCTGATTCAAGACCGGGGAAAAAATACAAAATCTCAAAAACTCTTGTGCGATGGGAAAACCATCCCCTGATCAGCTCTATTTTCTACCTTACTCTCATCTAATTCTTGCAATTCATTCAGGTTTTGTGCAGGGAACATGATTTGTGCAGATGAACATAAACAGAAGTGCTCAGTATAAATGCACTGCATAGGGACTTATGAAAACTTACTTTAAAAAAGAGAGAAAACACAGTTATAGTAGGAACTATTTTTAACCAAATGTTCATGCTTCTGTTGATTGCTATTACTATTTATATGAATATAATACTTTCAGCATTATGTTTATCTTTTAAATTAATCAAATACTTGCCATTAGATAATGTAGTATGTTTCAGAGCTAATGTGGTCACCAGATAAAATAAAAAACCTTGAATATCACAACCTTTTCCCAGGCAACCGTGAACGTAGAAATATTGACATGCCATGCCTTGATGTTTTCAATCTATTTTTTCCCTGCATTTAAAAACCATGTGTTGATATCTGGCCCTGAAGCTTTAAGGTGAAGCAAGTACCGAAAAACAGTTTGACGGGTGGTATTAGTCAGCTGGATCTACAGCAAACATTTAGTTAAATATCTACAACCACTTCTGTCAGGAGAACTAAAATATTAAATATGTGATGAATAATGCCAATGTCTTGTAGTTCAGTGATCTTTATATGAACTGGAAAGTAATAAATGGCTGTGGTATTTAACAGGCACAAAAACTACTACTATTCCTACAGTGATAGCATGTACAATAACAAGAGCATAACCTCATGCTAATCATTGAACATGTCTTAAGGGGTGAAGCTCTGTTCCTCTTATATGTGAGTGGAGCTTTCCATTCATCTGCCCCATGAAGAAGAAAGAGTGAGGTGGAAATTCAAGGTTTAGGGTTTTTGGAAAACCTTCAAAATTCTACAAAAAGATGTAGATGGGGAAAGCCAATACCGTGAGATGGGTTCAAATGAAATTACATTCTGAGGCACAAAAGGAAACTTGAAAAAGCCTTTGAGCCACTCTTCGATGTGCTTTGGCTTTAGCATTCCTTCCTTGAGGATGCCACTTCTCTCTCCTTCGCCATCTCACGGCTTTGGTTGTGCTGTTTAAAATCCTACCAACAGCACTGCTGGTTATGCTACTGCAATGCCCCAAACACCACCATAATTCCCTTTCTACTTTCTCTCCCTCATTTTTGCTGCCCGGCCCATTTGCTACAGCTTGACTAACTGGCTGGGAGAGAGGAGTGATTTTTTTTCACCAATTTTTTTTCTCCCTTTATCTGCTATAAACATTTATTCTCCATTTGCCCCTCTCTTTTTCTGAATCTCTCTTATTTTGGAGATATTCAGACCTTGATACACATTTTTGCTAAGGTCAAGACCTGCTGATAAAGGAGGCCCTTAGTATAAATAAGAATCAATTCCACTCCTCTTTAATGGCAACAGATTTACACTATTACACTTGATTCATGAAGACCTAAGCTCTAATTACAGAGCTATGCAAAGACATTTCTTTCTCAAAAAAGGGGAATAAGTTTCAGTTTTGAAAATTAATTACCATGGCAACCTCTACAGTATATTTCCTGACATAGGAAGTTGCTTCTGAGTAATACGCTTCTCAAAGAGTAAAGTGAGTTCTTACAGCCTATAATAAAGCTATAAGAACCAGCGAATTCCAGAGCATTACAGATTTAACAAGAATCAGATGAGGAGCTTCAAATGCAGCCAGATTTTCACTGGGGAAAATAATTATTGGAACGTACTGAATGCTAGCTAACCTAACTACCATGTGTACTTATACCTGTAAGGACTAGGTAGAGCTGGCCAAATTATTTGCTGGGAAACTCATTTCCTGAGAGAATTTACAGTGACAATTCATAAATAGTTCTCTGATCTTTACAACATTTGTTGTCTTTTCATTATTTTTGCGGCATTTTCATGCACTTGTCATTTTATCAGCAGTTACCTCTGGGAAAAAAAGAAAGTGAGAGAGGAGGGCAAAGAATAAGGGAATCTCGTCCATTATTTCATCCTTTTAGTGAAAGGCAGCTTTAGTAGCTGGTTGTCAAGCTTTACTGCTGGCTTCCATCTTCTCTACTGCACCTTTTAATATCCCTTCAGGCAAAAAGAACCTGTAGAGTGTGTGCACGTGCGTACCTGTGCCGTAGCACCGAGGCATTGGAACAAGAAAGAGGACTCCTCTCCCCTCCTACATCATTTTCTGTATGGAACCATCTTAATTTGTATAATTACAAATCTTTTGTATCCACATTTTTCCACACTCCTTTATCCCCCTACAGCCTTCGTTTTACCCTGGCTTATGGGCTTTCCGAAAGATATAATGTGCATGGAAAAGATACTGGCTCATTTGCATGACCGTTGGCTGCTGCCCATCAGTGACAGATGTCAGTCATTCGCTGACGGTAGACTCCAAATTCTTGAGGAACAAACATTTAAATGTTTATAGGCTAGGTTCAGACAAACATTCAGCACTTCAGAGTGGTGTGTGAAGTTTAATTGAACCTCCAAATATTTTGCGTTAACTACACACTTCCGAAAAGATTGCTTGGTGACTAAATTCCTTCCCCAAAGCAAGGCTCAGCTTTCTTCCTCATAAGAGGCCAAAACACTTGCCCAAATGTTCGTATCCTCCTGTACCTCTTTCTACTCCCAGCTTTCTTATATCAACAAATCTGTAGCTTCACCAGTTAGCCTGAGTTATCACTTGCTTCACACTTCCTTGACCTCTGGAGTCTGTCTGTGGTTGCATCCGATGAAGTGAGCTGTAGCTCACAAAAGCTTATACTCAAATAAATTCGTTAGTCTCTAAGGTGCCACAAGTCCTCCTTTTCTTTTTGCGGATACAGACTAACACGGCTGCTTCTCTGAAACCTGTCTGTGGTTAGTGTCAGAACTCCCAGCTCAGATAAGATTGAGAGCTTTTGACTACATTTCTTTCCTCTCGCAACCTGCAGGTCTCTCAGCTATACCATGGTGTGATGTAATTAGTAAAGTTATTCGGAATTAGAGCCCAGCACGCTGACTTTAAATACGTATAACTGGGTGCCTACCTACTGGTTTTGTTTAGTGGCTGTATCGTCAAGTCATCTAATACTGCTGGAATTATAAATAGGGCTTCTGATTTCAGTTTTAAAAGATAAACACTGGTAAAACAGCCCTGATATGAGGGGGAAAAAATAAAAAATAAAATGAGAAACACCAGAAATGGTTACCTCTATCGAAGGGTTTGTCTACACTGAACAGCATTGCGGGCTACAGGGGTGAGATTTCTCAAGTGCATTAACGTGTCATGTAATTATTGATCTGTGTAGACCCTGCTGGTATGCACAAGGGAACACTGCAAAGACATTATTCGTTACAGTTTATATTACTATAATGCAGTGGTTTCCAACCTTTTTATGCCCAAGATCACTTTTTGAATTTAAGGGCAACCCAGGATCTACCCTGCCCCTTCCCCAAAGCCCCACCCTGCTCACTCCATCCCCTTGCTTGCTCTCCCCTACCCTCACTCACTCTCATCAACTGGGGTAGGGGTTTGGGAGAGGGTGCAGGCTTTGGGCTGGGGCCAAGGGGTTCGCAGTGTGGGAGGGGGCTCCGGGTTGAGCCTGGGGCAGGGAGTGGGGGTGAGGAGTTCAAGCTCTGGGAGGAAGTTCAGGTGCAGGAGGGGGCTCCAGGCTGGGGCAGAGTGTTGAGGTGCAGGGTGCTGGCTCTGGGAGGGCAGTCAGAGCTGGGGCAGGGGTTTGGGGTGCAGGAGGGGGTTTGGGGTGCAGGAGGGGGCTTGGGGTTCTGGCTCTGAGGGGGGGGTCAGAGCTGGGGCAGGGGGTTGGGGTGCAGGAGGGGGTTTGGGGTGCAGGTTGGGGTATTGGGTTCTGGCTCCGGGAGGGGGCTCGGGGCTGGGGCAGGGGGTTGGGGTGCACATGGCTCCGCGCGCTGCCCCCCTCTGCAAGCACCACCCCCACAGCTCCTGTGAGGCTGGCAGCTGGCTGGCAGCTTCCCGGAGCTGGCAGCTTCCCGGAGCAGCATGGGGCCGGGGCAGGTAGGGAGTAAGTCTGCCTTAGCATCAGCCCTGCTGCACCTCCAGAGATCGCGATCAACTGGGGGGTTCTCTAGGATCGACTGCTTGGTGACCACTGCTATAACAAGTAATTACTTATTAGAGTATATACAAAGAGAGCCTCAAAACGCCCTGATTTTTGGACATCTACATAAAACTCAAAAATTGATAAAAATACTCCCTCCAAATGAAATTAATATCTCTCCCTCTGTCCCCCCTCCCCCCCGAAACAGAAGGCCTAATTATAAACAACAGATTCTGTTGGTATTCGCTGTGCGTCTCTTGTTGTGATTTCCTCTCCAGGAGAATTGGTTGTATAACACCTTAAGTTATGGAAAGTTTGGATTGGGCTTTTTTATTTTTTACATTCAAGCTAATTAAGAAGTTATTTAAAGGAGACAATCCTGAATTCTACCCTTATAACTGAAGTAAAAGTGGTTAAAAGAGGTTCTATGACTGTCATTCTTATTATGTAATATATCCGTAGGAAACTTTTTAGACCAAAGTTAGCAACAATTATCTGATGCTTTCATTCCTTTAAAACACCCAGGTACATAGTAATGAATGCAGTGACATTTTTTATTTCATACAAATGCCATGAGAATGGAGTTAAGTATAAAAGATTAGCTGTACATTACTTTCTTGCCTTAATTGTAACAAAATAAAGATTACCATAGATTGGAAAATAGAATCAATGCAAGGATTTTTGTCTTTGTGACAGAACTTGATTTTAAGATTCCAAGCCTATTGAAAGGTGAAGACACTGTTTGACTGATAAGCAGATCAACAGTACATTTGCAGAGTATCACCATCGAAGCATATGCTGTGTCTGTGAGAATGCTGTCGACAGGTCATATCACATCAACGTGGGTTGAATGAGCTCTTTCAAGTAGAAACAAATATTATGATTTTTACATGCCCAGGATTCTGAAAAACTTGGCATGAGAGTTGAAATTATGTTCCCTGTCAGATACATTTCCCCCACCCCCCACGTCTTTCTGGTATAAGACACTACTGCTAGGAGAGAACTGCTTTTCCTATCAGTGTGCATGCAAGAAAACCCAGTCCATATGCGATTTACAAAATAAATAGATTCTGGGCACACAGCTAACACAGGAGCAACCTGATTCTCATGCTTTTATAGTGGATGATTTTTGTTTCCATAGAAAGGGAAAGATTATTTTTTGCAATGTCTAAGAGAAGGCAGTAAAAATATTGCAGTGCTATTTATAAAATTAAGTGAAAGAGATGACCTGTTATATAGTGCAGAAACAGACTTTTGACTGTTTCAGACATTTATAGGTATTTTCATTGTAATGTGTAAATCTGACATCAAGCAGTTAATGAAAATTATCACTTTGCATAATTTAACATTTATGACCTGTATATGCACAGCATAAAATTGAATGTGAAATTAGCATAAAAGAGAATGATCACTGTATTTGAAATGGTGGCTGTCTACAGTGATTTGATTAAGGAAGTCATTTGAAATAATTCTTTGGGTGTGAAGATACTATATTGAAAGCCTTGATATATAAGACAAAACTACAAAGCAATGGGGAAAAACAGGGAGGGAACACAGCCCGAGACCACTAAGTGTTTTGGTCCCACTTCTATAATCTGTAGAGAGCTTTTGAACTCTTATGAGAAATAACCAACATCCTATTTGGCCTAGTATAACAATGTTTTATTTAATTTTTCTTATATTTACTTACATAACAGATTATTACATTGGAAAGCTAATAGTAAACCAAACCAAATATAAATAGTGTAGTACAAGGGTAGCCAACCTGAGCCTGAGAAGGAGCCAGAATTTACCAATGTACATTGCCAAAGAGTCACAGCAATACGTCGGCAGCCCATCATCAGCTCCTCCACCCCACCCCACTCCCTCCCCTCACCTCGGGATCAGCTGTGTGCAGGAAGCTCGAGGGGAGGAGGAGGAGGAGTGAGGGCACTGCAGGCTCAGGGGAGGGGGCGGGAAGGGGTGGAGTGGGGCTGGGGCCTGGGGCAGAGCCAGGGGTTGAGCAGTGAGCATCCCCCGGGGATATTGGAAAGTTGTCGCCTGTAGCTCCAGCTCCGGAGTCAGTGCCTAGACAGGTTTCAGAGTAGCAGCCGTGTTAGTCTGTATTCGCAAAAAGACCAGGAGGACTTGTGGCACCTTAGAGACTAACCAATTTATTTGGGCATAAGCTTTCGAGAGCTACAGCTCACTTCATTGGATGGCTACAGCTCACTTCATCGGATGCATCTGTAGCTCACGAAAGCTTATGCCCAAATAAATTGGTTAGTCTCTAAGGTGCCTATACAAGGAGCCGCATATTAACTTCCGAAGAGCCGCATGTGACTCCGGAGCCATAGGTTGGCCACCCTTGGTGTAGTAGATGGATTTTTTTTTAATTGGATAGTTTTAGTTTTATTTTGAAAGGGCCTGTGCAAGATGCTAGATATAAAAGTACACGCTGTCATGAACAAGTTTTGTGCATTGCAGGGTTGGAAGGAAGATACAAAATCAAAGGAGCTGTTGTTTAGAGGAAAAGGGGAGAAAATAACAGTCATTTTCTTCTAGTGGCTGGCTCCTTTAATCAATGGTGCTAGTAACGATAGCTAATGGAGACTCAACTTTATTTTCATCAGGTAGAGCTGCCAGCTGGGTGGTCTGAAAACCCCAGGTCAAATCGGAGCAGGAATGAAATGCCCAGAGTGAAACCAAGGGAAATAATATCAAATGTGGGTGTATTCTCCATTTGATGATCATTTTCTTGCAAACCATTATCCCCTCAGGACAATACCCAGAATATTCTAATTCCAACTCACCTATTTTATTCACTCCAGAATGCACTTAGGTATACGTTGTATTAGTTTAGGTGTTGAAACATATATTACTGTCGTTCAATGGTTCTCAAACTTTTGTACCAGTGACCCCTTTCACATAGCAAGCCTCTGCGTGCAACCCCCCTTATAAATTAAAAAAAACTTGTTTCTATATTTAACACCATTACAAATGCTGGAGGCAAAGCGGGGTTTGGGGTGGAGGCCGACAGGTCGCGACCCCCCCTGTAAAACCTCGTGACCCCCCCTGAGGGGTCCCGACCCCCAGTTTGAGACCCCCTGCTGTAGCTGAAAGGATGCACATGTATGGAGGGTTGCTGTTGCTGCACATGCACAGGCATGGGAGTTCTGCACAGCAGGAGAGTGTCTTTCAGGTTCTCTGCATGGTGATGGATATAACGACTATTGTGGAATCCCTAGGAACATCTCTGCCCCCAAACCTCTTATTTTCACTCACTTTTTAATAAAGAAGTGTAATGCACTAATGATACCAGCTGATTGCTGAGAGTTCAACCTACAGAAGTCAGGAAATACAAAAATGATCTTTTCTTGTTGTATCTGTGGCTTTTGTGATGCATTAATACCCTCTCACAGCTTAACTGCAAATAAGAGCATGCTTAAGAGGTACATTTTCAGTTAGTGGAGGTTATGTGGCTAATCCCGCATTCGGGTTTAACAGGCGTCATATAGTTAAAACCAGCCCTTAGAAAGCATAGCTCTTAATAATTCTAGCATTAACAGTAGGGTGCAGTTGGCTCTTCCAGGAGGGAAGTTGCAATTGTCTGTCACCAGCTATTCACAAGGCTGAGGGGAAGAGCTAGCTTTTTCAAAGGACCTTGCATCAGGGAGGATCTGCCTTAACCCTTATTCCATTAATGGGGATGCCCTTCAGCTATATGAGACTTAAGTGCCCAGTTAATGGACTCTGTTATTCTGTTGCTTTCCAAACACACTACTGCGCCTGCATCAGCTCACCTACTTTGCTGAAAGAACCATTATAGTGGCTCAGAATGCAACTATCTGTAACCACTTTATTGCTATATATTATTAGAGCTAGAACAAGTACCATTTATTTAGCCCTTTCTTCTCAGATTTATCTACTGACAGGTTGTGATTTTTACGGATTCTTTTTTTATTATTCTCTTCTGTTCACTTACTATCTGTGATAATCTATAGTGCTATTTAAAAAAGTTTTCCAAATTGCCATCAGAGCAGATCTGGGATGCAAACCATCTTGCACATAAAGTTACAACCAGCTACATAAAAAACATTAGCGAGGTCTGTACAAACTACAATTTCATACAGACAATGACATGTTTATATTGCACTATATACATTGAAATTTAAGTACAATATTTGTCTTACAATTGATTTTTCAGTAATAGTGTGGCTGCGACACTTTTTTGTATTTTTATGTCTGATTTTGTAAGCAAGTAGTTTTTAAGTGAGGTGAAACTTGAAGGTTCACAAGACAAATCAGACTCCTGAAAGGGGTACAGTAGTCTGGAAAGGTTGAGAGCCACTGAATTATAGCATAATTTGTTGCAGAATAGCTACAAATCAATAAATAACATAGAATATACTAGACATTAATTAAAATACACAGATCTAATCTGCAAATTATGACTTGACAAATGTAGGCATTGCTCAAAACAAATAGGAAACTTTAGGCGCATGCTATCCCTGTATGGAAAGGACTGAGATATAGGACCTCATTCAGCAATTCATTGGAGCCCTATTGATTTCAGAGGGACTCAGCATGATTATAGGAGTATGCCTGGGCCGTCTGATTGCAGTATCTAGGTTGTCATTCTTAGTGCTGGTCCTTCATTTTGGCAGACACAGGAACTTCTCCCTCTATTTTTTGAATAACTATTCAGAATACTTATTGTTCTAATAGTACTAAAAGGCAATCCAAACTAAATGTACAAGTTACAACAACATAGTAAAATAAATGGTAAATAACAAAACAAAACACCCCGCTGCCAGCACCACATCCTAGTTAATTAACAAAATCAAAAAAGCAGACAGTCCTGATAAGAACTCAGTCATCTGAAATGGTAACAAATGACACTGATTGCAGCCTGCTGGGAGAATGGAAAGGGAACATATTTTACTCACAAATTGTGAGGCTTTTTTGCTTAATAGCCTAGTAAAAGGAGCAGCATAAACATACTGTATCTTCCATTTCCCTTTTGTGTATAACAGAGGTAAACATAGTGAGCTGTTACAAGGGACAGCTAGGAATATAAATATATGCACCTTAAATGCATATAAATAAAATACCATTCATTTATTTAGATGTATACTCACAGCCATTAAAAAACACACATATGCCTTGCTGTAGGAGCTCGTAGACCATGCAAAAAGTCATTCCTGCAGCCCTCCCTTTAACAGTTAATATATCCACAGCAATCAACAATAACCCAGTAGCAGAAAAAAATGCTTGAAATCTTTAGGATCTCAGCAGTACATTCCCATGCTTAGGCAGATACTGCAGCTTTAACTCCATGATCAGTCCAGTTCCAGAAAAGGGTACAATGCGGTTACATTTTCCCCCTCCCAACTGATTTGATATTAAGTGTTCTCACATTTTCAGTACAACAGGGAGTAATCTAGGGTTAGGTGCAATGTTGTTATTACTCGTTACCAACGGCAAGTTAGAAGTTACATGATACTGTCACTGGAACAGAGATACTGCCTATAGCTCACTCAGAAATAATTTAATTTAATGCAGGGTTTCTCAAATGTTGTTGTAACACTCCTCTCCCTAAGATCTGGAAAAAACTAGCCAGGCCTCGCCAGACATTTGTGTTCTCATGGTAAGGTGTGGGGTGAAAAAAGAGAGCTGCCTTTAGGTAGTGTTTTCAGGGATGTGGAGGGAGGCAGCAGGTTAATTTTTTTCTTTTGTTCAGCCATTTCCACCCAGATTCCCTAGCAAGCAGAACAGTGCATAGACCATTCTAGTTGCTCTCTCTGCTGAATCAGAAGTGAGAATGATTTCGCATGAAAAACATTCATCTCATTGGCCTTTTCCCTATGGAGGTTAGCTTCACAGTTTGAGAAACAGTGATGCCATGAGTATAGCACCATTGACTAATGGAAGCGTGGCAGTTTCCACCAGCTGAGAATCTGGCCCCTAAATGAACCAATCCACTTTTTACTTTCTTGCATTTAGAAATCAATAGCAACCAGATGGGTGATTTACACATTTATGTGACATATTTTAACGATCCCATTTTTCTCTGCCAAAACCCTCATTCATCCTTGTGCCTTGACTACAGCAAGCTCCTCCTTTCTGGCTTCCTCTTTACAAGATCTTCTTCTTCTTGACTACTTGCTCTGACTCTTCTGGGTGTATTATATTGATGCCTGGACTGCACAAACAGTTTGCAAAGCTGAGTCACTGCTATAAATAGGCTTGGAAGGATTAGATTTTTATTCGTAAAATTTGGTAAAACGTTGTTTTCCCTGTGCATGCAAACCAACAAAAATATGTTTCAGAGTGGCAGCCGTGTTAGTCTGTATCAGCAAAAAGAACGAGGAGTACTTGTGCACCTTAGAGACTAACAAATTTATTCGGTCATAAGCTTCCGTGGGCTAAAATCCACTTCATCGGATGCATGCAGTGGAAAATACAGTAGGAAGATATATATACACACAGAGAACATGAAAAAATGCGTGTTGCCATACAACTGTAATGAGACTAATCAATTAAGGTGGGCTATTTGCAGCAGGAGGGGAAAAAAACCTTTTGTAGTGATAATCAGGATGGCCCATTTCCAATAGTTGACAAGAAGGCATGAGTAACAGTAGGGGAAAAATTAGCATGGGGAAATATGTCCATCAATAATAACCAAAATCTACAGATAGGCAAAGTAAGAAAAATGCTGCTTGAGAACTTATTAGAGTTTGATGTAAGGATATTTACTTTTGTATATTTTGACGTGATGTTGACAACTTGTGTTTTAATGGTGATAAAGCTTTAACTTTTTGAATTGCAGTGTCCATTGTCATTCAATAATCATTGTCTGCCTCACATTGTCTGACACTCACCCCCTTGGAGTTGCCATCATCGGACTGGGACATGGAGTTGTACACCTCTAAACAATGCCGGCTCTGATTGGAGCTGCACCGTTCAAGACAGGAGGCGGGGCACACTGTCCCCATATTGTCTTGGCCAGCGCAGTGACAGATGCCCACGCAATGGCCCTTTTGGACCCCGTGGGTGTATCATCAGACCCGGGGGTCGTACTCAGGAAGGTCGCTGTCAGTCACCTCAGAAGGACAGGCTCCCCCACAGTCTTCCATGGCTCAGGAACCACCTCGTGACACCAAAGCTGGCACCAAAGCCAGCACTGAGATCGGGGCTAGTGCTGCCCCCAGCGCAGAGTACGAGATCATCAGCACAGGGTGACCCCTGTGAGCCGGAGGGACTGGGCATCATCTTCGTCTTCCCCATATGAAGTGGTAGCAGGGACATCAATATCACCGACTCCTGTGGACAACAGAGCTCCAGGAGCTACTAAGGAGAGTGGCCCAGAACCTTGGTCTTCAGGTGGAGGAGGTGACTGAGACAACTGATCCTATGGTGGACGTTTTGGCACCACTCAAGTTCCTGGGGCTACATACACCAGCCCCACAGAGAAAACTTTTTAAACCTCAGCTTCTTCTGCGCTTCTATCCTGCACAATCCAGGCAGGATTACAGCAGGAAGCAGGGCAGGAACCATAGGTGAAAGTCACCTTAGCCCCCTTCCAATCAAGGCCAGGGTTTAGCGAGGCAGTCCCCTGGTCCTAAGCATACCTTTTGAGGGTGCGCCCAGGACAACGCACCAGACCAGATGCTTCTCCATGTTTCTTGTATCATCTATCCCACTTCTATCATGCATGGGCCCAGATAACTTCAGATCACTGTGTCCTGTGCACGATAGAACTGGGATATTCTCTCCAATTCTGTTCTCTCCCTCCCTCCCAACCCCCTTCTCCATCCCTCTTCAGGTACCCCTCTCATGAGCAACTTCTAATACAAGAGATGCCCCAAATCTTCTTCTTCTTTCTCTCACAAGCAGTCCTATAATATAATCAATAGAAATGTTAGTGTAATGAAGGGAGCAAGGCTTACCCCCAAGTTTTAGTTTTCCTTAAACATGGAGCAATATTTTCATTAATCACTTTTGTTGCCCAATAGATATCTGATCTAAAGGTTTGATTCTGTTCTCCCTTACACAAGCATAAATCAGGAGTAATTCGGCTGAAAGCAGCGCAGTTATAGCAGTGTAAACAAGATATGAGATCAGAATCTGGCTTTACACCTATAAAGTGGCATCTTTCCCTAAGAATGTACAGTGCATTGTATGTATTGGAAATTCAAGCTGCCTTTTTTTCTGTTGGGGCAGTTGTGGTGATTTTTACCATGAGCAGCACTTTCTGTGCACTTGTCAGCTACATCAGATCCATAGAATTTGGGGAAAAGAGTTGTGCAAAATAATTTGCAATGAACACCAGAAAAAATCAAGATAGTATCAAGGTTTTGTATGAAAAAGCAGAATCATTTTGCAGATTCAAGCTTGTGTCTGTTGTATCATTACTCTTTTCCACCAAAATCAAAAAATTTTCCTCCAAAAATAGTCAGTGGTCGAAATGACTCTTTGGTTTTTTTGTTTTTTTTTTTGTTTTTTTTTAAACCTCTGATGAAATTTGACAAGATATGTGCATTTTTCTAAAGAAAAATGTTTACCTATCTGCAATTCTAGTCAGGAGTGGAGTGTTATCAAATAAACTCAGTGATGGTTAACCTATTGCTAATGCCCTTCATGAGGTGTGTGCCCTTTTGTAGGAACTCCAGTTAATTCCTCCTGCAGGGCAGTAACTCATTAGACTGGGACTGTGTATTAATTTAAATACCCATTATTGTGCTGGCCCTGTTGTCACCTGCACAGCAAGAGTAAAGAGGTTAACATTTTTCATTTTAATACAAAATTCATGCCTTTGTACTTTTCCCAAGAGGGCTGTTACCGCTCCATTTTAAACTGTGCCGATTGATATATTTTAGTGATTCTGAGCTGGTCTCCTGCATCTAACAGTGCTATTTCTCATTCCCATCAGGTATAAGTTTATCTATTCATGGGGCTGAAAAGCGTGTGCAAATCTATCAGAGGAGAAGGGCAGGAAGCCATCCGCTATCACAGCATCTGCCTGTGGTTAGGCATTCTTCACTCCCACAAGTCAGAAGGTCAATAAAAATGGAAGCCTCATCTTCTGGATCTAATATACCAGCAGTTACTAACGGAAAAACAAAAATCCACCATGCAGGTAACAAATACGGCTTGACAACACTTTTCAGTTTGGTTTACAGATGGGCATATGCTATGAATCTTTGTATTCATACTTTCAGATCATGCTTGCATGGGAATCAATAGATTGATCCAAGGGTCAATAGATGGATGGTCATTCTGCCTATTTTTGGTATGCTTGTTCACAAAAGTTGTGAGTTCTGTCAGACAAAGCAAGAGTTAGGACAGCTGGCTGATTTATGGGGAATGGGAAATAACAAATCAAGTGTCCTTTTTTTTAAAAACAAACAAACAAAAAAACCCAATTACAATATCCCACAGTAATGTCCAAACACTGCCACTTACAGCGCTTTGAACTTTTTTTGTAGAATATGGGTGCATTTTATATTTGATTAACTTAATAAACAATGGGCTAGATTCAACCCTCTGAATTCTGTATGCATCACTGTGTAACTCAACAATCTGATTTCTTGATTTGAAGATCACAGCATGTCATAAATCAGAGTGCAGACTATGGTTTGATTCCTATGCTAGACTGGAAAAATCTGTAAGACTGAAGGAGTAATTTGTAGTATGGATTAACTGTATAGTAAAATTAACCTTTTTTTATGAGGACAGAGTCTCCCGGGCACCATAAAATCCTAGTGGAAACTTGAATACACTAATTGTTAAGCAAATTTCCAGAGCTACTTCTAAAGTTTGTTTTTTTTTTTTTACTTATTCCAAAGGAATACACGTGGAGATGCCATGTTCAAACATACTTTTGCAATGCAATGCAAATAAAACTTCAGATCTGAATGAATTTAAGATTAGGGCTGTGAAATAATGTGGTTGGATTTTGTGGTTTACACAGTGCAGGGTCTCACGGAACTTTCAGTTTGCTGCACTTAAAAAGGTCATCACTGCCCCCATGTAAATAAATGGGATCTATTGTCTCAATGAGTGGGGATTTATGTGGGAAATAAGGGAGTTCCACATGTAAATCTTTGCGTGCTGTATTTACACGATCTTGCAGATTATTTAGTAAATGCAGTACATTAATTATTTTAAAAATTACAGTGGCGTTAAATGCAAAATATGTGTTGTCAGCTGCTATACAATTTGTATTGACTTGAATTTTGGATGACTATATTATTCACAACAGCACAAGTTATGCATATCTTACTAAACATGTGCTAATTACAATGTTATAGCATCCCACACCATCACATATTTTACTGATGCCAATTACTTTGTCCATTTCTTAGTCCTTTTATTTTTAGCTTGTTTTTTTCTCTCCTTTGAAGCACATTAGTTACTATTGAAACAATGTTGTCATTGGTATGACAGAACTTCATGACCTCCACCTGCAGTATAATGTCAACTGACAGCATTTTAAAAATGTAAAATCATGTTTTGTGAAATACAAGTGTTTACATAATTATTGTGAACATGTACAGCATGTTACAGTAACAATATTCATTTTTGTAGAGATGTAGATTATCTTTATATTCAGTCATGAATATGGTTTATGATTTAATACTAAATAATACATACAGAACAAAATAAACAAATATTGACTCCGATTTAGGAAAGTATTCCTGATGGGATGGATTTAAACATGTCCCCACATGCTTTCCTGAATTGGAGCTATTAGTAGGTGTCAGAATGGTTTTTGGATGACTTTTTTTTTGCAGACATTAGCTTCCTATAAAATTATGTAGGATTAGTTCATCTCTATTTATGGTGAATATGTTGTTTTTATAAAAGAATTGGCAGCCTGTGTGGGACAACCCAATAGAGGGACCTGATCCCATTTGATGCTTGGGTGCCCTAAACTTAATTTGAAGTTAACTCCTACTGCAGTCAATGGGCCAATATTAGTAAATTGTTTTGTAATTACATCTCTCGTCATAGATATCTTGAAATATCATACTTCATTCGGTATTGCAGTAAAACAATGTTGTGATGTAGGGCCTTAAATGTGATTCTATATCAGAAATCAGAATTTGTTTCCCTTTTGAAGTTAAATAACAAAAATCCTGCATACATGCAACTTACTTCTAAGAAATACTGTGCTGGAATATCTTCAGTAATAAATATTCCCTCTGAGAGAGAAGATTAATTTAAATTTTAAGCATATTTTATTAATTCATATTGAATGACAAATTAACTGTTGCTGTCTTTAGTTCTATAAATACCTACTTAAACACTGTTTGTTTGTTTTTTAAAAAAAATCACTTTATTCAAAGACATAGGTCAGAAATGGGGTGGTGATGGAGAACTGAAAAGGTTCTCACTCTTATTAATGAGAGAATCATAGAAGTTATCAAAGAATAGGACTTTAAAGTATTTTGTTCTCAGATCATCCCCCTGCCATTGCAGGGCTGTTGCCTACATTATATTCTTGAATAATTTCTTCAGTCTAATTTTAAATAGCTCAAGCAGTTGAGTTTCTTGCTCCGCTCAGAGGTAATATTCACCCAGTCAATTCAGGCTGAATATAAAGTAAACTTCCCTAATAGATCTCACAATTAGGGAAGTTTACTTTATATTCAGCCTGAATTTTCTCTTGCTCAAGTAACAAATATTCAGAACATGAAGAGATTCTGATTAAATTGGAAATCTAGAATAGGGCTAGGAGAACTTGAAACAGTGGTTCTAATTTTCATTAATCAGAGAAATCAGAGCTGAGGTAAAAATCGGACTCTTTTCTAAAGTGCTAGATCAAAAAGGAATTTGGTTTTCTTCCTCTGACAGTGTCCTGCTACTGTTTTCTACACACAAAGATGCTTATCTTTGTCCTTTTTCTTCCTGCCCAGAATGGTACCATTTAATGATTTATCAATAATTATTTTCACGTATTTATTTTGACTAAGGCTGAAAGTAACCTAAGTTGTAATGAGGACAATGAGAGATTTCTATATGTCATCCAGTGGCTGCCTTATCAAACAGCACTTCTTTTTTAGGTTGTCCCCTCCCCTCCCCATACACACAATTTTATTTACTAGTGGATAGTACTGCAGCTGCAATCTGATGGTGTCAGGAATGAGGGCCTGCAGCTGGTTCTGGAATCAGCTAGCTAAGGACAGCTGAAACCTCTAATTGGCCAGATCACCTGATTGGCTGAGCAGCATTGCCGGGACTGTTCTTAAGCACAACAGTAGCACCTGGCCACGGGCTGCTCAACACTTATGCATGCAGTTGTGATTGTGCCATCTTCCTAGGCTTGTTCCAGTCCTGCTCCTCTGCCTGGTTCCTAACTCCATCTCTGAGCCTTGGCTCAGACTTCTGGATCTTGACTCTCTGGCCCTAGCTACTAGGTTTTGACCCTCCTCCCCCACCCCATGAGTCCACGATAGATAGCTTATACTGTTGCTCTATGTGTTGCCCACACCACTGAAGTGGCAATATAGCAGGGAGTTTTCTGTAGTATGCCTTGCTTTGTAAAAAGCCCTTTCTCCAGGGTGAGGCTGAATAGAGTTACTACAACAACTATTAACCTACCAGCAATTTTTCAACTCAGTGCTGAATAAGAAATAGAGAGGCAGTCTTGCTGTGGAGGGTGGCAGTGAATCTGCTATTTTAGTAATTGCCCTTAAACCTAAACTCTCGCCAGTAACTTCTTTCATATAGTTTAAAAATTACATTTCTATCAGCTCAGATGTTCTCTTCATAAAATTTCCTTCCCGTCTATGTGGCTATCCTTGAGGTCTCCTCGTCTCACATTCTGCTTCTGCTTCTTCTTGATCACTTGTGGAGACATGATGTGACACTGGGGACCATTGTGGGGTTCACTGTTAGTTGGCTTTTCTGCTGTACTTGCTCTCTCCACGTGTTAATACTGAGAGACTTCATCATCATCTTGCTCCTATTACACCTCTGGCTTTTAGGGCAGTGACAAAGCTCCTCCACTCCTGTCTGTTTCTGGCAAGTCTTTCAGTGGTTCCGCAGCGGTGCCCCAGGTTTTTCAGCTCAGCTTCCACAGCTCTTCCCCATGTTGTTTTTGGGCGGCTACGCAAAAAGTTTTAGTCGTTTAACTAAAGGAGGGAGGTCATGTTCCTCCAGTTTAAATTGGTGCAAACATCACACCTTTATTTAAACTGGGGCAGTTGGTATGTGTAGACAAACTCAGAGTGTAGTTCTGTACAGACTGAGCACAGAGGGAAAGAGCAACAGCAATGGATTAGCCCTGTCACCAAGTACTATATACAAACTTAGTCATGACTTCTGATGTCACTGCATGCCTTCATGTGAGGTCAAGAAGCAAACTTTCTGTCTAGAAGAGGAAACAAAGACTAAAAAGGGGGTGTCCTTTCCCCTAGATCATAATGATATGAGCATTTATACTGATCTAAATCTTCATTCCTACACTGGATCTGGGATGGGCTGGGGGTTCTGATTTCTGGCAGAACCAAACCACCATCCTTAGTCTGTGGTAAAGTACTTCTCAGTCCTGGGAAGTGTTGTGTTGTGGTTGATGAGGCATTGGCTTATGAGTCAAAACACAGGGGGGCAGATCCTCAGCTGGCATAAATTGCCATAATTACAGATCTGCCCCTAGGGGTCTCTTCTCAACAGTGCTGTTGGTTTTCTATGTGATCTTGGGCAAACCACGCTATACTTCTCTTTCTCCATATGCAAAATAAGGACAATAACGCTTATGCACATTTGTAAAGTGTCTTGATAGTTATACAAAATGCTAGGTAAATTCTAAACATTATTATTACTATTCTACTTTGAATTATATTTCCATTATTTAACACTCTCATTTCCTTTCAACTATCTAGCGGAATATAGAACCTTTTAAAGAACAGTGAATTTTCCTTATGGCTCTAGCATTATGTTAGTCATCAACTATGCACTTCTTCTGTCTTTATTTTTAGGTGTTGCTAGTTGCAAGGGGTTTTTGTTTTGTTTTGTTTTAGTGTGTAATGTGAATCTTAAAGAAAAAGAGCATTGCTTAAATAACAGATTATTTGCGGAACTGGAAATCAGACGACTTTCTGATGCTTCTTCATTGTCTTGCTCTCATTCTCATTTAAGTGCCTATCCCTGTGTAGAGGGCTTAAATGGAAACAAAGTGGTACATATGCCTTGTGCTGGCCCCCTGCACAAATGTGCTGAAGTAACAGTTTTGTGATTTTGTAGAAATGTAGGGTGAAATTCACCTTTATGGAGAGAGTCAATGCAAGACGCTTCAGTTCCATGCAAGCCCTCAGAAGAGAGACGGGGATTTAAATAGCATATAAACCTTGTACTGGGGTCTCCTCACAGTGGTGAATTTCGCTCAGATTTCCTCAAGGTGCTGTTTTGAGAGCAATATAATGAGCAAGGATCAGGAAGTCATATTTTTAAGAAATAATATTGATGAACTCATCAGTTCTTACCCTACTTAAATCGAATATAGGAGATGGACAAAACAGATTTAGAAAAATGTGAGGACCTTATGACTCTGGGAGATATTGAACTGTGGATGTTTCAGTAGATGTTAATTCTTCTGATCAGAATGGGAGTTACCTCATTTTTATATTAGTATCAGAAAATATTGCTGGGAATCAAAGGTTATTTTTAGTGATGAATGAACCTAAAATCGTGTGATTCAGTTGGGGCAATGAATCCAACATTACTGCAATTATGTGCATCCACAAAACAGAACTGGAAATATCTTCTTTGTGAGATTTGCAGTATTTCTTGGGGGTGGGGTTTGATCAGTCCAAAAGGATGACAGTAAAAGCACAGTATTTCTTTTAGTGTTACTGCATTTCCATTTGCACTCCTGGATGGAATTCAGAAGTGTAGAGACACTTGAAAATGAGAGAGTTGGGGAAATATGGGAGATGAGTTTTTGTTCAGGCTTGTTCCTTTTCCTGAATCAGATGTTGTATCTCTAAACATTTTGTAAAACATCAAGACCGATAAGAGAGCCTTTGAAAAAGACAGCATTTAAAAGAGAAATTTCTCTCCCTTTCTCCTGGAACACAAACTTCAAAATTCTGAAAAATTCTAAATTATGCTGTTTGAGTTATCCTATCTTTAGGCAGCAAAAACAAAGAAGTTGCAGTGTGGGGAGCTTCTGTAGGTTCACATACAAAGATCCATATTCACATTTCATTGCTCCTCTTCTATTATTCAGTCTCCTCTGGAATTCAGACTAATATGCAATAGGACTCCACTTATGCTACATAAAGAATTCCAGTCTGGGAAATTAGTGTGCCAAAGATGAAAGTTGTTGGATGATGAATTGTTCCAAGGTAACGATGGGACTGTGGGAGTGGCTGACCTGTCTGCCATGAGATGGAAAATCAGCTAGTTTTTCTAGCAAAGAAAAGCAATTTGTTAAAAGAGCTGATTGTCTCAGTCTGGTTTCTAGTTGCCATATCCATATTACATGCAGAAAACTTTTCCCAGTGGTGGTAAGCCGTACCCCTTTGGCTGTCACAGCAGTAGGGTTGTGGGCTGAACAGGCCTAGAACTTAAATTGTCTTTGTATTCCATGGTGGTCCCTCTAAGTCAGAGTTAAGGCAATTGTTTGGCAAAAGGGAAAGCTCACACTGCTGTACCCTTGTCTGGTCAAGGAATAAATAGGACTTCAGTTTCCAATCTGTTAATGTGACATATTCAATGGGTACTGTATTTGCCTGTTGAAAACTTATTTTATTGAGGATGTACATAAGAGTCCAGTAAATAGCTAAGAAGCCCTTAGTCCAACAGATTCTAAGAATGTTCTGTACACTTTTTGCTTAGTGTCCTATTCATTATTTAAAAATAAGAAAACCCTCACAAACCCAAAGAAAAGTTAAATTGTGAATTGGAATTTATTTGATATTCCAAATAGGTAGTATGGGTACACCCATGTATAAATTCAGAATGATCTGGACAAACTGGAGAAATGGTCTGAAGTAAATAGGATGAAATTAAATAAGGACAAATGCAAAGTTAGGAAGAAACAATCAGTTGCATACTTACGAAATGGGAAATGACTGCCCAGGAAAGAGTACTGCAGAAAGGGGCTGGGGGGTCATAGTGGATCACAAGGTAAATGAGTCAACAGTTTATACTGTTGCAAAAAAAGCAAACATCATTCTGGAATTTATTAGCAGGAGTGTTGTAAGTAAGACACGAGAAGTAATTCTTCTGCTCTACTCCACGCTGATACAGCCTCAACTGGAGTATTGTGTCCAGTTCTGGGTGCCACATTTTACGAAAGATGTGGACAAATTGGAGAAAGTCCAGAGAAGAGCAACAAAAATGATTAAAGGCCTAGAAAACATGACCTACGAGGAAAGATTTGAAAAAAATGGGTTTGTTTAGTTTGGAGAAGAAAAGACTGAGGGAGGACATAAGTTTTCAAGTACATAAAAGGTTGCTACAAGGAGGAGGATAAAAAATTGTTCTCGTTAACCTCTGAGGAGAGGAGAAGAAGCAATGGGCTTAAATTGCAGCAAGGGAGTTTTAGGTTGGACATTAGGAAAAAACTTCCTGTCAGGATAGTTAAGCACTGGAATAAATTGCCTAGGGAGGTGGTGGAATCTCTATCATTGGAGATTTTTAAGAGCAGGTTAGACAAACACCTGTCAGGGGATGGCCTAGATAATACTTAATCCTGCCATGAGTGCAGGGGACTGGACTAGATGACCTCTCGAGGTCCCTTTCAGTCCTATGATTCTATGATAATATTTAAATAAGCTTTATATCCAACCAAATACAATGAAACACTTACTGAAATCACTAGTTCCTTGCATTCAAATAGACGTCTAGCATGCTTGTTAGAATTCACAGGATCTTTTTTGTAAAGTTCTTGCCAGATATCATAAATTGTAGAAGCAACGTTTAGAGAAGCTGAAAGGAGATGCATGTTGCAGTTGTCATGCTTTTCCTGCTTTTTTTAAGCTGTTTTTGATTTATATGGTTCAGTGAAATGGTTCAGGTTTATTAGTTTACTTAATCACAGGGTATGAAATAAAAAGCAGGGGTGGGAATGTAGTGGTATTATATAGTAGAACTATTAATTTCAGAGGCTCTGAAAATGTGCAATTTTTGCGACTGTGGGAGTCCAGAAACTAAAGTTAAAAAAAGGTACTGTACTTTATCAGCTCAATTTCAAAGTCTCTAGCTGTGACCACCTTGATGGAATTCAGAGCTGAGCAAGTATTACATAGTTTACAATGTGTTCAACAAACCTCATCTCTTTTTCTGTTCACAGAATGTCCATAGACAGGTTGTGATTTCCTCAGATTTATCGATTATTCAAATGTGTTATGAATATTCAGTATTCAAGCTGTATTGCTTAGAGGTGATTGGTCAGAAACCAATGCTATTTTTGTTACTGTTGGGAGGAGTGCTTCTGGTGCAAAGTCAAGCATCTGTGAATTCAAAATTTGTTTTTTTATTAATGTTTCTGCTGGTAAAACCCTATCACTCAAATAATCCCAGGGAGCAACTTGTACAAAGGGCACAGCTGAAACGAATTCATCTCAACGTTCAAATTAGTATTCATCGAAATATTTTTACATTTACCCAACTGTACTAGAGCCTTATTTTTTTAAATACATTTGTGCAGGGTCTATCCAGAATTTCTTTGTTTGTGATGAGGAGAAGTGGTATAGAAACTTGAACATTTCTTTCTACCCTGTTTCTGAAACTAACTTGCACATTACAGTGACAAATAATTTCACAAATAAAAATGTTATACCATCAAGGAGCTAAGTTTTCCTGAAAGATGCTGAAGTGAAAGCTTTGGAGCCTGAAATCTTCTCTTTATCTACAGTAAAGATACAGAACAGTGCATGTTTTATGCACCACCCTGCCAATATGTACCAACTCTGAGCTGGAAAGACGATATTACCTCTCTGGATAAAGAGATAGTTCAGACTCCCAGCCCATTCATTCCTTATTCACTGCCAGCAAGGGGAGCAGTTAATGTCAGTTGCAATTTGGATGCCTGTCAACTAAGAACTGGGCAGAGACTGTGATTACTTCTAGTCACTAGCCATTTTGAGGTGGAAAGCTCCAGATCTGTTGCCAGGGCACTCAGTCATCCAACCCACTCCAATATCTATCTATATTGTTGTTGCTTGGTTCACAGCTACTGTTACTGTGTGAGGGAGAGATCTAGTTCTTTAAAAATTCCTGTGCTGTATTAAACTCATAAATAATTCTCACTAAGGATTAGGAGAACAATTTGTGGACAATTGATATTCAGGCAATCCAGTAATAAAAGACGGTGCTTGTAAATGGGCTCTCTCTTGTGCTTTTTAGATTGTAAGCTGTTTGGGGCAGGGACCATGCCTATCTTTGTGGTTTTGTACAATGCTTGGCACTGACTGGGGACTCCAAGCATTACCAGCATAGGAATAAATAAATAAATATTACAATAGTAAAAGTAAATGTTGGACATGACTGGACCATTGTGAACAGTAGCCAGTGAGAAGAACTGAAATCAAAAGAAGAGGTATGATCATATTTCTTAGGTTATGGCTTCAAAAGAGTTTGACTGTGAATGCAACATCAGTCTTTCCTCCCCTGAGAGACCTATATTTTAAAACCTTTATCTTTTCAAAAGCATATGTTTCTTCACCAGTGATCAGTCTCCTATTTTGTGCTGTGAGATGACCCTTCTTTCACTGATGCACTTAGTTACGTAGTATAATCATTAAAATTAAAGGGCACTTAAAATTAAAAAGGTCATAGAACAGTTTTAAACAAAGGACTGGGGGAAAGCTGACAGGTGAGGTGGAGCACATTGTTTAGACAGAGACATCCCTTAGGGGAGGATCTATTAATGGAGATTCTCTATGTCCTAGTAAGGAGGAGAGGATGGAAGATGATAAAATACCGGTAGGATCTGATGAGAAACAGTCAAATGAAAAATGTAATGTAATCAAGTAATGGCAGACACCTAAAAAGTGACAAGTTTTTAAAGTGCTTAAATACAAATGCTAGAAGTCTAAATAAAAAGATGGGTAAACTAGAGTGCCTCGTATTAAATGAGGATGTTGATATAACAGGCATTACAGAAACTTGGTTGAATGAGGATAATCAATGGAACACAGTAATACCAGGGTACAAAATATATTGGAAGGCTAGAACAGGTCAAGCTGGTGGGGGAGTGGGACTATATGTGAAAGAAAGTGTAGAATCAAATGAAGTAAAAATCTTAAATGAACCAAACTGTATCATAGAACTCTATGGATAGTAATTCCATGCTCTAATAATAAGACTATAGCAGTAGGGATATATTACCAACCACCTGACCAGGATGGTGATAGTGACTGTGAAATGCTCAGGGAGATTAGAGAGGCTATAAAAATAAAAAACTCAATAATAATGGGGGATTTCAGCTATTCCCATATTGACTGGATACATGTCACCTCAGGACGGGATGCAGAGATAAAGTTTCTTGACACCTTAAATGACTGCTTCTTAGAGCAGCTAGTCCTGGAACCTACAAGAGGAGAGACAATTTCTTGATTTAATCCTAAGTGGAGCACAGGATCTGGTCCAAGAGGTGAATATAGCTGGACTATTTGGTAATAGTGACCATAATATAATTAAATCTAAAATCCCTGTGGCGGGGAAAACACAACAGCAGCCCAACACTGTAGCATTTAATTTGAGAAAGGGGGACTACACAAAACTGAAGAAGTTAGTTACACAGACATTAAAAGGTACAGTGCCAAAAGTGAAACCCCTGCAAGCTGCACGGAAACTTTTTAAAGACCATAATAGAAGCTCAACTTAAATGTATACCCAAAATTAAAAAAACATAGTAAGGGAACCAAAAAAGTGCCACCGTGGCTAAACAACAAAATAAAAGAAGCAGGGAGAGTCAAAAAGGCATTTTTTAAAAAGTGGAAGTTGAATCCTAGTGAGGAAAATAGGAAGGAGCATAAACTCCTTTACAAGTGAAGTGTAAAATATAATTAGGAATTAGGAAGGCCAAAAAAGAATTTGAAGAACAGCTAGTCAAAGACTCAAAATGTAATAGCAAAATTTTTTTTAAGTACATCAGAAACAGGAAGCCTGCTAAACAACACCTCACATGGCACATTTTGTACAAGATGCATCATAATTATGTCATAATCATACCACTATGATGAATATGGAGTTCAAAGTGTGACAAATAGATATTACATTTGTAATGTTTCTAAGCAAGTAATGAACTGTGTTATTTACAAAGCTGGTATATTATTCAAGTAGACAGAGGGCAGGGCTAGAACACTCAATCATTTTGTTCCTGTACTGCTGGTTTTATAAATGTGTTGTCTTTGCAATATGGTTCTTGCCTGAAAGAGGCCAAGACTTATCCATTTAGACCAAAAACTTACATGTCAGACACAATAGAAAAAGAAAAAGCTTCTTGCAGATGGCCTTTCAAAAGACTGAACAAAATAGCCCTACATTCTTTAGACGTGTAGTTATCATTAGGAAGGGACTCTGACAGTAATACACCTGGGTTCTTTATATTGTGCCACCAATCTCCACATCAAGTTTGCTCCATTTATGAGAAATACAAAGACTTATTTTCCAACTGCAAGCCTCACAGGTTAGTCTGGTCTCAAAATTAAGCTGTGTCCTTTCTTAGGAAAAGTTGTGAGGTTTTTTATTTTTTGAATGAGGAAGGAACTGATATAAATCAATAATTGTAATTGCATATCAGAGCCAAGAGAAAATTCCTAGCACTCCTGGGTGGCCAGAGACGAAACACACAAGAAATACATAAAAAATCAATATGACAGTTGATAAAAGAATAGTACAAGTACGACCAAAAACTTTGTCCTCTGATTCATTCTTTGTGCCAGAAATAGGGTTCTTGGATCACAGCTGAGATTCCTTTTTGTTGGTGTTACATGAAGAACAGTATAGTGGATCTTATTGTCTCTCAGCTACACATACATGTCAGGTGTCTAAGACACCAAGGGCCAGATTATTTTTAGCCCTTATGCAAAAGAAGAGGACACACTGAGCCTTTCTCCCCATTGTGGGAATCAGGCACAGTTGTTTTTCCTAGAATGAGAGAATTGCAAGGACTGCTTTCTGTACTGCCCTGGGAGCACTGCCTTGGCCCTGAGCACACCTTCCCTGCCTGCATCAGCCTCTGGAGTGTGAGTAGTGCATGGGGGGAGTATGCTGCACCCAGTAAAGCAGTGTAGTAGAAAGCGTGTTCCCCTTGCATAATAGGGAGCTCTGGGAAGCGGAACGTTTCCCAGTTATATCCCTGGGGCAATGCAGTTGTTCACTGCTCCAAACATAAAGCACAACCGAGGCCTGGTTTACAATACTGGGTTAGGTGACGTAGGCTGCCTTGCATTGACTTAGCCATGGAAGTGTCTTCACTTAAATTTGGGTCCTGCCGACATCAGTGCCTCTCTATGCCGATTTTACTAACACCATTTTTCCAAGTGGTGGAGAGTCATGGTTGATGTAATTAGGTCAACACAGTGTCAGTGTAGACACTGCGTTGTTTACGTCGACTGCTACTGGCTTTCAGGAGCCATCCCACAATGCCCCACACTGACAATACAATCAATACAAGTGCTCCTGGTGAGGACATGCACCGCTGACACAAGGAGCAAGTGTGCTCACGCAAGCAATTTAATAACTGCGGTGGCTGTATGCCGACATAATTCAGGTTGACAATTTAGTTGTGCAGACATTGCCTGAGTGTTCAGTATTTGCAGTTACAGAACCTCATAGGTAACATTCAGGGTTCTTCCAATAGTAAATATAGGGAAGCACCAGTACAATGGAAAACTGCACATAAGCCTCAATTCAGGAGAGCACTTAAGTGCTCTTCTGGATCAAGGTCATAATGAAGTAATACTTTATCTTAGGTAAATCTGGCAAGCTTTTAAGGACCATCTAAGTTGTGCCTACTTTAATGCCCCTTTGTACTGCTAGAATGGCGGAAAAAGACTTTAGTGTAAATGAGAATCAAGTTCACAGGGCCAGATTCACCTGTCTGGTTAAACTGTGCTTAGAGCAAGACAAGAGGAAGGGATGTAATGGTGCCCTTGGTCCACCTTTACAGCTCCCTGATCCTCAACCGGCTTAATGGGTTGGTTTTCCAGCGCAGTTGAGCTGCTGGTGTTTGCTGTAGGCATGAACCGGATGAATTAGTGTGTTTGGATAATGATGGCAATGATAAATAAGGCTAAGATTTTGTCACACATATTTTTAGTAAATGTCACAGATAGGTCACGAGCAATAAAGAAAAAGTCATGGAAGCCCATGACCTGTCTGAGACTTTTACTAAAAATATGCATGACAAAATGGGGAGCTGCGGTGTCCCCAACTGCCCCTGGGTCTCCCTCCCGCACAGCCTGTTGCTTGGAGCTAGCTACGTGGTCCCTGTCTGTCCACGGTGGCTGCCAGGAGGAGCGGGGCATCCCCGCCGCCAGCAGTGGCTCAGATCTCCCAGGGCCCCACTACCCATGGTGGCTGGGAGCTGCAGGAGCCCTCTTCCCCTCCACCCCACCCCCCGCTACCTGTGGCGACTCAGAGCTCTGGGGGAGGCGGTCGGGGTACCCTGCAGTTCCCAGCCACCTCGGGCGGCAGAGGGACCCTGCAGCTCTCGGGCACCGCAGGCTAGAGGCCCGGAGGTCTCTGAAAGTCACAGATTCCGTAGCCTTAATGATGAGCTATGATATAAATGTATTCTTTTTAATTGCCTGTAACGCTCGAATCCATTTGGAAAGACAGTCTGGAATCTCATTAAGGTTATTCTGATGTGACATTTTATAAAATCACTGATGGCCCAGAGGATGTCAGTTAGGTCACATTCCTCGTCCCTAATGCAGCCAACATTTCTGCTTCCCCCATCAGCTCATAGCTGGCATTAGACTTGATCAAGCTCTTTGAAATGAACAATTTATTCAACAAATGTTTGCTTCCTTTATTCCTTATTTGTCTACAAACAGTTCATGACATTGTATAAAGTTAAATGACAACTACACTGATCTTTCATTCATAAAAATCACCACATTGATCAAATACAGGTGAGTTTTTGATCTTACATGGTAGGTAACAAAAATGGAAGACTGCGTATGCTTTAACAAGTGTACTGACAGTGTAAGAAGAAAGAAGCACAACCAAAGTATAATCAATCCTACTGTCACTTTTAGGTAAATTAGAGTAAGGGGAAATGGACTAAATTTTCTGGTCTGTCTAGATTCCAGACTTTTCCAAATGGATTCAAGAGTGGCAAATAAACAATTACATAAACACACTATTACTGTTATCCCTTTTCAATCTGATCAGCTAGTCAAAGAATGGCCCATAAGGATGTTCATGTTGGAAATAGAAATTGATGGAGTCTGATGCTTAGCGGGATGTTGTTTATTTGCATAAAACAGACACATCCTGTTTGTTTACAAGGAGTGTACAAAGTTCTGCTTCTCCAAATGCAGGAGGACCCACAAACAAAAGGAGCAGTTTCTTAGCTTACAGCCCCAAGCCTCTTTAGCCAACAGCCCCAGATGCTCGCTAGCTCTTTCCAAACACTGTGCTTGCAGGCTGATGCTTGGCTTTCTTCCTTTTGCCTCTGCCCCTCTCTCTCTGTTCTATGTATTCTGCCTACCCGCACCTCTCTCTCACCACACAAACCCACCAGCAGAAACTTTTGAGTGGGTTCACATACTCCTTTGTCCTACATGGGGGCTTAACTTTAGTTGTGCTAATTGAATGGTCCCTTCTGACCTATCCATTTTAATTCAACTGTTTTAATTTCTCCCAGTTTATAATGTTAATGTATCATCACTGTTATCCAACCAGTATTTTTTATAAGGCTCATTTCTGCTGTGAACACCCACATGTACATTGGATTTTTCACTTATTTCTAAAATGTGATGATCTTAGCTATTTCTGAAATCACATGAAGGTTGTTCCATCTGATGAGTTCTGAAACAGCACTTTCCCCCCGCCTTCTCTACTGGTACTTTTGTGAGGTTCAATTACTGTCACTAGAACTTAAATGTACGAAATGCTGTCTTTATTCTTTTGGGAAAGCCAAAGACAAATACTTTTCAAAATTAAACAGTATTGTTCTATCTATTTAAAGATACTATAAATCAGCTTTGTTTAGAAGTCACATTTATTGTGTCAATTGTGTGTTTTTATAGTATGCATATAATTGACCAGATTCTGAACTCAGTTACATCTAGGGTTTCCACCGCTGAGGGACCAAAAAAAAAGGGACATCTGGGATAACCCTGAGCCTGTACAACTGGACAGCAGGCAGTGTTTACTGAGCACCCTTGCAGATTTCCCAGGACAGCTACCTCAAAAAGGAGATGATCCTGGGAAGAGCTGTACAGGTGACAACCCTAATTATATCAGCATAAATCCAGAGTAAGCCTGACTTCACTGGAGTTTTCCTGGTTTTACATCTGTATCACTGAGAACAGAAACAGTCTATAACATAAGTAGGCCCAGAGTCTCCTGTATAATCTCTTCATTTTGTGCTATTCAGGAGGTGCAAAATAGATGGATTACAGCCAGAAATGGCCAGAAAGATTTCTCCTTGCAGAGGGTGATGCCTCACATTTGTAAAGCCAAGAGGGGTAATAGAGCCAGCGCCTATGCCAGCCACTAACCCTACCCCCCATCCTCGGCATAAGGGGTCTGCTGAGGGAGGGGAGGACTAAGTGTGGAAGAATGAGCTCCGTTCTGCTAATTTTCCACCAATGTAAGATCCCTTAGGAACTTTATGCTAATGGCATAAGTTAAAGTAGCCCCTCAGCTGGTCTAACTAATGCCAGACTCAGGCCAGTGTTGTATCATGAAGCTATAACCAGCTGCTTTATTGGCCTCGTCCTCCCCTGAGCCAAGCAGAGTTCCGAGGCAGGGACGCATTGAGCCCATAGTGTTTACAAGTATCTTAGCTTTATTCACATTAAAATAATTCATCATACATCAAATCTTAAGCAAAGTCTGTTGCAATACAAAAAAGAACCCTTAAAGTACTTTTATAAAATAATTAGTATAGTTATTACATTGAAGTTCTTGATCCAGCTGTACACCAAAAGCCAGTTGTGAAACAGTTGTCATTCTTTATAAAAAGACAGAACAATTTGGCTTTGGAATCTTATTTTTCTATTGCAAAATGGTATGTTTATCTTTTCCTATTTAAAATGTAAATAACTTCTTGTATTCATTTGAATCACTTTTGAAATATTGTTAAAATTAACCTGGATTTTTTGTACTTTTTCATCAGTTGTTGATTCTCTGCCATTTCCCTTACAGACAGATGTTATTCAACCTATAGTCAGAGAGGATGTTGTGAACTGTAGTAATGTTCCCATAGAAACAAAGAACTTGATTTTCTACTCTGAACCATCATCGACTATAGCCTGTCTTATGCAGTGGTGTTGTAGCTGTGTTGGTCCCAGGCTATGAGAGAGGTGAATGAGGTAATATCTCTTATTGGACCAACTTCTGTTGCGGGAAGGGATAAGCTTTTGAGGAAAGCTTGCCTCTCACCAACAGAAGTTGGGTCCAATAAGAGATATTACCTCACCCACCTTGTCTCTCATAGTCTGTAGGATAATTGCTAAAGCACTTACAGTCATCAAGTCCCTAAGTTGTAGTAATAATAATAGGTGGCAGTCTACCAGGTCAAATGCTTTCTAAAGGTCTAGAAACATCACCTCAATTTACAGTATTCATCCAGTTTCTATCTTAATGGAAATATATCATGCTTTAATGTAGTAAGGATAGAATCCTGTGGCTTAAATCTAAGATCTGTAAAGGCTTTTGTTCCAATCTGTATCATTATATATTTATAAATGATATAAAAGTGTGGGAAGTGCTTTCTATAGATATAGAAAGACAGATTCCCTTGCTACACAGGGGAAAAAGCTTTCAAATTATGGAAAAGTACATAACTGTTAGCACCATTGCACAGCTGGGGAAACCCAGCTTGTCATTACAGTTGCTTGAAGTGATATTGAAAAACTTCAGAAACAAGGTGAGCCAAATTCTGAACTCTGTTGTTCCAGTGCTACTCCACAGAAGTCAATGGAGATTGAACTGAGCAGAATTTGGCCTGGCACTTTCTTTGACTTAATCATGCAAACAAACAACCCCCACCCCAAAATAATAAAATGCTGGAAGGCCTGAAATGCATAAAAACAGGTAACTCTGTAAAAAAAAAAAAGGAACAGAATATGATAGCTGTTGTTGCAGTAAATCGGTGTTTGGTTCCACTCTGGAGAAGTGCACAGCACAGGAATCTTCATGGCTCCTTTCCTCTAGCTCCCAAGAGAAACTAACACCCAGCTACCATGAATAGCAAGCTGTGGTGGGCAGTCAGCTACCTCTGGAGAATGGTAAGAGGCCCCACAGGTATTCCATTCAGGTGACCTTGTGCTAGTGCTGGTCAGGAATAGCCCATCAAAAATATTGATTTTTGTCTATTTTTTTCCATCATGGAATTAGGAACAAAAACATTTTTGTTTAGAGTTGATTTGAATTGAAATGTTTAGTTTCAGATCGCTCTGATGTAAATCTCCATTGACCTGAGCTCTCATGCAGCAGCAACACCAGAGGGGCGATCTGCACTGCATCATGGGAGCTGTAGTTCAGCTGGGGAGCTCAGCATATATAGGGGAGAATGGGAATAGAGGGAGCCAGAACTACTGCTCCCATGAGGCAGCTCAGCTGAATGCAGATCAACGTCAAACTGATCCAAAAAGAAACATTTTTATGTTTCCAAATCAAATTTTTTCTAAAATATTTATTCCATGAAAAGTTTCATTATTTCAACTCAAATGTCAAAACACTGGAATTTCACACAGGATGGACAGTCTTCTGCCTCCAGTTACGCCTCTTGGTTCCTGACTTTTGCCGTGTGCGGGGTGGGGTGGGGTGGGGTGACAAACCCTTCCTCCTGGACCAGTGATACTCAGACCCTAGTGGTTCAGGAGCCATATATAAAGTTGATAACTTTATTGGTTATTAACATAGTAAAAGCACCCTGATTGGTTAATAATTTAGACTGGGTAATAATTAAATCAAACAATGTTTTAATATCATGTGCTGCAAAGAGCCACAGGAGAAACATTAAAGAGCCACTTGTAGCTCGCAAGCCTCAGTCTGAGTATCACTGCCCTGGACAAATTAATCCTAAAGAAACTCCGCAGGGGGAACTGTAGAATTTTTCTCCCATTTGTCTCTTCTTCTGGGTTTTCCCGCACGAGGCCATGATCTGGGCAGGGTGACCAAGAGAAACTGAAATCTTATGACCAATTTAGAGCTGGTCTGTATGAAACCAAATGATCCCCACGTGCTTAAATTTGGGGCTTTATTAACTACAGTCCAACAAAATGCAAATTCTTGTATTTATAAGGGTTACTGTCCACACATATAATGTACTTCAATATGCTTTTTCCTGTAACTCTACTTTCAACAGTTCATTCTTTACTCCCTTTTTACTTACTTGAATGATACAGTACTAGCTATGTTGTCAACGGCTTTTACATGATGGAGCACGTTAGACTATGTTACACTACAGTTTTAACAAACACCTGCGTACATCTCCCCTTTCAAAGCAGCTGCAGAAGCAGCTGTGTTTTAAACAACCTATGCCTGCAGCAGCATTCTCTCACATTCTGCTTCTCCCCAAACATACTAAAGCTCCCCAGACACTGATTATGACAGACTGTCATCCACAGTCACGACTGCCAGCTCAGCAAAACGTTACACTGTCTGGCATCATGCAAACAAAATCAAAGTCATTTTAATCTATGGTTTCTGCTTTTGACACGATAGATGAGCCAATATGTTCTCCATCCAAGTTCATAAGGTGTGAATCATTAAAGCCAATCCACCAGTTCAGACATTGGGAGGGTCTGTTTAGGATTAATTCCTTTCAAAAAAATATAATGGCAAAATGTAGGTAAATAAAGTTATTGATTTCATATCTGTACCACTCTTGCTAAAATATCTTGATTTTACACAGCACCTTTACAGTGTTAGTGATCTACCCAGCTGTATATAATAGGAACTCTTAGAAAGTTTTGCATCCACAGGGATTATTCACCCACTCCTGAAATCTGGTCACCTCTGGTGGAACATAACAACTAGACTATGTCAGTAAAACTGTACAACAGGTTTCGGCCATTTTAGGAGGGGATGTAGAGAATAATTTCTCTAACTGAAACTACAAGCAGGCATTTTATTAGGCAAAATATAATTACCCATGTTGGGGTTTCCATTACTCTTGCTAAATGTTGTCCTACTAAAGAGACAGATGCCTCAAAGAGGACCATCTACCATGTAGCGTATCAATCATTCGCTAATCATAATCCATATCAGATTTGGAGTTCAACCATTACAAAATTACATGTTCAATGCCAAAGTGATAAAGAAAGTCAAACCACTGAACTGATAAAAGTCACTGGGCAGCTACCTCTATGGCAGAATTCTTTAAAGCAATAAACCTTTTCTCTACAGAAACCTCTTTGGAGGAAACATTTTCTTCATTTGGACTATTTCACTGCAATTTGGGGTGGAAAAGATTATAGATAGAGAAAACAGGATAGCTAATCTTCCTGTTGGAAACAATGATCAGAAGCCAAGTGGCAAAATTAAGACATATTGTTCTCGAAAACCTGGCTGGTCCAGTGAATTACAAAGATCAGTTCAGTTCTCCTGCATGCATTCAAAAATATTGAGATTTCAGAAATGTCAACACTCACTTTATGGTCCTGTTTATAAAAAATGTTCTCTCTATTTCTAGGCCAGTTTGTGAAATGTGTGCATGTGTTTTTCTGCATGCATGAGCTCAGATGCTCACCTGCAAACCATAATATGCCTATATCCACACACACAAATCTAGAGGTGTGAACATCAGAATTTGTGTGCATACAAAAATGCACAAACTTTTGAAAATCTGGTCCAAACCTGATTATTAAGGTGGGCTTTTGAATTGTGTGACACATCTTCTAAATGTTACTTGTGATAATAGCTTACATGATCTATACAGTAC
The DNA here is from genome assembly GCF_965152235.1 of Eretmochelys imbricata. Taxonomy (NCBI): domain Eukaryota; kingdom Metazoa; phylum Chordata; order Testudines; family Cheloniidae; genus Eretmochelys; species Eretmochelys imbricata. The sequence goes on along the minus strand of NC_135572.1, from coordinate 273,179,761 downwards.
GGCCCCGATCCAGCAAAGCACTTAAACAGATGCTTAATTTAAGAGAGTACTCCTGCTTACCAGTAGACACCTGTTTAGGTGCTTTGCTGGAGCTGGGCCTAAATGACACTTTGTTTTAACATACTGATCTAATATGTTTTCAGTTTATTTTATGAATACGTTAAAGGTTGAGCAAGATGGTTGTAAAATAAAATTTTAATTTAGAGCCAAACCTACATATTAAAATTAAAAATGTTTTAAATCTGATTATTAATTCAGGGTAGAAAAATAGTATATTCAGAACAAATAAATGGAAATACTGTCGTGCTTTTTGAGACATAGTCATAATGGTGAGAAATGCTATGGCTGCATTTTAAGTGTTAATGTCAAGTTCGTGCTCAGTTACCTCACTTAAATTGAACTAGTGTCAAATTGAACTAAAAACAAATCTTACTTTTATCTTTTAAAACCTTAAAATTTAATTTCATATTTGCTCCACTTCTACTTTTTTGTATTTATTTTATTGTTGCAGAGAGAAGACCATTTTCCTACTAACAACCCAGGAAGTATCCCTTATAGTTTCCTGTAGGAGGATCAGACACTGTGGCAGTAATGAGGCAGCAGTTAACTGCTGAAACAAGGTAGAGATGCTAAAGTTAGGCTGGTGATGCTTCAAATAGGGAATGACCTGGGAAAATCTGAGCTAGTTTGGGGTACTGGAGACCAACATCTGTAGCCTGCCAATGATATCTGCCAGCCTGGGGGATTCTCTCTAAGGATATCTGGAGGCAGGGAAAAGATACTCAACAGCTGCCCAGAGAAGTCTGCCGTTGTAGCAGACTGGAAGCAGTACACATGGCCAACTAAAGAGATCTGCTTATTTGCGCCAGAAAAGAACAATGTGTCCTTCCATACATATCAGTTTACCTTAGAACTCCCCCAGACCAGGTGGGAGATGTGGTGTGTGGAGTTCTGTCAAACCAATTTCATTATTAACTCCCAAGCAATGTAAGCCTCCAGTGTCCACTTTCAGTTTCTTTATGCTCCTGGAAGAGAAGAATAAACACGTTTAATTTGGCCAGTAACTCAGCCATTCCTCCTCTCAAAAACGTTCAGCAGCCCTCCCATGAAAGGGGCTAGGAGAGAGACTGCCAAGATTCAGCTTTTTCTTCTTCTTTTTTCTGCAGCATGAAGGATGTGGGAGAAGGAAGGCTTTCCATTGATTTCACCTGTAGTTAGCTCTTGGAAGGCTCGGGTGTTGGCCTATGTTGTGAATGTGAAATGAATACAACCTTACTCTTCAGTTCGTGCTGGTGAATGCAGAATTGTGGTTAACAATATATTAAATCATGGATGACTGACAAAGGATGAGGCCTCCAATTTGGTGTGTATTACGGAAACCCAGCTGGATGATACTCAAGTATCAGGGGGTACTGGATGATACTGTTGATCTGGTTTTCATGTAGTCTAGCCAGGTATTAGGGCAGTGTGAACTGAAGGAAGATGAGTGAGGAAGTGAGGTGGCTGTGCTGTTTGCATACAGACTGAACTGCAGGGAGACTCCCGTACCAAAAATGGATCAAATACAGGGCATGATATCCTGGTCCCACTGAAAGAAATAGCAAAATTCCTGTTGACTTTAGTGAGGCTAGAATTTTTCTCAGGATTCCATCTAGTAGGCAAATCCTGACATGGAATTAAAATGGGGATATTTTGAGTGTATTGATTTCCCTGATGTGCTGAAAGTCCCTTCCTGAGTTCAGGAAGTTGCACACCATGGTGGTGATAGTGGTACTGTAGCTGATAATGCTTAATGACATTAACAAATTTGGATGATGAGTCTTCTGTGTCTACTCATGATTTTCATCCTGACTACGAGATTATGCTAAATGGTCGTTAGTTCAGTCTTGAATGTAATGTTTGTGTTGGAATTAGAGGCTGGGCAACTGGAAATTTTGCTCAGGTTAGGGACTGACCATTGCTTTTGCATGTTCTGATTGGGAAACACCTTTTGTGGAGAGGCAAGGGAGCTGTTTTGATGGTCTACCTTTGCACTTTAACAGAACTGAGGGAAAATATTGGCCCTTGGATGTACCATTCTATTATTGTATGAGCCTTTGATCTCAACCATTGATAAAGTGGTACTTAGGCAATCTCTTTGCTGGCTTCATCCTCAAAGATCACCTCGGTTTACAGATGACTTGGCAAAGAGAGAAGATAACTAGAGCAAAAATCATGGGATAATTTCTTTGCCTTTACTAAAGAATTTGCATAGCCCTGATTAGAGGATTTGTTGTGGCTAGTGGGTGCCTGGTCCAGCCGAGCTGTCTCCACTGGGAGGCTGATTTGTGTTCCTACTGCTGGGGGGAAATTGTGGTGCTTCATTTGAATCATGTGTTGTTAATGTGGAGTGAACTGTCTGCATCCATTAAGAAACCAAAGCTAGTGCAGAATGCAGTGGGCCATTTGTCAGAAGGATTGTCTCACTGAGGAGTAGGACACCAGTGCTCAGGCACAGCATCAGTTGCGTATTGGTTTTTGAGAAAGATTAAGGTGATTTAGACCTACAGCACCCTTAAATGGTTTCGAGATGGCCTGTTCAACAGGTTTCAGAGTAGCAGCCATGTTAGTCTGTATTCGCAAAAAGAAAAGGAGTACTTGTGGCACCTTAGAGACGAACCAATTTATTTGAGCATAAGCTTTCGTGAGCTACAGCTCACTTCATCTGATGCATAAAAGTGGAAAATGAAGTGAGGATGTCTTTATACACACAGACCATGAAAAAATGGGTGTTTATCACTTCAAAAGGTTTTCTCCCCCCACCCCACTCTCCTGCTGGTAATAGTTTATCTGAAGTGGTCACTCTCCTTACAATGTGTATGATAATCAAGGTGGGCCATTTCCAGCACAAATCCAGGGTTTAACAAGAACGTCTGAGGAACAGGGGGTGGGGAATGGGGTAGGAAAAAACAAGGGGAAATAGGTTACCTTGCATAATGACTTAGCCACTCCCAGTCTCTTTTCAAGCCTAAGTTAATTGTATCCAATTTGCAAATGAATTCCAATTCAGCAGTCTCTCGCTGGACTCTGGTTTTGAAGTTTTTCTCTTGTAATATCGCAACTTTCATGTCTGTAATCGCGTGACCAGAGAGATTGAAGTGTTCTCCGACTGGTTTATGAATGTTATAATTCTTGACGTCTGATTTGTGTCCATTTATTCTTTTACGTAGAGACTGTCCAGTTTGACCAATGTACATGGCAGAGGGGCATTGCTTGCACATGATGGCATATATCACATTGGTAGATGTGCAGGTGAACGAGCCTCTCATAGTGTGGCTGATGTTATTAGGCCCTGTGATGGTGTCCCCTGAATGGATATGTGGGCACAGTTGGCAACGGGCTTTCTTGCAAGGATAGGTTCCTGGGTTAGTGGTTCTGTTGTGTGGTATGTAGTTGCTGGTGAATATTTGCTTCAGGCTGGGGGGCTGTCTGTAGGCAAGGACTGGCCTGTCTCCCAAGATTTGTGAGAGTGATGGGTCGTCCTTCAGGATAGGTTGTAGATCCTTGATAATGCGTTGGAGAGGTTTTAGTTGGGGGCTGAAGGTGATGGCTAGTGGCGTTCTGTTATTTTCTTTGTTAGGCCTGTCCTGTAGTAGGTGACTTCTGGGTACTCTTCTGGCTCTGTCAATCTGTTTCTTCACCTCAGTAGGTGGGTACTGTAGTTGTAAGAATGCTTGATAGAGATCTTGTAGGTGTTTGTCTCTGTCTGAGGGGTTGGAGTAAATGCAGTTGTATCGTAGAGCTTGGCTGTAGACAATGGATCGTGTGGTGTGGTCTGGGTGGAAGCTGGAGGCATGTAGGTAGGAATAGCGGTCAGTAGGTTTCCGGTATAGGGTGGTGTTTATGTGACCATCGCTTATTAGCACCGTAGTGTCCAGGAAGTGGATCTCTTGTGTGGACTGGTCCAGGCTGAGGTTGATGGTGGGATGGAAATTGTTGAAATCATGGTGGAATTCCTCAAGGGCTTCTTTTCCATGGGTCCAGATGATGAAGATGTCATCAATGTAGCAATGTAGCACAAGTAGAGTAGGGGCATTAGGGGACAAGAGCTGAGGAAGCATTGTTCTAAGTCAGCCATAAAAATGTTGGCATACTGTGGGGCCATGCGGGTACCCATAGCAGTGCCGCTGATTTGAAGGTATACATTGTCTCCAAATGTGAAATAGTTATGGGTGAGGACAAAGTCACAAAGTTCAGCCACCAGGTTAGCCGTGACATTATCGGGATAATGATGATGGCTTGTAGTCCATCTTTGTGTGGAATGTTGGTGTAGAGGACTTCTACATCCATAGCCCTGGTCTACACTAGGACTTTAGGTCGAATTTAGCAGCGTTAAATCGATATAAACCTGCACCCGTCCACACAATGAAGCCCTTTATTTCGACTTAAAGGGCTCTTAAAATCGATTTCCTTACTCCACCCCTGACAAGTGGATTAGCGCTTAAATCGACCTTGCTGGCTCGAATTTGGGGTACTGTGGACACAATTCGATGGTATTGGCCTCCGGGAGCTATCCCAGAGTGCTCCATTGTGACCGCTCTGGACAGCACTCTCAACTCAGATGCACTGGCCAGGTAGACAGGAAAAGAACCGCGAACTTTTAAATCTCATTTCCTGTTTGGCCAGCGTGGCAAGCTGCAGGTGACCATGCAGAGCTCATCAGCAGAGGTGACCATGATGGAGTCCCAGAATCGCAAAAGAGCTCCAGCATGGACCGAACGGGAGGTACGGGATCTGATCGCTGTTTGGGGAGAGGAATCCGTGCTATCAAAACTCCGTTCCAGTTTTCGAAATGCCAAAACCTTTGTCAAAATCTCCCAGGGCATGAAGGACAGAGGCCATAACAGGGACCCGAAGCAGTGCCACGTGAAACTGAAGGAGCTGAGGCAAGCCTACCAGAAAACCAGAGAGGCAAACGGCCGCTCCGGGTCAGAGCCCCAAACATGCCGCTTCTATGATGAGCTTCATGCCATTTTAGGGGGTTCAGCCACCACTACCCCAGCCGTGTTGTTTGACTCCTTCAGTGGAGATGGAGGCAACACAGAAGCAGGTTTTGGGGACGAAGAAGATGATGATGATGATGAGGTTGTAGATAGCTCACAGCAAGCAAGCAGAGAAACCGGTTTTCCCGACAGCCAGGAACTGTTTCTCACCCTGGACCTGGAGCCAGTACGCCCCGAACCCACCCAAGGCTGCCTCCTGGACCCAGCAGGCAGAGAAGGGACCTCTGGTGAGTGTACCTTTTAAAATACTATACATGGTTTAAAAGCAAGCATGTGAAAGGATTACTTTGCCCTGGCATTCGCGGTTCTCCTAGATGTATTCCTAAAGCCTTTGCAAAAGGTTTCTGGAGAGGGCAGACTTATTGCGTCCTTCATGGTAGGACACTTTACCACTCCAGGCCAGTAACACGTACTCGGGAATCATTGTAGAACAAAGCATTGCAGTGTATGTTTGCTGGCATTCAAACAGCATCCGTTCTTTATCTCTCTGTGTTATCCTCAGGAGAGTGAGATATAATTCATGGTCACCTGGTTGAAATAGAGTGCTTTTCTTCAGGGGACACTCAGAGGAGCCCATTCCTGCTGGGCTATTTGCCTGTGGCTAAACAGAAATGTTCCCCGCTGTTAGCCACAGGGAGGGGGGAAGGTTGAGGGGGTAGCCACGCGGTGGGGGGAGGCAAAATGTGACCTTGTAACGAAAGCACATGTGCTATGGATGTAATGTTAACAGCAAGGTTTACCCTGAAAGAGTGTAGCCACTGTTTTATAAAATGTGTCCTTTTAAATACCGCTGTCCCTTTTTTTTTCTCCACCAGCTGCATGTGTTTCAATGATCACAGGATCTTCTCCTTCCCAGAGGCTAGTGAAGCTTAGAAAGAAAAAAAAAAACGCACTCACGATGAAATGTTCTCCGAGCTCATGCTGTCCTCCCACACTGACAGAGCACAGACGAATGCGTGGAGGCAAATAATGTCAGAGTGCAGGAAAGCACAAAATGACCGGGAGGAGAGGTGGCGGGCTGAAGAGAGTAAGTGGTGGGCTGAAGAGAGGGCTGAAACTCAAATGTGGCGGCAGCGTGATGAGAGGAGGCAGGATTCAATGCTGAGGCTGCTGGAGGACCAAACCAGTATGCTCCAGTGTATGGCTGAGCTGCAGCAAAGGCAGCTGGAGCACAGACTGCCACTGCAGCCCCTCTGTAACCAACTGCCCTCCTCCCCAAGTTCCACAGCCTCCACACCCAGATGCCCAAGAATGCGGTGGGGGGGCCTCCGGCCAACCAGCCACTCCACCACAGAGGATTGCCCAAAAAAAGAAGGCTGTCATTCAATAAATTTTAAAGTTGTAAACTTTTAAAGTGCTGTGCTTAAAGTGCTGTGTGGCATTGTCCTTCCCTCCTCCACCACCCCTCCTGGGCTACCTTGGTAGTCATCCCCCTATTTGTGTGATGAATGAATAAAGAATGCATGAATGTGAAGCAACAATGACTTTATTGCCTCTGCAAGCGGTGATTGAAGGGAGGAGGGGCAGGTAGTTAGCTTACAGGGAAGTAGAGTGAACCAAGGGGCGGGGGGTTTCATCAAGGAGAAACAAACAGAACTTTCACACCGTAGCCTGGCCAGTCATGAAACTGGTTTTCAAAGCTTCTCTGATGCGTACCGCGCCCTCCTGTGCTCTTCTAACCGCCCTGGTGTCTGGCTGCGCGTAACCAGCAGCCAGGCCATTTGCGTCAACCTCCCACCCCGCCATAAACATCTCCCCCTTACTCTCACAGATATTGTGGAGCACACAGCAAGCAAGCAGTAGTAACAGTGGAAATATTGGTTTCGCTGAAGTCTAAGCGAGTCAGTAAACTGCGCCAGCGCGCCTTTAAACATCCAAATGCACATTCTACCACCATTCTGCACTTGCTCAGCCTGTAGTTGAACAGCTCCTGACTACTGTCCAGGCTGCCTGTGTACGGCTTCATGAGCCATGGCATTAAGGGGTAGGCTGGGTCCCCAAAGATACATATAGGCATTTCAACATCCGCAACAGTTATTTTCTCGTCTGGGAATAAAGTCCCTTCCTGCAGCTTTTGAAACAGACCAGAGTTCCTGAAGATGCGAGCGTCATGTACCTTTCCCGGCCATCCCACGTTAATGTTGGTGAAACGTCCCTTGTGATCCAACAGAGCTTGCAGCACTATTGAAAAGTACCCCTTGCGGTTTATGTACTCGGCGGCTTGGTGCTCCGGTGCCAAGATAGGGATATGGGTTCCGTCTATGGCCCCACCACAGTTAGGGAATCCCATTGCAGCAAAGCCATCCACTATGACCTGCACATTTCCCAGGGTCACTACCCTTGATATCAGCAGATCTTTGATTGCGTGGGCTACTTGCATCACAGCAGCCCCCACAGTGGATTTGCCCACTCCAAATTGATTCCCAACTGACCGGTAGCTGTCTGGCATTGCAAGCTTCCACAGGGCTATCGCCACTCGCTTCTCAACTGTGAGGGCTGCTCTCATCTTGGTATTCATGCGCCTCAGGGCAGGGGAAAGCAAGTCACAAAGTTCCATGAAAGTGCCCTTACGCATGCAAAAGTTTCACAGCCACTGGGAATCGTCCCAGACCTGCAACACTATGCGGTCCCACCAGTCTGTGCTTGTTTCCCGAGCCCAGAATCAGCGTTCCACAGCATGAACCTGCCCCATTAGCACCATGATGCATGCATTGGCAGGGCCCATGCTTTCAGAGAAATCTGTGTCCATGTCCTGATCACTCACGCAACCGCGCTGACGTTGCCTCCTCGCCCGGTATCGCTTTGCCAGGTTCCAGTGCTGCATATACTGCTGGATAATGCGTGTGGTGTTTAATCTGCTCCTAATTGCCAAAGTGAGCTGAGCGGCCTCCATGCTTGCCTTGGTATGGCGTCCGCACAGAAAAAAGGCGCGGAACGATTGTCTGCCGTTGCTCTGACGGAGGGAGGGGCGACTGACGACACGGCTTACAGGGTTGGCTTCAGGGAGCTAAAATCAACAAAGGGGATGTCTTTACATCAAGGAGTATTTCAGGCAGGACGTCACGGAGGGTTCCAATAAGAAATGGTGCACCTAAGTTATTGTTCTTATTGGAACAAGGAGGTTAGCCTGGCCTCTGATTGATACATGGCTAGATTTACCTCGCTGCACCTTCTCTGTGAGTGACTGCAGTGTGACCTAGAAGAATGAGTCCCCTAGACGGGGGAGGGGGGAAGCAAATGAATACAGAACAAATCTGGTCTATTTCTTCTTTTGATCCACTCCATCTATCTTTTACATCTTTGGCTGGCAGCAGATGGTGCAGAAGGACTGCATGGCATCCACATCTCATGGCTGTTCGGCAGAAGATGGTACAGTACGACTGCTAGCCATCCTCATCTCTTGCCTGCCCGGCAGAAGATGGTACAGTACGACTGCTAGCAATCCTCATCTCTTGCCTGCCTGGCAGAAGATGGTACAGTACGACTGCTAGCAATCCGTATCGCCTGCCTGCTCACCATAAGACGGTTCAATAGGACTGACTGCAGGACTAAAGAGAATGACCTGGTCAAGTCACTCTAAATTAAGTCCCTGCGCCCATGTCTTTCCAGGCGCTCCCAGTTGACGTGGCCAGGAGCATCTCGGACATGACGATGACGGCTACCAGTCGTACTGTGCCGTCTGCTGCCACAAGGCAAGGGTTTGCTGCTACTGTGTAGCAAAGCCGTACCGCGTCTGCCAGCACCCAGGAGACATAGGGTGACGGTTACCTGAGCAGGCTCCATGCTTGCCGTGGTATGGCGTCTGCATAGGTAACTCAGGAAAAAAGGCGCGAAACGATTGTCTGCCCTTGCTTTCACGGAGGGAGGGAGGGAACGGGGGCCTGACAATATGTGCCCAGAACCACCCGCGACAATGTTTTAACCCCATCAGGCATTGGGATCTCAACCCAGAATTCCAATGGGCAGCGGAGACTGCGGGAACTGTGGGATAGCTATCCACAGTGCAACGCTCCGGAAGTCGACTCTAGCCTCGGTGCTGTGGAAGCACTCCGCCGAGTTAATGCACTTAATGCACTTAGAGCATTTTCTGTGGGGACACACACACTCGAATATATAAAACCGATTTCTAAAAAAACGACTTCTATAAATTCGACCTTATTCCGTAGTGTAGACATACCCATAGTGGCCAGGATGGTATTTTCAGGAAGATCACCGAAGGATTGTAGTTTTCTTAGGAAGTCAGTGGTGTCTCGAAGATAGCTGGGATTGCTGGTAGCGTAGGGCCTTTTGAAACCTTTTGAAATGATAAACACCCATTTTTTCATGGTCTGTGTGTATAAAAACATCCTCACTGCATTTTCCACTTTTATGCACCAGATGAAGTGAGCTGTAGCTCACGAAAGCTTATGCTCAAATAAATTGGTTAGTCTCTAAGGTGCCACAAGTACTCCTGTTCAACAGAGTGCCTCTCTCTCCCCATGTTAGGCTGCCATAGTTGTGATCAGCAGAAGTACTCCAGCTAGAACTCTCTTGGTTTTGAAGGGATAAGAGGCTGCTGACTTTGTGTTCTCTGTAAGGGTCCCTGGGCCTTGGAACTTACTTCTTTCTGCCCTTGTTGGGTGTGCTGCAGAGCTCATCTATTTTCTTGATCTTTTGGGAGTGACAATTGAGATGTGAGGAGGGTAGGTGTCTGAGGAAGATGGAGTATTTTAGATTTGTCGGTTAATTCTAGCTAAGGGGTGAGGCTAGGCTACTGGTTTTGAGGATATTAACAAGGAATACATATTTAAAATTTGTCACATGTGAGGGTTTTTTACCTGTTACATCAACTGAAATAAATCAGGGACAAACAAACCACTTAAGTCAATCCTTATTTCTTTACTCCCCATCCCAGTTGTCTACAAATCTCAATCAGGGACTGCAATACCTTTCCCTGGCCTGTAGGTCATCCACTCTCCTTTCTGGGGCAGAGCTTAGTCCCTAGCCTTGTAGGCCACCTGCAGATTTCCCAAGGTTGCTATTATTTGAAATATCAGCAGTCTCACTTTAGAAACTCTTTGTTCTTGTCAATAAATGTTGTCTCCTGCTACCGCAATGACAGATTACCTTACAGACTCTACAAGGGAAACTGCCTCTGATGTCAGTAGTGGAGTCTTCTCTCTGGAACAAAGAAATAAACTGGGGCATATATGGAGGTAGTTTAAAAGTATAATCTTTTTCCTGTTGAATAAAAAGACCAAGTTAATTCACTTTGATTCTCATATTTCCAAAGAGTGAGGTAACAGAGTATGGCACTCTTTAAAATCGGGCTGGATAACTTGGTCAACAGGAATCATGTTTGTTGCTATGCAAACTAAAATAATGATGGGATAATCGAATCTCATGCTTCATGGGGAAAAAAAGACTGCTGCACAGGTCAGGAAGGAATTTCTCCACCATTTTCAGAACCAGTGCACAATTGACTTGATGCATGGCAAAGTACGAGGGGAAGGAAATCATCATAATCAGAAGCATGACTAATTAGCACTGATGGAAGCAGGGGATTGGGCTTAATGGTCTGATGCAGTATTACAACCTATGTATTCCTAAATCCGATAAGTGATATTTTGCTGATCATTGTAATCCCATGGGATATGTGTTGTGCTTACTCAAGGAGTCACTTGTACTTATCACAAGTGCTGTAACTCTTTGTTGCTCTCCTTTGAAAATATGTCATATGTCCAATAGCCATGTCTCAAGTCTTAACCTGAGCTAAAATAGTCTGCAGACCAAAGCCTATATGCACAGTGCATCATCAAACCTCCAGAATAATTTTGCCTTCCTCTTGGAACACAGCTGTGTTAGTGTACATGGGAGGGTCAGTTTTTCCAATTGTCAAATTTGTACATGCAAAAGAGCATTTTGGCTTGCAAAATGGATATGTTATGTCTGTTACATGTGTAACTAGATTTGAAAAATTGACTGCTTGCCTGTGCCAGTCTATAAAGTGTTGCAGAATTATGAAATGCACTATAATTCACACCATGGCAGCCACAAAACATCAAGGTGTGAATCGTGCAAACCTCTTCAAAATGCACGACAGTATTGCAGCACTTCAGGGGCTGGACTGCAACACCTTGACATGTAAGAGGTGTTGTGCTGTTATCTGAGTGATGTACTGTCCTTGCTCTTTCCTTGCTGATGTCTATCATAGGCTGTTTGCTGTCTTGAGACTTTATTTGGCTTGGTGGGGTTTTTTTTTTATTTGCTTGTTTTATTTTTGCTTATTTATTGTAGTGGCATGGAGATGTCCATATGCCTCTCCCCTTTGTTTTAACATAGTGGAGTTTGTCTTGTGGTTGTTGTAGTGAGAGGAACCCACTGTACAGGATGGTGAAGGAATTCAGCAGTGATGTCAGTGGGTAGTTGACATAAGAGGATTTTGTTGATGCTCTGTGTTGTCTTAACTCAGTGGAGGAACAACCAATAGATTCTGGATTATCTAACAATACCTGTCTGGTCTGTAGGAAAATTGACTTGGGTGGGGGGGAAAAAAATTAGCTAGCTTTAGTTATTGTGGCAGCTGCCTCTCCGCAAAGCCCCTTGCTGGATTTTCTGCTGCACTGTCACAAACTCCATCAATCTCTTCGATTTCTTCAGAAGGAACAGAGGACTTGCAAAGTAACCAGTTGGAAACGCAAATTTCGATAAAGCCAGATGTCCAGAAGAGAGATGTGGACTTTTCAGAAATTCGCAATGCAATACAAGAAAGTAAGTTACTACTTGGTTCTAAAATCGGTTATATTGTACAAGAGCTGACTGAAATGAATCAAAATAGTGTAATACTTGAAGGAATGGTTAAACTGGAGAACTGAATGATGTGAATAAATTGGAAACTTATGAGAGAGTTCAGTGGATAATTTAATTTCAACAGTAGTGAAAACTATTGTGGCCAAGAATCAAGACTCAGGGCCCAGTGTCCCTGTTGCTTTATTAACTCCCTTATCACCCTTATTCAATGTTTTATTTTAAACTAGTTGTCTTCTCTGATTTTCTGTTGAGAAAAACAGCTCCTTAAATCTTCAAATGCTACAAGATATACAAGTATGTATTAAAAAACCCGTGTTCCTCTTTAGTTTGGTCAGAAATGCTAGGTATCATGCATCTGATCTTCCGTTCAAGTGACTGCATCATGAATTCTTGGGGAGTCCTGAGTGCAGCATAATTGCAGCAAGACGGTTAGTTGTTTGATTAAAATCAATATCTTCTTGCTTACCCTTTCTATGCTATAGATTTGTACTGAACTCTACGTGCTTTCTAAACTGAAGGAGCATTTTCCATGAGGATCCTTGAATGTAGAATTTGCTTCCTATCCTCTTTGTCCATTGCAGCCCCAATATGTTGATTATCAAGACACACTGTAAACAGAATTTCTTTTTGTATGTGTGTTTGGGGAGGGGTGGGTAGAAGAATGCAGTGACTCGATGAAGGTGGTGGTTAATTTGCAGGATGACTTCTGTGGGAAGGATTAGAATGTGGGGGCCTGTCTGTCTTTTGATTGATTGTGTGTACAGTATCTTAATTTTTTGTACCAGTGCCTGGATTGAAGGCTCTCTTCAGTTATGAATATGAATAACTAAATAGCACAAAGCTGCAGTGTTTGTGTTGCAAACATTTCTGGGAAATGCTTAACCACTTTCTTCCACTGCTCCTGGTTTGTCAAATAAGTATTTTAAAAGTCACGACAGCTTTCTACTAATATTAGATTTTGCAAAACTTTTTTTTCTTAAAACAAATTGGATTTTGGGACTAGACATATTGATAGAGTCCCTTTCAAAGCATCATTTATTTTGAGGCTGCCTTTCCCCTGTTCCCTAGGTAATGTGTCACACAATAAGACTCTTTTATTAGGTTATGTGCTTATACTGGGCAATCCAAAGTGTCACTGAATAGTGTGTGCAGGTTGTCCAGAAAACCTATTAAAACATATTTAAAACTGCTGTAAAAGATCCCCACTTCCTAAAGAAAAGAGATGTTGGTTTGGTAGGGGGCTTTAATAACAAAATACTTGTAAATAATGACTGCACGTAACCTGCATTCAGTAGTTAGTCGTCACTAGCGTATGCCTAGTTCATCCGTTCCAATAGTTTAAAGAAGAATGGACATGAGCATAAGATCTAAGTGTGAACTTTATTATAAATAGGAATTTAAGTGCTCATGCAGAAAGGGATCAGATTGACAGCCCTGGAGATTGAGGTCCTTTATTTATCTATAGAGCAGATGCAACCACCATTGGCAATGAATGCTCCATGCACCTCACCACCTTGTCTTAATTCTCCTTTGGAGAGACCACATTTCATTTCAGAGCGAGAGTAGTTCATTCTCCAGGCCTACAATTCTTGGTGTGGCCACCTGCTTGCAGTGCAGTCCAATTTGCAAAGGTGGGCTACACATCTGAGGATTTTCTTGCTAACTGCAGTCAGGTGTGAATAGCAAATAATTAGGATATAGTCAGGGCCAAATTTACACCTTACGCACACCTAAGCACAGCATCTTCAGGGTTCATTTCCCTCCCCGCCCCCGCCTACAGCTGGCCTATGTGTTTTCCGTGAAAATGAAATGAAAAGAAAAATATTTTAAAAAATTAAATATTTATTCAATGCAATAACAAAAAACACATGCAATTAAAACAATCACGTAGGTAGCAGGTAGGTGCTACTTTACTTCACATGCACGTAGAATCATAGGATTTCATCTAGTCCAGTCCCCTGCACTCATGGCAGGACTAAGTATTATCATGTTTTTTCCTTGATTTCTGCTCAGTGAACATTCTAATGATATCCTCGCAATCCATACCTTTTAAAAGTTCTCCTACAATAGTTAGAAGAGTCCAGAGTTCTGACCCTCAGGAGCACCGGCTTCAGCCCTGTGGGGGGCGCTGGGGCTCAAGGCTTTAGCTATGAGGGGAGTGCTGGTTTCAGCCCCAGCACTTCCCCTGTAGCTAAAGCCCAGAGCCCCAGTGAGCCCCACCCCTGCTGAAACCTGGAGTGGAGTGGGGAGCCCCAAGCCCTGGTGCTCTCCCCTTCCTCCCCCAGGCAAAAGCCGGGAACAGAGCCTTGGGGCTGAAGCCCTGAGCCCTGGTGCTCCCGAGGGTCAGAAGCCCTGACCCCACCCCTGCCCTGACTCACCCCCTGTCCTGACTCACCCCCATCCCCCAGTGGCTGAAGTCCAAACGTCTTATTCTAAGTTACAGACATTTCAGAAGAAAGAATGAAGAGTACTTGTGGCACCTTAGAGACTAACAAATTTATCTGAGCATAAGCTTTTGTGGGCTAAAGCCTGCTTCATCATTGCATGCAGTAGAAAATACAGTAGGAAGATATGTCGGAAGTGCTTCCCCAGACACTCTACAAAAACATACAACAAGTTGGTGGGAATGTGATAAGAGAAATTTGGCAAAGTCAATAAACGTAGTTTATAAGGAAGGAAATAAACAATATTAAAAACTGGAGTAATGGGGCTTTACAAAATAGAATACTCTTTACTGTGCAAGAAAATAGTCTCAATGGTTTAAAATTTCTTAGGCCTACTTAGCTACAGTGGGTGGAAATCAGGCTTGGTTTAAATCAATTAATTTATCATTAATTTCAGCGTGGTCATGATTTCATCCCCCACACTCCCTTTGGCTTTGTGTCTGTTTATAAAGGTTTCTTAAGGCTTTGCTGCTGTTTATAAAAGTTACATCGTCCAATTAGAGAACGGAAACCATAACGTCTGAGAAACCTGTCCCATTGCACAGACCAAATACCAGAATCTGACTAGTGAAAACTCCTAAGCACTTCTGAATAGTTCACAGAAACATATGGGCCCAACGATATTTGTAAACAAAATATAGGAAATAATGGAGAAATTCATAACCTCATGACTGGATTGTGGGTGATTCATAAACATAAACAAGGGCCAAAAAAATCAGAAGGAGAAATTATTTGCAACTAGTAATTTTGCCAGTCCTGATACAGACACACCACGATAGTCAGGAAAAGTGCTTCTGATGTATCTGTGTTAAAGTGAGCATCAGCGTAGGTAATACAACAATTGCAGCTCTTTTGGCTTGGAAAGCTATTTGGGGAACTCTGCGTAAAGGCCCTGCAGGCTGTTTGTGGCTTATGTATCAAAGGACTAAGATCCATGGGTTATGCTTTTAAAAATTAGCTCAAAAATCTATTTGTATCAAGTAGAACTGGTTTCAAAATAAGTATTTTCAGGAAAAAAAAGTGTGAAATGAAATTTTTTGGAGGGAGGATTTTGAAAGTGTTTGACTTTTTTTTTTTCTAAAAAATCCAAAACAGATCAATTTTCTGTTTTTGATTAAAAATGGAAATTTTCAAAAGGAATGAAAATTATCTACAAAAACATTATCTACAAGGCCACTTTTGTTAGTGTCAAGATTGATAATACAGGTTAAAAGAGAATGAAAATCATGAAACACCATTCATTACCATGGTTCTCTTTAGTCCTGCAATATCTCATACAGGAAGATATCTGACTCTTAATTATTTCTGATTCTTAATATTTACTATTTGGTGTTTGTTGACGGGATCCCCAAGCATCACACCAGTGGGTACAGCTGTTCTTACAATAGATAAGATACAATAGGTAAGAACGGCCATATTGGGTCAGAGCAATCCTCCATCTAGCCAAGTATCCTGTCTTCCGACAATGGCCAATGCCAGGTGTATCAGAGGGAATGAGCAGAACAGGTAATCATCAAGTGATCCACCCCCTGTTGCCCATTCCCAGCTTCTGGCAAACAGAGGCTAGAGACGCCATCCCTGCCCATCCTGGCTAATAACCATTGATGGACCTATCCTCCATGAACTTATCTATTTTTTTTGAACACTGCTATAGTCTTGTCCTCCACAACATTCTCTGACAAAGAGTTCCACAGGTTGATTGTGCATTGTGTGAAGAAATACTTCCTGTTGTTTGTTTTAAACCGACTGCCTATTAATTTAACATCATGATTTTATAGATATCTATTATATACCCCGTTAGTCATCTCTTTTCCAAGCTGAGAAGTCCCAGTTTTATTAATCTCTCCTCATATGGAAGCTGTTCCATACCCCTAATCATTTTGGTTGCCCTTTTCTGTACCTTTTCCAATTCCAGTATAAGATCACACGGGAAATCCTGACCATCCTCCTCCTCTGCCTGTGGATTCCTCTAGCCAGCACCTCAGAATCAGTGCCATAGCCTCTCTGACATAACTGAATCTGCTTCTCTCATATAATAATGGGCAGAAGCAGTGCATTACTTTAGGTCTCATCCATGCTTGGCTAACAGAAGCCTGGAAATGATGCTGGTGCCAGTGAGTTCTGGGATCCAGCATAAAGGATGATAGTTGTTTAACCCACTGCTCTCACAATTCCCTCAGACAATTTCTTTCTTCCCCTTTTTCTAGCTACTTCTGCTCAGGTCACTGGATCAGTCTTTTCCAGGCTTGCTGGGTCAATATTTGGTCCATATCCACTCTATCCTCCTGTATGTGTCCATTTACCAGGCCACCCGCTTGTTCTACACCTATGAATTCTAATCTCAAATGCCTCTTAAACAGGATTCCCATCATCCACCCTTTGTACATGCCCATATAATCTCAGACTCCTCTCTTGCACCTTCTCGCTGAAACTGCAGACCTTGGTCTTACTCCTGATGGCATCATCCCACATGAGGTCCAGCAATGTCAATCCTCTGACTGCCCTCAGACATCTTATTTCTATGGTTTCAAGATTTCTCAAGTGCCTCTCTTTGGTCACCCAGGACTCTGATCCATACAGAAGAGCTGGTCTTATCATAGTTTTGTATAGGTTTCCCTCAAGTAGTCTGGGCCTGTGTTTATCATAAATCAGTCCACTTATCTTGCACTAGACTTCCCCTGAATTCAGCAGCTTTGTTTGTAGTTCTCTGTTGACTTTTCCTTTTGCCACTAACCAACTCCCACAAATCTCTGGTTCTGCACAAGTCACCCATATGACTTCAGTGTTTTCTTTATTCATTTTGGGGCCAACAGAAGTATGAATAGTAATGAACTAAGTTCTGATCCTTGGTGGAGACCAACCTTCACCTCAAAACACTTTGTTCCACCAAAGGACAGCTCCACTTTTGTCATGGAACCATCATACAAATCCTTAACCATCGGGACAAGGTCCTCCAGTACCCCATAGAATCGTAACAGCGGTATCTGCCCTCACCTAATTACTTTGCCAGATTCTTTCTCCAATCAAGGAAAGCCCAGCCATGCCTGACATTTTCCTCCACCTTCTTTTCAACCAGCTGTCTGGGAATAAACATACCATCAATAACCCCTTTTCCATTTCTAAAACCAAACTGCTCCTTTCCTAAAATGGCATTCACTATTTGACAAATGTGACGGTCTATGATTCTCTCTAACAGTTTCTTACAGCGGGACAGCAGCTTAATTCCTGAGGGCTTCAAACATTCATAGCCTCATAGACTTTAAGGACAGAAGGGACCATTGCGATAGTCTAGCCTGACCTCCTGCACATCACAGGCCACAGAACCTCACCCACCCCCTCTTGTAATAGACCCATAACCTCCGGCTGCATTACTGAAGACCTCAGATCATGCTTTTAAAGAACTCAAATGTGAAATTGTGGAACTATTAACTATGATTTGTAACCTGTCCTTCAAATCAGCTATTGTACCCAGTGACTGGAAGATAGCTAATCTAACACCAATATTTAAGAAGAGCTCTAGAGGTGATCCTGACAATTACAGACTGGTAAGTCTAACGTCAGTACCGGGCATATTAGTTGAAACAATAGTAAAGAATAAAATTGTCAGACACATAGAAGAACATAAATTGTTGTGCAAAAGTCAACATGGTTTCTGTAAAGGGAGATTGTGTCTTACTCATCTATTAGAGTTCTTTGAGGGGGTCAACAAACATGTGAACAAGGGGGATCCAGGGGACATAGTGTACTTAGATTTCCAGAAAGCCTTTGACAAGGTCCCTCTCCAAAGGCTCTTATGTAAATTAAGCTGTCATGGGAAAAGAGGGAAGATTCTTTCATGGATTGAGAACTGATTAAAAGACAGGGAACAAAGGGTAGGAATAAACGGTAAATTTTCAGAATGGAGAGGGATAACTAGTGGTGTTCCCCAAGGGTCAGTCCTAGGACCAATCCTGTTCAACTTATTCATAAATAATCTGGAGAAAAGGGTAAACAGTGAGGTGGCAAAGTTTGCAGATGATACTAAACTGCTCAAGATAGTTAAGACCAAAGCAGACTGTAGAACTTCAAAAAGATCTCACAAAACTAAGTGATTGGGCAACAAAATGGCAAATGAAATTTAATGTGGATAAATGTAAAGTAACACACATTAGATAAGCTATTACCAGCAGGACAGTGGGGTGGGAGGAGGTATTGTTTCATATTCTCTGTGTATATATAAAGTCTGCTGCAGTTTCCACAGTATGCATCTGATGAAGTGAGCTGTAGCTCACGAAAGCTCATGCTCAAATAAATTGGTTAGTCTCTAAGGTGCCACAAGTACTCCATTTCTTTTTGCGAATACAGACTAACACGGCTGTTACTCTGAAACCACACATTGAAAAAATAACCCCAACTATACATACAATATGATGGGGGCTAATTTAGCTACAACTAATCAGGAGAAAGATCTTGGAGTCATCGTGGATAGTTCTCTGAAGACGTCCACGCAGTGTGCAGCGGCAGTCAAAAAAGCAAACAAGATGTTAGGAATCGTTAAAAAAGGGATGGAGAATAAGACAGAGAATGTCTTATTGCCCTTATATAAATCCATGGTACTCCCACATCTTGAATACTGTGTACAGATGTGGTCCCCTCATCTCAAAAACGATATACTGGCCTTAGAAAAAGTTCAGAAAAGGGCAACTAAAATGATTAGGGGTTTGGAACGGGTCTCATATGAGAGAGATTAAAGAGGCTAGGACTTTTCAGCTTGAAAAGAACAGACTGGGGGGGATATGATAGAGGTATATAAAATCGTGAGTGGTGTGGAGAAAGTGAATAAGGAAAAGTTATTTACTTGTCCCCATAATATAAGAACTAGGGGCCACCAAATGAAATTAATGGGTATCAGGTTTAAAATAAATAAAAGGAAGTTCTTCTTCACTCAGCGCACAGTCAACCTGTGGAACTCCTTACCTGAGGAGGTTGTGAAGGCTAGGACTATAACAGAGTTTAAAAGAGAACTGGATAAATTCATGGGGGTTAAGTCCATTAATGGTTATTAGCCAGGATGGGTAAGGAATGGTGTCCCTAGCCTCTGTTTGTCAGAGCGTGGAGATGGATGGCAGGAGAGAGATCACTAGATCATTACTTGTTAAGTTCACTCCCTCTGGGGCACCTGGCATTGGCCACTGTCGTTAGACAGGATACTAGGCTGGATGGACCTTTGATCTGACCCAGTATGGCCATTCTTTTATTCTTATGATATATATATATATACAGAGAACATGAAAAAATGGGGGTTGCCCTACCAACTCTTAACGAGACCAACCGATTAAGGTTGGCTATTATCAGCAGGAGGAAAAAAACTTTTGTAGTGATAATCAGGATGGCCCATTTCAAACAGTTGACAAGAAGGTGTGAGTAACACTAGGGGGAAAATTAGCATGGGGAAATAGAACTTAATTGATTGGTCTCGTTAAGAGTTGGTATGGCAACGCCCATTTTTTCATGTTCTCTGTATGTATATATATCTTCCAACTGTATTTTCCACTGCATACATCTGATGAAGTGGGCTTTAGCCCACGAAAGCTTATGCTCAAATAAATTTGTTAGTCTCTAAGGAGCCACAAGTACTCCTCGTTCTTTCTGCTGGTACAGACTAACACGGCTACCACTCTGAAACCAGACATTTCAGAGTTATGGGTGACCTCCATTCCTGAGGTGTCCATAACTCTGAGGTTCTCCTGTATCATTTGGAATGTTTATAATTTTTAAAATAAGCACACTAACCACTAACTGCGTATGTATTAACTTTTTAACTTTTAACCCACTTTTAGGTTCCCGTACAACACCGGCGCCCCTAGGCCTGTGCCTAGTGTGCCTAATTGGAAATCCAGCCCTGGATATAGCACAGTTAAACATTCTTGCTAGGTTGGTTGGCCTGATTGGTCTTTGTTTGCTACTTTTATTTTACGTAGGCTGTGCAACAGAAGTAGCATTAGAATGGCTGTCACTGCTTTTAGCAACCACATTTTTGTTTGTTAACATAAGTTTACTGGGCATTTTCTTTCATTCTGTCTAACTTTTGTTAGCTGGGACATCACTGTTGGCTAGATTGCCGTGTATGATTGTTGAACAGGATTTTTCAATTTTTATTTCATTTTTTAATAGAAAGACTTTAGTGTAAAGCTGCTCTGTCTTTATTTTCCATTCTGCTGATCTTGTGCTGCTAGTCTCCTTTAGAGTGCAAAGTAAGAAAAAGTGTACAAATGTTTCCTATCAGAATTCTCCACTTATGAACTCCAGCTCAAAATATATTCTCAATATTTTTAATAGGAAAGATTTCAGCTTATTCTGCCTTAAGACTAATTATTTCCCATATGCTCTTGTCCGTGGTTATACTCAGAATCTCTCTGAAATTGCCCTTTGCCAGTCAGACACAATCCAGAGATAACTACCTATAATGAACCTGGAAATGCTAAAACCACACCTTACAAAATTGGTCAGTTATGTTGTCTGGAGTGGCTCATGACCCATAAGTGCCAGCCTCAGGGCAGACTATTAAGAAGAAGGGCACAAACCCCACATTGGTTGTGTGTTCTATAATTAGATTTCACCAACCCAGTATCAAGTGTGAACTCAAGCACTATAATAGTCTTAATATGGAGTCACAGACAGTCCCCTTGGGCTCTCCAGTCTATTTTGCAACCCAGGCAAGCCTATCTTTGTGATAGATGGTCCCTTAAAACAAAAATGACAATAGTATTCAGGTTACTCACAGTCCCAAAGGACCAGTCACTTACCCCAGGTCAATTGTACTTTAGATCGCTCACCAAAGACAATGTTTGTAGCGAATCTCTATAAAAAACAATCTAAAGATTTAATAACTAGGAAAAAGAAGCAAGAGATTATTTACAAGGTTAAAGCAGGTAAACATACATACACACAAATGAGTTAGTCTTTGGTTCCAAAAAATAATAGAAACTGCTGTAATGTACAAGCTCTATATGTCTTTTAGGCTAACCCAAGCTAAACGGCTTGGGAATCCCTTGCTTATGCTTAGAAATATTGCCCTCTCCAAATTCCAAGCAACACAGTGGTAAGAATTTCTTCTTGGCAGGGATTTTGATTCCATTCCCCCAGAGTTCAAGCCATGATGGGATGAGAGTTTGTGCACCTACCCTCTTCATGGGTGTGGCTGAAGCAATCAACAAAGTTTTGTCCACTGATGTTCCACAGTGGCTTGTCTAGTGTCTATAGGCCTTCTTTTGTTTGACAAGAGATGACTCCTTTTGTGATAAACTGGTATTTCACACTTGGTAATACTTCTCTCCTGACAGTGCGGGTTTCTAAGTTTCATAACAAACACATCTATAGGTACAGAGCAAAACATGTAAATATTACCTTATTACATGGTATACAGGTATTATAAGTGAGATTAATGTATTCAGCAGCTCACAAGCATTTCATAAAGTCCAAACACTAAACAAATCTCTCTAAATCTAATAACTATTTTAACAATACTAACATGTAGGTGAGCCAGTTGGTTTCCAGCCATGCATTTGTGGTGTAGGGATCTTGTCATGAGCTGGCACCTGATCTGCCAGCATCACAGGGGCCATACCGTATCCGAACTACACAAAACATTTAAACCAGCCAGAACCATCTGCAATTCACAAGAAGCATGCCAAATTACCCAGAACCACCTTTATTCTGTCAAAATTAATCTGCCTAGAATCTCAAGATCTTCTTAAAGCTGGAGTACTAAACAGAGGTGTTCTAAAGTATTTACTATAATATATTATTCTTTTAATCTTCTTTCAAAAAATTTCTCCATTCCCCATACTGTACTATTGAAGATGTGCAATGGAGAATGGAGAACTTTAAAAAAAAAAAGATTAAAAGTAGTAAAGGCTTCAAGTGTAGTTTCCTAGTTATTAAATTGAAAGGGGGAACTTGCTGTCCACAGGAAAGCAATCAGTTTATAAAAATATCTTGGACAATTGTATACCTCTGATTTGAGACCTCTAAGCTATTGACCCTGATGATTTGCTTCAAAATATTTACCTTTCTTTTATCACTGCTGCAAAGGGAAAAGTCTAGGAAAACCTGTTGCTGTTCAGAGTATTTCATATATGATGAAAATATGGAGGTTGGGGAAGCACCTTGTGGTATGGATTTCCAAGGATTTTTTTAAATCATTTTGATTTACTAATTTTTCCTCTCTAAGTTGGAAGTATTTTCTAACATCCAGGTAGATTTCTAAGAGAGACTTGTTTAATTTCTGATTATTTAATTGAAAATGAATCATGGAAAAATGGGTCCAGATTGTGGACATTGTAGACTGATCTCCTTACAGAAAGCAGATTGTAAAATTGTATCCAACACACTTGCTCAGAGTTTGAATCTTTCCATATCACAACAGGATCCTTGGCCATGACTAGGGCTCCTAGGTGCTTTAGTAATTCATATAAATAATAATTAATAATAATTGCCAGTGATGAATAACACATGAAAATACGAGGCATCAGCCAGAGTAAAACATCATCTGCTCACAATAACAAGCAATGGCTCCCATAAAGGAAAGGAGAAAGCAAACCACCAAAGAAAGACTTGAAAGATTTATGCAGAAATCAATGCGAGGACATTGGACAGTGGTGTAAAGAGCTGGAACGCATCAGTGATCGAAGATTTATTTATGGCTTTAGAAGGACACCTCAAAAGAGACAGAGGGCTTCATTATCAGTGCACAAAAGCAGCCCTTAAGGCTTAATTACCTTTGAAACAGAATTGACCGACAAAACTGCTCCCCAAACTATAGACTGTGTTCCAAAAAGGAAGAGATGGTGGAGCATGTGTTGAGCACCGGCAGCAGCATAGCTGGGGGAGAATTTATGAAGAGACACAATGAAGAAGGAAGAGAAGGAAGGAGGATCCTGGGAACTACAGGCCAGTCAGCCTCACCTCAGTCCCTGGAAAAATCATGGAGCAGGTCCTCAAAGAATCAATCCTGAAGCACTTACATGAGAGGAAAGTGATCAGGAACAGTCAGCATGGATTCACCAAGGGAAGGTCATGCCTGACTAATCTAATCGCCTTCTATGATGAGATTACTGGTTCTGTGGATGAAGGGAAAGCAGTGGATGTATTGTTTCTTGACTTGAGCAAAGCTTTTGACACGGTCTCCCACAGTATTCTTGTCAGCAAGTTAAAGAAGTATGGGCTGGATGAATGCACTATAAGGTGGGTAGAAAGTTTGCTAGATTGTCGGGCTCAATGGGTAGTGATCAATGGCTCCATGTCTAGTTGGCAGCCGGTGTCAAGTGGAGTGCCCCAGGGGTTGGTCCTGGGGCCGGTTTTGTTCAATATCTTCATAAATGATCTGGAGGATGGTGTGGATTGCACTCTCAGCAAATTTGTGGATGATACTAAACTGGGAGGAGTGGTAGATACGCTGGAGGGCAGGGATAGGATACAGAGGGACCTAGACAAATTGGAGGATTGGGCCAAAAGAAATCTGTTGAGGTTCAATAAGGATAAGTGCAGGGTCCTGCACTTAGGACGGAAGAACCCAATGCACAGCTACAGATTAGGGACCGAATGGCTAGGCAGCAGCTCTGCGGAAAAGGACCTAGGGGTGACAGTGGACGAGAAGCTGGATATGAGTCAGCAGTGTGCCCTTGTTGCCAAGAAGGCCAATGGCATTTTGGGATGTATAAGTAGGGGCATAGCGAGCAGATCAAGGGACGTGATCATCCCCATCTATTCGACATTGGTGAGGCCTCATCTGGAGTACTGTGTCCAGTTTTGGGCCCCACACTACAAGAAGGATGTGGATAAATTGGAGAGAGTCCAGCGAAGGGCAACAAAAATGATTAGGGGTCTGGAACGCATGACTTATGAGGAGAGGCTGAGGGAACTGGGACTGTTTAGTCTGCAGAAGAGAAGAATGAGGGGGGATTTGATAGCTGCTTTCAACTACCTTAGAGGTGGTTCCAGAGAGGATTGTTCTAGACTATTCTCAGTGGTAGAAGAGGACAGGACAAGAGTAATGGTCTCAAGTTGCAGTGGGGGAGGTTTAGGTTGGATATTAGGAAAAACTTTTTCACTAGGAGGGTGGTGAAACACTGGAATGCGTTACTTAGGGAGGTGGTAGAATCTCCTTCCTTAGAAGTTTTTAAGGTCAGGCTTGACAAAGCCCTGGCTGGGATGATTTAATTGGGGATTGGTCCTGCTTTGAGCAGGGGGTTGGACTAGATGACCTCCTGAGGTCCCTTCCAACCCTGATATTCTATGATTCTATGAATGAGGTTGCCAAGTGTCTGCTTTGAAGCCTCTGTGGCAAGTATGGATTTAACATCACAATCAATGAGCTCCAGAAGACAGCACTCTTAGGCACTGCAAGAATGTTAAGGAAAGTCAAAGGAGATAGAATGAATTTGAGCACCTAAAATGCAGGAAATCTGTGGCGTATTTAACAAAACTCCTGACTTCCCAGATCTGAAGAGTTGATGCGTGGTCAAGATTTATGGGTGACTCATGGTAAATTATAGATAGTAGCATTCCCCTTTTTATGCTTAAAGATCCTGTGTGTTGTGAAGGCTATTTTTAAAAATCCCCATGATGAAATATTGCTGAATAATAATAATAGATATTTTTGTCAAAAAAGATGGTCTGAAGAAAATGAAATGGTTCACAAAAACATATGGATTTATTTGAAATTTCCTAGTGTTTGACAGTTTATTAGAAATATTTTGGTATAAGTTTAAAAAAATTTCCTGAAATTTCACACACAAAAAATCATGTTTCCACTTTAACTTGTCATTGGTGCACTCTAACTTGTTTGCTGACTGAGCTTTCTCACATGTTGCCATGTGGTGGTCTGGGATTGGATGGATGTGACTCAGAAGCCCATTGGTGGTTCACTACAGTAATCAATTCTTGTCAGACCTGACATCCTCACTACACCTAACACACTGTCATAATCTGTATCTAAAAGGTGTCATGTAAGGTATCATATACAAACTAGTAACATGCTGGTCCCAAAAATAATTGTGTGGTGTGTGTGCAAATAGTTAAAGATTTGCTAGAATTATGTTCTTAAAATGTGTTTGGCAAGCAATGCATAAGCCCAGTCTGCACTAGACAAAGGAATGTGTATTTGGTTGTCTGACCACCTTGGTTATCAGGCAGAGAAAATGACGGTACATTTACATGCAAGATGAACAAAGCTGTCAGGAGAGTAGGAGGGGAAAGATGACCACTTAATCTCCTGGGGCAGTGGAACCTGGACTCCCAGCAAGCCTTCCTGTCTCTTGAAGCAGGGTCAATGAACTTTGGGAAGATATGAGGAAAAAGAAAGACAGACATTTTGGCATCCTTCACATGAAAAAACAAAGGAACAGAGCACTTAGAGATCTGTGAAAGGGTCAGAGAATCTGGTCAGCCATGCTGGAAACAGACTTGGTGAGAAACACATCTTTGAACCAGAGAGTCTAGTTTGTTCAATCAGGTTTTAGTTTTAGATGCATATTTTTACTTGTCTGCTTGTAATCCTTTCTACTTTAATTCCTTATACTCAAGATCACCTAAACCTATGACTTTTAATTTAATAAACTAGTTTTACTTTTACTATAAACCAGTTCAGTGCTTTGAGTAAAACGTGATGTTTGTCAACCCCAGTTAAATTAAGGAGCTTCTGTTTACCAGTTTTTTAAAGGAACCACAAATTTACCCTCTGTGAGTGTTCCAGGAGAGGGCAGGACACTGCAGGGCAGACAGTTTTGGGAAAATTTGGAACTGGAGAGGAGGGTCTGGGGACAAGCTCCAAATAGTAACTGGGCAGTGTAAGCCATGGTGGGACCTGAATGCTTGTAGGCTGGCTGTTGGTGTCAGGGCTGTGAGCAGTATAGTTATTTAAAGCATCCAGAGTTGCAGGGCAGGCAGTAACACAACCCCTTAGTGGTTTGAGTTGAACCCCAAAGCATCACATTGGGTGTACCCATGACTGGCTCAATTGACTCGCATGTCACAGAAGCTTTACTGTTTCTCTGTGTAGGATGGGGCTTGGTGCTTGAGGCTAGGATGGGATTCATTGTATGACCGACCATGTGCTTAGTCTGTCAACAAGCAGTTTGTTGAAGTACAGGTCCAGAAAAGAAGATGGAAACATTTGGGACATGTGTTAAGAATGAAACTAGGGTGTCTGCCATGCCAGGTATGCCATGGGGCAGCTGGAGGAACATGTGGAAGGGGCTGGCTGAAAGAATTCCTTGGTACTTAGAGATAAAAAACTTGTGCCTTCACAATACAGAGGACATGCAGAGAGAGGCCCAGGAAAAATAGGAATGGTGGGACCTTGTTTGTGCCCTAATGAAAGTTTGACGGTGCAGGAAGGATGCAGATTCGGTTCAGTGGAATGGATGAATTAGTTACTACTAGCAGCAGAGCGATGGGTACAAAAGAAGGCTT
Source organism: Eretmochelys imbricata (assembly GCF_965152235.1). NCBI lineage: Eukaryota > Metazoa > Chordata > Testudines > Cheloniidae > Eretmochelys > Eretmochelys imbricata. The sequence goes on along the minus strand of NC_135572.1, from coordinate 273,153,033 downwards.
TAAAATACCACAAACATTGTTAAAATTGAGGAGCAGGGAGAGGAAACAACCAACTTTTTTGTTAAACATTTTTTTGAGAAATTTCATTTTTGATATTCAACAAGCCTTATGAAAAAAATGTTCTAAGAAACGTTAGAGCCACATATTCAGCATTGGAGACTGAAACTCAGTTTATCCATAGAATAGAAACACCATGCCCATAGCAATGTAAGGATCTCTACGTTCTCTCAATCAGCATGTTTATACCCTAACCTGAAGAGGGACATAGACACCTCTAGAGATGACAAGGGACTTCAGTATCTATAATTATTCTGTCTTTAGCCCTTTTGCTTAGGTTGCCAACCAGGATACCAATTATTATGGCTTTTTGTGACAGAGAATATTCTACTGAAGACTGTTTTGAAAGACATTGCAAACTAATATCACGTAGGCCACTGAGCTGGATTTCAAAGTGACCCCAAAATAAGATGGTGTTTCATTACAAGTCCTCTGAGTCATCCAGTCTGTTTTAAACCAGTCTTTAAAAAAAGTAGCTAACTATCTATCTAGACCACCCAACTGTGTACCAGTTTGGAAACCATCCAAGTTGCAACTCTGTACATTACTAGCACTTAAGAAGCATATTATTCAATGTCCCAATGACCTCATCAGTGTTACAGGGGCAATTTTCATGGAAGGATGAAGAGTTAGCTCATGCGTAAATTCTCTAGTGTGCTATGCTCCAACAATCTCTCCTTCAAAATCAGTCATGCATGTCTTCTTTCATCTCCCCTTGCTAAAAGATAGACTTACTTTGGATAACACATGGAAAGTCTCACTAACTCAGTCTCATATTCCTTTGAGATAGTATAATGAGGCATTGATAAAGTACAGGCTAGCATGGTCTGTCTTTAAGGGATCTCCTTCAACATTCCAGTACAGTGGAGCTACTGGTAATTCAAAATGATTGTCAGCCCCAAAAGTTCTTATTTTTAAGTATTGTGATGGATCCTCCTCAAGTTAACATGTGCAAAGACAGATTGTGATCAACATCCAAATTATTACTGAAGGAGGCAGAATTTTTTCAGGCAGCCTGCTTGAAGTGGAAGAAATAGTATCATGAATATGAATAGCATGTATTATCTTGCCTCAGCACTCTTACCCTGCTTCAAAAACTCCACCACTATGATTACAGACAGGAGGAAAAAAACATCCTTTATGTTGCTGAATATATAGACTTGTGGTGAGGCAGTGGGCAACTTTTTCTGCTGAGTCAGCATTGAACTAGTGCCGCAGTAGGTTGCTTTGGAGCACTATGTTGGTGGATGACACCCTCTTCTGGATGGAAAGCTACATCCTTAACCACCTGTCACTAAAGATGCCCCAGCACTTTTCACAAAAGTAGGATAAATGAATAATAAAAAATAACTATCATGGGGTGAGAAAGAAGAGAAACTAATAATATGTATGATTTCAGAGTAACAGCCATGTTAGTCTGTATTCGCAAAAAGAAAAGGAGTACTTGTGGCACCTTAGAGACTAACCAATTTATTTGAGCATAAGCTTTCGTGAGCTACAGCTCACTTCATCGGATGCATACTGTGGAAAATACAGAAGATGTTTTTATATACACAGACCATGAAAAAATGGGCGTTTATCACTACAAAAGGTTTTCTCTCCCCCATCCCACTCTCCTGCTGGTAATAGCTTATCTAAAGTGATCACTCTCCTTACAATGTGTATGATAATCAAGGTGGACCATTTCCAGCACAAATCCAGGGTTTAACAAGAACGTCTGAGCAACAGTGTGGGGGGGAAGGAATAAACAAGGGGAAATAGGTTACTTTTTATAATGAATCAACCATTCCCAGTCTCTATTCAAGCTTAAGTTAATTGTATCCAATTTGCAAATTAATTCCAATTCAGCAGTCTCTCGTTGGAGTCTGTTTTCGAAGTTTTTTTGTTGAAGGATAGTCACTTTGAGATCAGAAATTGAGTGACCAGAGAGATTGAAGTGCTCTCCGACTGGTTTTTGAATGTTATAATTCTTGACATCTAATTTGTGTCCATTGATTCTTTTACGTAGAGACTGTCCAGTTTGCCCAATGTACATGGCAGAGGGGCATTGCTGGCACATGATGGCATATATCACATTGGTAGATGTGCAGGTGAACGAGCCTCTCATAGTGTGGCTGATGTTATTAGGCCCTGTGATGGTGTCCCCTGAATAGATATGTGGGCACAGTTGGCAACGGGCTTTGTTGCAAGGATAGGTTCCTGGGTTAGTGGTTCTGTTGTGTGGTATGTGGTTGCTGGTGAGTATTCGCTTCAGGTTGGGGGCTGTCTGTAGGCAAGGACTGGCCTGTCTCCCAAGATTTGTGAGAGTGTTGGGTCATCCTTCAGGATAGGTTGTAGATCCTTGATAATGCGTTGGCGGTATTTTAGTTGGGGGCTGAAGGTGACGGCTAGTGGTGTTCTGTTATTTTCTTTGTTAGGCCTGTCCTGTAGTAGGTGACTTCTCCAACGCATTATCAAGGATCTACAACCTCACGAAAGCTTATGCTCAAATAAATTGATTAGTCTCTAAGGTGCCACAAGTACTCCTTTTCTTTTTAATAATATGTATGATTGTAAAAAAAAATTGTTTTAACCTTGGAAGGTATTCAGATATAGTGGTGATAAATGGATATATAGGTAGGGTAAGTAAGATGCTCGATAAGACTATTGGACCTAATATCCTTGCTAAAGCAATCTGGGAGCTATGAGGGTGGAGGGTGCTATGTAAAACTAAATGATTACAGGACAAAGTGTTCAGTGTGAATTAAGCATTGTATAATTCCTATGTGTGGTCACAAGACGTATAGCTGAATAATGCAATATTTTACCTAATTTGTTAAACCATGAGCTTGATACACGAGATGCAGTAGCTACTAGTCTGGCATAGAATGCCATGATAATTGCCTAATAGCAAAGCTTTATTGTTATGTCATCAAGATGGAAAGAGCAGTTGAAGACCCTAAAAGCTATGATTTTTCAATTCAAAATGAGGCAGTTTGTCTTGGTATATTATTCTAGTTTCCATAGTGGAGTCAATCTGATATGAAGAAAAGTTTGGAGGGGGGGGGTTGAGTTTGTTTGGTTTTTGGAATTTTTTAAAAGTGGCTTTATATGCAAAGCTGTTAGTCTGAAATGCAGCATTTATCATTTAAACCTACCTGCCCTCGTTTTATACTTGCAAAAAAGGAGCATAAATCTTTAACCTTTGGAAACCTCCTTATCCACATAAAGCCATTGGATATTAGATCAGCATAAACATGGATCCCCTGATTCCTCTCCTTTCTTACTCCTCTCCTCCCCGGCTGTGCCCACCACATCAGCCCATCTGGCTTTCCCCTTTCATGACACACTGGTGTTCAGTAGTCTTGCACAGCCACTCAGCCAATGAGCACTCAGCACAACCTCAGAGTTTAAGTAGTATAGGACAGTTCACCTTTATTAGTACATCTATAGATAGTCCTCTGTGACCTTGTTTTACTGTAAATGATCATGAGAAGTGTGATATATCATTTACCGTGGGGTACCTGGTGGGAGGTTATCCAGCTATCCCGGAAGAAGGACAGGAGACACTTGATATTAATTTTAATCAGGCCACAACTTTATTATTAGATGTCTGGGACTACTCGCTGGATGAAAGTGTACAGTGCAAGCAAATCCATGTTCATTCAAATAACGACCCGAGGCTTCCACCAGCCCCTTTCATTTTCCATCCAGGTCCCGCAACCAACCTGTGGCTTGGACCTTACCATCCATCCACCCCTCATAAGTGGGTTAAGGTGGGCTATAGGAAAGGGAGGGTTGGCTCCCTGCCGTACCAATCATAGGAGCCCCAACCCCTCCACCCCATTTCATTAACCAGCATCTCCTTTTCAAGTCCATTACCAGGCCATTTATCTGGTCACTGGATGCTTTCCCTATGGAGTACCTGCACTGGGCATCCGCCCCACACTTACAAAACAAGTTGAGACATATAGCCTAACCACTTTTCTCCTCACCATAATAGGTCCTCCCTGACACCCGCTGTGGAGGAGGCGAAAAAACCCCACTCCACCGAAGCCAATATGGTGGCGAGGGAAAAATTCCTTCCCAGCCACCCTACAAAGGAGCGAGTAGCACAATGCCCACAGCAGGTCCTAACCCAACCAGACTTTAGCACGTTGAGGGAGAGTGGGTGCTCCCTTTCCTGCTCCATGGAAAATGGGCTTCCAATGTCCAGGGTTACACCTTTTAAAGACTTCTGCCCTCCCATTCCCAGGGGCTGAGTCAGTGCTGCAAAGCTGACCACTCCCCACCTTTTTGCAGTAGTTACTCACCTCCTTCCCCATCCCTCCCATAAAGCACTACTTCCTTCCTCTGGCAAGCCCAGACAACGTTCCCCCCGCCCACTTCAGGTGCAGTGCAGTCATTTTCAGTCCTGATGAAACAATACAGTAATGCAAATAGAATGATTTCCTGACCTCTCTTCAGACTGGATATAATATGTGGATTTAAATCACTGCTTCTCTCACAACCCTCTCAGTGGCATCAGACAGACCAATATACTGAGAGACAAGGTGGGTGAGGTGATATCTTTTATTGGACCAACTTCTGTTGGTGACAGAGACAAGCTTTTGAGCTTACACAGAGCTCTTCTTCAGGTCTGGGAAATGTACTCAGTGGATACATTGGTAAATACAAGGTGGAACATATTGCACTGTGGTCATTCTCAACCCTCTGGCTGTGATACCTATGAGAATCTCTGCAACATGTAACAGGACACTTCAGAGAATATTAAAAAATGTTGCCTTTTTATTATGATACATTTTCAGAGGTCACTGTAATCCCAAAGGCAAGCCTTTAAACCAATTATCTGAAGAGAAGCCAGGAAATTAGCTAGCGTATCTTTTATTATGACAGATTTTTTTTTAATTTGCATCATAAAAGTATTAGTTTTCCTAAAGCTTTGTTGCCTGCTAATGAAGATATCATTGTGCTATCATACAACTGTTGATAACCACAACCCCTTAAAATTTTAAACCAAAAGGTATTTATCTCATAACAAGCAAAAGTACAATATTTGGTTATTATAATGTATTATTTTCAGTGCCTCTTTTCAGTTTTAGTTTGAAACTCTATTTTTGGTTTTGTTTTTGCTTGTAGTAGCCAAGGACGTGAACATTTTTTTTGATGAGTTAGAAGAAGTAAACAGCCCTTGCAAAGATAATGACTCTCTTCTTCACCATGGTAATTTGACCAGTACTTCAGATGATGCCAGCAGATTGGAAACAGTTGGAGAGGTAAGAGCCAATAGACTAAGCCATACAGGGAATAAATGTAATTTTTTGAAACGCTTATTCACTGCAGGCCCACTCTTATCCAATCCTGTGATCGTGTGTGTGGGCCCTTAAAAATGACCTCTGCTCTAAAATCATAACATGGAAATATAAAATCTTTTGGGTTCAGAATCCCTTAATCATTCTTGGGGCCCTTCTGTGAACCCTCTCCGATTTATCAACATCCTTCTCGAATGGTTGATGCTACAACTGGACACAGTATTCCAGTAGTGATTGCACCAGTGTGTTATTGGTTCATCTGGCCTATCAATGTGTCACTGCATTAATCCTCAGGGACTGGAATGATCTCATGCATTTGTGATAGACAGCACTGGCTACCAGACATGGGACATATGTCACCATCCACTGGGTAGTGCAGAGAAGAACAAATCTGATCATGCAAAATGGTGGTAAGTAGTATGTACAGAGATGGGAGTTGTGGCTTTGCAGCATACAATTCCCCCCCTTCCCATGCACGGCTTGCAACATTAACTTCCTCTTAGTGACTTCTTGCTTCCTCAGGGCTGGGGTCCACTAGACAGAGAACTGAGGATCAGGCAGTTTGTGCATTAGGCCACAATCCACTGGGCTGAGCAACTCTGTTCCCAGAGATCTGTCTCAAATGCAGTTTTTCGCTTATACCACCAGTGGTGTGTCCAGTAGGGGAGGACTAGTCAGATCTTCAGTGGAATAGGAGTAAGTAAAGCCAAAATTTTTCAAAGTGGGAGCACAAAGCTTAGGCCCCATAATCACAGAATCATAGAATATCAGGGTTGGAAGGGACCTCAGGAGGTCATCTAGTCCAACCCCCTGCTCAAAGCAGGACCAATCCCCAATTAAATCATCCCAGCCAGGGCTTTGTCAAGCCTGACCTTAAAAACGTCTAAGGAAGGAGATTCTACCACCTCCCTAGGTAACGCATTCCAGTGTTTCACCACCCTCCTAGTGAAAACGTTTTTCCTAATATCCAACCTAAACCTTCCCCACTGCAACTTGAGACCATTACTCCTTGTCCTGTCCTCTTCTACCACTGAGAATAGTCTAGAACCATCCTCTCTGGAACCACCTCTCAGGTAGTTGAAAGCAGCTATCAAATCCCCCCTCATTCTTCTCTTCTGCAGACTAAACAATCCCAGTTCCCTCAGCCTCTCCTCATAAGTCATGCTAAATAATTCATTTTTAGGCATGAAAAAAAATAAGTGGCCTGACTTTTAAATGATCTGAGCACCTACAACTTGCAGTGGTCGCCCATTCAACCTTAATTCACCCCTTGACCCCCCCACCTTGGGCATATGCATTATATTTTTAATTACATGATCACATACTATTTTTTCCACAGTATCCCGGCCTCATTCAATGTACAAAATGGGCATGCAAAATGAGTTGCAAATGATTTCACTACAGTTACACAGACAGCTATAGATCTGTCACTTCCTAATCTTTGAGTGCTTGATTTTGAAGCCTAAATAGCATTATTTTAACATAGGTTTTTTCCTATGTCATTATTATTTATACTACACTACCGCCAAAAATGTGGTAGGCCCTATACAGACACATCAGAAGATGCAGCTCCTGCTCCAAAGAATTTACAACCTAAAAAGTAGTGACGGAAAACTATATACATGAAAAACATAGTCCCTCTTCAGACCATAACTGTACTTGAGTGCACATATTCCTGCTTATTCTTCTTTCCTATAGTCATAATCCTTAGTGGCATTACAAATTATTCTCCAGCTACCAAACATAAAGTCACATACAGAGGATTATGATTTCAGGTGGGAATAAGCAACAAGAGCAGATGAGCTCTTTAGACCCAAAGATCCTATTTTCATACAAATGTCCCTCGTAATGAAAAACGAAGGACCAAAAGATATGGGAAATATGATAAAGCAAATCTGCTTTTAAGTGAAAGGTGCTTCAGCGTTTCTCATGGTGAATTGACTGCTCTTTAAAAGGAAGTGCAGGTAAGCAGCTTTAAAATTCCCTTGTCTTCCTACTCATATTTCTATTAAAGTCCTATTCAACTTTCTACTGTGATTACCGCCATGAAGTGTATTCTGACACTAGAGGGCCATAGATTTTGAGCATATCTTTGATACACATACTATATAGACTCTGTGTGTTTGTCTCTGTATGTTTATGGAACCCAACAGTGGGTCCTGCGAACATGCAGTACTAATACATTCTCAGCAAAATGAGTTGCAGCTATATAAATGTGTAGGTTATAAATGAGGCTGACAAGACAGCAAGAAACTCCATCAAGAAGTGTTAGTCTTTTTTTTAAAACCAAAATGGCCTGAATTGGATGGGACAGTTTCACACTTCCGTGGGAATGCCATTGTCATGGGCAGTCATATTAAGGGAAAGAGAGGGATATATCTCAGGTAGTCAGGGCCAGTCTCAGAGGTAGGTTTTTAATATCAGAACAGAGACTTTGAATTGAACTCTATATTAATTGCAGAACCAGTGCAGTGACTGGTGCACTGGAATGATGCATTCCTGGCAACCTGTGTTGCTAAGCAGATGGCTGCTGCACTGGATGTTGCTCCACCCCCATATCAAAGCAATAACTCTCAGTTTAATTTTAAGATTTCAGAAAAAAGCCTAAGTCCAAGGTGTTATCAGAATGTGCGCGTGTGCGCACATGCAATTTGGAGTGTGTGTACCTGAGGTTATGTAACCAGAAGAATCCAAAGATAGACCAGGGAAAATGGGGCAAAATACTGACTGTTTGCTTAAGAAACATTTAAAGAAAAGCCAGTTGTATTCTGAGGAGTTACGTCAGAGTCAGAGACTAAATTCAATCATTAAAATGGGAAACAGAGGGAACTTCAATCTGGCTTTAAACATAAATCTGAATTTAACCTGTACTATGGAGTCACTATGGACACCTCCATAATATACATAAGATCACTGGGGCAGATCCTGTGCTGTACCTCCTGGACACGCAGCACAGAACCCACAGCCCAGGGGGAGAGGGGACAAAGGTGGCTTGCCTTTGAGCCACTTGTGTGTCCTCTGTATTTCCAGGTTCTACTTTAACTTACAGTGGTCTCCCAAGGGCTGCATATAGGGAATGGAGAAGGGACCACAATCAGCCCCATTGTTTTTAAAGACTTTGCTTTACCTTTCATTTACTTAAATATCCCCTTGCTTTTTTTCCCCTCCCCCCCCCCAGTCGCAGTTTCATAGGGAAAGTTAAGCAATATGTTTTCCTGAATTATTTTCATATTTAATGCTCTGCAGAATCTTTCCCTAGTGTATTTGCTGATGTCATTTATCAGTACTATATACAATATAGATACAAATGGTCTCTCATCATTTCCTAATGCTTTTAAACATTTTTCTTGCCTTCTTTTTTACTTGACAAACCTTACATACTGTACCAACTCTGCACCTGGCAGGCATTGTGAAGTCAATATTTTAATGAGCGGTTCTTTCAAAAATTCCTCTCTTTTAGCCTGCAGCGAGCCTAGTGTCCCAAGGCTAAGGGCCATGTGGAACCTTCTCATTTGCTTTCATATTTAAACTAAGATGCTTTCTCATAACCAGAACCAAGGAGACAAACACCAAGCACCCTAGTTGGGAATATTTATCCTTTTTTGCCTGCAAGAGACATTTATTATATTGATCGTGCACAGTGTTCAGACTGCGCCATTTAAAATGGGAGACAGTTCTCCTCTGGGAAAATGGTCTGAAAATGCCTGACAGTGCATTTGAAAGGCAGAATATTTGATTTTTAAGAAGGTTTTTTTTTATTTAATCAGCCACAGGGTTTAGTTTATTTCTGGCAGGGATGGTTTGCCAGTATCCAGATAGAGGGCGACTCATCACAGACAGGAAACTACCTCAATTGTCTCTTCAGTTTGGCTGTGGAATGTTAACAGGAGGGCTCCTGCGAGCTCTTCTCCATCACTCCACTCTCTCTGCTCATTCCAATGGCTGAAGAGTTTTGTTATTTCAGTGTGTAACACTGCTTATGTCAGGCTCTAAGCACTTTAACATTTCTTTTAAAAAAAAATCCCTCAAAACACATTTACAACCTCCACACTTTGAGCAACATACCCCATCTACACAAAAGCATAAAGCTATCAGCTGACAGGGGTGGTACTGCAGACTATGGGGTGTGTGTGTGAATGTGTGTATTATATAATATAGAGAGAAACAGAGAGAGAGAGAGAGAGAGAGGTGGTGGTAAAAAGTGTGAGGGATAAAAGGCAAGCTTCTCCTCCACACTGACCTGACTCTTTAAAAGAGACTGGTTTCCTGGTTTATTAGATTTTTGGAAAGGAATCAGTCTCTGCTGATCTCTGTTTACTAAAGCAAAAAAAAAAAAAGTTAAATCTGTTTGCTTGTTGCAAGGGTAGCAAATTCTTGAACAGATCCATTATTTATAGGTAATAGTCAAGAAGTAGTGTTTTCTTTAGCTGTTGATAAAGATAGACTGTGCGTTATTTCCAGTCTGGTAAATGCAGTCAGAAGGTATGTTCACTAGTTCCATAGTGTTCTAAAGTTAATCTAGTGGGACTATGCTGGGATGGAAACAGAACTTTTGTGTCTTTGTCATGGGGGTCACTCACCAGCATGGTGCCTTCTGCTGGCCATCTCAGGGATTAGCTCTCTCAGCCGCTGCGCCCTCTCCTGGTGGTGCCTCTCCTGTTGTCATCCTCACTTGCAGACCCACAGTGTCCTCTTCATGACTCGGCCCTCCAGCCATGCCACTATCCATGTTTTCCCTCTTCTGGGGCTGGGGGGGGAAGAAGTATCTCCGAGTTCTACAGTCCAGCCACTTCCCCAGAGGCAAGTGGGAGGGACCTGGGCCTGCCCATTACTCTGGTTCCCAGTCCAGGATCTGTAGATAGCAGCTTCCTGCTGCCTCTCCTTAACTTCTCCACCAGTGCTGCTTAAGTTCCCAGGGCCACTTCTCTATGGCCCCAGCACATTCTTCACCCTCTTCTCAGGGCCTCCGGCCCGCAAGTCCCAGCAGCCAGCAGCTCCGTTTTGCTCCCCAGGTCCCTGCCACTACTGCTCTGTCCAAGGTGCTAGCTTCCTTCCACCTGCAAGGCACCCAGTTCTCCCTCCTTGAGCTCCAGAGAGTAACTGCCCCTGCTCTGCCCTGTGGTTCTTCTTCTATGGGCATCCTGAGCCCAGATTGGCTGCTCTTGCAGCCTCTCTTCCTATGGGCTGCTTCCCATGCAGCCTCCCTAGGGCTCTATAGACCCCATGCATGCCAATGTGGGCAGATGCCTCATCACAGTCCTCTTCTGCCACCTGTGGAGTGCTACTGAAGCTGTTGCTGCCATACAGGGGACCTGCCAGCCAGGGGTGAGTTATGCTTAACACAGTGGGTCATAATCACCATCACATTGAAATGCTTCCAGTTCTTTTACTTTGTTTGTATGTAGATATTTTGGTACATTAAACTCTTAGTCTTCAGCTTTTGTTTCAGAATAACTCCATCTTTTACTTAATTTTATATGTTAAAAGTTCCTGTCAGACTTCAAGTGACATAAAATCTCCCTTTGTCTCCCTTTCCTCCTGACTTTAAAGCTTGCCTAACGAGGCATACTAGTTTTCAATCTGGGAGGTCAGTACCCCTTCTGCTTAAGCAGAGATCATCAAATCCAGACATATTTGTGTATGGGATGCTAGACAAAGCTATCAATCTTACGAAACATCACACACAAAGCACTTAAAGACTTCTCCTAATTGCTTACCAGTCAAGCCTTTTATATTGAATCTCACTGAAATTTGTAGCTCCTTAGGTTCAAATGGTGATAGTCAAATATGCTTTGATAATTGTTTTTGCTCTTCACAGGGAGTACCTGATAAAAACAAATCCAATGGGCTATATTTTAGGGATGGAAAATGCCGGATTGATTACATTCTGGTGTACAGAAAATCTAGCCCACAGACAGAGAAGAGAGAGGTATTTGAAAGAAATATCAGAGCAGAAGGACTACAAATGGAGAAAGAGGTAAGAGAGTTTTTATGAAAATTTTAAAATATAAAACTCTATAGATTAGTAGGGCCTGATTCTCATTTACTCTAAGGCAGTGATATTCACACTGAGGCTCAGGAGCCACAAGTGGCTCCTTAATGTGTTTCCTGTGACTCTTTGCAAGACATGATATGTCAAACCACTGTCTGATTTAATTATTAACCAATCAGGATGCTTTTACTATTTTATTAACCAATTGTAGAATACTTGGTCATTTTGCTGTGAGAATAATAGATATATAGTAAATGAAACAGTAAATTCACACTACTTTGGCTCTTTTGGGTAATGTTGATCTCTAATTTGGTTCTTGAGCCATTGAGGTCTGAGTATCACTGTTCAAAGGCCTCTTTACACTGCCCTGGCAGAGGAAAGGGGTCTTAAAGTGGGTGTCAATATACAGAGCAGTGTAAATGGGTCCTAGTGTAAATGAGAATCAGACCCACAGATTTTAAGGCCAGAATGAAACACTAAGATCATCTTGTCTGATCTCTAGCATTACACAGAATATAGAATTTCATACAGTGACCCCTGAAGTTGAGGGAATAATTCTTCCCTACCATATAAGTGAACACTATCAAGCCTTCAACTGTATTTATTTTAGCAGGGGCAAAGCTTATAAACGTCATACATGGGTAAGTGGCTTAGTAACATGAGGAACATACTTAAACATGTCTCTTCAGATGTGCACATTTTCTGCCCATCCCCCTCTCCTTTTTACACTTATGAATAAGTTAGTGTGCATGGAGGGGGCTTGAGTCTCGGTGCCAGTCAGTGTGAAGGACTATAACTAGTACTTAACCTTACTTGTGTCTCATGTACTCTCGCTTGTACTGAAGTGTAATGTTTGCTATTATCATACCATACAAGGATTTATAGATTCAAGGCCTTCCTGAACTACCTACCATGTGTCTGTTTATCTACCTGTCTTTATACACTGTCCCACTGATTTTTAAAATGCATGTTATCAACCATATGCCTGTAGTTCTTCTGCACATGCCCTTGAACAGCACACTTCCTATCAGAATGCTAACTGGGGGAAAATGGCAGGCCTTTCTCTTTGAAAGGAATGAAAATTTTATACCTATCTGCCTTCCTTTTAACATTTTTTTCTGATGGAACGTAGATATTGTATAGTGGTTACCATTAGAACATCAACATTTACCAGTAGCTACTACATCAAGGTATCTTGGAAATAACCTTCATGTCACAACCGTAGTTTAATGACAGTGTGTTTATTACATAGGTTTCTTGCTTGTACTCACAATCCCCTGTTTCACAGAAGAAATTCAACATCATGTTAACTTGTTATTAGCTAATACAGAAGTATGTGGCTGTTCAGCCCCAGATCACAAAATCTTATCTTTCATAAAATAAAGTCAATAACAAACATGTGAAAATATTTTTTGTAGCGTATTAAGTTTTATCAAAGCAGAAGATGAACATGGAATTAATCCTGCCTGTTGATCTGTCTGTCAAATAGTTCTATTTTGAATAACTGTTTTATTTTGAGAAATTTGAAACAGGCTTTTGGATTTATTATGGTACTGAGACCAACGGTGAAAGCTACGAAGGCACTATCTTTTCTGTATTATGGACCTTAAATGCAGCATTTTGCATGGGAAACTTTTGAAGTATTTGTCCTTAAGGTACTTGGTATCAACTTTTGAGGTTCTCTCTCTGGTGGCTATACAGTTGTCTTCTTTCAAGTCAATGTGCCTTTATTGGCATTTGCTCTTTTACTGCCTAGAATACAGGTTTTTCTCTGAATGTTCTTCCATCTCACTATTCATTTCAATTTCTCTGTTATGCCATTGACATGCAGCTATATTTCTCATTAATATTGTTTGACCCAATTTGACTTCTTGCTAGAATTAGTAATTGGACATCTCTAAATTTAGTTTTCAGAATGATCAAAATGAGGTTGTTACATAGCTCTAGTAAATACTTTTAACATCTAAATGTCTTTTAGAACATATACTTTGACTTTATAAAATATGTATCTTAGGGTTTAATTTAATCATTTTGTCCTTGAATTGAATTACAATCAGAGGAAATAAGTAGAATTACAATACCAGTAGCTTTCTCTGTACATTAGCAACCTCCTTAGATAATATCTAAGTTTGAACTCAGTGGAATGACTGGTTAATGCCTTGATTGTGTGTCATTTCAATTGCATGGGTCTGTCCTTTGATGAGAGTTCCAGACCAATCTGGGTTTCAGTGCTGGAATGTATAAGTAGCAGCTTTGACTGGTGCTCGTTACTATTACATAACGAACCTGCTTCCAGTGCGAAGAGAGCTAAGTTTACAACTGGAGAGGATGTGAGAGCCAGCTGTCTCCAGTTCTGGCTGCTGAAAGTCAGCAGGTATATCAGTTGTGAATCTTAGAGTAAGGTGAACATGGGTTATTCAATAATTTTCTGTTTGGCTCTTGATTGTTTTTCATCTGGCCACTTGACTGTTTGTGATGTTGCTTTGGGATTTTGATATTAGTCCTGTCTGCTTTAGCCTCTTCAATTTGAGATGAAGTGTTGAAAAGTAAACTTTAAGGGCTATTCACACTACAACTTTGACACCAAATTCACCAGAAACACTGCAATGAAAGGATGGCATATGATACTGGCTACCCTGACAAATGCAAATGATGCAAGAGCCTGTGAAGGCAGTTTTTGAACCAGTAAGACAAATAGCATGAAATGTAAAAGTTAAACCACAAATACAGAGAAAAGAAGAGGCACAATATCAGAAACATGAAGCTGACAAAATCTGGACAGTTCCTGCCTGATGAAGATTATAAGCATTTTGCCCAGGTGTACCATCCCCTCAGAATTCTCAGACAGGTTCCTGAGCTATATTACATGGCTCTCATTTGGAAATTCCACCATAATCTTATTATCTTCAACAATAAACAGTGAGGAGGTACTAGCATGAACAAGAAATCCTTAAATCCCAAAGTGATTCAGATATAGAGGGCAGAGCTGTGATAGCAGTAATTAATCTGAGTGGTCATGAGTTCACAAATGGCTAAACTCACACACTGAGCAGCACTGGTGCTGATTTTTATGTGATGTTAAAATAAATATTTTTTTCAATGTATACTGAATTGGAGATCGTATTACTGTCTTGTCCCAGTTCGACCTGGGTCATAGCCAATACATCTGTGACTGTGATATACAGAGGTTCTAGGTATTTAATGCAAAAGCCTAACATATGTTTTTAGGACTTTCCACTCCAGAGATAGACTATATCTTTTTTTGCAGCCAGATACCAAACTTTCTCGTATTGATTTCTATTTTATCTTACATGGTCTCACAAATGATGTGAATAGCTGTGTTATCTGGGTCTCAGGATTCTTATCACCCCCTATTGTTCAGTTTATACAACTGGATGCCAAAAAAAAAAATTCAAGTTCCTGTATTTAATGGACAGCTCAAAGATGAGAATACTGAGTTTGTCTGTCAATACAGTTTCAGTGATTTCAATAACTACTGTATGGGAATCTTGTGTGGCCTATCAGAGAATTCTAATTGGAAAAATATTAATGGAAAAAAAGTAATTAAGAGGCTTGTGTTCATATATTGAAGGTACTTCTATCTCAACGCATATCTGATACATGAAAAGATCCTTATGATACCTAGACACTCAGAATAGATTCTATTTGATTTCAACTCAGTTTATTTTTTCTTTTATTATATTCTCATAACTTATATTACAGTTCTATAGCTTTATTATAGTTACTGCATATAGAATTGTTTTTGCTTACTAACATCCTTTTATCCAAATTTTTGAGTACGCCATTCATAAAATGAATGGGAAAATGAAGCTTCAGAAACATTTGCATGATGATAAATGTGTATATTGAATTTGGTTAATTTTGAGGGGTGAAAGTCTTAGCTGTCCTCCCCATGGACTGAGTTCAGCAAAGGTGGCTTAAAACTACGTTTGCACCTTCCTAATTCTGTGCTGCACTGCAGTACCCATTAGACAGCCCTAGGATCAGTCTAAATTAGGGCAACCTGTCCCTTGCTGCCCAGGGGCCACAGTGCTGCTCTGAAGCATTGTATCCATTCCCAATGCATCCCTTGCATCCTCAGCCACATCCCCAGTATGCCTCCTACTCTTGTGAGTTGCAAACATTTTAGTACAGCAGCTCCCTTGTAGATATTTTAAAATGTGGTGTCGCCCTACAACCAAATACTGTTTTTTGGTTTGTTTCTTTTTACTGACACAGGACACTAGATTCAAGAGGGTCTTTAAAATTTGGACAATTTTGTGACTTGTCCATCACACGGTTTGTTTAATTCTATAATCCAATTGCGGCAGTGCTCACTCACCTTTAGTGTGCCCCCTTACGTCGGTGTGGGATGTTGCCACTATCTTCAGCTCCAGCACCTCCTGAAATCTGCTGCCACGGGCCCTAGGTTTTCTGTGGCTCCACCCAAGTCACCTACATTCAGACCCATTCCAGGGTAGCATAAACAAATCCAAACAAAAGTCCAAATGAATAATTCTTCTGCCCTCTTGGGCTACCGAAGTCTTCTCTTCTCTACTTAAAAACCTTATCTCAGGGCTCCCTCCCACAGAAGCCTACTTTGCTCCCACTGTGAGTTTCCCCTCTGTAGAAAAGTCCTGCCTTCCCCGCAGTCTCTCCCTAGATCTTGCCTCTGTTTTTCCAGGGCCCACCATGGCGACCAATCCTGTCCTTCTGGCATGGGAATGGTTTTCAGTGCTGTGGCTGCTTGTTCCCCAATCATAATTCTACACATGTCTATTGCTGCTGGAAACAGAAGGGTCTTTCCAATGGTGTGTGCTTGTTTGTATTTTGTAACCTTCATGGCCACAACATAAGATGCTTCTAAGTCTTTCTGGGGAATAGTTGCTTGTTTAGACATGACTTTTTTTTTTTTTTTTTTGCTAATGCTTCTCATTTGGTGGAAAAAATCACAGCTCTTATTTACGAATGCTTGGTATTTGGTTTCTAAATGCCTCTGTAGTTTCCCTGACCTCAAAGTTTCATTTAGTAACACCTGAAAATAAATGACACATTGTGGCTGTGGACTTTGTGCAATAATATTGAGACACGAAAATCCAACATAATGTAACTGTCATCGCATTATCTACTTTTCTTCCTTTTCTGTTTAACTTTCTTAAAATCGTCTTCTTCTTCAGCCAAACCTTTGCTACGTGTAGGCTTAGCATTTGGTAAAAAATGTTCCATTATAAAAATTAGATGCACCAGTCTCCCCACTCAGTCTCTGTCCACATCCCTTATCTGCTAGTTCCACCAGCACTACAAGCCTCTCTTTGTCCTCCACTCCAGCAGGGAGCTTTCCTCCAAGATCCTTCCTGCTGAATCCTGCCCCCAGCAGCAGCATCTCTGGAGAAGGCCCTCTGCAGGAGTGAAGGGCACAGAGAGATCCTCCCCTCCCTGCCCCCACCGCCATAGCAACAGCAGTGTAAGATGCATAGATAAGATGCAGGTGATTTTTAAGTCTAGTTTAATAGTCTCTTAATTTGAAAAAAACAAGCATATGGATTAAAAAAATTTCCCAGATACTCGTGGCTCCACCATGAATCCTTTGGGGCTCCCCAAAGCAACAGTGACTCACAGTTTGGCAAGCACTGCCCTACACCCGTACTTGCAAGGGGAAATTCAGAAGGAAGCCTTTAGGATGTTTTCTGCACCAAGAATTCTCCCTCACGGATCAGGATCTTTTAGAGCCCCTTTTCATCACTCTGGCACTTTACCAGGCAAAAAGGGGCTGCAGTGGGGGTGAGAATCTCACTGGTTGTGTTTATATACTATAAATAGGCCCAATAATGCAACCCTAGCTACTTTACCTAAATAGCATAACAAAAGTCACTTTAAATTTGCTGATATAAATAAATAGGAATCTTGCATGAGTAGTCAGTCTGCTCATGTAAATTAGGATAGTAGGATCAGGCCCTGTATTTTTTTTTATATATATGTAGGTTACTGTTTCCGTATGAAATCAATAAAATGTTGTAAAACACCAACAAAACCCTTAAGTCCTCTATGTGCCAACAAGCAAATACTGCATGCCCCTCAGAGTCACTGGAGGCAGAGCATTGCCCATGAACTAATTTCTGATATTTTTCAAAAATCAGTCAGCATGTTTGGGTTTCAGTCTGCCTGTTGATGTTCACTTTCAGTTAAAGAAAGGGTTGGTTTTGTGTATTAGCATTTCTCAGTTTTCTGTTAACCATTCGTGTTATGTGCTTTAGTGCTCCATGCCAGATTCAAAACTTCAACATGGTCACCATCCGTGTCAAAGTCTTACCAAATCATCCCCTAATTGTGCTTGATTTTCTGCCTTAAGCGGCAACTGATATTTTTTGGGCAACATCTGGCAGTTGATATGCAGCAGAAGTATAAAATAGGTGCTCGTTGCAAAACAGCTCATTCTTACCTTCAACTAATGTGTGTGAACTGATAGCTACCAGTAGGTATAGTTTAAGTCTGAAAACCATTTGGGGATCATTCTGAATCAAAGATAATATATAAATATATTATTATTTTTTGACTTTATGGGTTCTGAATGTGTTTGTGGAGGGATAGTAAGCACTCTCTAAAGTAGTTTCCCTTAATATGGCTATAACTTTGTGCTAATGAGGACAAGGCTTTAGAGGTTTAGGAGTGTGTATTGAGAAAGCTGCATGTACTCAGCAATGACTTGGCTCAAGACTTGTTGAAAGTAATGAATGCAATGAGAAATCACAAATGACAAGAATACACAGTATAGTATAATATAGTGACTCTTGGCTGATCCCTGAATGTAAAACCAAAATTAGATTAAGACCATGTCAAAGTGAGGTAGAAGGCTTGAAATGCAGGATGAGTAGAGAACAACCTTTAAAAGCTGAAACTTAAAATACAGTTAGGCTCAGAAAAGTGATTATGTGAAAATGCCACATTTTTAATCAACAGCTCTTGCTCCAATATATATTCAGTTACATCAGTGTTCTTTTCTGACAAAAAATAACTTCTCCTACTTTGTTCTCTTGTTAGTACTTCCGAGCCAACACAGTTACGGTGGAATGAGCTGTGTTCTGTTCCCGCTCATGCATCATTGACAGTGTTACTAACGAAGTTCCAGTTGTACACCCTTTATTATTGGTTGTGATGCATGAGTTGGAAAGAATAGCTTAACTTGCAGAACCCAAGTTGTGTTTGCAGAGCTGGCAGTTAGAAAAGGTATCTTGTAAGCTTAGACGTCCTGAAATTATCGGGACCATCCTGATATTAGGGGCTTTGTCTTTTATACTCAACTATACCTCCCCCTGAAAAACAAAAAGTCTCCTGATTTTTCACACTTGCTAGCTGGTCACCCTACCTAAACTCAGCATGTGGGTCATTGAGAGGCAGTAATTTTAATCACTCTAAGGTCTTGTCCACACAGAGCCTTAGTGTGCAGCAAGTTGAGTTGTAACTCAACAGTGCTGTATAGCCTGCTGCGCACCAGCTAGCTGTGTGGACCTGCTGCCACACACTCAAAATTCCATAGTGTCTTTTGCTGAGGATCTGCCTTTTAAGTGTTGATGCATTCTGAATGGGCTACATTCTATTGTTTTGTTCGTATTATTAGTTATATATTGTCTCTCTTGCTACCTGAAACTTAATTTTAAAATATACTTTGGGAAAGTTGCAAGATGAGTAAAATCAAATTCCTTCCTGTCCTTTCCTTTTTAATTCCCTGTCCTAATCTCAACATCATCCCTCCTGCCACATACACACACCTGCCCATGTTCATGCACACCCACGCACACATGGAGAAACTGTAACCAACATTTATTTCAAAACTTCTACTGCTTTCTTTAGAGCCTGGATTTCACTCTACAACTGCATTAAGCCAAATACCAAGAAATCTGATCTAGAGTTGCAAATTTTCTCTCCCAGTTGGGACAGACATTTGGGAAAAGCTACATCTTCTCTGATCTTCCCTTTTGAATAAGATCAACTGCAGAGTCAATTTACTATCTGACATGTCTTCTGTTATAGACTATGTTAAGCATTTGGATAGATTTGATTCTCTATAAGAGGGCATTTCAGTCACTTACTTTTCTAATCCTATTATCCAGTATGTAAATAACAAGAGCTAATGAATTTACAGAGGAAGTTATACCATATGGGGTAGCTGCAGTTTCATGAACAGCATAAATACCACATTATTAGCAGGCACAGTTTATTCTTTAGATTTCTAAGCACCATGCCTGATTGCAATCACAAATCAAGCACTTAGGCATCTAAATGACAATCATAGATTCTAAGGCTTGAAGGGAGCATTGTGATCATCTAGTCTGACCTCCTGTATATAACACAGGCCACAGAACTTCCCTATAATAATTCCTAGAACAGATCTTTTAGAAGAAACATTCAAGCTTGATTTAAAAATAGTCAGTGATGGAGAATCCACCACAATCCTTAGTAAATTGTTCCAATGGTTAATTATTCTTGTTGTTAAAAATTATGCCTTATTACCTGCCTGAATTTGTCTAGCTTCAACTTCCAGCCATTGGATTGTGTTACACATTTCTCTGCTAGACTGAAGAGCCCATTATCAAACATTTGTTGTCCAAGTATTTATTTACTTACAGACTCTAATCAGTCATCCCTTAACTTTACATTTGTTAAGCTAAATAGATTGAGCCCCTTGTGTCTATCACTATAAAGCCGGATTTCTAATCCTTTAATTATTCTTGTGGTTCTTCTCTGAACCCTCTCCAATTTATCAAAATCCTTCTTGAATTGTGGGGACTAGAACTGGACACACTATTTCAGAAGAGGTTGCCCTGGTACCAAACAAAGAGGTAAAATAACCTCTCTACTCTTACTTGAGATTCTCCTCTTTATGCATTGTAGGATCGCATTAGCTCTTTGGGTCACAACATCACACTAGGAGCTCATATTCAGCTCATTATCCACCTCAACCCCCAGATATTTTTCTGACACATAAACTGTGCCTGCAAAATTGCAGGTGCAACAAAAGAATCCTCATTAAGGCCAAGCTGAAAATCAAAGCCAACATACACATTA